>NC_059102.1:52401856-53013171 GCF_020740685.1 Jaculus jaculus
CTCATGTTTGAGCTGAGCGTGGTGGCGCACGCCTTTAATCCCAGCACTTGGGAGGCAGAGGTAGGAGTTCGAGGCCACCCTGAGACTCCTGAGTGAATTCCAGGTCAGCCTGGGTTAGAGTGAGACCCTACCTTGAAAAACCAAAAAAAAAAAAAAAAGAAAGAAAGAAAGAAAAAAGAAAATCTCATGTTTGGACTTACAAATACCAAGTCTTCATTTCTGATTTTGTGAAAAACCATTTGGTTAATATTATTATGCCTATGTAATGTTGGTGAGGTTGGAACATCAGAAACACCATTTGTTCTAAAGACCAAAAGGTTTGATTTATCTGAAAGAAAAAAAAATATGTATGTGCGATTATACATATCAAACAGACTGAAAATATAAATTGCTCCAAAGATGAGTAAAATGAATGTTTCATATGTAGGAAATTATTGGTAGCTGCTTATTGTACATCATTTTTAGGGAAAATTACTTTTGGGGTTTATTTTGAACTTTGATATACTCTTACCAGTATGTCATACATTCATAATTATAACCATTTCCTTAACTAATATAATTTTCTGGGAACTTTAAAATGATATTTTAAGAAAGTTCCAATCTTATGATATTTATTTTAAAAAGAAATTAAAATCCTAAAAATGTTTACTTAAAACACAAGAATTTGGCACTAGGATTGTCCCATTATCTTTAAATGCCATTTTTGAAAAAAAAAAAATGAGCCTCAAGTGACTTGTAGACAACTCAAGCCAAAGTATATATAATTCTACTTGATAATAACTGTATAAGAGAATGAGACAATATTCATTTGCAACTGCTTTGAAATTAATATATTTATGATATACCACCACACACATGGTCCATGATCAATACTTCTAAAGTAACTAAAGAATGATTTTACCTTTAGGCTTTGGGGGACAGCATTTAGTAAACTGGAAAATTATGCTGTCTGAGCGAACAGTTTCCATCTGGTAGCAATTCAAAAGATCTTTCAGGTTACTGAAGTTCTTCTTAGTCCCACTGAGGTTGTATTCTCTATTCTCATTTTTTGTGATCAGACAGTGTTTATATTCAATGACATTTTCTCGCTGTGTAAATTTAATTATAAAGAGAGGAGGGAATCACAATTGTATTTATACTGATTATTTTGCCAAAAGGAATATCACAAAACAGCCAACAGAACATTTATACTTGAACTGTAAATCTTAATATAGTACCAGTACAACAAAAAGGTATCTAATTACAATTGCATAGCCTACAGAAGTGGCTCAGTGACTGGTTTAATTGAAAATACAAAAGAACAGTTAATAATGTCATCCTTAACAGATTCCATTATTTCTAACATAAATTCTAAAGCCAGTATAGCATATTAGTCCTCTATGAGTTCATTTCTCCATCTTGAACTTCAGTGCCTGCCCCTCCCAACACCCAATCTATTTTTATTTTATTCATTCCTTAACTCAGTTCAAGTACTATTTTTTTTGGTGAGGTCCTCTCTAATAGGACCCTCCATTTCATAAGCAATGGTGAATATGCATACATTATTCTATTTGCATAATTATAACATCTAAAAATTATTTGTATGTACATACACATCCACGCATGCATGGAGCACATGTGTGGAGGTCAGAGCACACCCTCAAGGTTCTGTGCTATTCTTCCACCTTCACTGAGATGGAGTCTCCTGTTGCTGTGAATAGAGCATCAGACTATGGCCCATGAGCATAGCTTTGATTTCCATTGTTATGGGTGCATACTGCTATAAGTAGTAGGTGCTAAGGAACTAAACTCAGGGCAGACTCTGCAAACCTTAATAAACATTTTTAAGTACTGAAGCATGAAATCCTTCACCCATCTAAACATTTTTTTACTTACTTCTTATAAGCATATTCATCCCAGCAAGTCATTGATAAACATTCACTAATCCTTCAAGGCCAATCTCATGTCTTTCCTACTCTTAAAGAACTTTCTCAATTGTAATCTTTTTCTATTTTTGTCTATATCAATTACAATGCTCAATTTAGTATTTTCAGTATAATTTTAATTTTTTCCCCAAAGTCTGCAACACAGATTTATATCCTATATTCTCCAATTCACTATCACTCATTTCAGGGGAGGTATATATAAATAATAATAAAAATATATACACTTCAAATTAATAATTTAGTATAGCAGTTAAATGTTATAGTAAGAAGATTCTCTGAAACTAGTCAGTTTTATGCAATGGTACAGTGATAGATTGACTTAACTTTCTATTTACGGACAATTAATCTATCAGCTACATGTACTACACACAAGAAAATCACTTTTATAAAAATAACTAAACTAAAATTTTTATTTTGGAAAAGTAAAATAGATTTGGATATTTCTACATTTAGATCATGAAACAGTCTTATGGATAACTTAATTTCTAAAGATAATTTTGGATAGTGAATAATCTTATATGAGATCCAAGATGATCTATCTGCATTTAGCTAAGTAAGCTTTCACTGCTGTTTTACATTTTAAACATACATTATAAATTATTATTACTAATACTGAAAAATTACTAGTTAAAAGTATTATGATTTATGTTTCTATTACCCTATTTTAATTTTGGTTTTTTGAGGCAGGGTCTCACTCTAGCCCAGGCTGACCTAGAATTCATTCTGTACTCTCAGGGTAGCTTCGAACACATGGTGATTCTCCTATTTTGGCGTCCCAAGTGCTGGGATTAAAGTCCTGTGCCACCACACCCTGCCCTATTGCCCTATTGCTCTATTTGTTCCAACCAGTAACTATTACTGGCCATAACCACAAGACACTGGAGAGGGTAGGATCAAGACTGACCTAAGTCTCCTACATCTTCCTTCCCTCCCTCTCCCCCTCTCTCCTCTATCTCTCTCCTCTCTAACTCTGGTATATTAGTTATCTTTTTCCTCAACTTCTTAGTGGACACTGACCTGTAACCCCCACTTCCAGCTTGGGCCTACAATCCACAATGAGCTTTTGATCAGAGAAACCTACAAGGTTTCCCAAAACAATGACAGACTTCTGTCAGAGTAATTGATGACCCACCAAAGGCCAGTGGTAAGACCCTATTGCTGAAGACTCCATACGCAGCTGACGCGTAAAATGGAATGACATGGCTGGAAGCCAGGAGAGAGTCAGTCCCCAGACAGTCAGCGTGTCTAGTGCCAGAAGGCGCTACATAGGCGACTGGGGGAAGTGACCAAGATCTGTCCAAGCAACACATTGTTTAACCTAAGTAGCAACAATTAACTGGATGTGATACCCACACAAGTGCAATAGTGGTACACAGCCATGGTGAGGAATCAATTGCTCTTGATTTGGCTAACTGATCCACTCAGTGGTACTAGACCCTTAGCTGGAGCTGGGAAACAAGTCAGAACCATACCCAAACACAAGCCCACTCTACAATATCAAGCTACCATCAATCACGGGGTATAAGAGGGCCTACACCTATCAAACTGTCTATCAAAAAAGTAAGTGTTATCTCAATTTTCTGGGTGCTAACTTACTCTCCGTTGGAGAATCTGCTTCTCTTTTCCAGATAGATGCAGATCCTAAGAAGAGAGCTGCCCCAACATACCTCAGAAGGGGCCCAACTGAAACTAAGGACAACTGGCGAAATAAGCAAGGGTGATGTTTTCCTGTGAACTGGATACCAGCACAAAGGGGAAGGAGATCAATGCAGAGAAAAATCAACTCCTACCAAATCAGAGAGCCAGAGCCTCAGAGGCCCCCAACACCTCAGCACTGAAGCAGACCAAAAATGAACCCAACATGGCTCAGGGAAATCTTGCGGAAGAGGGGGCGGAAGGAATGTCAGAGTTACATGTTGGGTCATGATTTTCAGAGACATTTATCATACTAATAACTGGGGGCTAACTCCACAATGCACGACCCATTTTCAATAATAAGGAGGGTCTAATGGGAGGGGGTAGATCACAGATGAGCCTAAATAATGGTACCAAACTGCCTGTATTTACTGAAAAGAAAACTAATAAATTAAATTAAAAAAAAAAAAAAAAACCAGAAAAAAAAAAAAAAAAAGAAAAATTGGTTCTCATTTATTTCATTCTACATGATTTGATACTCAATTTCTGTGAACAAGAGAGACTCTGACACACTTGATGGAATGTCAATACACTGGTAATATCAAAACATCAAGAAAAATAAATGCTAGTAAGATAAAAATAAGTTACATGTCACTTTATACTTTTACATAAACCATAAGAATTATGTTTGTTTGTGCAGAATCCCTGAGGTAAACTAAGCATTATCATGGCAGTTACCATATGCAGAGCTTTAATTCTGAATATTAAAAAGGAAATACCGCATGATAGACAAGTATATACTATACAACACGTTACTATGAATCAATGTGACATACTAACCTCAATAGCAAAAGTCAGAAAATACTTATTAAAGTCCTTAGGACTGCACCGAAGTACATACAAT
This sequence comes from Jaculus jaculus, assembly GCF_020740685.1. Lineage (NCBI taxonomy): Eukaryota > Metazoa > Chordata > Mammalia > Rodentia > Dipodidae > Jaculus > Jaculus jaculus. The sequence continues at coordinate 52,406,321 of NC_059102.1, forward strand.
CCAGTCTGATTACCTGCTTTCTTCAGTTTACTAATGGCAAAATCCATTCTAAGAGTTAAAAAGAAAGAATTTGAATGACAACTAGCACTCTGACATGACAAAATGAGATGCAAACAATTAACAATCAAATCTAAAACTTGGAATTTTTAGAATTCCCCACTTTATATGCTATCAATAATTTTTCAAAGAAAAAATAATGTATCAAGTTATTTTGTAAGAAGTTCAAAGGACAATTATACTGCCTTTAAGACACATACAAGACATAATACAACCAAAAATAAAATTATTTTGATTTTTATATACTCTAATTACATATGTAGTAAAACCATATTCTGAATGAAGTTAAAAACTTAATTTAAGCCAGGCATGGTGGCATACACCTTTAATCCGAGCACCCAGGAGGCACAGGTAGGTGGATCACTGTGAGTTTGAGGCCACCCTGAGAATACATAGTTAATTCCAGGTCAGCCTGGGCCAGAGTAAGACCCTATCTCAGAAAACCAAAAAAAAAAAAAAAAAAACAAAAAACAAAAAAACAAACAAACAAAAAAAAACCCTTCATTTAACTATACATACAACATGTCATAAAACATTTTTCATGTCTCTTCTCTATCACAGCACTATCAATTAAATGATGTGCATTATTTTTGTATTTAGTTTAGTACCAAAGTCCAAAAGACCCAGGGTGAATGAAAAAGACGACTACTTGGTCTATAGTTTTGAAGCTGCACCACTTGAAGAAAAGCAAGACTTAATAGAGATGAAGCTAGAAAACATTTTTGTTTCACTCATATTTCTCATAGTTAAAACAATGCCTGCATTTAGGAGGTACTCAAGTCAATATCCTATAAAGACTGCTTGAATGAGTAAAAGTAAATAAATGAAAGCATGGAGTTTAAAGTACAAAACATGTAAATTATAGATATAATAATACCCAAGTAGTGCAGTTTTTCATCACAACCATACTTACAATTCCATACAATTATGTTTACACTGAAGCAAATTTTTTAAACAAAGTCTATAACTATGTGGGTCAGTATGGTTGTTCTTAGCCATGTGTAGGTATTTAAATGTAAAGAAATTAAAATAGGTTTAAATATAAAATTCTATCTATATTTCATTTAGAAAACCCAGATACTGAGCATTTATGAACAGTTCTGCTGCACAGTACTAGTTGATGTCATAAACATCTCATGTTTTAAGCTTCAGTAAAAGTTGGACTACTCAAAGATAATGCCAAATTTCAAATTTTGCATTACTGTGGCTTCTTCATAGTATTTCAAATTTAAGGAAAGGTTTTTGTTTGTTTGTTTTTCAGTGCTGGGCAATAACTGAATCACGGGGTGACATTCTAGGCCATAGAGGTAGGTAGGTAGGGGTGCGTGTGTGTGTGTGTGTGTGTGTGTGTGTGTGTGTGTGTGCGCGCGCGCGCGTGTGTGTGTGTGTGTACATGCACCATGTGAGGTATGAGTGCATGTGTGTACGTATGTGCATATATGTCTGAGCATGTACGTGGAAACCACAGGATACCCATTCACCTCCTTTGTAATGGAGTTTCCCATTGGCCTGAAGCTTACCAATTAGGCTAGACTAACTAGCCAGAAAGCCCCAGGATCCTCTAGTCTCTGCTCTCCAGGGTTGGGATTACAACTGGGCACCACCACATTCTGCACTTTAAATGGGCATTGGGAACTCATACTTGTAAGGCAAGTACTTTATCCACTGAGCTCTTCCCAGCTCAAAGTCTCTTTGTTAAGTAACCCTTAAGAGTTAATTCAGTATGTGTTAGCAACTAAGTGCTTAATATGTATAATTTATAGTCATGATAGTTTGGGACACAGATGGCAACCTATGTCCTAAATAATTCTAATCATTTTCTAACCTGATTAATGTAAATAGAGTTCAGTAATATTTTAATATTTTTTCTAAAACTCCTAACCCTGTATCTATCGTACAAAATCTTTGCAAGTATAACTGCCCCATGACATGTACAGGGGTTTGGCATCAAGCACAAATTTGAGAATGCACAAATTCCTTACATTAAATAGCATAGTTTGCATATAAAGTAAGCACATATTCCATATTGATTAAATAACCTCTAGAGTAAAATTACTACATCCTTTAATGCAAATGATACATAAAACATTATTTAGGAAATAAGAAAAAAATCAATACACATTCATTAGAGACACAAGTTTTTATTTTACTCATTTGTTTTTACTTTTAAAATTTTATTTATTTATTTTGTAGTACAAGGATTGAACCCAAGGTTGCATACATACTAGGCAAGTGCTCTACCACTGGTTCATGAATATGAAACTTGCAGATAAAGCCTCTAAATGTTTATGCCTTTTAAATTTTAAATGACTCACGAAATTGGGCCATGACAATTGCTCTGTATATTTTCAAGCACTGCTGGAGGTGCAACTTCTTTACAGAGGTAATGGTGTGCATCTGCAGTTAGTCTATAATATCCATCAATCAATGATACGAACGACAAAGCTTCTCTTAATGAACTAAGTTCAATTTCCTAAGCAGAAAAAAAATGAGACCATATAAATTTTAAATTCCAGTATTTATACTCTACTATATTGGGTTAATTTTCTTCTATGTTGTTCAAATTTCTTTTATAACTCACAACTACCCAATCTAAATTAATAAATTCTCATGTCTTATATTTAAAATTCTCTCAAATATGAGCCTACCAAGCCATCTCAGTTCATTGTACATTAATACTTATACTGTATTCTCATACCTCTATTAGACTAACATGTAAGTACCTCAACTAGGAATCTAATCTATTATTATATTTGGGATTAATTATAAATCATAAGCATTTATTTTTATATACCAATTATACACTACTCATCAAAATATACATATATGTGGTAAACATTAGGATATCAAACTATTGTAACTTATTTTTTTCAGATATGCCCTAAACTAGAATATCTACACTAAAATATAGGTAATAATCTCTGTATTATAACTTAAATATAAAAATTATATATACATATATGTAATAAGACTATATATATATATGGTTAAAACATAAAACTACAATTTTCACAAATACATATATGGACACTATAAGTAACTCAGTTCAATTTAAGTAATTTAAGTAAGAAAATTTATAGAGAACAATGGATATACAACAGTGTGGTATTTTAAATTTTTACTGTGATCAACCTAAAATGTAATATTTTACCTAATAGAAAAGCATCACCAATATTGTAAAAGTAATTACTTTTCATATATAAAAATAATCAACTTGATTATATAATTTAAAAATAAATTCCCAGCAGCAAAAAGATGTAGTATATAGAAATAAACTTAACTAAAGGATCTATAAAATTAGAAAAACTTCAAAACACTCATGTATAATACAGTTTATGATATTAATATATACAAAGAATATAGAATATATATAGAAATTTAGTATACAAGGCTGGAGAGATGGCCTAGCAGTTAAGGCGCTTGCCTGCAAAGCCAAAGGATCTCGGTTTGATTCCCCAGGACCCTCAAAAGACAGATGCACAGGGTGGCACATGCATCTGGAGTTCGTTTGCAGTGGCTGGAGGCCCTGGCATGCCCATTCTCTCTCTCTCAAATAAACAAAAATAAAAAAGAAACTAAGTATATAGAAACATATATAGAAAAATATTTTAAAATATAGAAAATTAACTATTTTTGATAGAATAATGTAAAATCATAAAGATGTAAAAATCTCCCTTAAATTAGTGTTCTAATGTACCACATCCCCATGAAAATAGACACTGAAGGATATACCCAGAAAAACAAGGCAGATATAGATTCAGAATATCAAGAGATTCATTGTAAGAGAAAGGATAATTACCAGAATGATAAAAAAGGATCCTCAAGGATTATAAATGTGTATAATCATTATGTACCCACAGAGTTTACAGTCAAGATTACCCAGTAAAACCCAGGGACCAAGGAGGGTCTTCTCTAGAATTTAAAAGAGATGACATAACATTTGATAGATTTTACTACATGAAATATAGTACTAAGAAGTTATTTTACAGAGTTCTTATAGGGAATAGAGACATATATTGACATAGGGAAAGAGAGAGAGAGAGAAAAAAAAAGCAGCCAGGCATGGTGGCACATGCCTTTAATCCCAGCACTCGACAGGTAGAGGTAGGAGGATCACTAGCCTGAAACAACATAGTGAATCCCAGGTCAGCGTGGGCTACAGCAAGACCCTAACCCAGAAATAAAAGCAATTATTCACTCCTGTTAAAACAAAAGACTATATAAAAAAATAGAAATTTGATCACAGCACATTTCTTGGCTCTGCAATGAATATTCATATAAAAAGAATGTACACTAAGGAGAAAAATGTGTGATGTGCTTAAACTACAAATGATACATTTGTCTGGACTTCCAGGCAGCTCAGAAGCTTCCTCCATGTGACTTTTTATATGAGAAAAGTCATGGTAGCAAAGAACAGGCTTGATTCTGAAGAGAGAAAGAACACTGAGTATCATGGAAGATGACAGCACAGTGAACAACACAGAGAAGCAACGCAGAAAGGCTCCCCAGAGAAAGGTGGGAAAATGCCATACCTCTACCAGGACCCCCCGGGTTGGAAAGGAAAAATAAAACAAAGGTAGTATGTCTGATTTGACCAGACAGGCAGAACTGGGTAAAGGGCAAACTCACCTTAAACCTGGTAGAGGATTGGAAGTGACAGTGAAATCTGTTTTCTCACTATCTCAGACAGCTATATAGCCAACACTATCTTAAAAGACAGCCTATTGTTTGAGATTGAGCAACTCCAGGGAGCTAAGAGCAGAGAACTGTAACCCAAGAGCCCAAGGACACTCCACCCCCATGTATGGATGGGAGATGGCCTTGAAAGGTAGTTGTGGAGAGAGCAGGGCTTGACAGGGCCACTGAAAATTTAAGCAGCAGAAAGTTCTGGCTGGTAAAGGTGTGATGGTCAGTGGCCTTTTCCTCTGGGGCAAAGTGCAAGTCTCATCAGCAGAGGATTACTACAGAGACCTAGGCCCAGTGGATTGTTTGGTCCCCTGGCATATGTTTTTTTTTTTAATTTAATTTATTAGTTTTCTTTTCAGTAAATACAGGCAGTTTGGTACCACTGTTTAGGCTCATCTGTGATCTACCCCCTCCCTTGGCCCCTCCTTCTTGAGGTATATGGGTCGTGCATTGTGGAGTTAGCCCCCAGTTATTGGTATGATAAATGTCTCTGCAAATCATGACCCAACATGTGACTCTGACATTCTTTCCGCCCGCTCTTCTGCAAAATTTCCCTGAGCCATGTTGGGCCCAACTGAAACTAAGGACAATTGGCGAAACAAGCAAGGGTGATGTTTTCCTGTGAACCGGATACCAGCACAAAGGGGAAGGAGACCAGTGCAGAGAAAAATCAACTCCTACCAAATCAGAGAGCCAGAGCCTCAGAGGCCCCCAACACCTCAGCACTGAAGCAGACCAAAAATGAACCGAACATGGCATATGTTGTTTGTTGTGAGGCAGGACTGAAAGCTCTGAGCACAGGTCTGAGGGACTCCTCAAAATTTGCAGCTTTCTGCCACTGCCTAGCAGCACTGAGGAAAGGGCCATGTGGGTTTGGCAGCAGCTGGCCAGCGGAGCGATGGGATGTCCAGGAAACACGAGCTCGGCTGCTGCTGCACCACCGTGTGCAGCATGTGCTCAGCAGTGGGAAAAGCGTGTTTTTTTAAACAATGCAGATATTGGTATAATGTAACCTTATGCTTCCAGATAATAATGTATGTTAGAGAGCAATAATTGAATACTTGGAAACTAATGTACGTTGGAGTTTAAAGAACTACACTAAGAAAAGGAAATAAATGTGAACCTTGTTGCAGTGTGTAAGGTTGAACCCTAAGAAAGTCCAACTGTAGCCTACTGCTGAATGGCCACATTCTTCCCTAAGCAGAAACCTTCCAGTGTGCAATGAAATGGTGTCTGTTTAGTGTGTTGGTCTGTGATTAAAAAAAGAAAAGGCTCCCAGCAATAAAACCTGGGCTGCTCTGTTGCCCTGTATACATCTTGTGTTCAACCTTGCAGGTTCTCTGGAATTTTCCTACTCCTTAGGGTAACTGTGATCATTGGAAAATGTTTTGTTGACGATGGTCAGGTGCTTTGCCTCCATAGTCGTTGAAGTGCCTGCATATGAACAAAGTGACAGTTGTTTGAAAAGGAAGTCCATTCCGCTTTTCATTTATGCTCTGTGGTAAGCCATGAAAACACAGATAAGCTTTTGTCGTAGTCGGCTATCCAGCATTTTCAATAAGAGTCAAAAGGTTTGGCTAGACACTTAGAGGATCAGGCCTCGTTCTCATTGTCGTTCATGACTCGTCACTTCTTCATGCCAGCTCTCTGTCTACGTGTGTATCTCCAGGTATGCTTATTTATTTTTCTTGTCTCAAAGTAACATTTAAAATATATATTAAAGTAAGTGAATCCACATATTTTTACTTCATTATTGAATTTACAGGTATTTAATTGTACTTTGTAATTTATTTTTCTTATTAGCCAAAAGTTCAATGCCTTGTTTTTGTTTTCCTTTAATGAATTAGGCACCCACAAGAGTATCACAGATCAGGACATCGTTATCATTTTTGCTCTGAACTGTAGGCACTATCTTTTCCTGATTTTAAAGACCTACACTCAGCCTGCAAAACATTTGCTGTATAATTTGGTCAACAGTTTCCATTCTATCTGTTTGAATACTGTCATGATGTCTAAACTACAGAGTTAAATACTGAGTTTTTAGTTTTGTATGCTTTGAGCAAGATAGATGGATGTTTTGGCCATTATAATGTGAAACCACTTCTTTCTTTACAGTATTTGACCAAATTTATGTGTCTGTGACATTTGTACATACATGTGATATCTGTATTTCTTATCATAAGCCTGTTTAGTTTTATTCTCAGTAGGACATTTTGGACTGTACAGTGTTTATATGATCTGAACTCCTTATACATAAGAAGGTGTGTATATTAATCCAATTATGGACTTAAATATTTTAAAAATACAAATACCCTTATTTGCTGCAAAGACCAGTGTGTAGGACCTTTGCTTTTTAGCAATATTTTTAAGTACTCCATTTTAATGCCAGAGAGTAAGTCTTTGGTAACACAAACTGGTCAGTAATAGGCGATGCAGGTATGTTCAGGTTAAGCCAACAATGTTTTGCATTTTTATGCTTCTTTTTTGTCAACACTAATGAATTCAACATTGCCTGAATGTCTGAATACTGAAACATGTCCCTGTTTAAAAGTATGTAACTGAAAAAGAAATAAAAAATAAAGGTAGTTTTTAAAAAAAAAATTTGCAGCTTTCCTGCTCTAACAGGGACGCTTACTACTGCACAGTTATCTGAAAGCACTATAACTAGTAGAGAAACAAAACAAAACAAACACACAAAACAAATGGTAGCCAAGAGTATGAAAATTCCTTGGGTTTTCACCATAGTACAGATAGATCTCAAAACTGATTGTTACCCTACTCTCAGATGCACTTGCAAGACACCAGTTAGCCTGGACAATTGACTCTGCTGGGTGCACAAAATGAGGGGAAGGGAAATGTGCTTTAGAGCAACTGGAAATATGACTGGATGGCAGGCTGCAAAACTCAGGTGGTCAGCATGGGTCCTGATATACAAAGAAATGAAGCTTGTAAAGTGAATGAAGCTCTAAAACTGAAAATTGAGTCTTAAGTGGCCAGGCCCTAAGCCAGCATATAGCACAAGCCTAAAGAGTGCTGTTGCATGAGCAGTGCTAGAGACCTAAGCCTTCTAGAAAAGGGTATTTGCTAAGAAGACCCCCAAATTAGACTAAAAGAGATACTTATTCCATCACCAAGTAAAAATACAAACAATGTGAAAAACCAAGGCCTCCAAAAGTACCCTTAAAAACTGAACACAAAGATACTGAGAAATTTGAGGTATTGAGCAAAAAATTCAAAAGCATAGTTTTAAAAATGATCAATGATCCGGTGTGGTGATGCACGCCTTTAATCCCAGCACTCAGGAGGCAAAGGTAGGAGGATTGCCATGAGTTCGAGGCCACCCTGAGACTACAGAGTAAATTCCAGGTCAACTTAAGCTAGAGTGAAACCTTACCTCAAAATAATAATAATAATAATGATAATAAAATAAAATGCCTTATCAGTTAACCAATACTATGACCTCAGAAGGTTATGTAACTTCTCCTTATTGCAAGTTTCAAATTAAATTCAAACACTATCTCATAGTGAAGTTCTTCAGCTATCATAAGGTGTACACAATAGTATTATTAAACTTTCCCAGAGATGCTTATTATAGATTTACATGTTTGATAACAATTAACTATTCTTTCATCCATCCATGAAATACTTATCAAGTCCTTCCTAAGCTAGGCCCTGGAGCACTATGCAAAGTACACAAGGTAAAAGCATCCATGAAAATACCATTCACACTGTCAAGAAACTCACAGTAAACACATTTTAATCTAAGAATATTACAGTAGGCAGAAAAACAAGTTAAAAATCAGTAATAATTTGGTAATTCTGAAAAGGGTAGACATAAAAGCTATATATATTTAAGATAAATTAATAAATAAGATGAATATAATATTTAGCCAGGAGGTTAAAAAGCACCTAAATTAATAAGAAAGAAGCTAGTAATTATTTGAAGATCAGATAGAGTAGATTCTAGACAAAATTAGGAAAGATAAAAAAGACTATGCTGGGGTTCCTAATTTCTTAAAACTAACACTAATATTCACAAAAGGATAGACTTTTTCCTGATATAATGATTTTAGTACACTACTCTCATATTTAGGTTAAGTCCCCAAACCAAAACAAAAAAATCTCAATTAAAATACATCATAGATCTATTCCATCCAACAGATGCAGAATACAGTCTTCTCAGAAGTCCATGAATCTTTTCTAAAACAGAGCACATTCTAAACCACAAATCACATCTTAACAAGTACAAAAGAATGAAAATAATTTCTTGTATTTTAACAGCTCATAGTACAATAAAGGTAGAAATCAATAGCAAGAAACTATAAAAAAATTACATAAGTATATGGAGACTGAATAATATAGTCTTGAATCAACAGTGGATCATTAAAGAAATTAGAAATAATTTTTTAATCCTAGAATGAAATGAAAATATAGCATAACTTCTGGGATATAGCTCAGGCAGTTCTAAGAGGAAAGTTTATAGCTATGAACATACATTAAAAATCAGAAAGATCTCAAGCCGGGCATGGTGGCACACGCCTAATTTAATCCCAGCACTCCAGAAGCAGAGGTAGGAGGATTGCTATGAGTTCAAGGCCACCCTGAGACTACATAGTGAATTCCAGGTCAGCCTGGGCTAGAGTGAGACCCTACCTTGAAAAAGTTTTAAAAAATCAGAAAGATCTCAAATAAATAGCCTGATATAGCTCAAGATCTAAGAAAAGTGAAAATAATTCAAACCCAAAAGTAGTTGGTGATAAGAAATAATAAAATCAAAGCATTGTCATTTCTAAGCATTTTCCAATAGAATTGTTAAGATCATGTCATTTTTCCTTAGGGATTTAGTCCCTTAGGGGACTAAAAAGCAGTAACAAGCAATCAAAGTGTTGGTTTAAAAAAAAAAATTAACGAAATTGATTAACTCCTAGTCAAACTAACCAAGGAAGAGAGGGAGGCAGGGAGGAAGGGAGAAAGGAAGGGAAGAAAGAAGAATACAAATTAATAGAATTAGAGGTGAAAAGGAACTGTTGCGACAAATTCCAATGAAATCCAGAGAATTATTAGGGAACATTTTCAGAAATTATACTCCAAAAAACTGGAAAATCAAGAAGAAAAAGACACATGTTTAAACAAATGTGCCACATGTGATGGTTAATCTTTATTTTTTCAATGTATCAAGTTCTAGAACCACCTAGGAAATGAATCTCTGTGCGCATTTGTAAGGAAGTTCCTAGATTAGGTTAACTGAGTTGGGAAGAATCACCTTAACTGTGGGCTTGCAGCATTCCATGGGCCGAGGTCCCAGAAGAGCAAGCTGAGCACTAGCATTCATTGTTTTCTGCTTCCTAACTGTGGCTACAATGTGACCAGACATTTGCCATCATCCCTTCTGTGCCATGATAGATGTTAAATGGAAATAAACCCTCCCTCAAGTTTCTTCTATTAGGTATTCTGACACAACAACAAAGAGCTAACTAATGCAATCTACAAAAATTTTATCAAGACAAGCCCAACCTCTTAAACAGATCCATAATAACCTACAATATTGACATACCAAAAATAAGCCTTCCAACAAAGAAAAGCCCAAGACTATCAACCCTTCAAAGAAGAGCTAATATCAACACTCCTCAAACTATTTTATAAATACAAAGGTAGGAACACTACCAGTACTCATTTTATGAAGCCATCATTATCAAAACTGGGTCTAGATACAAAAAAGACAGAAAGAAAAACAATAACCCAACTTCTCTGGTGAACACAGACAAAAAGTTCTCAGTAAAATATGTGCAAACTAAATTCAAAACCACATTAAGGATATCATACTTCACAATCAAGTTGCTTTCATTGTAGGGATGCAAGGTTGCTTTAATACAAATCAGTAAGTGTAATAATCTAATCACAAAAATAGACATAATCACTCAACATAGTGAAGAAGGACTTTGGTAAAGTGCAAATCTTTCAAGATAAAGTCCCCGAAGAAGCTAGGAATAAAAGGAACAAATTTCAACATAAAGAAGGCTATATATACAAAACCTATAATCAACATTATATTCCATAGGGAAAAGCTGAGAGCATTTCCTGTAAGAAATGAAATGAAACAAGGGTGCTCACTTAATTTAATAGAGTGCTCAATGTCTTAGCCACAGCAGTAAGACAATGGTTAGGAATAAAAGGGATTTAAACAGGAAAGGAAGGAATCCCTAAGGGAAAATGACATGATCTTAACAATTCTATTGGAAAATGCTTAGAAATGACAATGCTTTCAGCAACGTGACAAGATATAAAGTCAACATATAAAAATCAGTAGCTTTTCTATATTCTGATAATGAGCTTGTTAAGAAAGAAACCAGGGGAAAATCCCATTCATGATACAGTATCAAAAATATCTAGCAAGGGTTACACAGATTTCTCAGTGGCTAAAGCACTTGTCTGCAAAGTCTACTGACTGAAACTCAATACCCCAGATTACCCAGATGTACAAAGTGGCACATGCAACTGGAGTTCCTATGCAGCAACTGGAGGCCCAGGCATGCCATTCTCTCTCTCCCCTCTCCCTCTCTCCCTGGGGCATGGTGACACATGCCTTTAATCCCAGCACTCAGGAGGACAAGGTATGAGTTACAAGCCAGACTAAGACTACATAGTGAATTCCAGATCAGTCTGGGCTAGTAAAACCCTACCTCAAAAAACAAAACAAAAGAAAACAAAACCTAGCAATAAGCCTAAGAAATGAGCTGACTTCTATGATGAAAACTTTAAGACACTGAAGAAACTTAAGACAACACTTGAAGATGGAAAGACCTTCTATGCATATGGACTGACAGAATTAACATTATGGACAGGGTTATATTACCAAAAGTGATCCACAAATTCAATGCCATCCCTATCAAAATTCCTATGGCATTGTTCACAGAATAGAACAAAAAATCATAAAATCCAAATGGAATCACAAAGGATTCCAAATAGCCAAAAAAAAATACTTGGGAAAAAGAGTATTGCAACACTGATCAAATTATATTTTAGAGTCACAGCAACGAAGACACACACAAAAAACAGGTATGCATACCAATGTACAGAACCCACAAATACACCCATACAACTACATAATTTATTTTTTGTCAAAGATGTCAAAAACATACTTTGGAAAAAGACAGCATCTTCATAAAATGTGGTAGGGAAAACAAGATTACTATAAGAAGCAAAATACGGCAAGACTCAGAAATATTTTCTCTCATAAGTGGAAGTCACATAGATTTAAAATCAGAGTGTGTGTGTTTATGCACATATCATGCAGCTGAAAAGAGAATCATAGAGGCAAGAAAGGAATTTTAGGGTAGTGGGTAAATGAAAGGGTACTACAATAGACATGATATGAAAAAAGAAGGGGAAAGTATCTGGAAAAGAAAGGGAATCAGCCAGAGAGGTGCAGGGGCTTTGAGAGAATGCAGTGGGAGAATTAATTAGAACAAAATATAATGACATACATATATGAAATGCCATAATAAAACCCATTAATCTGTATTCTAGCTTAAAATATTACTATAAAATTTTTATGAGAATCAATTATGACTCATAGTTTAAGTAAAGCTGAACTGGCATACGTGTTATACAAATCCCATATAATGCTGTTTTAATTTTTTCCTGTTAATTGGGCTTGATTTACACTATGCACATCCCTATTAATTAAAAATATTTTAGTCAAGAATGAACATTACAACAGGTAGTTAACACAAATCAAGTACTGGTGAAAGAAGGCAGCAGTAATTATGCTTTGTTATTGTAAAAATGAGTGAAGATACATAGTAGTATTAAAATGCTGTGGGAAGATACTGTTGGTACTAATACAAAAGACTATATGCAATTTTAAAAGTTTACTTATGAGTGTTTATTTTTTGAGCTACATTAATAATTACAACAAAAATTTCTAAGTATGTTTGGTATTATGGCTGAAATCCTTACTTCTTACAACTATAAAATAAAACTACTACTTAGTCATAATAAATACAAACTTACCAAAACTTTACCATCTTGTTTATGGATAGTTACAATTCTACTTTCATTTGAGCATTCCTGGTTTGCTTGCTTAATACTGACATCAATAATATCAGGAAAATCACAATATAACTGCAAATCCTGCAATTAAGAGCATCTAAAGTTAAAAAGTTATGATACCATTTTAAATTAAGAGTTACAAAGGTGAGAATGGTCCTTTAAGATTTCTTAAAACAAAAAGATAATGACATTCTGCCTATCTTCCTCTCTCTTAAATAAATAAAATTTTTAAAAAGGTGGGGGCCAGAGAGATGGCGTAACAGTTAACGTGCTTGCCTACAAAACCTAAGGACCCAGTTTTAAAACCCCAGTACCCACATAAGCCAGATGCACAAGGTGGTGCATGTGTCTGGAGCTCATCTGCAGTGGCTAGAGGCACAGTGTGCTCATTTTCTCTCTATCATCTCTCTCTTTCTCTCTCTCTCAAATAAATGAATAAGCATTTTTTTTAAAAAGATGTTGATAACAATTAAGCATTAAGTGTAATTCCTTCAAACGCTAAGACTATACATACATATCTCACTTTGACTTTGAAATAGAGCATTAAAAGATGCCAGAACCTACAGTATGTTATACAACTCTTCAACCTAACTAACATTAAAAAGAATGATTGCAGAAAATTAGAACTACCAAAGATAGTAATAAAAATTATACTACTAAATTTCTGAACCAATATATAATAGATATGAACAAATTTAAAGCTTGCAATACAAATCTTAAAAGCTAAATTAGTTATACATCATAAAATCAATTAAAATTAAACTTTTCCATTTAATTAGTTTTATTATCATGCCTTAATATGAATAATAGTGAAATAAAAAAGGAAGTCAAATAACTTAAAAGTCACATAAAATTCAACCTTTTTCTGAAACAATGAGAAAGTATTGTTTGGGCATAAAATTAAATAAACTGAAAACAACTAAGGACAGTGAGATAAGACCTATATATATAACCTTAATGATGTCACATGGTTAAAACTTCCACTTGTATCAGTGGGAGAAGTACAAAATCATATTTCCACATTTTTTACTTTTTAAACTTTTTATTGACAGTTTTCATATATGAATATTTCTATCACCATTTTACTTAACAAAGAACAAGAATATATCATTGAGGATTACCTGTGCTGTCAGTGTCTCACTTTCTTTATGTTTCCCTCTTGACCACTGAATTCCACCGTTTCCAGTTATTATAATGGTTGCAAAAATCTCCTCACCTGAAGGAGCTCTTCCAGATTCTTTTACTTCAAATTGCTCTGTGTAGAAGGCAGACTGAAGAGTTTCCAGATTTATAAGATACTTAAGTTTCAAGTTTCTGGCAGTGGCTTTACATTGACTGAACTGCTGAATAAATCTGCGAAATCTGTACCTTATTCGCTTTCTTGTCAAAATATGATAGTCTTGGATCTTTGCTCGGACACATTTTGGTAAGAATGTCTTGTAGCTAGAGATGAGCACACATGGAAAAACAAAACAAAAGATGGAGATAAAGCTCAAACAAATTGAAAGATTTGTATCCTTTTTCACAACAGGTTATGGTCTACAAGACAGTTAAGAAATCTGTCATAACTACCATCCACAGAGGAGAACCTTAAATTTTCATTGAATATATATATATGTCAATTCTTTTAATTTACATATAGTTTAGAATAGCACTTGTTAGTTTTCTTCCCCTAGTGAAATGTTCTGTCTATAAAATAATGAACACTAAATCTCATAATTACCTAAAATCTCCAAGATGATTGATATTTTTGTCATTTATGGCTGTGATACAATTATTTTTAATAATTCAATGCTCCAAAATTCCTCTTAATTCCAGAAATTGCTGTATTTGGTTGAATTATGGTTTATATTGTAAGCATACCTTTTTATTTTTTTCAAAAAAATATTAAGGCCTAGAGAGATGGTTTAGCAGTTAAGGCATTTGCCTGGTAAACCAAAGGACCTTGGTTAGATTCCCCAGGACACACATAAGCCAGAAGCACAAGGTGGCACATGCATCTGGAGTTTGTTTGAAGTGGCTGGAGGCCCTAGTGTGCCTCTCTCTCTCTCTCTCTCTCTCTCTCTCTTTCTCTGTCTGCCTCTTTCCCTCTCTCACTCTCTATCAAATAAATAAAAAATTATTGATGTATTTGATGGGAGGTGGTAGATAGAGAAAATGGGCATCCCAGGACCTCCAACCATTGCAAACATATTCCAGATGCATGTGCCACCTTGTGCATCTAGCTTTATGTGGGTTACTGGGGAATCAAACCTGGGTCCTTTGGCTTTGTTGACAAATACCTTAACCACTAAGCCATCTCTCTAGATCATACTTTAATCTACATTGTTCAGTTAAGCTAGCATCACCAACTCCTAATAACTCCATTTTGGTCAAAACAATTCCTTTTGGAAATGTTCTGATAATTCTATACTTCCTTTTTTTTTTTTTTTTTAATGGTTTTCCAAGGTAGGATCTTGCTCTAGCTCAGAGGTGACTTGGAATTCACTATGTAGTCTCAGGGTGGCCTTGAACTCATAGCGATCTTCTTACCTCTGCCTCCCAAGTGCTGGGATTAAAGGTGTGCACCACCACACCCAGCTATACTTCCATTTTTAAGTGAAAAAGCCTCAAGAATGAAGATAATTCATTTCTCTCCTTCTTACAAAGTTTTATTAATTTAGTGCAACTATATAAAAATCCCATGCCTTTCTATATGCTAATCTGTCTCATATTATCCAATCCCCTAAAAAGTTAGCTCTCACTACAGTTTTCCTCTTAAATATCATCAAATCAAGGAAACTTATCTGGTCCTTGTCTCACAACTTAGTTAGGAGCCCATGCCTTCGCTCTCACAGTATGTGAGCACTGCTCCAGGTTATCACTTATTGTTACCATTCTGGGCCTGTTTACCACCAGTGGTATTCTAGAGATGGCTTTCACTAGGTACCTCTTATTTAAGAAAGTTTTAGCTGATTGCTAAGCAGTCAATCCAAAGTACATAATTTTATAATTAAATTTTATGTTATAGCTAGTAAACACTCAAATCATACCTTTTTAATGTTTTTAAATTTTGTTTTCCATTTTTCTACACCTATGTCTTTGAAGATACTGACTTACATGTGAATAGTGAAGAGTTACCATTGATCCTAATTCTGAATTAAGAGCCAGCATAGTCTGAGTACATTGAGTATTTATACTTGGATATCAGCAAAGTTATAAACGAATTTAAAGAAATCAGAATGTTTTATTTAGTTTTTTACGGATCTGGTTGTTAGCAGCATTATCACTGAATATACCCTTCTCTATATATAAAGCTCCTGGAGGAACTTTGAGTTTTAAAATCAAATAACCAAAGCTTCTAGAGGAAGCAGTTTACAGGGCAACTGGGTTGTGGTTTCTAGTAGGCTCATCACTGCAATCATTTTTTGGGGGGGCTAGGGGGGTTCCAGGTAGGGTCTCACTCTAGCTCAAGCTGGCCTGGAATTCATTATGTAGTCTCAGGGTGGCCTGGAATTCACAGCAATCCTCCTACTTCTGCCTCCTGAATGCTGGACCATGGCCAGCACTTTTTTTTTTTTTCCCCCGAGGTAGGGTCTCACTCTAGGCCCAGGCTGATCTGGAATTCACTGTCATATCAGAGTAACCTTGAACTCATGGTGATCTTCCTACCTCTGCCTCCTGAGTGCTGGGATCAAAGGCGTGCACCACCACAACCGCATGCAATCACTTTTATGGTATCTCTGTTTAAATGATATTCCCAAACTCCATAGCTATTTCAAGCCTTCAATTTCCTCAAAGTGACAAGCCTTTCTTCCATCTCAAACCTCAGCAACATTATTCCTCACATTTTTCTCAACAAATGTCTTAACCCCCTCATTAGGTGGAAGAAAATACTTTCTACATAGGAATCTTTTAATATGTCTGCTACTAAATCTACACACATCTGTGCTAATTTTCTTCTCCTTTCTACTAATGTAATGAAGAGGTATATAGCTACCACCTAAAGCTGTTCCTTTAACATGTATTTATCCAAACTCTCTCCATTCCTCTAATACAAACTCACTTAGTCTCACTCTGTATTTATTTCTCTTCTACCCACACATTAAAAAAAAAAAAAACTAACAACTGTCCCATCTAAAACACAAAAATCTCTTGATTCTACATCTCCCTCCAGATAAAGCATAATTTGGCCTTTTGTGAGAGTTTATGCAGTAATTTCCATTTTCTTACTTTTCATTATTTATTCAACTCAGTCCTAAGTGTTTTTTATTTAATCATTGCAAAAGAAAAGTCTTTTACTAGAGCCCATGCTGCTAACACCACATCTTCTTGTACCCTCGACCTGCAACTTCTCAGCAGCACTCAACATGGCTGACCATTTTTTCCTTACAACTCTCTTCTTAGATTTTATTCACATTTCTGGTTAGTACTTCCCAATCCTCCTTTTTGGGTTTATTGTCCTTTATATCCTATGATTAAATGTTGTAATTCTTCAAGATTTAACCATAATCTCTCTGCTTATTCATAATCTTCTTTTTGGATACTCTACTCCCTTATTTCTATCTCTCACCCACATTGCTAAGCTCCAGGCCCATCTATATAAGTTAAGTCAATGAGTTACATTTAATGTTGATGTCTCACAAGTTCTTCAAGGGGCTGAAGAGATGGCTCAGTGATTAAGAGCTAAGCATGAGGGCCTGAGGGGGCCCTGAGACTGAGTTCAACTTTCCAGCAGCCATTTAAACAACTGCATATGGATGTGCATGCCTCTAACCCCAGTTCTACGGGGAGCAGAAACTGCAGAATCATTGGAGCTTGTGAAAAAAAAAAAAAATCTTAAGATTTGGAACTACTGGCAACTCTTTTTCAAGGAAACATGAAGGTAAGTGATGGATAAAGATACCTGATGTTCTCCTCTGGTCCCTGCACATTCACGGGATACAACATTGCAACATGTATGTATGCCACATACAAACACCCCACAACCACACATACACCACCAATTATACATCCAACTACAATCATGAGTTCCCTAACACCCTCCCCACAAAGACCCTCTTTCAGCACTCCCCAAGTGAGAAGAGGTGAAGGATACTGTAGCCCCTATACTTCTGCGTCAACTCCTCCCTCAACTCCACTACTAAATTATCACCATATCCCTTGATTTTACCCACCATTCTGATTTCTCTGTCATTTAATTATCTGTTCATGAGCTTCATATAATGAATAGTGTACATTTTTTACATCTATATTATTATACTTAGCTTGATAACTGAACATCCACTTATACATATATACATTCATTCTTTTTTGTTAGGTAGTATTGCATTGTGTGATTTATCTCAAATTTTAAATTCATTTTATTGGTAGAAATTTGGATTGTTTTAGGAATGGAGTTATTTATGCCTAGTGACAGTTTTAGTATACTAACAATTTCCCCTTTGTTCAATAATTTATGAAAATTCAAGCTGTCCAATATATCCACCATGCCTTAATTTTGTTATTCTAAAAAGGTTTGTTGATTCTGTTGATTGTCTATTGATAGCTTACTGGATTTTATTTCAATACCCTGAGAAGTAAAGATATTAAACTTTTTGCATATATGTATTATTCATTTTGATAGCCCATACAAATTTTCTGTGCAAGTCTCTTTTATATTTTTTACTAACTTGCTTATTTTTTATTATTCATTTATTAATATGATCAAAATACACACACACATATGGTATGAAAAGACCATCAGGAGATCTATTTCTTCCAATATATTAGTAAAACTGAAAAAAGGGATGCAAAATTTTGTAGACATGCTTATATTCTGGTTTAGTATATGGGTTGAGAGAATTAAGAGACATGAAATTAGAAAGTATTCATTGGGTAGGTATGCTAGTATGTGCCAGAAATTCTAGCACTCAGGAGGTATTCAGAAGGACCAGGAGTTCATTCATGTCTACATAATGAGTTTTGATGCCAGCCTGGGCTACATGAAACCTTGTCGCACAAAGCCAAATAATAATAAAAATAAATTTTCATTGGGTTTATGACATTAAACAATGTAGGGAAAAAATGATTTCTAACCTCATATAAACCACAATCAGGGACAAAGAGAAGACTCAGTTCATAAAGCACTTGCCAGAGTTTATCTTAGCCCTCTCATAAATACTAGGTGAGCATTGTAGCTCTCTGTAATCCCATTGCTCAGGAGGCAGAAGTAGAGGATCCCTAGGACAAGCTGGCTAGCTAGATTAGCTGAATCAGTGACAAGTTCTGGGCTTAAGTGAGAAGTCCTTTCTCAGTAAATAAAAAGCAAATGAGGGGCTGGAGAGATGGCTTAGTGGTTAAGTGCTTGCCTGTGAAGCTTCAGGCCCCTAGCTCAAGGCTTAATTCCCCAGGACCC
This sequence comes from Jaculus jaculus, assembly GCF_020740685.1. Taxonomy (NCBI): domain Eukaryota; kingdom Metazoa; phylum Chordata; class Mammalia; order Rodentia; family Dipodidae; genus Jaculus; species Jaculus jaculus. The sequence continues at coordinate 52,425,492 of NC_059102.1, forward strand.
ACATAAGCCAGATGTACATTCCCCCCCTCTCTCTTTCAAATAAATAAATAAACAAAAATATTTAAGAAATTAAATAAAAGCAAATAAGGAAGACAATTGTTGATAACTTCTGACCTCCACGTCCACATGTGTGCGCGCACACACACAGACATACACATGCATGTACAACTACAAACACATGTGTCCACATGTACACACACATGCATTCACCACAGAGAGAGAGAAAGTGAAAGAGAGAAAACACTGTACACAGGGATACTGTGTCAAGATTTTGGTAAGATCATATTTTCAGCCCAGGGAGATGGCTCAGTGGTTAAAGGTGTTTGCATACAAAGCCTGATGACCTGACTTTGATTCCCCAATAAAGCCAGAAGCATAAAATGGTGCAAGCATGTGGAGTTCATTTATAGTAGCAAGAGGCCCTGGTAAACCCATTCTCTCAATGTTTATCTCTCTCTCTCTCAAATAAATGAATATTTTTCTTAAAAAGATCATATTGCTAGAGAGATGGCTTAGTGGTTAAAGCACTTTCCTACAAAGCCAGAGGACCCAGGTTTGATTCCCCAGTACCCTGTAAAGGCAGATGCACAAGGTGGCACATATGTCCAGAGTTTGTTTGTAGTGGCTAGAGGCCTTGGCACTCCTATTTTCTATCTGCCTCTGCCTCTCTCTCTCTCTCTCTCTCTCTCTCAAGTAAATATTTTTTTAATTTAAAAAAAAATCATACTCTCAAAAGCAGGATTTATACTTAACATGTTCACCTTCAATGGTTCCAAGTTTCTGTTTAACTGTGTTCCCTTCAATTATTTAGGTTTCTACCAACAACTAAAATACTCTTTCTTCAACTGTGTTCTTCTATGACCTGGCATACAGCAAATACGCAATATATGGTTGTTGAGTAAATGAACAAATGAATAAATAAAGTAATATTTAAGGAGTATTTGCCTGTATGTTAATAAAGCTCAAGTCTTTTGTGGAAAACAGAAATATTTTGGTTTTTCTTTGGACTTAAACATAAAGATTCCCAAGTAAGTTTCTGAAATCAGACTTTATAGCCTACTCCCCAGTGTTACAGCCTAACAAGGTATCTGGAAATAAAGCCACAAATGCTTAAAAACTGTAGTAGTTTGAGAATATTTTCTATGGCCTCCGTAGACTCAGGTGTTTTTGATTAAACTTCCCACTTGAGACCCTAGCAGGAAGATCCCTGCTACAGGTGGTGGGGGAGTATCACTGTGCAGATCTTGTTATCCAGTCCTAAGATGTGTTTGGGGGCCAATCTGAATTCTAGACCAAAGGTGTGGAAAGAGCCGTTTGAGATCTGGTGGTTCGTGCTTGCTGCTTGCTGGTGGTGCTGACTCATGGGTGATTTCCCTCCACTTGCATCTATGAAAGGAAGCCAGCTTCTTCTGCCATTAATGGAACTTCCTCTGGATCTGAAAGCTTGAAATAAATCCTTTCCTCTCATAAACTATGCCTAGTTGGATATTCATCTCATCAACGAGGAGCTGATTACAACAGAATTTGGTACCAGAAGGGTAGGATGTTGCTATGATGAATCTGATAATGTGGGTTTTGGTCTTTTGGAACTAGTGTACTGGAGAAATACAACTTGGAACTGCAAGAGCCTTAGAGAGCAGTAAGACAAACCTAACAGACTATTCTGGAGACAGTTTGAAAATGCTAAACAAAGAGAGAATTATGTTGGCTTATGAACTTTCAAAGGTGAAGACAGGAGAGAACATGGTTGGAATTGGGATACTGGCATAAAGGTTGGCTGTCCTCTGCTGTCCATGCCCAGAGAGTTTGATCAAGGTTAAATTTAAAAGTAATGGACTATTATATGTGGCAGAAGGTATAGAACTGAATGGTATATAATTTAAAGTATGAAAAATTCAAACAAGTTTAAAGTTACTAACAGAGAGACTGATTTTAGGTTGCTAAAGCTGTTATTGTTAAACAGATTACCCCAATTAAGGGTGGGCCAACTGCTTTACATAAAATAATAGCAAAGATATCTGAGAGTGAAGTCCACTCAGGAAAGGTTGAATGAATAGGAATGCAAACTATTTTAAAAGGAGATGACTTGAATGGAAGAAACCTACTCTGCAAGTTGATGATTCTTTTCTCCTTGGGTTAACAAATTAGCTGCATGAAATTTTGGAAGCATGAAAAATGTATGGAAATGGACCATGAAGTACACAAGGTTCCAGAAGCCACTGCTGAGATGTGGCATTGTGAAATAGGGAAAAGTCCCCATACTGAAGACTAAACAGGCCATTGAAAGATAGACCGTGGTTTGCAGTGGAGACCCAAAATTGTTTTGGATTAAGCAGGACTGTGCAAAGGCTACTATGGAGCGCTGTTGGCTCAGGATGAAAAATTTCCCCTGGCTACTCAGCCCACCTGGCAGGGCAGAAACAGAAATCCCAGAGACTGTCAGTCACTGGTTAAGAATGTCATACTGGAACTGTATATGTTAATGTTTACCTGATGGTTACTGATGCTGCATGTGTCCAGTCTCTCCTTGTTATGTGTTATTTCAATGGAAATGTTTACTCTGTGCCATTATGTGTTGGAAGTATATAGCTTGTTTTGAATTTACAAGAGTTAAAGTTCAGAGACAGTCTTGAATCTCACATGAGACTTGGGACTTTGGAACAGTCTTAAAATTGGTAAAACTTATAGGACTTTTAAATTTGGACTGAATATAATTTGCAGTGTGATATGGTCATGGGTCTGTGAGGACCAGAGGCAGAATGCAGCAGTTTTAATGTGACAACTTGTATGGGCCCACAGACTCAGAAATTATTGATTAGACTTCCTACTTGAGCCCCTAGCAGGCAGATCCCTACTGGGGGGGAGGGGTTTGAGGGAGGGTGGATCTGAATTCCAGCCCAAGGATGTAGACAGCAATTTGAAGTCTGGTTCATGCTTGTGGCTTGCTGGTGGTGCTAGCTGTTGGTGACTTCTCTCTGCTTGTATCTGTGAAAGGGAGCCAACTTATTCTGCCATTGATAAAACTTTCCCTGGATCTGTAAGCGTGAAGTTAATCCTTTCCCCCCATAAACTGAGTCTGGTTTGATGTTCAACTCAGCAATGAGAAGCTGACTACAACAGAACCAAGGATCTGATCTTCTACACATGGGGTATATAACTGTTTTGAAGGTACTCAGCAAAAGAGTGACTGAAGTCACTTTTGGGAGGTCAATTTCAAAATAAAAGGGGAGAGAGCAATCACATTCATATTCTTTTTTTTTTTTTTTTTTTTTTTTTGGTTTTTCGAGGTAAGGTCTCACTCTAGCCCAGGCTGACCTGGAATTCACTATGGAGTCTCAGGTGGCCTCAAACGCATGGCAATCCTACTACTTCTGCCTCCTGAGTTCTGGGATTAAAGGCGTGTGCCACCATGCCTGGCAAATTCATATTCTTAACCTTTTCATTTAGTAAGTATACAATGTGTGAAATATATAATATTAAACCTCTGAACTAAGAAAATAAAAACATTCTGATCTAGCTATGTGTATGTTTGCTAGCTGAATTTCATAGCTGATAAAGTTAGTATGTAAGAGTATATTTTTAAAAAAATTTTATTTGTCAGATTACCAAAACCCAATATGCAGATGATATGGGAGAATGGTAAGTTTGGATCACTTGTATAAAAACTCTCTGAAGCATGTACAAAATTCCATAGTAGTGGCTTCCCCTTAGATTTATTGAATCTAGATCTCTTGGGTTATAGCCTAGGAATTATCAAATTTAACATGCACTTCAGGAGATTATAATGCAAGTGAAATATGAATATAATTAGAAAAATATTAACCAAGATTAATTACACAATTTGAGAATCTACTCTAAAAAATTGTCCCTTCAGGAATTCTTTTCATTCTTCTGAACTTAACTATCCTTGTTGGAATAAGTGAATGAAATACCAGATACTAGATAGCTATTATTTTCTGCAGTGTTATAACTCTTTCACTAATTTCTCCACGCTGATTATGTTTATTTGCAAGAAAAGAGTTTACTCCTACAATTTTTATTATAAAATCTAATGTGAGGGCAAACAGAAGTGTAAGTAAATTATGTAAAAACTTTAAAATACAAAATGTTTCTCCTTAAAAAAATTTTTTTTTATTTGAGAAAGACAGAGTGTACTGGTATCCCAGGGCCTCTTGCCAAGGAAAATCAACTTCAGAGGCATGTGCCCAATTGTGTGTCTGCCTTTACATGGGTGCTGGGGAATCAAACTCAGGGTTAGCAGGACTTACAAACTAGCTTTAATCACTAAGCCATATCCCCAGTCCAAATGCTTCCTTTTCTTCTGCAGTTTTTCTTTCTACTTGAGGTATTAATCTTAAATTTGCCATTCGATATAGTAGAAATAAGAAACTAAATTTTATTTCACTATTGTGAATTTTACTTCTATATTATGCAATGTCAATTTTAAATGCAAACATAAGAATATTTAATTTGTGTGTGAAAAAGAATCATTAAGCTAAATGTTCTTTTATAAAATTGATTTAGTATTATAACATTTAATGTGAATATAGTTTTGCATACAGAATTAAACTCTTAATTATTTGATCTTATTGTATGGACATACAGAAAAAGTTACCTGATAGAGTTATAGATAGCCAGTGGTGTTTGATCCTTTTCTTTGGCTATTCTCATCATATCTAATACTGCCATCCCAAGACATTCCTCCTGTGTTTCATGAGTCACAGGTACTTTTATCCATCCATGCACAAAATCATGCCGCCACTGAAGGAAATAAAAATTCAGAAGAAAATATTTCATCTTGTGTTTCAGCAGCATATTTAATTTATGATTGTGCTTTAGCCTATAATAAGATTTCTAAAACTTGTATACTTAAAGGCATAAATCAATTTCTTCTGTGCCTATTTCATTGTATATATTTTCCAGTTTTATCTTCAGAACATGAAAATCCCTAATTTAAAATAGATTTTAATTAAATGTGTACTGAGTTTGATTTATGATAAAGGCATTACATTGAGTTTGTCTTGGATACAGAAGAAACATAAGATGGGATCTCGGCCATAAAAAGGACTAAAATGTACCTTGGAATCTAAACATAAAAACAAATAATTATAATACTAGATATTCATAGAAAGTGCTACTTTAGAAACTTAGAGACAATTAAAATTGTACCCAATTGGGATAATTAAGGGAGGTTTAATGAAAGATTTAAAACTTCTGTAGTTTTTACAAATGAAGACCTTTTTGGTCAACACAAAACATAGCAAGGATATGGAAGAAATAAAATTTTTTTTTTAAAAAAGGGCATGCCCAGAGATATAAAATAGTTTGGCTAGTCAGGCTGCAGGTACTGTTGAAAGACTTGATTCTAGAAGCAATGGCAACTGTTTCCTAAAGTATCTGTCTCACTACGTCTTTTCCACCAGCACAACAATAGTAGATGTACAGGAAGAAAATAAACTCTTTAAGGCTGCTATGTAGCTCAGATATATGACAATAAGGATCTAATACAGGAAACATTAGACACTAAATCTAAAAAATGTAACTTGATTAAGTCTGTTATTAAAATTATAGAAATTAAAAGGCAGAAGTTCAAAGATTTTGACCTGATTGTTTTAAGAATATGGATAAAATCAGATAGAACACACAATAGGAAACAGAAAAGAAGGCCAATAATATAAATACAGTAAGTAACACCAATTTACCTGAAAGAAAAGACAAGAGTCATGTTACCCCAAAACCAAAGTTTAACCAAGGTTTCAAACTAGGTAAATTTTATGTATGTATCTGTCTTCTTTTGATGTGATACTTTATCTTATGAAATAAAAGTTTTATAGAAACTTTTTGTTTGTTTTTGTGAGATAAGGTCTCATGTAGGTCAGGCTGGCTTCTGATCCTTCCTCCACCTTGAAAGCAGTGAAATTATCAGTGTACACCACCTGGTTTAAGTTTTACAGGATATTTTAAAAATAATAATTTGATTATGAAAGTGGGGGGGAGGGAGGGTATTACCATGGGATATTTTTTATAATCATGGAAAATGTTAATAAAAACTGAGAAAAAATAATAATAATAATAATTTGAGCTGGGCGTGGTGGCGCATGCCTTTAATCCCAGCACTCGGGAGGCAGAGGTAGGAGGACTGCTGTGAGTTCAAGGCCACCCTGAGACTCCATAGTGAATTCCAGGTCAGCCGGGGCTAGAGTGAGACCCTACCTCAAAAAACCAAAATAATAATAATAATAATAATTATTATTATTATTATTATTATTATTATTATTTAGCTGATCAATTCATAATAGCTAAGAGCTAGAATCAACCCAGATATCCATCATTAAACAAATGGATAACCAAGATGTGGTATATCTACATGATGGAATTCTACACAGCAGTAAGGAAAAATGACACAATGAAATTTGAAGAAAAATGGTTGAACCTGGAACAGATCATTCTCAATGAACTCACCCAATCACAGAAAGATAATCATCACATAGTCATCTTCCGCTCCTAACCTGAATCTGCCCGAGATGCTGACATACCTAATAAGCATCCTGAGGACCGAACAGTAGGGTGGGTGGAGTAGGAGGGGTTGGTAAGGGTGGGGGAAATAAAACTGGACCCAAATGGCAATGGTACCATAAAATTCTATATCCTAAAAGACAAACTAAATGGTCAAACCTCCATCAGGTCCTTAGAGGGAAACCTGAATCACAAGGCCCTGGGAAGATGAAGATGGAGACTGACCTTAATCTTCCCCTATTTCTTACGCTCGCTCTCACGCTCTGTCTCTCTTGCTCTCCCTCTTCTCTCTCTTTCATATTATCTATTTTTTTTTCCTTCTTTTCTTTGGCACTGACCTGTAACTCCCAGTACCAGCATGTGGCTAACATCTACAGTGAGCTGTTGATCAGAGAGACCTACAAGGTTTCCCAAAAAATGATAGATTTCTGTCAGAGTACTTGATGACCCACCAAAGATTAGTGGTAAGACTGTACTGCTGAAGTCACCATATGCTGTTGGTATGGAACATGGAGTGACCTGGCTAAAGAGTCAGTCCCCAGACAGTTTAGCTTGTCTAGTGCCAGAAGGTGCTACATGAGCAACTAGGGGAAAATGACCAACATCTGTCTAAGCAACTCATGGTCTAAGCGACTCAGCAGCAAACAAGCTGACATGATGCTCTCCCCCAAGTGCAATAGTGGTGCACAGCCATGGTGGGAAACCAACTGCTCTTGATTTGGCTAACTGATCTGCTCAGTGGAATGGATCCCAAAGCTGGAGCTGGGAAACAAGTCAAAACCATATCCAAACATGAGCCCACTCACCATTACAAGCTCCCACCAATTGTGGGCTATAAGAGGGCCTATACCTATTAAGTTCTCTCTAAAATTATAATGGTTATCCCATTTATCTTGTGCTATATTTTTTCTGGGCAAGTTAGAATTTTCCCACATAAAGTTTATTCTGGTTAAGAAATATGATACACATGAAGATATTTACAATTTAATGCACTTATGACTATGATTAATGTAACTATACCTGAGCAAAAAGGTAAGACATGACAGAGTCATCCAGAAGTGGAGTTTCAGACCCACGAGATATTCCATATCGATAAGTTCTGTTGCTGCCACTGCAATACCAGTGAGGAAAGTAAAATCTGGAAGACAAATGAACCATTCTGTTAGTCCCCACAGTTCATAAGTATATTTAACTAGACCCAGCACAGTGAAAAGTATTATTATATCACAAAGCACAGCTAACAGTGTTAAATGTCAGGTGAGGACAAAGAGGTATCTGTAAGAGACTAGAAAAATAATGGAAGTAGGGTGGAAAGATGGCTTAGCAATTAAGGCACTTGCCTGCAAAGTCTGAGGACCCAGATTCTATTCCCTAGTACCAACATAAGCCAGAAGCGCAAGGTAGTACATGCATCTGGAGTTCATCTGCAGTGGCTGGAGGCCCTGACATGCCCATATTCTCATTCTTTCTCTCAAATAAATTAAAAAAAAGATAATGGGGCTGGAGAGATGGCTTAGCAGTTAAGGCGCTTGCCTGTGAAGCCAAAGGACCTATATTTGACTCTCCAGATCCCCGTTAATCAGATGCACAAGGTGACACAAGATGCACAAGGTTGTACATGCGCATAAGATGGAGCATGTGCCTGAAGTTCGATTATAGTAGCTGGAGGTCCTGGCATGGCAATTCATTCCCTCTCTTGCTTCTCACATAAAAAAAAAAAAAAAAGATTGGTTAGTTGGGTTTGCCTCAAAAAATTTTTTTAAAAGTAATGTAAGTAGAAAACACAAAAGAGACAGCAGGGCATAGTGGGTATATCTATAATCCCATCACACAGGAAGTTAAGGCAGGAGGATCATGTGTTTGAGGCCAATCTAGACTACATAGTAAAATGTTGTCTTAAAATACAAAAGTAAGTTATCAATTAACAACAGCAACAAATGAACACAATTAAGTGTAAAATTAACCTGTGAGCTACTTGGGGGCAATACAAAATATAAGGTAGAAGAAATCATAGGAAGCATAGAAGTATAGAAAATAGGAAAAATAAAAAAATAAAAAATAAGTACATTCAGTTTTTAGTAAAAGTTTGGAGATACTTACCATAAAAACCACCATTTATAGTGCTTAATTCAATGTTTTGTAGTAAAGTCTGTGCTGTACAATCACCACAATCTAATTTAACATTTTAACTCTATTACCCACTATCAATTATTCCCAAGGCACCCTTTTTAGCCATTAGTTACAAGTACCACTAAAATATTCATCTATTATACTTATTTTATATTCAGAATAATGGATATAAAATCATATGCCATGTGACCCTTTTGTCTAGTTTCATTCACTTAGTATAATGTATTCAAATTTCATCTACATTATTTATTTTTTAATATTTTATTTTTATTTATTCATTTGAGGGAGAGAGAGGCAGATCGAGAATGGGCACATCAGGGGCTCCAGCTGCTATAAATGAACTTGAGACACATATGCCACTATGTGCATCTGGCTTACATGGGTCCTGGGGAATTGAACCTAGGTTCTTTGGCTTTGCAGGCAAGTGCCTTAACCACTAGGCCATCTCTCCAGCCCACATTCACATTATAATATGCATAAATAATTTAGTCCTTTTCCCTACTGAGTTAATAACCTATTGTATTAATATGCTATATTTTATTTATTTACTCAACACATGAAAGATATTTGAGCTGTTTCCCTTTTTTTGCTAATTTGGTATGAAGTCATATACAATTTTTATGGCTGCATATTTTTACTTTTTCTCAACATATACACTTAGGTAACTATCTTGTCTTTAAATATTTTATTTATTTACTTATTTATGAATAAGAGAAAGAAAGAGGCAGATAGAAAGAGAGAATGGGCATACCAGGGTCTCTAGCCACTGCAAACTCCAGAAACATGTGCAACCTTGTGTATCTGGCTTCACTTGTATACTGGGGAATTGAACCCAGGTCCTTAGGTGTTGCAGGTAATCACCTTAACCATTGAACCATCTCCCCATCCCGTATTTATCTTTTTGAGAAATGGCCAAACTACTTTTTTCAAGTGACTATACCATTTCACATTCTCAATCATAATGTATGTTACCATTAATACAAATCATCTCCAATATTTGATATTGTCTCTTGTTTTTATTTTTTACATCTTCATGGAGTTTGATTTACATTTTTAAAGACTAAGGATGTTAGGCATCTTCTCAAATTCCTATTAATATTTGTATGTCATCTTTGAAGAAATTTTATTTAAGTCTTTTGCCTTGAGAGTAGGTGGATTCTGATATTCAAGGGGCCAAATGCCCCATAGATACAGAGGGACAGCTATACTATGTTTTCATCCTTCATATTGTTCAAGTGTTTCCAGTTTACTCATACTGTCTCATTTTTCTTATTAAAATTATCCTGAATCATTAAGGTTTGTAGCTGCTTTGAATGGAAACTTCTTTACTATATTATATTGCCACTGATTTGTATGCTTATTAGTCACTGGATACTCACTAATTTTGTCTTTTCAATGTTTTTACACAAAAAATTGATCTTCTTGTAATCAATGAAAATCACACATTAGAAATCGGAAAATTCAAACATATCCAACTGCATATTTCTAGACAAGCTGGGGGAAAGAAAAAGAAATTTAAATACTAAAATTTATTAAGACTCTGTCAAGTGATAGGGATGTAGCTCAGTTGGTATAGGGCCTAGCATGCACAAAGCCCTCAGTTCAACCTCCTACATACTATATAAACCTAATATAGTGGTGCATTCCTATAATCCCAGAACTCTCAAGAGATGAAATGAGGAGCATTTAAAGCAATCGTTGGCTAAATAGAGAGTGGTTATACAGCCTGGGAAACATGAGATCATATCTCAAGAAAAACCTGTTAAAGCCTATAAAATGATAGGCTCAACATTAAGTACTACACAAAAATCTTCTCATTAATAAAGAACACACAGAGCCCTGAGTATCCAACTCCAGATCCCCTGACCAGGAGAGTACATGCAAAGAGTGAGAAGGTCAGAGCTCCTGGTTCATTCCCCACCTCCCATATCCCTGATCCCAGCACCTGCTGCTGGCTTAGGGTGCCCTGGACCCCAAATGCATGCTGCAGAAGCAGGGTCTTTTACTCTACCTTTCTGGTTGACCAGCCCCAACTCAAGGTTCCCTTGAGCCAGAGGATGCACAGGCCACTGTGGAATTCCCCAAGATGAAGGGTACATGGGCTATTGTGGGAGCTAGTCTTTTGTTCCTGGCTCCCCAGCTTCCTGGCTCTTGGCTACCCAACCCCCAATTCCCCTGTGCTGAAGAGCACATGCAAGTGGAGTGAAGAGGCCTGAGCTCCCAATTCCCCACCTCCCAATTTCAGAGGTACCCTTGATGAACTTGCAACCTCCACAATCTGCACATCTGCATTTATAACCCCATCCTACTCCAATCTGGTTCACATGTAAAAGATGACACTCACTTAAAATCCTACAACAAATACTTGCTTCCCCATCAAAAAACAAAACAAAACAAAACAGATTTTGTTTCAAGATGATTAGAACACAATGCAAAAAAAAAAGAAAAGAAAAAAAAGAAAAAATCAGAAAACTGAGATTTTCACCAAGGATGCCTAGTCCAACAATAGAAGCCTCCATTGAAAACAACAGAAATTGAATCCCAAAATGAAAAAACAACAAGATATGTGACTCTAATCAAGAGAATTTCTGAACTGGAAGCAAATCATCAAAAAAACCAACAATCACATAAAAAAAAAAAAAATTGAGCAGAGTCATCTCTTAGAGCACACACCTTTTTCACTAGGCTAAACTTAATTGAAGAAAACCAGAGAGGCCTCATAGAGAAATAACTGAATTGAAGTTCAGTCAACAAATAGAGGATCTCAATTAACCATCTTATTAAGCTTAATAAAGACATGATCAAATGTAAGAATGAATTCTAGAAAGCATCAAGAAAATCAGATTTCAACCTAAAATCATACCTCAAAAAAGAGATGGGGGCTGGAGAGATGGCTTAGCGGTTAAGCACTTGCCTGTGAAGCCTAAGGACCCCGGTTTGAGGCTCGATTCCCCAGGACCCACGTTAGCCAGATGCACAAGGGGGCACACACATCTGGAGTTCGTTTGCAGTGCCTGGAGGCCCTGGCACACCCATTCTCTCTCTCTTTCTCTCTATCTGCCTCTTTCTCTCTCTGTCTGTCACTCTCAAATAAATAAAAAATTAAAAAAAGAGATGGAAATGATGTAAAAAGAAAAAAAAAACACATACAACAGAAAACAAAAATCAAATAGAGCTATTGAGGCCCTGCTCCCCAATTCCTGAATTCTCTACTCTAAAGGGTGTGCACAGGAGTGAGTAGGCCAGAGCTCCTGGTTGGTTCATGGTACCTCCCAGTTCCCCATCCAGGTACCCCTGCTGCTGCCTTGAGAGGCCAGGACCCTATGTGTGGTCTGTGGAAGCAGGCCTTTTTCTTTCGTATCCTGATTCAGCCCTGGATACCAAATCCCTATTTCCCTGAGTCAGAGAGTGCAAAGGCCACTGTAGGAGCCTCTTAACACTGGCTCTCCAAATTAATGGCTCCTGGTTCCCCAACACATGATCCCCATGTGCTGAAAAGTACGTGAGTAGGCCAGAGCTTCCAGTTCCCCCAGGTACCTCTGATGTACCTACAATCTCCACAGTCCACACATCTGTGGTTATAACCCCATTGTATGCCAGAATACCAGGCTGGTTCACATTTAAAAAAGAACACCCTCTGAAGATCCCACAAGGACAAGTACTTGCTTCTTCCACAACAGAATAAGCCATTTCCCCAAGATGGGTAGACCACATGCGAAAAAAGCCAACAAAAGTCAGAAAACTGAGATATCTCAAGCAAGAATGCCTAGTCTCACAATGGAAGCCTTTGATAAAATCACAGAGAAATAAACAGAAATCCAACCTCAAAATATAAACACAACAACCAATGAGACCCTGATCAAAAAAATTGCTGAACTGGAATCAAACCATCAAAAAGACCAATAATCATGTCAATGAAATCAAGCAGAATTGTCTCTTGGAGCGTTCAGCTTTTTACAGTAGGCTTAACTTGATTGAAGAAAATGTTAGAACCCTCAAAAGACACATAAATCAATTGAAAGTGAGTCAACAAATGGAAGATCTCAATAAACAATGGATTAAGCTTAATGACAACTTCATAAAATGCAAGAATAAATTCCAGGAAGCATCGAGAAAATCAGAACTCAAACTGAATTTGTACCTCAAAAAAAGAGTTGCAAAAAATGCAAAAAAAAAAACAAAAAACAAACCCCACAACAGAAAACAAAACCAAAAATCAAATAGAGCTAATAAAATCATCTTTAGAACCCCTAACAGAGTTACTCATTTGGAAAACAGAACCTCCGGCCTGGAAGACAAAACAAAAGAAATTGATTGGGAGGCTGAAAACTTTGCTAAGTTCAAAAAAAATTAAGTAAACAGAATATGAGAGAATTGTGGAGCACCCTAAAATGATGAAGGACTGGGTCATAGGCATACTAGAAGAGGAAATCCAAGCCAGAGGCATAGAGAACATATTCAACAAAACTACTGAAGAAAAATTTCCCAATCTCTCAAAAGAGAAGCCCATCCAGATACAAAAAGCCCACAGAACACCAAACAGACAGAACCAAAGAAGAAACTCTCCAAGACACAACATCATTAAAACTCTTCACAATGAAAACAGAGAATGCTAAAAGCAGCAGGAGAAACAACTCACAACATACAAAGGCAATCTCATCAGAATTACTTCAGATTTCTCAGTGGAAACCCTGAAAGCCAGAAGGGCCTGGAATGGAACACTTCAAAGTCTAAAAATCTATGGCTTCCAACCCAAGCTACTCTACCCAGCAAAAGTGTCCCTCATAATAGATGGTGAAAGAAAAACTTTTCATAAAAAAGTCAACTAAATGATTATATAAACACAAAGCCAAACCTACAGAGAATACTTGATGGAATACTCCACATAGAAGAGTCAACCAATATTAACAGCCAAGAAAAAGAACACAATAAACAAAACTAGACCAGGCTCAAAAAGTGCAAAACACAAGAAAGCACCAAACCCCATAAAACATCTCATCATGGCAGGGATTAAATGAAACCTTAAATATAAATGGTCTTAACTCACCCATCAAAAGACACAGGTTACCAGGGTGGATCAAAAAACTGGACCCTTCTCTCTGCTGTCTTCAAGAAACCCACCTTGGCACTAAAGATAGACACCTCTTCAGGATGAAAGGATGGAAAATTATATACCAAGCAAATGGAAATAAGAAGCAGGTGTTGCTATGTTAATATCTGATAAAATAAGACTTCAAACCAAAAGTAATCAAAAAGGACAAACAAGGCCACTTCTTACTCATCAAGGGAATGATCCATCATGAGAACATCACAATCATAAATCTGTATACACCAAACACAAATGCACCACAGTGTATAAAAGAAAACCTACTTGACAACAAAATAGAAATAAACTCCAACACCATCATAGTCAGAGACTTCAATACTCCACTAATATCAATAGGCAAATGATCCAAATAAAAAATCAACAGGGAAATAATAGACCTCAACAACTCCATAGACCAACTAGACCTAATAGACATCTACAGAACTTCCCACCCAAATCTACAGAATACACATTCTTCTCAGCAGTCCATATATTAGGCCATAAAGCATGCCTCCATAAAGTCAGGAAAACTTAAGTAACTTCCTGCATCATATCACACCACAATGCTTTAAAGCTAGAAATTAACAAGAGACACATCAAGAACTCCACCAACTTCTGGAGATGGAACAAAACACTTTTAAACAACGAATGGGTTGTGGAAGAAATCAAAAAAGACATTTTAAAATTCCCAGAATTTAATGACAATGAAACAACAACCTACCCAAACTTATGGGACAAAATGAAGGCAATCCTAAGGGGAAAATTCATAGCACTAAATGCCTTCATAACAAAGACAGAATGATCCCAAATTAATAACCTAACTATCTACCCAAAAGACATTGGAAAAACAAAAAGAACAGAACCATAAGAGCTGGAGACAGAAAGAAATAATCAAGATCAGAGCAGAAATAAATGAACTGAAAACTAAGAAAACAATTTTTAAAATCAGTAAAAATGGGCTAGAGAGATGGCTTAGTGGTTAAGCGCTTGCCTGTGAAGCCTAAGGACCCTGGTTTGAGGCTGAATTCCCCAGGACCCACATTCGCCAGATGCACAAAGAGGCGCACACCTCTGAAGTTAATTTGCAGTGGCTGGAAGCCCTGTTGCACCCATTCTCCCTCTCTCTCTCTCTCTCTCTCTCTCTCTCTCTCTCTCTCTCTCTCTGTCATTCTCAAATAAATAAATAAAAGTGAACAAAAAAATTTTTTTTAAACCACTGAAATTAAGAACTGGTTCTTGAAAAACTAAACAAAAAATCCCAGCACTTGGGAGGCAGAGATAGGAGGATAACCATGAGTTCGAGGCCACCCTGAGAATACACAGTGAATTCTATCCAGGACAGCCTGGGCTAGAGCAAGACCCTACCTTGAAAAACCAAAGAAAATAAAAAATAGGCAACAATGATAAACCCTGGACAATGTGATAAAGCAAAAGAGAGAGAGAGAGAGACAGAGAGAAGTCTCAAATTAACAAAATCAGAAATGAAAAAGGAAAGATCACAAGGGACAGTAGTGAAATTAGAAGAATCATCAGGACATACTTCAAAAACCTCTATTCCACAAAAGTAGATAATTGGGAAGAAATGGATGAATTCCTAGCCACATACTCATACCAAAATGAAACTCATAGCAGATTAATATCCTAAACAAACCTATCACATCCACGGAGATTGAAAAGGTAATCAACAACCTCCCCCACAAGAAAAGTCCAGGATCAGATGACTTCTCAGACAAGTTCTATAAAACCTTCATTGAAAAACTGAAACCAATTTTTCTCAAGCTGTGTTGCAAAAATTGGAGGCCAGGGAATCCTCCTGACTCCTTTTTTTAATTTTAATTTTTATTTATTTATTTATTTGACAGAGAAAGAGGAAGAGAGAGAGAGAGAGAGAGAGAGAGAGAGAGAGAGAGAGAGAGAGAAAAAATGGGTGTACCAGGGCCTCCAACCACTGCAGATGAACTCCAAATATGTACGCCCCATTGTGTATCTGGTTTATGTGCATCCTGGGGACACAAACCTGGGTCCTTTGGCTTTGTAGGCAAATGCCTTAACTGCTAAGCCACCCCTTCGGCCCCCCAACTCCTTTTATGAAGCTAGCATCACCCTAATACCAAAACCAGAGATGCAACAAGAAAACTATAGGCCTATGTACCTGATGAATTTAGATGCAAAGATACTGAACAAAATCCTTGCAAACCAAATTCAACACATCAAAAGCATTATCCACCTCTATCAAGCAGGATTCATCCCAGGGATGCAGGGATGGTTAAACATACAGAAATCAGTCAACGTAATACACCACATAAATAAACTTAATCATAAGAACCACATGATTGGGCTGGAGGGATGGCTTAGTGATTAAGGTGCTTGCCTGCAATGTTAAAGGACCCAGCTGGGTTTGATTTCCCAGGACCCATGTAAGTCAGAGGCCCAAGGTGGCACATGATTCTGGAGTTTACTTGCAGCAGCTAAAGGCCCTAGTGAACCCATTTTCTCTCTATCTGCCTCTTTCTCTCCCCACCCATCTCTTTCTCTTTCTCAAATATAAATAAAAATAAGATATAAAAAAATCTTTAGGGCTGGAGAGATGGCTTAGTGGTTAAGCGCTTGCCTGTGAAGCCTAAGGACCCTGGTTCCAGGCTCAATTCCCCAGGACCTACGTTAGCCAGACGTTTGCAGTGGCTAGAGGCCCTGGCACACCCATTCTCTCCCTCTCCCTCTCTTTCTCTCTCTCTGCCTCTTTCTCTCTCTGTCTGTGGCTCTCTCAAATACATAAATAAAAATAAAACAAAAAAATAGAAACACATCATCATCTCAGTTGATGAAAAGAAGGTCTTTGACAAAATACACCACCAGTTCATGATCAAAACACTGGAAAAATAGCCATGGAAGGTTATATCGCAACACAATAAAGGCTACATATAAAGCACCTAAAGCCCAAATAACATTTAATAGGGAAAGGCTCAAGAATTTCCCATTGAGATCAAGAACAAGACAGGGGTGCCTACTCTCAACAATGCTCTTCAACATAGTACTAGAGGTACTAGCCTAAGCAATAAGACAGGAGAAAGAAATAAAAGGGATACAAATTGGAAAGGAAGAAATCAAATAAACCCTATTTGCAGATGATATGATCCTATATACAAATGATCCAAAAGTCTCCATCTCAAAACTCCAAAGGTGATTATTTCCTTCAGCAAAATGGCAGGATACAAAATCAACACCCCAAATCAGTATCTTTTCTATATGCAAAAGACAAATACACAGAGAAAGTAATAGCAAGGCTATACCATTTTCAATAGCCACACCAAAAAGTCAAATACCTTGGGATAACACTAACCAAGAACGTGAAACACCTACACAATGAAAACATAAAAACACTCAAGAAAGAAACTGAGGAGGACTTGAGAAGTTGGAAAGACCTCCCATGCTCCTGGATAGGTAGAATTTATATTGTGAAAATGTCAATTATACAAAAAGAAAGAAAGAGATTAATGCAATACCTTAAAAGATACAGCATCATTCTTCACAGAGGTAAAAAAATAAATTATCTCAAATTCATACAGGATGGCAGCAGACCTCGGATATCCAAACAGATCCCCAGCAAAAGAAACACCTCTGGAGATATAATCATACCTGATCTAATGCTATACTAAAGCTTCATAGTAACAAAAATAGCATGTTACTGGCACAAAAACAGACATATAGACCAATGGAACAAAAGTGAAGACACAGCCCTTAGGTCAAGTAATTACAACTACATGATCTTGGACAAAGATGCCAATAACGCAGACTGGAGAAAAGAGAAAGCATCTTCAACAAATGGTGTTGGACAAATTGGATAACCACATGTAGAAAAGGTAAACTAGATCCACTCAACTCACCATACACAAAAATCAACTCCAGACTTTCGGGTAAGATGGTGGCATAGTAGCCACGCCAAAGCAGCCAGGGCGGGGTGTAAAAAATAGCAAAATATACTCTTCTACCAAAAAGTGAAGGTGTATAAGTAATTATCAACCATAATAGGTAAGCAGGAGAGATGTAGAGCTTCTAGCAAGAAGGAAACCAGCCAAAATCCTGCCCAGTGCCAGTGGCTCTGGTCAACGTGCCCACCTGGCCAGGAACAGAGCCACAAAAGCAGAAGCCAGGTAAAGGGATTTTCCACACATACCAGCTTCCTTGCAAAAACAAGAAACCTGAAGGTGAAGATAGAAGGAACCAACTGAGCAGCTGTTGAAGGAGAACACAGACAGGACCCCTGAGCAGTTCAGTTAACAACTCCAGTCATTCTGCATAACCTGACCTCCCCCAACTGCCAAGGCAGAGAACCACTGGAGAACTCATACAACCTTCTGCCACACAGCATCCATCACAGACAATCAGAACAACATATCCTGTGACCCAAGCAGCCTAACCGAGTCCACAGTGCAACAGAGAACGGACTGAGATTACAATGACTTCTAGGATGACTCAAAAGGCACCATAGTGCTAAGAATAAGTGACAGAGGAGTACTCAGCACTGAAACATCTCTAGCATACCTTACAAGGCTCAGCAACCACTGCAGAAGAGGTGGCAGAAAGAATGTAAGAGCCAAAGGAAGGGTAGGACTGCTTACAATGCAATCTTTCATACACAATTTTGTCTCGATATCCATGACCCCACAGTGCCTGTTACTACCTAATACAAGACCCTCATATTTAGAAGAAAATATGACGGCTTCAAAATAAGAGAG
This sequence comes from Jaculus jaculus, assembly GCF_020740685.1. Taxonomy (NCBI): domain Eukaryota; kingdom Metazoa; phylum Chordata; class Mammalia; order Rodentia; family Dipodidae; genus Jaculus; species Jaculus jaculus. Next base: position 52,443,960 of record NC_059102.1, read on the forward strand.
ACTAATTGAAGGGACATGATGGAGGAGATATGATGGAGAGTGATTTGTGAAGAGGAAGTGGGGGAGAGGAGGAAATTATCATGGTTTATTTTCTATAATTATAGAAGTTGTCAATAAAGTTTAAAAATAAAAAAATCAACTTCAAATGGATTAAAGATTTCAATATAACACTTGAAATTCTTCAACTACTGGAGGAAAAAATAGGAGGAACTCTCCACTGTATATAAGTGAGGGGAAGGACTTCCTGAACAATACCTCAGTATCCTAGGAAATGGGAATCTCATGATGCTAAAAAGCTATTGCACAGACAAATATATCATAAACAGAGCCAACAGATTACCCACAGAATGGGTAATCACCAGCTATACCACTGACAGAGGCCTAATATCTTGAATCTACAAAGAACTCAAACAACTAGACAATAAAAAAATCAAACACCCTAATCAAAAAATGGGGTAGAGAACTGAATAGGGAGTTCTCAGAGGAATAAATACAAAGGGCTAACACACACTCAAGAAAATGTTCAATATCTCTAACTATCAGGAAAATGCAAATGAAAACTATGAGATTTCACCCCAATAATACACTCCCTCCAGGAGGCGTTAACTTCCAAATCTCCATCAGCTGGCAACCTAGCATTCAGAACACCTAAGTTTATGAGGGACACCTGAATCAAACCTCCACATTCCACCCTTGGGCCACATAAACTGATAACCATCCATGATGTAAAATACTGTGCATTCATCCAACTTTAAAAGACCCCATAGTTTCTATCAATTTCAATGATGTTCATACAACCCCACAGTCCAAGATCTTTTAACTGAGCTATAATACCAAAAAATAACCTCAAAAAACCCAAAATGGCACAGAATAAGCACTCACACTGCAAAATATGGCATTGGCCATAGCAAGGAAATATTCAAGCAATACATGACTTAAAACAGGGCAAACACCAAACTCTGTAGCTCCAAGTCCAACAACTGTAGCCAGTGACAAATCTCCAAGGCCACTAATTCTAACCAGCAACAAGTCTCTGGAATTCCAATTCTGCCCGTCCAGCTAGGCTACTCAAAGTCCTGGAAAACTTGATCTGGGGCAGGCAGCTCTCCTTGGCAGCCATCTCATGGTCCTGGCATCTCCATTGGGTCTCCACTGCAATCCACAGTTCCTCTTCATGGCTCCATGGGGTCCCCATGCAGGCATCCAGAAAACTTGCTTCACACTGCCCATGGCCATTTCCAAAACACAAGACCTTGTTGCAAACTCAATGACCCTCTCTTTCCTGCATTTCTTATACTCCACAATACCAGGTAGGGTACGAATTTGTTAATCCGGGGGGAATAAAGCAGACTTTGAACAGGATACCCCTTGAGCACTCAGGCCCCTTCAAAAGAGTCTACATTCTTTCTGTTGCCCCAGTGCAGGTCAGCTGACAATCTCAATGGTTGTAATCTCTCAAACAATTTGTAGGTGAAAGGGAAGCAGCTTAGAACCCAAAGATTTTTTTCTCTGTGCCATCGCTCTCTACTCACACCAGTCCATTTCTACGCAAAGCAACCCTGTACAACTTCTCAGGACATGGGCATAACAGCAAGCTTTTCACACAAACTGCTAGCTTAATCCAAGCAAAGCTCTTTCTCACCCTCATAAGCCAAACCTCACAGTTCATAGTTGTTACTGCATTCAGGTCTTTAAACTCTGACCAGAATATTCTATCAGGCTGTACTTAGAGCACTGCAAAGCATCTGTTAGGCCAAGGTTTCAAATCCTTCCACATTCCTCTTGAAAATCAGCTCCAAAAGGCAAAGCCACACAGTCAGGTGTTTAGCAGCAACCCCAGTCCTCGGTACTGTTGCAGTCAGGTTCGAATTGCTGGTAGAAATCACCCAACTAAGAGCAGCGTCTGGGAAAAAGAGCTTTATTTTGGTTTACAGGCTCAGAGAGAAGCTCAACAATGGCAGGGGAAAATGATGGAGGGTGGGCATCACCCCCTGGCCAACATAAGGTAGACAGTAACAACAGGAGAGTGTGCCAAACACTAGCATGGGGAAACTGGTTATAACACCCATATGCCCGCCCCCACAATGCACTGCTTCCAGGAGGCATTAATTCCCAAATCTCCATCAGCTGGGAATCCAGCATTCAGAACAGCTAAGTTTATGGGGGACTCCTGAATCAAACCACCACATCTGTGCTTCTTGTTGTAAGTCTATCTACTCTGTTGCTGTCATCCTTTGCAGACATCAGAGCAGCAGCTCTCTTAAGAATTATCTAGGGCTGGAGAGATGGCTTAGCGGTTAAGCGCTTGCCTGTGAAGCCTAAGGACCCCGGTTCAAGGCTCGGTTCCCCAGGTCCCACGTTAGCCAGATGCACAAGGGGGCGCATGTGTCTGGAGTTCGTTTGCAGAGGCTGGAAGCCCTGGCGCGCCATTCTCTCTCTCTCCCTCTATCTGTCTTTCTCTCTGTGTCTGTTGCTCTCAAATAAATAAATAAATAAATAAAATTTTAAAAAAAAAGAATTATCTAGCCCTTTAGCCAGGGGCTTCTGAGACATCTAACCTTATGAACAAGCAGCTACTGGGTTCTCAGCTGCTTGAGTGGAGACAGCCATTGTTGAACTACCACTGTGTAAGCCAATCTAATAAACCCTTTGTAAAATTCTTAATTTTACAAGTCTGTTCCTAATACAGTTACTAACAGAACTTACAATTTAAGGCTACAAGCAAACCCTGAGAAAAAAATATATATCATTCATTTAAACATTAAAAGCATTTATAAAGATCTGGAAGACTGCATTTTATTGCACAAAGCATCTACTTTCCTTGGTAATCAGCATATTCTAAACATTCAGGAATTTACTAATAAAGTCCTCTTTCATTCTTTTTTTTAAGATTTATTTTTATTTATTTATTTAGGATAGAGTGAGGGGTGGGAGGGAGAGAGGAGAGTGAGAATGGGCATGCCAGGTCCTCTAACCACTGCAAACAAAATCCAGACATACGTGCCACCATGTGCATCTGGCTTACCTAGGACCTGGAGAATCAAATCTGGGCCCTTAGGCTTTGCAAGCAAGCGCCTTAGCCACTAAGCCATTTCTTCAGGCCCCTCTTTCATTCTTTATTTATCAAATATATTAATTATAGTCAAAAGTCACAAAATGGTATCCCAACAGAACAAAAATAATTATAAAAATCAAAGTATACAACTGACAATTTCTTCCACTTTGCCTTTTACCAACTCACAAAGAGAAATGAGAAAGTACCTTATTCTGTAGAGTACACTGTGCCTAGTTGACTCATCTACATGGAAGACATGGTTGGGAGGATACCAAATTCTTTCTGTTTCACTCATTAAAGCAAACATATTATGATACACAGGTGTGATGCCTAAAAAAGAAGCAGAAAAGGAAATGATTACAGATAGTATTTTACATAATATAATTTGTAATGGGGCTTCAGTAAAACACAAAATCAGCATAAAATGCAGTAGCAATTTAAATCTTTTGGAATAACATCTTAAAATTTAATTTTTAATCAAATATATTTTTAACAATTATTTTTTTAAAATGTGACTGCTATAAGTATGCAGAGTTTTGTTTGATTATTTTCTCAGAGTAGGGTCTCACTGTAGCCCAGGCTGACCTGGAACTCACTCTATAGTCTCAGGCTGTCCTCAAACTTATGGCAATTCTCCCACCTCTACTTCCCAAATTCTGGGATTAAAACATATGCCACTTATCCCTGCTCATGCAGAAAGTTTGATTCACATTTCCAAGTCCCTCTTAAATCCTAGAGAGAAGTGTATTATGTGAGTATGCATATGTATCTGTTCATTTTAATTGATAGTACTAAATCATGAAAATATTCAGAAGCCATTAGATATTTTAATGCTTGAACATCATGCCAATGAATTTGAAAAGACAAATGAACAGTTTTTAGAAAAACAAAACATATATTTGAAAAAAGATTCAAGGGCTAAAGAAATGACTCAGTGGGTAAAAGCACTTGCTATGCAAGCATTAGGACCTAAATTTCAACCCCCAGTATCCATGTAATAATCTGGGCATGGCCACACACTGTAACCTCAGTGCTCAGGGGAGTGAAGACTAGAAAATTGCTAATCAACCCAGTCAAAAAAAAAAAAGTTTCAAGAATTAAAAGTGGAAAAAAAATTTTAAGTCTGGAGAGATGGCTTAGCAGTTAAGGCACTTGCCTGCCAAGCCAAAAGACCCAAGTTCAATTCCCCAGGACCCATGTAAGCCAGATGCACAAGGTGGCATATGCATTTGGAGTTCATTTGCAGTGGTTGGAGGCCCTGGAGTGCCCATTCTCACTGTCTCTCTATCTGCCTCTTTCTCTTTCTTTCTCTCAAAATATATAAATGAGTTTTAAAAGAATTAAAAATGGAACTATAAATTAAAGATTTAGAATCTGCCAATTTTTCAATGGAGAAGGAAGGAGAAGGGAAAAGAAAGAAGAACAAAAAAGAAGGAAAACTCATCAAGCTCAGATGGGAATTACATATGAGCTCAACCAAGCATGAAATTATAAATTATAAATTCTACTATCTTCTGCATGAGAATGAAAATACTTAGTAGCAGAGGCCAGTAAGTTAAAAAGGAGACATAAAGGGAAGAGAAAGGAAGGGAGGAGGGTACTTAATAGGTTGATATTGTATATATGTAAGTACAATGATTTTGATGGGGAGGTAATATGATGGAGAATTTCAAAGGGGAAAGTGGGGGGGGGAAGGGAGGGAATTAGCATGGGATTTTTTTTTATAATCATGGAAAATGCTAATAAAATTTTTTTTAAAAAAGAAAAAAAAATAAATTCTACTATCACAAAGAAATTGACACATATTTAGTTTGACTGTAATAGCAAACCAGATAGACCTTAAGAAGGTAATTTTGCTTATTAAAACAGATTTTAAAAATAGATGGGCAGAGCTGGGCATGGTGGTGCATGTCTTTAATGCCAGCACTCAGGAGACAGAGGTAGGAGGGTCACTATGAGTACGAGGCCATCCTGAGACTACATAGTGAATCCCAGGTCAGTCTGGGCCATAGTAAGACCCTACCTAGAAAAACCAAAATAAATAAATAAATAAAGATGGGTAGGCAGTTAAGCGTGCTTCCTGCACAAGCATAAGGGCCAGAGGGGCTTGAAACTGCCCAAGTTCAAATCTCCAGATCCCACATTAGCTGGTCATAACCATGAGTGACTGTAACCTCAGTCCCACAAAGGGGAGCAGAGAACAGGGATTTTATTCAGGCTTGCAAAACACAGTAAGCTCTACAATCAGTAAGGGACTCTGGCTCAAAATGCCTGTCCCCATCCTCAGCCACAAGTGAGCACATGGGGCATGAGGCACTGCAAGGGCGCATACACGTGTATACACCACACACATCAAACCACCACACTGCATCCACATATACACACAAACAAAAAAAATTCTAGAATGAGTACTAACAAACACATTCCATAATTATTCCTTTACAAGAAATTACAACAAAGTATACTTCTTTATCCTGAGGTTATAAAGACAGCTAAGTTGGAAAAAAAATATGCAGATGTAATTTATAACAATAATATGTTTTGGAAATCTGAAGTAAATGGCAGAATGGTAACTTTGAAGAATGGATAACTAAGATGTGGTATATCTACACAATGAAATTCTATACAGTAGTGATTTAAAAAATGACACAATGAAATTTGAGGAAAAATGGTTGAACCTGGAACAGATCATTCTCAGTGAACTTACCCAATCACAAAAAAAAAAAAAAAAAAATCGCCACATAGTCTCACTCATCTACAGCACTTAACCTGAATCTACCCAAGATACCTTACATACCCAGCAAGCATCTCAGGGACTAGACACTAGGATGGATGGGGAGGGAGGGAAGGGCATCGAAGGGGTGGGAAACACAAATCTAGACCCAAATGGCAATGGTACGATAAAATTCTACTTCCTAAAAGGCAGACCAAATGGCTGAACCTTCACCAGGCCCTTACAGGGAACACCTGAACCACAAGACACCGGAGAGGGTATGATGAAGACTAACCTTAATCTTCTACATCTTCCCTCCCTCCCTCTCCCTCTCTCTCTTCTCTCTAACTCTTGTAGATTAGTTATCTTTTTCCTCCTTCTCTTAGTGGACACTGACCTGTAACTCCCAGTACCAAGCATGTGGCTATCATCCACAATGAGCTTTTGATCAGAGAGACCTACAAGGTTTCCTAAAAGACAGGCAGATTTCTGTCAGAGAACTTGATGACTCACCAAAGATTAGTGGTAAGACCCTACTGCTGAAGACACCTTGTGTGGTTGACATGTAAAACGGAACAGCATGGCTGGACGTTGGAAGAGAATCAGTCCCCAGACAGACAGCGTGTCTAGTGCCAGAAGGTGCTACATGGGCAACTGGGGGGAAATAACCAATATCTGTCCAAACAACTCATGGTCTAACCTACTTAGCAGCAAATAACCTGGTGTGAGGCCCACACAAGTGTAATAGTGGCACACAGCCATGGTGGGGAACCAACTGTTCTTGATTTGGCTAACTGATCCCCTCAGTGGTATAGGACCCATAACTGGAGCTGGGAAACAAGTCAGAACCATATCCAAACAAACATAAGCCCACTCTCTAGTATCAAGCTACCATCAATCAGAGGCTACAAGAAGGTCTACACCTATTAAATTCTCTATAAAAAAAAAAAAAGTAAGGGTTATCTTGTCCTGGTGCTAACCTACTCTCCACTGGAGAATCTGCTTCTCTTTTTCAGACAGATGTAGATCCTAAGGAGAGAGCCACCCCATCATACCACAAAAGGACCCCGGCTGAAACTAAAAAAAATTGGCGAAACAAGCAAGGGTGATGTTTTCCTGATGAACCAGATACCAACACAAGGGGGAAGGAGATCAACACAGAGAAAAATCAACTCCTACCAAATCAGAGAGCCCCAGAGGCCCCCAACACCTCATCACTGATGCAGACCAAAAATGAACCCAACATGGCTCAGGGATATTTTGCGGAAGAGGAGGTGGAAAGAATGTCAGAGCCACATATTGGGTCATGATATGCAGAGACATTTATCTTACCCATAACTGTGGGCTAACTCCACAATGCATGACCCATATACCTCAACAAGGAGGGGCCAAGGGGAAGGGGTAGGTCATGGATGAACCTAATAATGGTACCAAACTGACTGTATTTATTGAATACAAAACGATTTAATATAAAAAAGAAAATTTGAGTAGAGAATACACTTGGGTATTTAATTTATATGTAGAATATTAACTAAATGATTTTATAATTAAGATTAAAAATTAATAGTGGGCCGGGTATGGTGGTACACGCCTTTAATCCCAGCACTTGTAGGCAGAGGTAGGAGGATCACAAGTTCGAGGCCACCCTGAGGCTACACAGTGAATTCCAGGTCAGCCTGAGCTAGAGTGAGACCCTACCTCAAAAAGCCAAAAAAAATTAATAGTGGTACAAAATAGAAGCATTATTCATAGTAAAACAATTCCCACAATTAATAAATATTCAAAAAGATGATACCACCTGATATTAAAGTAAATGTAATTGAAACTATATGACATTTTATACCAAGTCATCTAGCAAAAATAATAAGATAACAGTAGTGAACTGTAACACTGTAAACTGTAGTGTTACAATTTTGCTAGAATTATTAACTAGTACAGCTTCCAAAAAAGCAATACCTATATAATATTAAGAAATCAATTTGTATAAAAATTTATGAAGGCTATCAATAAAAAGGTTTTAAATAATCCTTCAATCCAGCAATTTCTTCTATTACTCCTAAAAGGGCAGCACAATGGTAAATAAATACAAACAATCAACAGAAGACAATAAACACTTGTCACAGTATGATCCACGCTATGGACTATTATGAAATTTAACAAAACAATGAGAGGAAAAGTAATTGGTTTACATAAATTTTTTACAAGGTTTTTTTCTTGAGAAAAGCAAGATGCAAATCAGAATGATTTCATTTTATAGAATAATGACTTCAAAATCTTAAACTGAGCAGGGGCAAGGAGGCAGAATATGTGATTAGAACACAACTTCTGAAAAACAGCAGACATTCACAAGGGATGATGACTATATTCACTAAGGGGAAAAATTAGGCGTACAGGAAAGAGAAATCATTTTTTAAAAGGAAGAATTATTTTAAATTAATAAAAAAAAAGGTACTAAGAAAAAAAGAAAACCAGTATTGGACAAAGGAAAGGGCTCACCCTGTAAATTATCTTCAAACTATAGTGAGTGAGCTATTATAAATTTTAAAAGGCCACAAACAGATAGGAAATAATGCCATTTTAATGATTTGACAAAATTACGTTATCTGAATAATATTTTCATTAGGCTATTTCTATACTGAGAAAATACTTTAAATTTGGAAATTAGACTATCATCCTCTAATCAACCGGGTACATAACATAATTCATGCCTCTGAATTCATGTCTCTCACACCAGAAAGTGCTCCCTCTCCTCTACTCACATTTCTGTGTATCTCCTGTTTTAGACAGGTAATGCCAACTGGAGATAAAACTGTCCAAGAAGAGGCCATAAAACACATACAGGAAATTAATCAGAAAAACTCTGGAAAGAGAATTTAACTTCAAAACTACTAGTAATTAAAATATTTTAGTTACTATTACTACAGGATGTGTTTTTAAGAATAAGACAATAGCATGATTTTTGAAACAATACAACACTAACATAATACATGAAAAATGAATTCACATTCATCAAGCATCAAGATTTTTTTTTTTTGAAGCAGGGTCTTGCTGTACCCCAGGCTGGCCCTGAACTTGTGATACTCTTTTCTCCATGTCTTGAATACTGAGACTGCAGGTATGTATCACTAAGCTGGACTAGAGCTTTTTAAATGATGAATAATGGTTTCTTACTGTATGTAAAAATATGTTAGTTATAAACATTAAAATAATAAAATGAATGTTTGTACATATATATTCAGACAAAGAAATCAGAAAAGGGGAATATATGCCACACCAAAAAAATGGATTAGATCAGGTATGGTGGCACATGCCTTTAGTCCCAGTACTCGGGAGGCAGAGGTAGGAGGATCACTGTGAGTTCAAGGCCACCCTGAGAATTCATATAGTGAATTCCAGGTCAGCCTGGGCTACAGCAAGACCCTACCTCAAAAAACCAAAAACAAAAAATGGGTTAAACTTCTAAACTAATAATAAGAAACATTACTTATAAACTATACTTGGTCACTGATTCCAAAATTAAAATTATGTTTTATACTTAATCCATTTTTTTAAATTTTTTTTTAATTTATTTGAGAGCAACAGACACAGAGAGAAAGACAGATAGAGGGAGAGAGAGAATGGGTGTGCCAGGGCTTCCAGCCTCTGCACACAAACTCCAGACGCGTGCACCCCCTTGTGCATCTGGCTAACGTGGGACCTGGGGAACCGAGCCTCGAACCGGGGTCCTTAGGCTTCACAGGCAAGCGCTTAACCGCTAAGCCATCTCTCCAGCCCCTTAATACATTTTTTAATAGTTTGTTAATAGTTATCTAGCAAGTAATAAAAACTGCACTTCAGATACACTTATAATAAAAAGATGGGACTTCAAAGAAATCTCAGCAACATAAACTCCCTTTGTTTCCCTACATGCCAAGCCCAAATTCTTTTTAGTCCTATTAAGATTCCTTCAATGTGTTTCTCTTTCCTAAGATGTTGCCAGTATTGTGCTTAGGCTCCATATTTTACAGCAAGACTGGTCACCAATCCACTAATGTTATCAAAGTACTTATTTGATTTATTTTTATTTTTTGGGTTTTCAGGTAGGGTCGTACTGTAGCCCAGGCTGACCTGGAATTCACTATGCAGTCGCAGGGTGGCCTTGAACACTCAGAGCTCCTCCTATACCTCCCAAGTGCTAGGATTAAAGGTATGTGCCACCACACCTGGCCAGAGTCCTTATTTTGTAACAAATACAAGGCAGGTACTGAAAATACCAAAATGAGCCAGGTATAGTGCTACATGCCTATAATCCCAGCTACAGCAGAGCCAGGGGAGAACGATTACAAGTGCAAGGCCTATCTAAGTTCATTATCCTGGGCAACTTAATGAGATCCTATCAAGAAAACCACAGAACATAAGTACAAAAACAAAAGGGAATGAACAGCTTTAAGAATCTCACAATAAAATAAAGACAACATTGGAAATTTATAATCCAAGAAGTACAATGACAATAATAAATGTTACAGAAAAGGAGAATGTAGGGGAAAGATAAAAATAACATTATCAAGAGGGATAAATAGAGTCAAATCACCAAGAGAGTTCTGAAAAACAGTACATAAGCTGAAAGCAACTTGGAATGTAGCTATTCTATACAACTACAGGAAGAAGTCATTAAATGTGCATAAGCACGGAGGTAGGTATGTACGTAGCCTATAAATGCTTCAGGAGCTAAGATATACTCAAAAAAGAAAGGTGTTATATAATATAGTAGTTGCAAATACCATGGACATATAACCCAGCTGAATCGTGACAGTCTGAGCTATGCCTAATGTCTCAGAATGAAACAAAAGTATATACAAGAGAAATATTATACACTATAGAAATAGAAATGAAAAGAAAACTGGTGAGAAAAATTTAACTTTTAGGAAAAGTATTCATTGAGATGAAAAGGAACACTTCACAAGCAGGTTCAAGGCAGCAAGAAGCTTGAAAAATATGAATTTAAATTTATATGCAGGGGCTGAGAAGATGGTTCAATGAGTAAGAATGCTTTCTATGCAAGCCTAAGAACCCGAGATTGATCCCAAACACCTAATTAAAAAGCTAGGCAAGGTCACACAAGCCTATGACCCCAGTGCTGAGGGGGGCAGTGACAGGAAGGTTGTTGGGAAGCCTTGGTCAACCAGTCTAACTGAAAAATGGGGAACTCCTGTTCATTGAGTGCTTCTGTCTCAGGGAAGCAAGAAACGCAATAGGGTCATTCAATGTCTTTTTTCTGACTTTTGCACACTTACAGTTATATCTGAATACACACACCTACACAACACACACACACAAAAATAGAGCAACAAATAACATGGCTTCAAAATACATGAAGCAAGTTGAGTGTGGTGGCTACACCTTGAATCCCAGCACTCGGATGCAGATGTAGGAGGATTACTGTGAATTCAAGGCCAGCCTGCGACTACAGAGTGAGTTCCAGATCAGCCTGGGCTAGAGTGAGACCTTACCTTTGGGAAAAGAGAAGAAGAAGAGAGAAGAAAGAAAAAGAAAGGCAAAGAAAGAAAGAAGAAGAAGGAGGAGGAGGAAGGAAGAAGGAGAAGGAAGAAGCAGCAGCAGCAGCAGCAACAAAAATGCATAAAATCAAAGAAAAAAATCAACAAGATTCAAAATCCTCAGAGACTGGCAAAAAAAAAAAAAACCCTAAAAGGATAAAAATTTTCAATCATTAACTTTAGTTCATACTTCAAACTAAAACACTTGGTGAGCACACAATTCTACACTTTTAAATGCGTATGAAGCATTTAACAAAACAGTTGATTAGTCAACTCACAAAATTTCAGTGAATTGCAAAGAACTGAAATTATTCAGTATATAACTACAGAAAAAATTAAAATCAGTTACAGGATAATCAGCAAATACCAAAAGGAATTAATATCCCAGTTTTCTATAAGATATTATCTAAAGTACATAGTTTTTAACAGAAAGACTACAAGACAGTAAAGAAAACAATGTAATGCACCGGAAAAAAGGAAATAACACACACCTCTGTGAGAGGAATTGAAGTCAGATCTAGCCACCTTCAAAGTAATCATTATAAATATGCTCAAAAAAGGAAAGGAAATTATGATCACACAAGTAAAGTGAAGAGTGACATCAGTCTACATGGTTGCACAGACAGCTCTAAGGGCTTTTTCTTCCAGAGCAATACAGAAAACCTGAATAAAACCTGTCATGAGAATTCTGGAAGACAAAGATAAGCAACAACGAAATAAATGCTAAATCAAGAGAACAACAATTTCAAGATGGAAGGACAGTTTGTGGTACTTGGCGTTTCCCTTGTCCCAGTCAGTTTCAGCTCAGTAAGGTCTGGAAAAAATGCTCCCTGACAATGGAATGGCCAAAGACAACCTTGGCCTCAGCAAACTCTTTTAATCTGACAAAAGGCTGACTAAAGAATTGATGTACAGCTCAATCATGTGCCACTTGACTCAGAACTTTCTCAGAACAGAATGCAGATAAAATAAGTCAATCCTTGAAAACACTGCCAGGCAAACCAGCAATGTATTGGATGGGAGCTTCAAGAAAACTCTAACCTTTTCCCTCACACTGATCATTAGCTTAGCACAAGCAAGAAGGGAGGCAAAGTTGAGTTATAACTGGATAAGCTAAGCACTGATGGAATGCCCAACACAGAGATAGTCTGCAAACACTAACGAATGTCTTCTGTTCTTTCCTTTTAGCCCTTGGAATTCAAAGAAATCTCTGTGGGGGAAAAAAAAATGTCTATGAGACAAAGAATATCAGAAATTACACACAACAAAAGATACGACAGATTATGTAAATAAAGTCACTAATTAAAACCAGCCAAAGCAAGCAAGGAAAACAGGAGGAAAGAGAATAGAATTTATAGTTCACATTTAAAACACCCAACATTTCAATGTTCAACAAAAACAAATATGTATATACAGATATGCAAGTAGATAAGAATATATGCCCATTCACACAATGCCATTCACAGGACACTATCTCTAAGGAACACAGAGTACTAGATTTAAAATTTTAAAATCAACTGCTTTAAATATACTGAAACTAGGAATCCATTGCTTAAGTGCTAATGGAAGACAGTTGAGGGCTGTATCACAAACACAAAGCATGGTTAGAGACAGTGACCATACAAACAAAAACACAGCATAGATATACAATAACTGAACCTAAAAGCCACCAGAAGATTTCAAAATCTATTAGCAAAGAGCTGCCAACTTCAGGACCAGTTAATTAAAATACAGGGTCTAAGGAATAAAAAACATTAGCAAAGCCTAGCAGACCTTCGAGGCACCATTCCAGCACACCAAATATACCTACAAATGTAGGGGAAAGAAAGTAGAGAAAAGAATATGTAAAGAATAAGAGCCACAACTCCCAAAATTTAATAAGAAGCTTGAACTTACAAATCAAGGAGAAAAAGAAAAAAGCTGTAGGAAGACAAGTAAATGCAGAGTACTGCACAGTAAGACCTACTGAAAATCCCACTATTAAAGCCAGTTATGGTAGTACATGCACCACTAGGGAGGCTCAGGCAAGAGGACTGTGATGGTTTGATCAGATGACTCCATAAATTCATGTGTTCTGAATGCCTGGGCACAAGCTAGTGGCAATTTGGGAGGTGGAGCCTTGTTAGAGAGGAGGTGTGTTCCAGCTTAGGGGTGTTATTGATAGCTTCCCTTTCCTGAAACTGAGCTCACTCTCTTGCTGCTGTTTTCTACTTGCTGTGGCAAAACTGATGTCCTGCCTCTGCTCATGTCACGGTTTTCCCCACCATCATGAATCTTTCCCTTAAGACTATAAGCAAAAATAAAAACTTTTCTCCCTCAGCAGCTTTTGGTCTAATGCTTTGTCCCAGCAACAAGAAAGTTACTACATCAAGGGCCAAGAGTTTGAAGATAGTTTGTGCTACCATGAGCTTGAGGCCAGCCTGAGCTATATGTCAGAACCTGTTTAAAAAAAATTGAAACTGTTAGTGACAAATAAAGAAATAATCTTGAAAGCATTAAGGGGGAAATATGACTCATTATTACAGGAATCTTGTTTAAATCTAAAAGTTAATTCCTTATCAAAAATCATAAGATCATAAGACCACTGTGATGACTTACTTAAAGTGCTCCAAGAAAGGCTGGAAAGATGTCTCAGCAATTAAGATGCTTGCCTGCAAAGCCTAAGGACTTCAGTTTGATTCACCAGTATCCATGTAAAGCCAAATGCACAAGGTGGCACATACGTCTGGAGTTTATTTGCAATGGCTAGGAGCTCTAGTGCACCCATTAATTCTCATATTCTTTTCTCTCTCTCTCTCTCTCTGCCTCTTTCTCTCTCAAATAAATAAATAAATAATGACTGTTAAAGTGCTTCAAGAATAAAAACTAAAAAATTTTGTTGTATCTGGAAAAATGATTGCTCAAAAGTGAAGAAGATAGGCAGATATTAATGGATAAACAAAAGCTAAACGAGCCTGGTGTTTGTAAAAGTGCTAGAGGGCATCACTCAGATGGAAATAACAAAGCGCAATTCAGAAATCATATTAAGAAACAGAAATCTGATAGGATAACTATGTAAATAGAAAGCCATAATACTGTATTTTTATTTTGACTCCTATTTTCACCCTATCTGACTTAAAATACAAATGAACAAACCATTAATTATAAATATATGTTAATGATACACAATATGTAAAGATACAGTAAGTAAAGCAAGAACACAAAAGTGGAGGGATAGAGCTGTATATATAGTATTATTTCAAAATAGACTGCTATAAATTTAAAAGATTAACTTTAATTCTTAGTGTAAATCCTAAGAAAATCAACTAAAAATATACAGAAAAAACTAAAAAATGATGTATTAACAAAAATTTAAACACAACAAGAGGCAATAATAGAGAAATATAGGAATGAAAGTGATAAAAGATATGTAGAAAACAAGATAGGAGAAATTAGTACTCCTTATTACTACTTCAAATATAAAGTAACAACATTACCCAACTAAAGGCAAATATTGCTAGAATAGATAAAATATATGTCTCAACTATGTGGTGTCCATAAGAGACTCATTCTGAATGTAAAGGTATGAATAAGATGCAAGAAATGATGAAAAAAAAACCTATGCAAATGATAAACAAAAGAAAGCTAACGTAATTATGCTAGCATTAGAAAAATAGATTTTAAGTAAAAAATAAAGACTATTATTGTCAGTTGAAGCTATATCAAGAAGATATAATAAATATGTATGTGCCTAACAAATTAAACCCAAAATCCATGAACCAAAAACTTACAACCAAAGAAAGAAACACACAATTCAACAACAGTACTTGAAGAATTCGTGTAGGTACTATGTGCTAACTGACTGCATCACTGGGGCTCTAGCTGAAGAATTCAATACACCATTCTCAATAACGGGCAGGAAAGTGACACAAAAGAACTCAACTTATATTTTTAAGTATCTGAAGGACTCAGTCATGGAGATTATAAGATATAAATATAAACTCAACAAAAACAAACTAGTGGTAAATAGATTTCATAAGAAACTAATCTAAATTTATCAACTAAGCTTAAGGAAATGGTTACTATAAAATTTAAAGACTAGCCACACAATAGACAAGAAAATAACCACTAGATACTGTAAATTGGAGACAGACAGCTACTGCTATCTGTGAGTCACTTCAATTTACCCAAGTCCCTATTTGGAACCATCTGCTTTAAGAATAATACCTAAGATTTCAAAAATATGCTAATTTCAAAGAATGCATACTGTTAACAAATTTAAACTGTTCTTCCAGTTGGTATTAATGACCTTTACTACAATTTCATATACTATCTTGAAACTGGATATATGAAAATCATTTACTCTTGACCTATACCAATTAGCTAATCTTATCTTAAATAAGACAGGATAAGTTAATGTTATAGCACTTTCTTATGATTGTTATATTAGACATTTAACTTACCTCTAGAATTAAAGTAATACTAGTACTCATAACAAAAGAAAAATGTCAACTCATCTTCTTTATTAAAAGATAATTTTTAAAGTAGATAGTATAATAGGTTGCTAGTAACCTCAGTCCTCTGAAATATGACAACTCTAAAGAAAATGTTCAAAAACTTGGAAGGGACAAGAAAAGGAAAGAGAAAGGGAAAGGAAAGGAGTTAGTTCAATGGTCCATAGTTTTGGACAGGCCATAAAAAAATAAAACAAAGTTTTAAGATAAAAATTATTTCAAGACATACCAAAGTTTACATAAGGGTTGATTAAATAAATTAAATGAACATTGGCTAATAAAAAACACACACCAAAGGAAAAAAGTATACATGACATTGACAGACACCTTCAAAAGTAAAAAACTGATTTTCAAACTGTAACTGTAGAATATTTAATCAAGGATTTCAAGCAAATACATACTCCACCATATACAAACTGACTGTGGTGATTGAATGAAATGTACACCACAGCCTAGTGTGTTTGTGTTGAAGCCTCACACTGGACACCCAGCTGGTGGAACCTTTGGAAAAGGGAACCTTGCTAGAAGAGGTATGTCACTGAGGGTGGACCTTGAGGTTCATTAGTACTGGCTGTTCTCTGGCTAGCTCATTCTCGCTGCTGCCTTCCAGGTGATAATGACAAGAGGTGAAGCCCAGCATGTACTCTACCATACTTTCCCTGCTATTATGAAACTTCCCTTCAAAACTGTTAGCCTGAAATAAAACTTTTCCTCCCATCAGATGCTTCTGGTCAGGTTTATCCCAGCAACAAGTAGGTATCTGCTACAGTGCTATCTTATTTTCATACTATACTCGGTGTAGTTTTAGTATTTATTTATAGGAACTGAGGAGATGGCTCAGTGGATAAAGTACTTGAGTTCAGACCCCATGTAAAAGGAGAAGCTGTGAAAAGCTTCTGTAATCCTAATACACATATAGAGAGAAAGGAGGCAGAGTCAGAAACTCACAAACCAAGTGGTGAAGAAGTGTTTGCCTCAAAACAAAGTGGAAGGCTAGGATCAACCCAAAAGTTGTCCTCTGACCTCCACTCACAATGTGGCACACAAGTATACACACACACACACACACACACACACACAAATAAATAAGAAAAATAATTAAAAGATTTACTTATAAAGCTGGGAGTATGATGTCTCATACCTATAATCCTAGAACTTAAGAGGCTGAGGCAGGAGGATGTAAGAGAGTTTGAGTACAACCTGTTCTACACAGTGAGTTCCAGGCCAATTTGGGCTATATAGAAAACTTTGTCTCAAAAAAAAAAAAAAAAAAAAGACTGGCATGAGATATCCCATGTGGAAATATAATATAAAAGTACTCAGCAACATTTACAGGCTTCAATTTGTTTTGCTATCTGGTCTATGGCAGAATCATTTACAATTCAACTCTAGTACTTTACTCATTTTCATGCATGTGAAAACACAGGTGCTAGCCATATTATACATATACACTGTATTAGAGCAGCATAATTAAACCAATAATCTGCTAATAGGAGGAAAATGCTGACTTTTAAAACTTACCGCAAGCTTTAGAAGCAGCAATACAAATTTCTTCTGCAACATACTCTCCAGCTGGAAACTTCAGATAATCTCCTTCTGTTTTCCCAAGGGAATGGTACAGATGCACCTCAAGAACAGGGTCTGCTTGCTTCACAGAATTATCATTTCCAGGAATATCGCCATTCTGATGTATAGAAGATGTGGAAGTTGCTTCCATTTCCGTCACTGTAAGACATGCCATTCCCATCCGCAGTCTTTTTCATAACATTGACCTATTAGAGGAAACAATAAAGATGCAAAAAAGAATGTTATTGGTAAGATACCCTCATATACAAAGAAGTCTTCCTGGGGGCACTGGCTGACAGAGAGTTACTGAATAAATGTTGTGCACAACTACACACAAAGCACAGTGTAAGAGATCAAGGGCAAAGACTTTCAGTGCATAATCACAGAACTCCAGTGAAGAACCTGGGAGGAGCTGAGGAGATCGCTCAGTGGTTAAGAATGCTTTAAGTACCTCTCGGTCTGGAGACCACCAAGTTCCAACGTAAGTTTGCCCAGAAGCCACATAAAAAGCTGGGCATAGCCATGCATGTCTGTAACCTGCCAACAGACAGAGGTCTGGGTTGAGGGACAGACTTTGTCTCAAGGAAATACGGCAAGGAGTGACAAGAAAATACCTGATGTGCCAGGTGTGGTGGCGCATGCCTTTAATCCCAGCACCCTGAGAATACAGAGTAAATTCCAGGTCAGCCTAGACTAGAATGAAACCCTACCTTGAGAAAAAAAAGAAAAGAAAAAGAAGAAAGAAAATGCCTTCCACATGCACACTCATGGGGAGCACCTATCTGCACAAGTATGCAGATACCACTCTTCACACATACCACATACTGTGCGTATACCCAAAAAACTTCACATGGAAATGTAAACATGTAGCACTAACAATTAAAATTAGTTATAGAAGAAAAATGTCTCATTAGGAAATAGATTATTTACCAAATGAATAACTCTGGCAATTGCTTTAATGGTATCTGGAGGGTAAACATTAAAATTTCAAACTGGAATGATCCCATGAACTTTTATTTTTTTTTAATATTTATTTATTTATTTATTTGAGAGAGACAGACACAGAGAGAAAGACAGATAGAGGGAGAGAGAGAGAATGGGCGCGCCAGGGCTTCCAGCCTCTGCAAACGAACTCCAGATGCGTGCGCCCCCTTGTGTATCTGGCTAACGTGGGACCTGGGGAACCGAGCCTCGAACCGGGGTCCTTAGGCTTCACAGGCAAGCGCTTAACCGCTAAGCCATCTCTCCAGCCCCCATGAACTTTTATTAAGGAAAGTTAGATTTAAAACTGATTTTGGGGACTGGAGAGATGGCTTAGTAGTTAAGGAACTTGCCTACAAAGCCAAAGAACTCAGGTTTGGTTCCCTGGGACCCATATAAAGCCAGATGCACAAGGTGGTCCATGCATCTAGAGTTCATTTGCAGCAGATGGAGGCCCTAGAGCTCCCGTTCTTTCTTCCTGCCTCTCTCCCTCTCAAATAAGTAAATAAAACTAAAAATAAACTGATTTTGAAAGACAATGGATTAAGATGAATGGAAGATAAAGGATATTCTAGGAAAGTGAACTATACTGAAGAGCAGAAAAGGACAGTATACAGTATATTCTCAGTTACTTGTTAGGCTGAAATAAAGTATATATATAGTTATACCATTGAGGATTTGTGGCAAGATAGCTAACTACCTACCCAATATGCAATTCCCTGTTCTTCTTTAAAAGAGAAGCACAGGCTGGAGATGGTGGCACACGCCTTTAACCCCAGCATTTGGGAGGCACAGGTAGGAGTACTGCCATGAGTTTGAGGCTACCCTGAGACTACATAATGAATTCCAGGTCAGCCTGAGCTAGAGTGAGACCCTACCTCAAAAAAACAAAAAGAGAGAGAGAGAGAGAGAAGCCCAGTTTTGTAGGGGACAGCTAAGTGCCCAACAAAATACTATACTTTCCTATAGATAGATAGATACATAACCATCTTAGCAAATGTGATTCAAGGGGAAGTCATTGGGTGACTCATTTATGCCCATCCTTAAAAGTAGCTGACTTGGACTGGAGAGAAGACTTAGTGGTTCAGTGCTTGCCTGAGAAGCCTAAGGACCCAAGTTCGAGGCTTGATTCCCCAGGACCCACGTTAGCCAGATGCACAAAGGGGTGCATGAGTCTGGAGTTTGTTTGCAGTGGCTGGAGGCCCTGGTGCTCCCATTCTCCCTCCCTCTCCCTCCCTCTCTCTCTCTCTCTCTCTCTCTCCCTCCCTCCCTCCCTCCCTCTTTCTCTCTTTGTCTGTCACTCTCAAATAAATAAATAAAAATGAACAAAACATTTTTTTAAAACAAAGTAGCTGACTTAGCCAGTAGGAACTTCTAACTTTTCTTCTCACCTTCTTTCTGTTAAGAAAGCAAGAACTTAGGTCACAGTAGTCACCTGGAAACCATGAGACAATCATAAAAGAAAGGCCAAAAGATAACACACATGGCATGCTTAAGCAGCTGAATAAATGTCAGGAGAAAGCTTGTTACTTGAAAATGAATGCAGTCCTAGCTGACAAAAAGTTAAGGAAAAGAAAGGTTTAAATGTCAAACCTAAACTTTATACTAGACAGTGAATTAGAAAGGTAAAAGAGTGAGCAGTTAAAAAGTACTGTGGCACAAAGGCAACAGCAAGATCATGAACTGATACAGCTAGATTAAGAGGTAATATAAGAAAAAGATTTGAGGCTACCTGGTGATTAACTCAATATGGAGGAACACAAAGGAGTGAAAGACAGTGTCCAGAGTTCAAAATTAGAAAATCTGTGGAACACTAACAAATAAGTGAGGAGAACATTACCCCTTGGCATTAGAAGGTGAAAAGAATAAGGACTATTGTCTTACATATAGAAATTGAGCAATTATGCCAGAATCTAGCTGGCGGCCAAAAATATGAGATTGATATCTGGAAGAGTTCCTGACAAGAGCTGAAAATTTGACAACCCTTCCTGCCACAGATGCAATCATACGCAGAAGGAAAAGGATGGTAGTAAGAGTAAACAAGAAGCCAAGTGTGGTGGTGCAGAGAGGCAGACAGGGAGACCCAACCTAAATAAGTCTTGGACCAACCTAAATAAGTAAATAGCAAAAAAATCCCCTAAAACACTTGCTATGTGCTAAGCACTGCTCTGAACACTACAGATATGAGAAGAAAAATAGCTACCAGGAGAATTATAACTTGAAACATAGTCATCTAGATGCAACTACATGGAACTTATTAGAAAACAATATTAGATTCCTTAGTCATGTAAAAATACCTCATGAAACTTTCTGTGTAGAAGATAAAATGCCAACTGACAATTGTTGAAACAGAAAAAAAAGCTGCAAATTTTCTAAAAAATCTTCTGTAAATAAATTTGCAACACTTTAAAGAAGTTGAATGTGGTCAAAAATACATTATGTAAAATATTGCTTGTAACCTGTAATACTGTCTTTGTTAACTTTAGAAGGTCAATTTTTTAAAAAGAGGAGGAGGAGAAGAAGGGGGAGGAGAAGGGGGAGGAGGAGGGGGAAGAGGGGGAGGAGGGGGAGGGGAAGAAGGAGGGGGAGGGGAAGAAGGAGGGGGAGGGGGAGGGGGGAAAAGGAGGGGGAGGGGAGGGGGAGGGGGAGAAAGAGGGGGAGGGGGAGAAGGAGGGGGGAGAAGGAGGGGGAGAAGGAGGGGGAGGGGGAGAAGAAGATGATGATGATGATGATTAGGGCCTAGGGAGATGGCTTAACAGTTAAAAGTTGTTTGCATGTTGCCAGCCTGGGTTTTTCCCAGGTTCAATTCTCTAGCACCCATGTAAGGCTAGATGCACAAAGTGATGCACACATCTGGAGTATGTTTGCAGTGGCAAGAGGCCCTGGTGTGCACACATATCCATGTGTGAACTCTCTCTGTTCACAAATTAAAAATAATTAAGATAAACTAAACACAGCAAAAGCAATTCTATGAGGAAAGTTTATAGCAGCTAATACATCAAAAAACAGAAAAATCTCAAACAACCTAACATTACACCTTAAGGAATTCGGGGAGGGACAAACCATGCCCCAAATTAGCAAAAGACGACTAGACAAAACCATTGAAATTTACTAGGAAAATGGTGGAAAAGACAATAAAGCTGAGTCAGATGTTGAAAAGACAAAAAGTCAACTAAAGAGAATTCTTAGATATTAAAGAACAATTTTGCTAACCCATCATTATGTTGAATTCAGCATTGTTTGGGGATCCTATGCCTTCCTTCTGGACTAATTTCTTTCTGCTAAAATATATATTTTAGTAGCCTCCACAGGTATTAAGGATAATATTTAAACGTGTGTGTGTGTGTGTGTATGCATTTTTTTCCAAGGTAGGATCTCACTCTAGCACAGACTAACCTGGAACTCAGTCTGTAGTCCCAGGCTGGTTTCAAACTCACAACAATCCTACCTTAGCCTCCTAAATGCTGGGATTAAAGGTATGTGCTACCACATCCAGCTGTAAAAAAATATTTTGACCTCACTCTCAAAATTTTATCTATAGTTGTTTTCCTCCAGTGCATTAAAGGTATCACTGTCCTGCGTTCTGGAATTTACTGATACAAATATAAGGTCAGCTGCCATCCTAGGTATCATGTTTTGACATCTAGTAGCTTGAGGGATTTTTATTGTTTTAGCTGCAATGTTTTACAATTTCTTTGAAGTGGTGTTGGTATTAATTTATTTACCATGACCAAAATTTCCTACATGCTTTTAAACTGAGGATTTTTGTCTTTCTGTTTTCTACTCCAGGCAGTTCTTTCTACACTACTCAAAAGTCTCCTTTTGTCATTCCCTCTAATTTCTCTTGCTAACCTCAGGAGCCTCTCAGGCTCTTCAAGTAAACTTTACTTTTTAAAAATTTAAACCCAGTTGTAATACCAGGTGTAATCACAGTACACGGGAGGCTGAGGCAGGGATGTTTATATATAGAGTTTGGGGTCAGTCTGGGCTACAATGAGTGCTGCGCCAGCCTGAGCTAGAGTTAAGACTGTCTCAAAAAAATATATATGAACTGAATTCCTGTTGCAATTGTTAATTCTGTTGACTATTTGTTTTGCAGGCACATTTTACCATTCCTCACCTTGCATTAATCCTCAAATATGCACACTCCATGTTTATTTCTTCCCAACAATGTGTGGCAGACAACAATTTATGTTGTAACAATCTCTGTGGAGAGAAGTCTGATAAGAACTGGGTTAAGCTGGGCATGGTGGTGCATGTTTTTAATCCTAGCGCTCAGGATGCAGAGATAGGATAGCCATGAGTTTAAGGCCACCCTGAGACTCCATAGTGAATTCCAGGTCAGCCTAAGCTAGAGACCCTACGTCAAAAAACAAAACAAAACAAATAAAACTGGGTTAAGGAATTGGTCCAGAATAGCCAGATACAAATAAAGACCCATCTGAGGTCTGTCCTAAGGGGTCTTGAGGAAATCTAGTAGAAGCCTATCTAACAACGCCTCAGGTTGACTACTAGTGAGGACTTAACGTATAGTGAGGAAAAAATACCAAGGAAAATTGTATAAAAAGAGACCCACCAGTAAGTTAAAAAGGAGACATAAAGGGAAGAGAAAGGAAGGGAGGAGGGTACCTAATTGGTTGATATTGTATATATGTAAGTACAATGATTGGGATGGGGAGGTAATATGATGGAGAATGGAATTTCAAAGGAGAAAGTGTGTGGGGGGGAGGGAATTAATACAGGATTTTTTATAATCATGGAAAATGCTAATAAAAATTTTTTAAAAAGAATATATTTTGTATGGAAAAAAAAAGAGACCCTTTTACATGGTATAGGAAAGTTTGTCAAAACTGACACATGGGCTGGAGAGATGGCTTAGCGGTTAAGCGCTTGCCTGTGAAGCCTAAGGACCCCGGTTCGAGGCTCAGTTTCCCAGGTCCCACGTTAGCCAGATGCACAAGGGGGCGCACGCATCTGGAGTTCGTTTGCAGAGGCTGGAAGCCCTGGCGCGCCCATTCTCTCTCTCTCCCTCTATCTGTCTTTCTCTCTGTGTCTGTCGCTCTCAAATAAATAGATTAAAAAATTAAAATATATATATATTTAAAAAAAACTGACACATATTGTAACATGGACCATGGAATACAAAAGTAAAGTGATTTGGGAGCTGGGGAGGTGGCTCAATGGTTAAAGCGCTTGCTTGCAAGCCTACCAGCCTGGGTTCAATTCCCTAGTACCCACATAAAGTCAGATGCACAAAGTGGCACATGTGTCTGGAGTTGGTATACAATGTCAAGAGGCCCTCTCTTCACCCTCCATGCAAATAAATAATTTTTTTAAAGTAAGGCAATTCAAGGCAGAGCACTGAAGCCTCTTATGACTTCTACTAGCTATCTTTATAATTGAGATAAACTACAAAATGAACTAGCCCTTTTTACAAGGAATTTCAAAGAAACACAGAGGGCTCAGTGCCATCTTTTTGTCCAACAAAATGTTCTCAAAGTAAGAAAGAACCTTCAGGCAAAGATCAAACCTAGAGTGGGATGACTGCCAGATTTTGTGGTAAGACCTAAATCAGTATCTTAGATTCTTTCAGACAAAAAGCTCTAAGGATCTTAAAAAGCTTCCATCAGCTTCACAGGCAGCCTCACAAGGAAAGAGCTCCTCACAAGAGATGTGTGAGTATAGTTCTGCCTGATGTTGTAGATTATAGACTATTACATGGAAAGTCTACACAGTTTTTGAAGAAGGTATATTAGCTTGAGATGAAAGGCACAGTTAAATCTCCCAATCCTTGGTTTCTCAGTCTGTGATTATAGTTATCCACCATCAACCAGGGTCCCAAAAACATTTACTAGTAATTCCAGATGTACAATGGACACATTCATATCACTTTTATCAAACTACAATGATGTAATTATTTTACCATATTATTAGCTGTTTTTGCTAGCCTTTTACTATACCTAATTTATAAATAAAACTTTGTATTATATATGTATGTCTAGGATAAAACACAGTAAAGTTTTAATACTGTCTGTGGTTTTAGCAGCCACTGGGAATCTTGGAATGTATTCCCTACAGATAAGAAGGGACTAAAACATACAAAATAAAAGGAGGCCTTCAGATCCTGAGCTACTATAGGCAAGAAGCAAGCCAAGAAAAGCCACTGTTACAAATGGAAAACATGTTTTAGGAGGGGAAAAAAAAGAATGCTTTAGAAGGTAAAAGCAAAGACCAAAGGAAGGAGCCACGACCCAATGAGAACAATTCCGTGGAAGCAGGACTGAGCGCTGCCCAAGGAACTGGCAACATGTGTCCAGATGTTCAGAACTGCTATGGACTATTTCACATACCCCATCTCTCTTTTTAAACAGGATTGTCTAGTGCACTTAATCTAGACCCTTTCAATCTTGTGTGTTAAATATATATACTGTCTCTACACAGGTCTTCAATTCAAGAGGAATCATAGCCAAGAAATTTCTTTGGTTCCTAGACCCAATTTAGATGATGAAATACTGTATTCTGAGCTACTAGGAACACGATACCCACAAAGCATGATTATGAGAGGACACAGATGAATGACAGATATGCTACTAAAAAAAAAAACCCACATCCTCATATTATCTAAATTCTCACCATTAGTCTTTGTGGTGGAAGACTTTGTGTAGAAGTTTCCACTAGTCATTCTCGTATCAAATTCAACAATCTTTTGTTAAACCAAAGAGAACAAAATACTAGTAGTGGCTATTTCTACATGGGAAAACTGTAAGCAATTTTCTTCTGCTTTTCTGGAGACAGTCCACAATCCAAGCCCACAATTTGCTTATCTTCTGATTACATAGGCTTTAAGTCAGGTATCCTCATGCTGAATGGGTTAACATAAAAGATTATATCAAAATTAAAGCAGAGACTAGAAGGGAGAGAATTTGATGGAGGGTAGATTTGAGAGGGGATAATGGGAATAGAGGAAGGGAATTATCATGGTTTATTGTCTATGCTTACAGAAGCTGTCAGTCAAAAGTTTTTTTAAAAAAAAAAAGGTAAATGACAGGGAGTTTAAAGATGCCTGATGTAAAGCCTACATGATCAGAAGAAAAGGAAATTAAGGGCTTCTGTTGTTTCAGTTGTTATGACAAAATACCATACTTAGTCAAACTAAAAGGAAAAAAGGTTTATTTTGTTGATGGTGTCAGAGATTTAAGTTCAAGGTTGCTTGCCCCTGCTGTTTTGGGCCTACGGTCGAACAGTGCATCATGGCAAGAGCAAATGTCTGCACTGTGGCAGCAGAAAGCAAAGGAGAAGATCTGGCACCTCAACATCTCCTCACAGCTATTCTCAGTGACCTAACTACCTCTTACTAGGCTTCATAACCCCCACACATAGTATCAGAGCTCATAACCGAGTCTTTAACATGAGTCTTTGATGGACATCAAGATCTAAATTATGGCAGGCATACAATGTGATAATTTTTATTTGAGACATGTTGAACTTAAGATAATCAGAAATAGTGGTAGGAGCCCAGCACTGGAAAAAAAAAAAAAACTAGGAAGTAACTGGGATGACAAGTACAGAATAGGATTAATTTTAAAGTAAAAGAACTAAGTAGCATTCATAAAGACATTATTAGACAAAGGTCTACTTTAAGCCATTATCAACTGGTACTAACTTTATATCATTAATTTTTGTCAGAAAACCCAACTGCAACCTAATTCAGATGTTCCCAAATTATTTTCATATAGGGAGTCCTTAAAGCTAGTACTTAAAGCTAGTACTAGCTAGTCAGGTCAGGCTAAGCCAAAGGAAATACTCAAGTGGGTTCAAACAATTTAGCAAGTACTAATATTCTTTTATATATCCAGTTTCATTGTCTCTTGGGTACTACACAACTCCTCAAACTGGCCACTAAAAGCTCTGTCATTTCCTGTTCCATACCAATTTTCACAGTATGGAACTACTTTTTAGCAGAACAACCTTTGAAAATACAGCTTGACAAAGACATAACATTATAAAAAGAGATGCAGATATCCAAATTTGAAACTGAACTACTTCAGGTAGCTAACAGCTCAATCCTCCTAGGCACCTTGGCACAGTTTGGGAAACTGAACTAAAGGAAGAAGCCTAAAAAGGAAAAACAGTGTTAATGGAGGAGGAGCAAAAGAAAAGTCTCTGCACAGTTAACCACAAGAGGGCAGCACAACAGTTGGTAGGGCAGTTCAAAGGGGCTCAAAGATGTAAGGTGTCTATAACCTTCCCATGCAAGATCCCGCAGCCAGGTCAAGATGTACAAATCCCCTTCCTCATTACACTAAAAAGGAAGTATCACTGGCAGGTCACTTTATGTACAGTCATTGTATCTTTCTTTCAATCTCTTCTGACTGCCCAGCTATAAAAGTAACCAAGGCTTCAATAAGTAGCCAAATATTTCACTATTTTGCATACATCTTATTCAATCTTATAAGAAAATAAATTATAAGCAATATAACTGTTAAGTAGAAAGGCCACTATTCAAACCCAGGTCTAAATCCAGTCAATGTTCTTTCCTATTTTGCCTGAAAAGAATTCTGTATTTTAAAAATAAGCAGATGAGGGCTGAAGAAGTGGCTTAGCAGTTAAGGTGGTTGCCTGGGAAGCCCGAGGACTCATGTTTGACTCTCCAGGTCCCATGTAAGCCAATAAGCCAGATGCACAAAGCAGTGCAAGCGTGCAAGGTCGTACATGCGCACAAGAGGGCACACGTGTCTGGAGTTCGAGTGCAGTATCTGGAGGCTTGGTGCACCAATTCTCTCTCTCTCTCGTTCTCACTTTGTCTCTTTCGCTCTCTCACATTAAAAAAGAGGTTAGTCTGTTGAGCTTGCTTCAAAAAATTTTTTAAATCAACAGATGAAGAATAAAACTACCATGTTTGCTTGCCATACTCAAGACAC
Organism: Jaculus jaculus; assembly: GCF_020740685.1. NCBI lineage: Eukaryota > Metazoa > Chordata > Mammalia > Rodentia > Dipodidae > Jaculus > Jaculus jaculus. The sequence continues at coordinate 52,471,223 of NC_059102.1, forward strand.
CTGTGAACTAAAGAAAAACAAAGAAACAAACAAACAGTCCCTAAACCATGCTATCAACTCCAAACGCAGGTCATTCAGTTACACCAACAGTAAGCATTACATGCTGATCAGGCCAGAAAGTACTACAACTTTCTTGTACAGGTAAACACCATTACTTGTAATAGTACTAAGTACAATCCTGATAAACGCTGGACACATCCAACTTGCAGACATATTACACTCAGACAAGTTCACAAGCTAGTTACTCTCACACTTGAAGTGGTAAGAAGGTGAAGATGATGGCATAGGGGAAGGGTTAAACATTGCTTATTCGTTTTCAAATCTGCTGGGTGTTGTTTCAGAGCATCTGCAGCCGCCCAACTTCTTACTTGTACAAACCTGTTATGAAACCAAAAGCAATCATCATCCCTCCTATTGCCAGTCGCTTTTCCTTGTTCATATTTCTCCTCCCCTTGATGACACACTCCACTGCTCCTATCCTTTCATTCAGAGAAAAGGAGTTTCCCCTGACAGATTAATAACCACCGGAAAGGAAACTGGGTAAATTCAACTGACATAGCAAGTTGAGACAGATAAAACCATCCAGGAAGCATTCGATGTGGCAGCAGAAACATCAGCAAAAACAAGTAACACGTTCTCCGGATAGGCATTCTTTATTGATTTGAAAAGTACCCTTCTCTGAAAGATTAAGAACCTCTGACTGCTTGAAGAGAAAAAGGGACAACGTTTTACTTTATCTCTCCAAGGCCACATTGCTTGTAAAACCCACAAGGAACGCTTCTTAAGGATCCAGGAGCAATAATAAAACACCCCCAAATTACTGGCCCACACCGACAGTAAAAGTTCACACTGCACCTTCAGAGTGTGCCCTGCCTGCGTACCCCAGCATCCAGCCTCCCTTCGCAAGCACTCGATCGTGACACCCTCGCCCCGACTGCGGCAACAAGGCGACGGCGGCTGGATGGTATACCCACCGTCCGGAGGGGAAGGAAGGGCCTCTGTTTTGTTTTTTTTTTTTCCCCCTGCAGAAGAGGAACAGTTCACATCTTGCTCCAGGTGCTTGCTCCAGAAACCTAAACACAGAATCAGCGGTTACTCCTGCAGGGATCAGGACAGACAGATGCTCTTTCTAGTCTGTCTGCAAAATTACCAAGGATCGGTCGGGGGAGAGGGGATTCTCAGGAGCCGGTGGATGCAGATTACCCACAGCCAGACACTGGGCTGTGTAGGTAGTGTTCAGCGGGAAGGTTTTTCTGGCTGAGAAGTTTCACCGCCCGCCGGCCGCTGGCAGGGGCGCGGCAGGTGGGAAGGGGGCTGGAGGGCGACCCGGTGACACCCCCTCCCCGCACCCATCAGAAGCCCGGCGAGCGAGCGACGACACCCACCGGCGGCCCGGGGCGGCGTCGGGCGGACGCGCGGAGCTCTACGGAGCCGCCCGCTCCCGCGCGTCGAGCGCCGGTTCGTGGCGAGCGTGCGCCAGGCTGGGCCCTCGGGAGCCCTCCGGCGCGGGCTCGGCTGCCACTCACATCCCTCGGCGGCGGGCTCGGGCCTGTCCGTGCCGGCGCCGCCCTGCACAGCCCGTCGCCCCGTCGGGCGCCTGGCCGACCGCGGAGGTGTCCTCTCCCCGCGGACACCGGCCGTCCGAGCTCCGAGCCCTGGGGGCCGCCGCCGAAGTCTCCGGAGCGCGGGGCGCGCGCCCAGCCTGTCAGCGCCGCGGGAGGCCGTCGGCGGCCGCCGCTGCCCGCTTCGGCTCTCCTCCTTCCTGCGGCGGCGCCCTCGCCACTCCCACTCCGCGCGGCCGGGAAACCCGTCACCGCCGCCGTCTCCACCCTCCCCGGCGACGACACACGGGTCCTCCTCGGCGCCGCTGGCTCGGATGTCCCAGGCGCGTCCGCACTCGGCCGGGACGTCCGCCTCCCACCGGCCGGCGGCTCGGGGCCGTGGACTGAAGCGGCCTCGGCGCACGGCGGGGGCGGGGCGGGGCGGGGCGGGGCGAGAGCCGGCGCGGGCCCACTGCGCGTGCGCGGCCGGCGGCGGGGCCGGCGCTGGCGGGGCGCGGCGGGGAGGGTCGGCGAGGGAAGGAAGGGCTAGGCCGCGTTGGAGCGCGGGCTCTCCGGGAGCGGGCGGTGCGCGCGGAGATTCCCGGGGCAGCCCCCCTGGGCGTGCGCGCGCGGAGAGAGCGGAGGGGCCCTCACCCGGGGCCCGGCGCTCCCCTGGAGGACGCGCGCGCGCCGCCCCCGCCGAGCTGCGGCGCTGGAGGCGGCGGGGAGTGAGTCAGCCCGGCCGGGGAAGGCCCCGGAGCGCTGGGGCTGGCACCGGAGGAGGCCGGCTGTCCCCGCGCCGACGCCGTTCCCGCTCCTGGGCGCTCGGGCTGCAGGGAGGTGGCGCGGCACAGTACACCGGGCCGTGCGAGCCCAGCGCCTGGCTGCAGTCAGCCGCTTCTGGAGACGGTGGAGTGAGGAGAAACAACCGCCATGGTCCCCAATAAGTCTCTCTCATTCATTCGTTCACTCACTCAGTCGTTCAGCTAGGAGCTGATCGCTTACTAGGTGCCAGGCTGTAGGCTCCCCAGGATGTGAGGCGAAGGCTGCAATCCTCATCCTCCTTATCCCGCTTGTCTTCTCGGACAGCCAACAACATACCCTTTAAATCCACAACGTGACGGGTGTAGAATTGCCAAGCGAGAAAGAATACAAAATAAAAGAGGCGAGTGGGGGTGTTACTTTAGGTGGGCCAGACAAGACCTCGTAGAGTAAGTGACGTTTGAGCGGAAATGTGAATGAGCCAGTCCTGGAACTATCTGGGAAGAGTGTCTGACTAGCAAAGACAAGGATTCTGAGAATGGAATGTGTTTGACAACCTCAAGGACTAGGAAAGAAGTCACTGTGGCTGGAGGACAATAACAAGGGGGGGGGGATTCAGTGAGTGGTTAAGAGGTGAAGCCAAAGAAGTAGCGGGGATCCTGTCTTACAGAGCCATTTTTAATTATCAAAGGCCCCAGGTTGGGAAAACTGAATAAAGTTTTGCGTTTACAGCTCGTTTTCCCATTACACAAGTGATGCTGTCATTCAGTTCTACCTTGTGCCTAATAATTTCTTTAAATAAACGTCAGGGAAGCAATAAGATAAGATGGACACGGAAAACAGATTATCAATAAGGCATATAGGATTGTTAAGTCCTCTATTACCCACACAGAAATGTGGAGTAATGATAAGATCTAGAATGGAAATCTGTCTCCTCGCTAAGATAAGGGTTTTAAACCAATGCTACCATGGAACGGAACGTTGAGCTGTTTTTACTCTCTGTGTTGGAAAACTTTCTAGCTCTTTATGTGATTCCTGGGAATGGCTTAGTTACAAATTTGCTCCAGGGGACAAACATTTCAGAAATTTCTCCCTATTCTTTACTAATGATAAGGAAGAATTCCAAGGAATTTCAACCACCTCTTTCATGACATACACAAACAAACTGGGAGAAACACATGTTAGCTAGTGGGCAACATTTGGATTCAGAATTATTTGGCTAGATTCAAAGGTAAAAATTAACATCTGACAGCTGTGATGCAGTGTGTAGAGTCACATTGCAAGATTCTGCCCTTTTACTATATTAGGACATCATACCAGAAGTTCTGGACTCCATACCTCAATCCACACCAGTAACAAGGCTTAGAATCACTTAAGTATGAGAACAGCTTTAACTCCTATATCTTGTTAAATACCTGGTTAGTTCTGTTATAAAGCCACAGTTGACACAGTGTCAAACTTGGGATGCTGAGGCAAAAAGATCTTGAGTTCAAGGCCAGTTTGGACTACATAAAAAGACTATTTTCTCAAAGCAATCCGAGGTTGAAAATCCATGGCCAAAGGTTTGAGAAGTTAGGCTTCAAAAGCCCATATGACCCAAATTTCAATCACAGATTTCACCAGGATAGTCATTTAAATTTTTCAAGCTTCCTTTTGCTTATCAGTACAATAAGGAATATATCTTTGCTCATCAGAATATGAGGAATGACTATAATATCATGTTGATAGAGATCAGGAGCCAGGTAGCTTGTGTTGTGGGCAGTTTAGTCAGGGTCACAGGCCTTCCATTCACCTGGATGTTTCAACACTGACCACCCACCTTTGCCCATTATTCTCCCCATATCCTGCACCCATTACTTCCTTAGACTTTGCCCAATTCCAGACTTCCTTGGAATTTAGACCAGATCCTCTGAACTATGCAATCACAACTTACCTCTTCACTAATTAGACACCTCCAGCTGTGTTTATGGAAGTCTACTGATCTCTACCTGTCCAATGCCTAATTTCCATATTATGACGTTACCCAGGGCTCATTCCAAACCTATACAAGCTGCTGCAGACTCAAGTGCTGACAGCACTGTGGATGGGGAAGTTTGTTCCATCTCCGTTCAATAAATCGTGCTTCTAACCCCTCTTTGCATGGCCCCCTTCTGTCTTCACTCACCCTTTTATGCAACTGGGAGACAACAGCACTCAAGAACCACCGACGTTGGAAAGTTTTAGAAACAGTTGAATGTCTGGCACTCTTAACACCCAGGCTCAACTGAACTCACCAAGTCAGAGCCAAGAAAGGGCTCCCTCACTTTTAAGACCCTCAATACTTGGGCTGGAGAGATGGCTTAGCAGTTAAGGCGCTTGCCTGTGAGGCCTAAGAATATGTGTTCAAATCTCCAGGTCCCACGTATAGCCAGACACAAAAGTAATGCAAGTGTGTACAATGTTGCACATGCACACAAGTGGGCACACGCATCTAGAGTTTGTTCACATTGGCTAAAAGGCTCTGGCCTCTGACGTGCCAATTCTCTCTCTTTCTCTTCCTCTTTTTCCCTTTCTCTCTCCCAAAAATTTAAAAAAAAAATTTAAAAAACTCACAAAACTTAAAAAGCTACTTTGAAGATTAGATTTAAAGTTACATTAAAGCCTTTAAATACAGTTAAATAGCTATGATGGCCAGGATAAAACCAATCCTTTTTATTATTGTTTGGTTTTTTGAAGTAGGAGGGTATCACCAAGTTGAGAAATGTAAGAAATATGCTACATTATATTGGTAAGATTGAAGCATTTATTACCATTTATTGCACTATATAGAGCTGTGTAGGATGCAATACAAGAGCTGAGTTGTTAAACAAATGCAAGGATCTGAATTTTTTAATTAATTTTTTAAGTTAGTATACAAAATAATGGGCTTCATTTTGACATTTTCGTGTGTGTGTGTGTGAGTGTGTGAGAGTTTACTTTGTTCTAACTAATCCCCGTTTCCCATTGTCTTCCCCTAAAAAATACGCTCATCTTCTTTTATGTTATATGTATTCCATTACAATCTCTTTCCCCTCCTCACTTAAGATTTCTTTTTTTCCTGGGCTGGAGAGATGGTTCAGTTGTTAAGGTGCTTGCCTACAAAGGTTAATGACCTGAGTTCAATTCCTTAATATCCATGTAAAGCCAGATGCACAAAGTGGCACACACATCTGGAACATGCAGCTGGAGGCCCTGCCCTGCCCATTCTCTCTATCTCCACCCCCCTCTCTTGCTGCTTAAAAATAAATAAAAAGATTTTTTTCTCCCATCTCATTTCTTTCTTTGTACTCTCATGATCCCCTTCCCATGCACATACAAATACACATATAAAAAATAAAGTTAAGGGCTGAGGAGGTGACTGAGCAGGTAAAGTCTCTTGCTAACAAAGCCTGAAAGCTCTGGTTCAATTCCCCAGTACCCACATAAAGCCAGATACACAAAGTGGCTCATGCATCTAGAGTTCATTTACAGTGGCAAGAAGCCCTGGTGCACCCATTTCCTCTCATTCATATTCATTCCCCATCTCTCTCCTCTCCCTCCTTACAAGTAAATAAAAAATATTTTTAACATTTAAGTTCCTCATATGAGAGGATACATGCTGTATTTTACTTCTGAGTCTGCTTTACTTTTCTCAACATAATGTTTTCCATTCAATCCACTTTGATGAATAAGTCATGGTTTCATTTTTCTTTATGTGTATATATACCACATTTTCATCCACTCTGTTGGTGGTTCTTTTCCTAGCTACTGTGACTAGTGCTGTAATAAACAGATATGCAAATATCTCTGCAGTATATACCTCAGTATAGTGAAGCTGTACCACACTATAGTTCTATTTTTGGTCTTTTGAAGGTCCTCTATGCTGACTTACATAGTGCACCAGATTACACTATTTTGTTTTGTTTCTTTATGTAATTATTTATTTCATTTAATTTATTTACTAGAGAGAGAGAGAAAGAGGCAGAGAGAGAGAATGAGTGTGCCAGGGCCTATAGCCACTACAAATGAACTCCAGTCACATGCGCCACCTTGTACATATGGATGACTTGGGTACTAGAGAATTGAACCTGGGGCCTTAGGCTTCATAGGCAAGTGCCTTAACCGCTAAGCCATCTGTCCAGCTCCTACACTCTATCAGTGTATGAGAGTTCCTTTCTCCCACATCCTTACCAGAACTTATTCTTATTTGTTTTCTTAATGCTAGTCATTCTGACTGAACCTAGATGGAATCTCAAAAGTTTCAATTTGCATTTCCCTGATGGCTAAATGCATTGAGCATTTTTCCAAGCATGTCAGTGCCTTTAGCCACTGAGCCATCTCCAAGCCATATTTTTTCAAATACTTGTTGCCCAAATCTATTTCTTCTTTTAAGCTCATTAGCTAACTTAACTTGTTGATTAGAAGATTTGTTTCTGTTTTAATTTTTATTTATTTATTTGAGAGCAACAGACACAGAGAGAAAGAGGCAGATAGAAAGAGAGAATGGGTGCACCAGGGCCTCCAGCCACTGCAAAGGAACTCCAGACACGTGTGCCACCTTGTGCATCTGGCTTACGTGGGTCCTGGGGAATTGAGCCCCAAACTAAGGTCCTTAGACTTCACAGGAAAGTGCTTAACCACTAAGCCATCTTTCTAGCCTGAAGATTTGTTTCTTTTGGTGGTTAATTTTTCAGTTCTTTGTGTGTTCTAGATACTAATCCCCTATCTAATATGCAAATTGGCAAAGATGTATTCACATTCTAGAAGTTCCCTCTTCATTAGTGATTGTTTCTTTTACTGTACAGAAGCTCTTTTATGTCATGTAATCCTATTTGTCAATTATTGGGGCAATATCCTGTGCTATTGGGGTCCTTTACATTTAGCCTTTGCCTGTGCTTATACATATCTTAAAGCATTTTACTATGTTTTCCTCAAGCAATTTCAAAGTTTGGGGCTTTACATTAAGGTCTTTGATACATTTTCAATTGAATTTGTATGGAAAACTTACAGATATTACCTAATTTTATTCTTCTACCTGTTGAGATCCTCTTTTCAAAAAACCATTTTTTGAAGAAGGTGGGTTTTTTTTTTCCAGTGTGTGTTTTTAACACATATGTATGTTTTTGTCAAAAACTGGGCTGTTATTGTATTGGGTTTTTTCTGATTTATCCATTCTATTCCACTGGCCTACACTTCTGAACTTATACAAGTACTATATAACTTTTGTTACTGTGGCTCTACTGAGATCAGGTATTGTGATACCGCCGGCATTGCTCTTGTAGCTTAGTATTATGGCTATTCGAAGTCTCTGCTTCCATACAAATTTTAGGATATTGTCTAGTTTGGTGAAGAAGGTCCTTGGATTGCATTGAACCTGAAGTGCACTTTAGGTAATAAGCCATTGTCACCATCTTCATTCCGCCAATCTATGAGTATGGGAAGTATTTCCACCTTCTGGTATCTTCCTCAGCTTCTTTCTTCAGTCTTTAACTTTTCATACTAGAAGACTTTTACCTCCTTTGGTTGGTTTAGTCTTAGACTTAAAAAATATTTATTTATTTATTTATTTTCAAGGAGGAGGGAGAGAGAGAGAGAGAATGGTGATGGTGCCAGGCCCTTCAGCCACTGCAAACAGACTTCAGTTCACTTTGCGCATCTGGCTTTTCGTGGGTACTGGGGAATTTATCCCCGCCATTAGACTTTGCAGGCAAGCACCTTAACCACTGAGAAATCTCTCCAGCCCCTGCCCTAGATTTTTTTAAACCTATTTTGAATGGTATTTTCCCCCAATTTAATCCTGACAACTTTGTTTATTGGCATACAGAAATGCTATTCATTATTTATTTTAACTTTGTATTCAGAGACTTTGCTTAAAGTGTTTATCAGGTTCAAGAGTTTTTTGTGGGAGTTGTTGGGGCTCTTACAGGTTCATGATTTCTGTAGATAGGGATAAGTTGACTACTCTTTTTCCTATCTATATCCCTTTATTTCTTTCTCTTGTCATATTGCTATAAGTCTTTAAGCACTATAATGAGTAGTCAAGTTCCTGATTTTAGAGGAAAGTATTTCAATTTTTTTCCCACTTTGTATAATGTTGGCTATGGATTTATCATATATAACCTTTATATGTTTAAGGGATAATCCTTCTATTCCTAATTTCCTCAGGGATTTTCTCATGAAATGATGTTGAACATTGCCAAAGTACTTTGAGGCATCTAATGAGATGATCATATGTGTTTGTCATTAAGCCTGTTTGCTTGCTGTATTACATTTACTGGTTTGCAATATGTTGAACCATGCTTGCCATTCCTAGACTGAAACAAACTTAGTCATGGTATATGATCTTAATAAGTTTGTAAAATTGGTTTGTAAAACTTTTGCTGGGAATTCCCACCTATGTTCTTCAAGGAAATTGATCTGTAGTAGTCTACATCCTCTCTGATTTAGGCACCAGGATAATGCCTGCTTCAGAGAATGAATCTGATAGTGCTCCCCTCTCTAACTCATTAAATAGCATGAATAGATTTGTTATTTGCTCTTCTCTAAAGGTGTAATGTAATTTGGCTGGAAATCCATCCAGACCTGTCCTTAAAAAGTGTCTTTATGGGCTGGAGAGATGGCTTAGCAGTTAAGCACTTGCCTGTGAAGCCTAAGGACCCCAGTTTGAGGCTCGATTCCCCAGGACCTATGTAAGCCAGATGCACACGGGGGCACACGCATCTGGAGTTCATTTGCAGTGGCCGGAGGAGCTGGCATGCTCTCTTTCTCTCTCTCTTTCTCCCTCTCTCTCTCTCTCTCTGCCTCTTTCTCTCTCTGTCACTCTCAAATAATTAAATAAATGATTTTTTTAAAGTGTCTTTGTAAGGACACTTTTTGTTACTGCTTCAATCTCATTGCTTATTATAGATCTGTTTAAGCTATTTACATTCCCTTGGTTTAATTTTGGTAAGCCCAAGAATGTACTCATTTCTTCTAGCTTTTCCAGTTTTTTTTAGTTTTTTTAAGTTTTCAAAGCATTCCCCAACAATCCTCTGGATTTCACTGGAATCTGTTGTAATATCCCACTTTGCATCTCTAATTATGGTATCTTTTAAAATTTGACTCACATTTTAATTATGTCAATTTTTTAATATAGTTTGCCCCCACAATGCTCATTTCAATGGCTACAGAAAGACATAAATTGTCATAACTTATTTTAGTATACTTTTAAAAACTTTTTATTGACAATTTTCATGCATGAACATAATGTAATTTGGTCATAATTCCCTCTGAATACCTATGTTTGCCACCCCTTCCCTTTCCACTGAACTTTCTCCTTTTCAACTTATCTTCTTCTATTTTGATTACTTTTTTGCCCTCCTCATCACTATCAACGTTATCAATGTTAAAATATTGATGATTTCAGTATTTTGCAGGTCTTGTGGAGGTAAGAACAGTTGTTGTGAGACCATGAAGTAATGGCACTTTGTGTCCCCATATTCTGACTCTTGTATTTCTCCCTTTTCTGAAATGTCCCCTGAGTCTTGAAGGGCATGATAAAAAGACTTCATTTAGCATTGGGCCCTCAACCATCATTTTTTCTCAGCACTTTGACTAGTTTTGTCTCCCCAGTAGTCACTGACATCTGAAAAAAAAAAAGTGAGATCAGCACCAAACTATGGGCATAAATAATACAAATACTTAGAGGGTGATTTGATGAGCACAACATACTGATTTAGTCAAACAACATTAGTGGCTTCATTCTTCATGTCTATGATCTTCCAATCCCATAAGCTTTTCAGTAGGTGTTCAGTATAAGCACAGATTTCAGATCTAATACCCACCCAAAGAAGAGTTGCTTACCCCCATAGCAGTCATGCCACTATTGCACCAATGGGCACTTCTTGCCTGGCTAATCAATTATGTAACATGAAGAATGGATACACATTTGGATAAGAACTGTTGATTATTTTTCTCCCCAACAGCTTGCATAGTACTTCCCAGCACTATGACAGCTAGCAAGGAAGGAGAAGGCTTCCGGCTCAATTTTAGTGTGATTTTTCAGTTTCCTATTGATGCAGTATTTGGGGTTCCACAGGGGTCCTCCAGACTTCATGAATCCCAAGTTTTAGGTACTGTCCTACATTTAGTAAAAAATTAATAAAGATGGGCTCAAGGATAAATTATTATTTTATTTTTATTTATTTGAGAGAGAGAAAGAGGCAAGGAGAGGAGAGAGAGAAAGAGAGAGAGAGAGAGAATGGTCATGCCAGGGCATCCAGCCACTGCAAACAAATTCTAGACGCATGCACCACCTTGTGCATCTGGCTTACATAGGTCCTTTGGCTTTGCAGGCAAGTGCCTTAACTGCTAAGTCACCTCTCTAGCCCCAAATTATTAAGTTTTTTAAGAGGGAAATCAGAAATTGAGGAGTTTAAGAAGCACACTCTCTTGTTGAAACACTGTATCGTTTATAAGATTTATTTAAGAGAAATTAAGATCTTTAGAAAAGGACTGGAACAGAGTAATAAGCACATGGAAAATAGGATTTAGATGTATAGGTAGGAGACTCAGAAAACACACACATGGGATACACCATGTGCTTTAATGAAGGGGGAAAACATCAGAGCAGGAGAGAAATTGGGGGTCTTTGGGAAAGAAAACCTGGATATGAAGAGCTGCAAGCATGTGGACTTGAAAGAAACTGAGGCTTTTAGAGAGAAATTAGGTAAAGCTGCAAGGATGGGAAAAGCAGAATCTGGGAGCTTGAGTAGGGAGATCTGGGAGGAACCCACATGGCAACTTCCATGTGATTTTAGAAGAGTTAAAAGGACAAACAGTGAGGCTAAATGGAAGAGAAAAAAAAAGGAGAGGACAGATATCAAAGAAGAGACTAAGAGGTTCAGAGGAGAAATGAGAGGGTTACACTCATGGCTACCCTGGGTTTAGAGTAAGTACACAGGTAGCAAGTTTAGAGTTAAGAGCACCCACATGGTAAATTTGGAGATCAGAGAAAGATCATATATGTAATTAAAGTGAGAAGCTACCTCAGACTATAAATCTTGGGTCAAGAAACAATGCAACGTTCTGCTGGGTGGGGGTGGAGGCCAGGCTCACATGTGCTTGGGCTTCACAGAGTAAAAGAGAGAACCAAACACACACACTGAGGAAGGGGCTGGATGGCCTTTATAGCATCAGATTCAGGTATGTAAGGGGAAGACCTGATTGGCTAATATATTTGGAGGCTGAACCTGAGATTCAGCCTATTTGGGTCAGCCCACATAGGTAGCATAGTAGACTGTGAGAAGCAGGGAGCACTGTGGATCATTCTTAATAAGGCATTTTTGCCAAGAGTTTCTGGTGCCAGGGCAAGTAACATATCATCTCCTAGTTCTCCTTGAGCCTCAATCTTTAACTGAGACTGCCTTAAAAAGCTAGCTTTTCTCTTTTCCTCCTTCACTATGACTGATGCATGTGGTGTCTTCACATCATTTCTTTACTGTTTTGGAGGCAGGGTCCACCTGAAACCCAGGGTGGCCTGGAACTTACTCCATAGACCAGGCTGGCTTTGAATTCATGGTGATACTCCTACCTCAGTATCCTGAGTGCTGGTGTAGTGTCTTCAGCAAAAGGTGGGCATCCAAGGTCTTTGGAAATAACTTCTATGGTTTTGGGGGGGTCTCAAGGGCTTCGATGCCCAACAACTCAGTGGGAGGGATTCCACTCTGACATGGGTGTTTTCCTGTAAAAACCTATTGCTTCTTTTTTTTTAAGCTTTTTTTTTTAATTGACAACTTCCATAATTATAGACAAGAAACCATAACTCCCTCCCCTCCTCAACTCTCCCCTTCACAAATCTACTCTCCATCATATCCCCTCCCCCTCTCAATTAGTGTCTCTCTTATTTTGATATCATCATCTTTTCCTTTTATTTAAGGATCCTGTGTAAAAGAAACTATTGCTTCTGAGTGCAGCATAACTCACACCCATAGGAAATTTCTGCCCAAACTAGAGTATGCTTTTATTTCTTAATTATACTTTTTAATTGGTTAACAAAGTTTTTGTTTCTTTTGGTTAGTTTGGCAAGGCAAGGAATTTGGCAATCTTGTTTATTTTTTTAAAAATTCAACTCCTTGATTTACTGTTCTTTAAGTCTGCATGTCATTAATTTCTGCCCTGATCTTTGTTATTTATGATCTACTGCTTTTGAGTTTGGCTTCTTTTTTTTTTCTTAATTTTTTTGTACATTTTTATTTATTTATTTGAGAGTGACAGACAGAGAAAGAGACAGATATATAGAGAGAATGGGCGTGCTGGGTCTTCCAACCACTGCAAACAAACTCCAGATGTGTGCGTCCCCTTGTGCATCTGGCTAACATGGGTCCTGGGGAACCAAGCCTTGATCCTTAGACTTCACAAGCAAGCTGTTAACCACTAAGCCATCTCTCCAGCCCCTTCTTTTTTTTTTTTCCTAAGACTTTGACATGTATCATTTGAATATTCATTTAAAATCTGATTTTTTTTTTTGAGTTTAAATTTAAGTATTTTATGGGTGAGAGAGAAAAGGGGAGGTCATGTTGGTTTGACTGTGAAATGGCCTTCATTGTGATTAAGCCCCCTGCTTAGTCGCCAGCTGGTGGAGCCTTTGGGAGCAGAAGCTTTGTTGGAAGAGGAGTGCTGCCGGGAACAGAACTTGGGGTTGATTTATCCATCCACGAGCCAGCTCATTCTTGCTGCTTCCACACTGCTGTTGATATATGAAGATGTGAACCAGTTGCCATGCTTTTTACACCATGATGAAACCTTCCCTCAAAACTATAAACATGATATATAAATCCTTTTGCTCCCATAAGCTGCTTTTGATTGCATGTTTTTTTCTCAGTCATGAGAAGGTAACTGCTACAGAACGTTGATAACAAGAAGTGGCGTCATTGTAGCAAAGAACCTGACCATGTGATTTTTGGTTTTTTGGAACTAATTTATGGGAGAATATGGAAGGATTTGGAACTTTATACTAGAGAAGCCTTTTAGTGCTATAAGCAGAGCTTGATGGACCATTTCGGTGAGTTTGAAAGACCTAAATGCAGAGAGAAGTATGGACTATGAAGGCTTGGCTTATGAGGTCTCAGAGGAGAAAGAAAGGACTTTGTCAGAACTATGCTCCTGGCACAAAGACTAGCTACATTCTGCCTATATCCTGAGAAGAGTTTAATTTAAAGGTAATAGACTGGTGTGTTTGGTGGAAGAAAATCATAGAGCAGAAGGATATGAAAGATGTAAAGTTTGACACAGGAAGAAATTTAAGCAAGTTTGAACACCCAGGCACAAGAGACCAGTTTTAGGCTTCTTAATCTGCAATTGTTAAAGAGAAAATCACCATTAAAGATGGGCCCGTCAACTGTTCTGCATTAGGAGAATGAGAATGAACCCCAAGGGAGAAACCTGACCAGTGAATTCTCAAGCTAGTAAGAAGGCAAATTATTTTGAAAGAAGGGGGCTTAAAGGAAGAACACTAAAGGAGTTTCTGCTCCTACTCAAGGTCAAACTTCACCCACTCCAAGATTTATAAATTTGATGGTGAAGTCCACCTAGCACTTGTGATGAAGCAGGGGAAATACAGGAAATACAATCATGAAATGCCCATAGATCTGATGTTGGCAATATGAGGCAGAGTTGAAATCCCCTGATGGAGGCCCTGTGAAGCCATGGCATAAAGCTGCGAAGATAGCAATTACTGATGCTTTGTTTGCATGCACATTGTGAGAATTTTTTTAACTTGCTTCTTTCTTCACCAAATGGCATCTTTTTGCCCTCTTTTACTATAAAGCTGTATAATAATACTGAGTGAGTACTAACAATGCCACAGCTTGAATGTTGTGCTGTTTTGAAATTTCCTCCACAAAATGAATTAGTCCATTACTTTCAAATTCAATCTCACTCAAGTTCTCAGAACACAGGAGAATACAACCTGATTCTTTGTCAGAATATAAGACAAACTGCCTGTATCTCAGTTCCTAGTAGAGTCCTTGCTCCCTCTTAAAATCTCATGAGCCAGGACTCTACTCTCCTTATTTCACTCAGCATTCTGCTTTTCCAAACTCCTACCCTAAGCTTTTCTTACAGTATTGTATGGCTTCTCTATCCCAAAGTTTCAGACTGTTTCACAAACCTCCCACAGTCCAGTTACACAGGCCTATGAACCACATGGTTAAGTTTATCACAACAGCACTCTGCTTCTCACTTTCTGCATTAGTCACACATTGCTATGACCAATACTCAACAAGAAGCATCTTAAGGAAGAAATGGAAGAAATGGGTTTATTCTGGCTAAAAGTTTTGAGGGGATACATTTCATCATGGCAGGGAAGGTGTGGGAGCAGGAGCCAGCTGTTCGTATTGCATCTACAGTCAGGAAAAGAAGACAAAGAGGAAGTGGGGCAAGGCTATAAAACCTTAAAGTCCATCCCCAGTGATGCATTTCCTTCAATAAGGCTTTACCTACTAAAGATTCCACAACCTTCTCAAACATCACTCCAAGCTATAACAAATTTTAAAAAACATGACCCCATGGAGGACATTTTATATTCAAACTATAACTCATACATTTTTTTGTTGTCATTTTATTTTTTTCTTATCTCTTTTCATTCACAACATTCTCCTGCAGCCATCTTCCTCTTTTCCTCTTCATTTATTTAACCTTGTATCATCCTTCTTCATCCTTACCTTCCTGATTCTATTATCTCATTCATTTACTATGTCAGATCTATTTACCTTTAATAACTTTTTGAGGGGAAGGGAATTTGAGGGTCTCATTATAGCTCAACCTGACCCAGAATTGATTCTGTAGTCCACTCTGGCTTCAAGCTCCCAGCAATCTTCCTACCTCAGTTCTCCAAGTGCTAGGATTAAAGACATAAGCATAGCACCAGTCTCAATAATTTTAAACTTTATAGTGCATTTTATGCCAGAAAAATGGTCAGTGACATAAAAAAAATAAGATACAAGCAAACAGATGAATTCACCTCAGGGTCTGGAGAGAAAAGCTCACAAAATTGAAGAAACAGTCAGCAAAATAGATGAGAACAATGAGCCACGTGGATGAAATAGTGAGCAACATAGAAGATGAATATATTCAGTAAGGAAATTGAGAGTTTGGGAAAAAAAAAAAACAGATAGAAATGTTGGAAATAAAAAACTCAAGAAAACAAATTTAAAACCACTGTAGTCATGGGAAGATTTATAAGTGGTTATTAAAAGCACTTTAATCCCAGCACTCAGGAGGCAGAAGTAGGAAGATCATTGTGAGTTCAAGGCCACCCTGAGACTACATAGTGAATGCCAGGTAAGCGTAGACTAGAGTGAAACCCTACCTCAAAAAACCAAAAAAAAAAAAAAAAAAAAAAAAAAAAATCCAAAAACACTTGCTTGCAAAGACTACTGGACTAGATTCAATTCCCCAGTATACACATAAACCAAGATTTAGAAAGTGGCTCATGTGCCTAGAATTCATTTCCAAAGGCAAGAAAGAGACCCTGGAATGTCCATTCTCTTTCTCCTCACAAATAAATAAAACTATTTAAAGACCACGGTGGAAAATATCAAAAACAGATTTAACAAAGCAAAAGAAAAAATATCAGGAGTGAAGGACAAGACTGAAGAAACAATTCATTCAAACATCAATGAAGAAAAATTTGAGTATGACCACAACATGCAAGGACTATGGGATTAGATCAGGGAACTAAGCCTAAGAATCCATGGGATTAAAAAAAAAAAGAAACAAAGCCAGGTGTGGTGGCGCACACCTTTAATCCCAGCACTTGGGAGGCAGAGGTAGGAGGATCACCATGAGTTCAAGGCCACCCTGAGACTACACAGTGAATTCCAGGTCAACCTGGGCTAGAGCAAAACCCTGCCTTGAAAAAAAAAAAAAAAAGATTTTTAAGAGACTACTAGAAAATCTATTCTGTGAAAGTGAAGTTATAGCAGAAAGGCCCTCAAATTAGAGGAAAAAAAATAAAAACAGATATCCAAGCACATGATGAAATTAGAATCTCCATCTCTTCACTGGGACAATAGAAAAGGTACCTTTAGGGCAAGATCCCACCTATAGAAGGGTCTAACTTGTAAGGATGAAAATTATTTTGAAAGCAAAAGATGCTAAAGGGAGAATTATCAATTCCCAAGGGTCAGCACACAGAGGCTACAACTGTGGTCCAAAGGTGTCAGGCTCCATCCAGAACTGGCAGGAGAACTTGACAGGGTCATCCACATTGCACTCGTTTTACAGGCATGAAAAATGCAAGACTCAGGGTGTCATGGTATTCTCTCCATCTTCAGAGAGCCACTAAAGCTGGACACTATGAACCAGGGTTGAATCCCCTGTAAGGAGCCCCTGAGAGACTGTTCATGAAGTGATGAAAATGAAGACAAAGTTGCAATTGAGACCCCAAGAAGGCGTAGTTGCCAGGACCATTGGCTGTCTACCAAGGAAAGCTTCTGGCTCAGAGTGGAGTTATCCCAAGAGAGAGGCTATGGATGCTACAGGCAGCGAAGCTAGAGGAGTAGAGCTAACCAAGCCCTTTGGAGCCTAGGATTCCACCAGATACCTGGAGGCATAAGATTTGGTATTTTTCCTGCTGGGTTTTGGCCCATTTTTTCCTGTCTATCTCCTATCCCTGATGAAATGAGAATATGTACTCTGTGCCATTACATGTTGGAAGTGATTTTACAGGGGTTTCCAGTTAAGAGATTGCCTTGAGTCTCAGAAGAAATTTTGGAGTTTGGAACAGCATGGGGATTATTAAAGACTACAGACACTACTTAAATGGGACAGGATGCATTTTGCATCATGAGATGGCCAGAGTCAATTGGTGTCAAGGGGAGAATGTTGTGATTTGAATAGACCCATGTGTTTGAAAACTTGGTCCTCGGGGCAGGGCTAATGGGTGTGGAACTTTTATGAGGTGTGGCCTAGCTAGAGGAAGTGGATTACAGGGGTTGGGCCTTGAGGTTTTATAGTTTGGCGCCACTTCCTGACCTCCCTCTGCTTCCTGAGTGGATGCAATGTGACCAACTTCCCACTCCTGCCATCATGCCTTTGCAACCATGATGTGAAGTATCCCCTCAAAACTCTAAGTTAGGAGACTGGGGAGGTGTTCACCAGTTAAAGGTGTTAAGAGCTTGCCAACCTAAATTCAATTTCTGAGCACCCACGTAGAGCTGGACATAAAGTAGCTTTTAAGTCTGTAATCCCAATGCACCTCAGGCAATGAGAGGCACAGCCAGGAGAATCCAAAGCTTGTGCACCAACCAAGCAGCAAAATAACAACAAAAATGGAGACCATGACTCAGAAGAGAATGAGTGGAAAGGAGAGACTGACATATTAAGGTTATCCTCTGACCTCCACCTGTGTACTGTGGCATGTACATGCGCACGTACACACCCACACATACACAGACAGGAATAAATAAGAAACAAACAAACTGGGAAGCTGAGAGATGGCTTAGTGGTTAAGGACTTTGCCTAAAAAGCCTAAGGACCCAGGTTTGATTCCCCAGTACCCACGTAAGCCAGATATACAAGGTGGTGGTGTATGTGTCTGGAGTTCAGTGGCTAGAGGCCCTGGCACAGCTGCTCTCTCTCTTTCTCTCCCTCTTTCCCCCTCTCTCAAATAAATAAATGACACTTTAAAAGCATAAAAATAAATAAACTATAAGTCAGAAGAAGCCTTTTTCTTCCTTAAGCTGCTTGCTGTCACTTATTTAGTCACATCAGCGAGTAAAGTAACAAAGACTCCAGTAATGAGAAAGTTCAGCAATAAAATGTGATAGAAATAAGAAAGGGAGAAAAGCCGGGTGTGGTGGCGCACGCCTTTAATCCCAGCACTCGGGAGGCAGAGGTAGGAGGATCGCCATGAGTTCAAGACCACCCTGAGACTACAGAGTTAATTCCAGGTCAGCCTGGACCAGAGTGAGACCCTACCTCGAAAAACCAAAAAATAAAAATAAAAAAATAAAAACAGAAAGGGAGAAAAAAAAAACCCTAAGTGTTAGGTGTTTTATTAAAAAATTTGATAAGGTCAAAATACACTTCATGTATAGCATAAAGAAAAAATTGGAGGCACATGGGTATAAAAGAAAAAAATTCCCTGTAAAAGGAGTCATAGCAAGATTAATTCTTAATAACAGAAATTCTGGCAGCATAATTGTTACTTGAAAGAACACTAATTTCTGAGACTTACTTTAGATTAAGAATTCTATACTCTTTCACGGGAATCTATCCTCTCCACCCAGAGAAGCTATTACCTACAGTTGATTGGACGAATTCACAAGTGGTTGATCAGAGTTTTCTGTTCACTTGAAAAGCACTGAGCTATACTTTGAAGTTAAGGCTACCACTGTAAGAGTACCATATTCATTCTTGTGCACAGGAAGTTGATTTGCTGTAGAAGAAGAGAAGCAGGAAAGGAAGAGGAAAAAGGGAGGAAGAAAGGTAAGAAGGGAGTGAGAGAGAACAACAGCACAAAAGAGCACTTTAGGTTTCCAGAGCTTTTCAGTTTTCCCCAGAAACCCAACAAAATACTATTTTGACATCTTGAAAAAATTTTTCCTCACAACAAATTTCTGTTTTACACTTATAGCAGCTACCTTATGGTTTCTGGGACAAAACACCTGCCTGAATGTAGCTAATGGAAGGAAAGTGTTTATTTCTGGCTTAGAGGTTTGAGAGGTAGTTTCATCATGGAGGGGAAAGTACGGCAGGAGCAGAGAGCCACATGTCAACATCTCTTCATCATCAGGAGGAAGTAGAGGCAGTGAGCCATGTGCAGCAAGCAGGGCCGAGCTAGAACACCTGGAAGCTGGCCCTTGCTCACCTCCCAAAGGCTCTACCAGCTGAGTACTGAGTATGAAGCCCAATCACAAACACATGAGGCTAAAGGGGACATTTTATATTCAAGCCACCACAACACTTAAGATGAATATAGTGATGTCAAAATACTTATAATTGAAGACACCTGGAGTTGAACAGATATTATAAAAAAATACTCTTTGAATTACAACAGAGAAAATGTAAACTTTTAAAATATATAATTTAGGGCTGGAGAGATGGCTTAGTGGTTAAAGCACTTGCCTGTAAAGCCTAAGCCTAAGGACTCAGGTTCAATTCCCCAGTACCCACATAAGCCAGATGCACAAGGTGGTGTGTGCATCTGGAGTTTATTTGCAATGGTTGGAAGCCCTGGTGCATCCATTCTCTATCTCTCAAATAAATAAATTTAATTTAAATATATATAATGCATGTAAAAGTCTGTATTTTAATCATAAAACCAAGCAGAAGTATGTACAGATCATAATCTGAGATATCGCATGACACTCTTAGGTTCAGAAGATAAGCTATCTTTGAGAGTAGTAGATACTGCTTACTGGGAAATTTTCCTCTCCCACACCATCACACCCCTCACCACTGTTCTATCTTGTTTTGGGAGGCAGGACTGAGAGAGAAATGGAGGGGTGGTTTTTCTCATTTGTTGCACTTATTTCCTGGACTGTGACTACAGTAATTGCTGTGTTCGCTTCCCCCTGTCTACACTACTGGCCAAAGGTAGCACTGACTTGATATTAAATTTCTACTGGTGTATTAAAACACAATATATTTCAATGTCACCACAAAATAGATAATTGGACTAGGAAATGCTTCATGAAACAGTCATCAATTTTAACTTTTATGCCTACCTGGTCTCATGATCCCAAATGTGCATAATGTGTGATTTTTTTTTCTAGGCTTATTTCTTCTTCTTTATCATTTTCTTCCATGTTTTCTCTTTCCAAACTTTTTTTTTGTATTTTATTTTATTATAATTTCTTAATGAGAGAGAGAGAGAATTTGTATACTAGGGGCTCCAGCCACTGCTGTCAAATTCCATACCCATGCGCCATCTTGTGCACATGTGCAACCTTGCACACTTGTGTCACCTTGCGTGTTTGGCTTATGTGGGATCTGGAGAGTCAAACATGGGTCCTTAGGCTTTGTAGGCAAGTGCCTTAACCACTAAGCCATGCCTCCAGGCCTCCAAAGTTTTGTTTTTTTTTTTAAGTTTTATTTATTTATTTTTGAAGAGAGAGAGAATAGGTGAACCAGGGCCTCTTACTGCTACAGAAGAATTCTAGATACATCCCCCACTTTGCACGTCTGGCTTTACATGGGTACTGAGGAACTGAACACAGGCGGGCAGGCTTTGCAAGCGCCTTCAACCACTGAACCATCTCTCCATCCCTCTTCCCAAAGTTTGAAACTGTAACTTTTTAATCTCTAGGTGTGGAGAGTTAGTCAAAAAGAAGGCAGGCATTGTCCTTGTAGAAGAAATCTCTGGTGTTGATGGAATACCCACTTTAGGATGTCTTACATTACACCAATTCTTTTTTCTCTGACTAGTCTTGAGAATATCTTACTCTTCTGTGGACCACATGGAATACTGCCTCCCAGGGAACATCCATATGCCTGAGCTCTTTGAGGTATGTGTGGCGGGAGCTGTTTCTTCGCTTCCTCTTTGGGGGCAATGGTGCTTCTGTTTAATGGCTTGTTTGTGTACGATCGTCTTCACTTGTTACAGGGCAAGCATAAATGATGTAATAGTCCCAAGGCAAACTTTGGCTGAGTACTCCAGTGCTACAAGAATGTTAGTATCACATGTGTGCTACTCAGATGCCAAGTCAGCTCCTTCACGACTCAAGGGAAGTATGTTCGGAATCAACACATTCTTTTTCTTAAGAATGATAACTTTGGAAAAACTTAAAAACACAATTACTGGAGTAGGCATGTTTTAAACCTTGTGAAAGCTTCCTGTTTTACATTTTAGCATCTATTCTCCACATTTAAGGGTTTTAAAGTGTATTTGTTGAGAAAGCTACCCTGCTGCCCTTCCCCTTTTAACTTTTGCAAGTAAACAAACTAATTATGGGAAATCCGAACCATTTGGAAGATGAAATCTGCATGATATAAATTTCTCTTCACTTGCCGGAACCAAACTCTTTTTTTTTTTTTTTTTTTGGTTTTTTGAGGTAGGGTCTCACTCTAGCTCAGGCTAACCTACTATGTAGTCTCAGGGTAGCCTCGAACTCATAGCAATTCTCATACCTCTGCCTCCGAAGTGCTGGGATTAAAGGCGTGCACCATCACGCCCAACCTCAGAATCAAACTTTGATAACTGTCTGAGGCACAGCCTTTCAAACTTTTTCCAACACCTCTTCATACATATTTCTCATAGATGTAGTTTTAAATTTTGTAAACAAAAGTGATAATTCTACATATTTCTTTCTGTTACCAGTTTTTCACTTAGCACGTGTTGTAAAGCTTTCATTTCAGTATGTGTAACTTTTCATCATTCTGAACTCAGTGTGCCAAAAATGTGACTCCTAATTTATTGGGTAATTCTGTTTAGGAATATTTAGGTCTCAAAGTTTTCAAAATGATGGTTATAGATTTAGTATACAAATTCTATGACCACAAAAGTATTTCCCCAATTTTACTCTGAGAAATAAAATCTCTGGGCCTGCAGAGGTAGAAAAGTTGGTGAAATGCTTATCATAAAACCATGAGGACCTGACTTTGATCCCCAAAACTCATATAAAATATCGAGATGTGTGGGGCACTCCTATAATCCCAGCACTAGGAAGCAAAGACAGGTAGATCCTTGGAGATGGATCACTGGCCAGCCAGACTAGCCTATTTGTCTAGTTTAAGGCCATGAATATCCTGTATCAGGAAAGGTGGATGACACCTGAGGAATAACATGACACCAAGGTAGTCAGTCCTCTGGCCTCCATAAATATGCACACACACCTGCACATGTACCTGTTCACACACATAGGAACACACACATATGTGGACATGGATACACACACACACACACACACACACACACACACACACACAGAGAAAGAGAGAGAGAGAGAGAGAGAGATGAGAGACAAGAGAGAGAGAGAGAGGGAGAGAAATAGATTCTCTGGATCAAAAGATATATACATTTAAAAAGTTATTAACTATTGCAAGATTAACTTACAAAAATCCCATAGTGGTGTATCAGTACCCATTTCTCTGCAATTTCACTAAGTCTAGATATTATGAGTATTTAATTTTAGATAATTTTAATCCCAAATCACACTTTAGTAGCTCAATATGTATGCATTAAACATCTGTTCTGCAACAGCTATTCTGTAAATGTCACATGTTCATGAATGTGTTGTGTGGGCATAATTCTACCTGTCCTCACTTCCACTGTTTCTGCTTAGTGTATCTTATTTATTTATTTATTGAAGAGAGAGAGAGAGAGAGAGAGAGAGAGAGGCACATAGAATGGGCATGCCAGGGCCTCTAGCCACTGCCAACGAACTCCAGATGCATGCACCATTTTGGGCATCTGGCTTATGTGGATACTGGGGATTTGAACCTGGGTCCTTAGACTAGGCAGACAAATGCCTGGGCCATCTCTCCAGACCTTATTTATTTATTTTATGAGAGACCGAGACAAAGAGAGAGAGAGAGAATGGACACACCAGGGCCTCTAGCAAATGCAAATAACTCAGACGCATTTGCCATCTTGTGCATCTGGCTTTACATGGGTATTGGGGAATTGAACTGTGCCCCAGCCAGTGGGGAGTTGAACAAAGACTCGAAGAGAAGCTAACCTGGGTGAAAAAAGGCAAACAGACACAAGAAGGAGACCCTGCTAGTGTTTGTCAAGGCCTCAGAGTCTTTATTTTTTACACAGTAGTTATATAGGGGAAGAAAAGTGGGGGAATAAGTTGGCTGATGTGATTTAGGGCTTTGGAATTGTCAGGAAACCTAGAGGCGATGTAATTAGGTGTTCATCTAATCTTGCCTCAATGGCTTAACATCCTGACTGTACCAGGCTTCACATCCTGACCATAAACTGGCCTTTTGCAAAAGATAAGATTCTGTAAGCAGTCTGCTGACCGACGTTCCAGAAGTACCTAACAGAAAGCTGGGTGGACCAGCTTTCTGAGTAATGAGTCAGTTTATGAGCAGGCCCAGACAAAATGGAGAGGCTTTTGCTCTATGGCTCCCGACAGAACTGAGGTCCTTAGGCTGAGCCATCTCTCCAGCCCCTGTTTCATGTAAATTCAAGTAGACATGATAATATTAGATTATTGGACTGGGGAGATGGCTCAGCAGTTAAAGGTGCTTGCTTGCAAAGCCTGCTGGCCTGGGTTCAGTTTCTCAATATCCATGTAAAGCATGAGTCTGGGGTTTCTTTACATTGACAAGAGGCCCTGTTGTGCCCATACACACTCTCTTTCTCTCATAATCACTACAAATATAAAAGGTTTCTTTAAAATGATATATTATTTAATTTACCAACCATATTGATAAGCAAGTAATTGTTCAATCACATTCAAATAGGCATTTTTAGCAGTATTTTTAAATTTTTATTTTTTTTCTACATGTGTATGGCACATTAGGGTCACCTGCTACTGAAAACAAATACCAGATGCATGTGCCACTCTGAGCCCGGCTTTACATGGGTGCTGGAGAACCACATATGGGTCAGCAGACTTTGCAAGTAAGCCGAGCCATCTTTAACTGCTGAGCCATCTCCTCAGCATATAAAATATATTTTTAATATGTATATTTAGATATTTTTATACAGGACTTTCTCATACCATTTTCTTATAGAAGAAAATGATTCCCCTGGGAAAATGCTGGCAAAACACAAGCAGCAAAGATTGTTATTAGGTAAGATACTTATTATGTTATTCTAACCCCTGATAATATTAATAAATAATATCAGAGTACAATATGTACTTATAAAACAAAAACCCAAGTGGCTGTGTCATTGGCTTTGAGGAATCTAATGGGGAGTGGGGGGGGGGCAGAAGAAAAGGCTTTCCTTGTAAATTCTGCAGCCAAACCAATATGGCTAAGTGAAGGCAGGCCACCAGCTGTGAATCTCACAACTGGTTCTTTTGAGCTGAGCAATGCTGGCTGACACAGAGTAAGAAAAGATATATTATAGGGGTACAAAACTGACAGATGATATTTTTACTTGCCAGTTGAACTTTTTTTTCCCCATTCATAGAAAGCAAAGTCATCAATTGTCAGAGAATAGGGGTGGATGAGATGAAGAAAGGTCAGGGTTTGCAGATAAAACCAGAGGCATGAAGCAGTTATCAGAAGAGTAGGAGGCTGAAAGGATAATGGACATGTAGCTTGGTTACCAGGCATGAGACTCAGCAGCAACATGGTTGTGGGGTTTTCTCCACCCACGCTCAGCTGCACACAGCAAAGTTCAGAATAGGGAAAGAGTTCAACTAAAGCAGGACCGACTCTTCCCAGATATATAAGAGGAAGTGAAAAAGGACAAAAGTTGAAAATACTTGTAAATAACTAATACACATTAAATACCCATTATCCAAAATGTTTGGGACCAGAAGTTTTGTATCTTGGAGTTTCATGAATTTTATGCTACTTCTATGTACGTACTGAGGTATCTTGATGACATACAAGTCTAAATACAGAATTTGTCTATGTTTTACCTTATACAAATAACCTGAGTGTAATTTTAGGGACTGTTTTGAGTGTGATTATTCTGACTACAATCCATCACATCCAGTCAAGCATGGAATTTTCCACCTGTGGCATCATGTAAGTAAAGTTTTAGATTTTGGAGCATTTGGGGTTTGAGGACTTTCAAATTAACATAACTCAATGTATATAATAATCAGTCATGAGATACATACTGGATGAGCAAGGAAAAGAGAAAATATGTGAGTAGGGTTCAGGCTGTTTATAGTGGAAAACCTTGATGGTGCTCAACATGCAGTCCACTAAGGAGTAGTGTCGCCATTAACTGGGAGGAATTAAAAAGGCAGGATCTTCTTTTTCTTCATCTGACTTCCTAGCAAAGCCATAGTGGTTGCTGAGGCTCCCTGAGCTTCACCATGCAGACCAAGGACAAAAAGAACAAAAAACACCCCAAAGTCGGCTAAAACAAAGACCCAGTTAAAAGTTCTGGGGGCAAGGCCAAAAAGAAGAAGTGGTCCAAAAGCAAAGTTCAGGGCAGGCAGCTCAGAACAACAACCTATCCTGTTTTTGACAAAGCAGCTGATGACAAATGGTAAGGAAGTTCCCAACTACAAGCTTATTACCCCAGCTGTGGCTTCGGAGAGACTGAAGAGTCACAGTTCCTCAGCCAGGGCAGCCCTTCAGGAGCCCCTTAGTGAAGGATGTATCAAGTTGGTTTCAAAGCACAGAGCTCAGAGGATTTACAACAGAAATACTAGGGTGGAGATGTCCCCATTGCTGGCAAAAATGCATAAACAGGTTCAACCAACTGTGCTTTTGAAAAAGTAAATTGTATTAAGTCAAAAGAAAAATGCAGAATCTCAGTCACATCCCTGCTGAATCCAAAGGTGCATTTTATTATTTTTTTTAAATGTGAGACAGACAGACAGACAGACAGACAGAGAATAGGTGCACCAGGGCTTCTAGCCACTGCAAGCAAACTTCAGACACATGCACCACCTTGTGCATCTGGCTTACGTGGGACCTGGAGAATCAAACCTGAGTCAGGCAAGTACCTTAACCACTGGGCCATCTCTCTGGCCCCAAAGGTGTATTTTAACAAAAGCCCAAGGTAGTTCTACCTACTTGTGTTTGAAAGGTAGTAATATGACTCATGATGACAAATATTTGTATTAGGTGTGCATTAGTGTCAGTAGTTCTCACCTTTTCAATAGTCTAGAATGTATTGGAAAAGAACTACTGATACATGAACCTCAGGCCCATAAATTCTAATTGTTAATTGGTCTGAGACAAAGCCTTGGTATTAGGATATTTTTAAGTACCCTGGATGATTCAAATACACAATTGAGTTTGAGAACCATTTTTCTACACTAAAGATTCATACTGTGTGGGAGCTTATGAGATCACCTGGGGACCTTCTACAAAAATACCAGTATGCAGTTCCAACAACAGGGACTCTGACTCATTTGGTCTGGGAAGGAGCCTGAGCACTGGTGTTTCCCCTATTGAATCCAATAAGTAGCTGGAGTTGAAATATACAATTCTGTATGATAGTGACAAACTCATTATCAATAAGGTAAAATTCATATTATTGGACTAGAATTGATCAATACCTTATCAAACATTTCCCTGTAAGTTCTAACAGTCCAGCAAGCATAAAAACATACAAATATATCTAATCTCTGAGGCCTTGCCTAGACAGCAATGTCTGTACATCTGTCTGTTGTGAGGGAGCTCTATAGCTGTGGCATAGGGCTAGCATAGAACCTGGTTCATTTAGCACACCTTGGAAAATGTGAGGGCTCTGACAGAGGTCACAGTTTATCTAAAGATAGCCTCAAAGCTCAGGAAATTCTTCCCCAGAACCCACTGTAACAAACCTCTTCCCTCTTCTAATCCTTATCCTTTAACTGCCTCAGCATGAGTCCCCCGAAGTCCCCTGTGTAGGTCCAGGTCTCCAAGGCTAAACTAGATCTTGGAAGAGGAGCCAAAAAATAAGGGCAGAAAGAAAACAAATGGCAACTTCTTCAAGATCAGACTGAATTTAAAAAGATAGAGAAAACTGGATATACGATGCCCACCAAAGTACCCTCTAAATATTTGTGCTTATGCCCATATATTAATACTACCCTCACTTTTGGTTAAAGAAGCCTTGCTTTTTTAATGGGGGTGGAGCGGTCAAGGTAGGGTCTCACTCTAGCTCAGGCTGACCTGGAATTCACTATGTAGTCTCAGGGAGGCTTAGAACTCATAGTGATCCTCCTACCTCTGCCTCCTGAGTGCTGGGATTAAAGGCGTGTGCCACCAGGCTAGGCAAGTAGCCTTTCTATTCAGATGGTGGCCACCATAAGGCAGAATCAAAACTCAACAACAGTGCTGAGAAGAAGGGACAGTGGAGTGTTCTGCACTGAGAGATGTCTCTATCCCTCCCTCCAAGGTTCAGGTACCATTGTGGAAAAGGTGAGGGAATGAAGGTGTAGCAGACAGCCTCAGGTTCACTGAGATGAACTTCCAGACCAGGCACAGTTATGGAAGAAGGGACATTTATTGAAGCTTACAGATCCAGGGGAAGTTCCATAATGGCAGAAGAAGCTGGCCTGCCTTCACAGGTCCAATCGGAGAGAAAGAAGTACCAGCCTACAGGTCAAAAGCCACAGCACACTTCAGGAACTCCAGCTAGGCACACTTTGCATATCTTTAGATTGAAATCTGAAACCCACCACCACAATTTAAGATCCACCCAGTGACATTGCCTCCAGCCAGGTAGCCAGCAGATGCAAACTACAAACAAGCAACTGAGTGTATTGGGGGCGATCTATTCTATTCAAACCACCACAGAAGGATGGGGAGGCGTGCTTTGGAATGCTGTGTCCCAGACAAAGTGGTCATTGCAGTCATGACCTCACAATAGCTGACTCTGCCAACACAAGGTGGAGAAGGGATTTGAGAGCAGAGACAAAGGAGGGTGGTGGGAGGGGATTAGGATCAGAATGCATTGTGTATATGTGTGGAGGCTGTCAATAAAGTTTGGTTTTTTTTAAAAAAAAAATAAAAAGATAGAGAAAAAAATATTATTGGCCTTAATTATCTTTCAAGTATGATTAGTGGTTTTTACAAAGAAAAAAGTCCTCTAAAACATTAATAACAGCATTAATAGCACTTTCCTGTTTTTGTTTTTTATTTGTTGTTTTTTTCAAGGTAGGGTCTCACTCTAGCCCAGGCTGACCTGGAATTCACTCTGTAATACCAGGCCAGCCTCAATCTCACAGCAATCCTCCTACTTCTGCCTCCCAATGACTGAAATTAAAGGAATGTGCTGCCATACACAGCAATACTACTTTCTTAATATTCATGTGGCTTTTGAAATTGAACCTAGATGTAATCACTTTTTGAGGTACTCTATCCTAATTCTTCACCTTTAGGGAAAGAGGCCAAGTGACTACTGGAGAAATGACACCGCCATATGTGCTTAGCCCAACACTTTTTATAGTAACAATTATCAATGGGGAGAATTAGGGGTACTCTTTAAAGCTCGGGTGTATTTGTGTGTGTGTGTGTATGCACATTTGTGTGTATGTGCTTTATGTTTTTGAAAAGTGACATATGTTACACAGGCTGAGAAGCATTACT
Source organism: Jaculus jaculus (assembly GCF_020740685.1). Lineage (NCBI taxonomy): Eukaryota > Metazoa > Chordata > Mammalia > Rodentia > Dipodidae > Jaculus > Jaculus jaculus. The sequence continues at coordinate 52,499,674 of NC_059102.1, forward strand.
AGGGAATTTGTCCTCAACATACTGGAAAGTCAACTATTTCCTGAACAACAACAAAAAAATTGACATTTGTATAGTCAATAAATTTAGCTAGAAAATAGTAACTTTGTCAGCTGGAGAGCTTGATCAGTGGTTAGGGCACTTGCCTGTGAAGTCTAAGGACCCCAGTTCAATTCCCCAGTACCCACATGAGCAGATGCACAAGGTGGTGCATGTGTCTAGAATTCATTTGTAGAGGCTGGAGGCCTTGATGTACCCATTCTCTATCTGCCTCTTCCTCTCTCTTTAAAATAAATATATCAATTTTTTTTAAAAAAAGGAAAATAGTGACTTTTTAAAAATCTGTAATGCTTCATGTAAGTTACAATATGAAACATGTTTCAGTGTGATACATTTGGAAAAGATTATGTTGTTGGTCAAAATAATTTGGAGATCACTGAATGGTAAGGACCCTGACTTATATTTTTGTAGTTTTCATAATGCCTAGAATAGTATATGTTCCCTCAGTGAATGCTTATTGGGCTGAATTGTGATGGAGCAAGCTTACATGGTAGGTCCAGATCTTATTCCTCTCTTCTAGTCATGGAGGACAAAAAATATGAATTTTCTCTGTCATATTAATAATGATAATGTACAAATTACCATATTCAATCATGTAAATGTAATTTTTCACAGTATTTCATGCTTTAGTTTCTTTTAATATTTTATTTATTTATTTATTTGAGAGACAGAAAGGGGGGGAAGAATGGGCATGCCAGGGCCTCCAGCCACTGCAAATGAACTCCAGATGCATGTGCTCCCTTGTGCATCTGGCTTATGTGGGTCCTGGGAAATCGAACCCAGGGCCTTAGGCTTCACAGGCAAGCACCTTAACCACTAAGCCATCTTCTAGCCCCCCTCATTCTTTAGTTTTAAGACAGCAAACATGATTGAATTATCCAGTGAAGACATTTGAATTTGCTCAGAATAACAATGATGAACTAATGAAGAATAAGCATTGACGAACTCCCATGTAGCACAGGTTTTATTAGACTACTTGAATAGTATGAGGTGTTTCTAGAGAGAAATCCATGGTATCAAAGAGACCTAGGTATTTGAATGACAAACTTGAAAACATTGCTTACCTAAATGAAAGATTATCTTTAGAAAATTTTTTTTTAATATTTTATTTGTTTTTTTGAGAGAGAGACAAAGAAGCAGACTGGGCGAATATGGGAATACGAGGGCTTCTTGCCACCGCAAACCAACTCCAGGTACATGCGCTGCTTTGTGCATCTGGCTTTATGTGGGTACTAGGGAATCGAATCCCAGCTATCAGGCTTTGTAAGCAAGCACCTTTAACCACTGAGGAATCTCTCCAGCCCTTTAGCAATAATTTTAATATTGGATTTTAAGCCTGAATATATCCCTTCAAGAGAAGGGCTTGAAATCGTCAAGATTTTTAACCAGCAGTGGACCCTACAAGTGTAATGCCTGACCAGCCAGGCCAAATATGCTAACTGGGACAATGGTGGCCTGTCTGTTATGAGGAGAACCAACTATTCTTTGATTGGATTTGAGGCCTGCCCCACAGGAGAGCATTCCTGCCTGGTACTGAAAACCTAATCAAAAGCCTGTGGTTGGGGAGGTCATAAGCTCTATGGGAAAACTATTACTGTTATCTGGCTAAATGGAGATATTATTCTACCAAAGTGCTCTTTAAATTCTTATGGTTATTGCTACTGTCACTTTTTATTAGAAAAGCTTCTCTTTTGACATGGAGGTGACACTGGAGAGACTTAAAACTCACCAAAGTGCTGAGGAGTGGCAATGGTGTGCTCAGCACTGAGACATCGCTATGACACCTTTTAAGGCTCAGAGACCACTGCAGAAGAGGTGGTGGAAAGAATGTAAGAGCCAAAAGAAAGGGAGGAGTGCCTTGCAACATTGCCTTCCCGACACAAAGTGGCAGTGGTATTCATGCCCTCACAGTGGCTGACACTACCCACATAAGACCTGCATAATAGGGGGAAAATGATGACATCAAAATAGAAGAGAGACTAGTTGGAAGGAAGGGATTCAGTGGAAAGGAGACTTAGTGAAAAGAGGGTGGTGGGAGGGGACTATGATCATGTTATATTGTCTAATGTACAGAGGTTGTCAATAAAAAGTTAAAAAGAGAGAAAGATCCTTGAAACCGTTTTTGTTTTTGTTTTTTTTTTTAAGATAAAACCTCAGGCAGCCATCTCTATTTTTACTTCCTTTTGGCAAAGCTTCAATAATACCAATAGCAAATTTGAATTCTTTTCCTGATCTTTGACCTAATTTAAATAACTTTAGGAGGCTGCTTTCTTTGTAACATTTAAAAAAATTCTATTGATTTATTAGAGAGAAAGAGAGAGAGAGAAAGGGAGAGAATGGGCATGCCAGGGCCTCTAGCCACTGCAAACTCCAGATACATACTATACCTTGTGCATCTGGCTTACATGGGTCCTGGGGAATTGAATCTGGGTCCTTGGAATTCTTAGACAAGCGCCTTAGCCACTAAGCCATCTGTCCAGCCCTGTAAGGCTTTTTGAAGTAGAATTTTTTTTTTCCAAAGTGGGTTGTTTTTGAAAACTCAAGAATGCTCTGCCACAGTTTAACCCTCCATCTTTGCCATTCTCTGTGTGGTGTCCAGACCAGCAGCATCTAAATGGCTTGTAGGCTTGGTAGGAAAACAGTGTCTTGGCCTCTTCCTCATGTATATTAAGTTGGGTTCTTCATTCTAACAAGATCTAGGGAGGAATTTTTATACATATTGTAGGTTGCAAAATGCTTCTTTAAAACATAAAAAAGTCCGGCACTCAGGAGACAGAGGTAGGAAGATCACTGTGAATTCGAGGCCACTCTGAGACTACATAGTGAATTCCAGGTCAACCTGGGCTAGAGTGAGATCCTACCAAAAAAAAAAAAAAAGTATACACACACATACAACACACACACACAAACATATCACTTCTCATAAATGTTTGTCAATGACAGAACCATTTCAGAAAAATTCAAAGTTTAAGATTAGTTATCAAATTGGAGTACAAATTGATACAACCCTTTTGACAATTTGGTGTTAAGTATCTTAAAATGGTCAGACCTGGGCTGGAGAGATGGCTTAGCGGTTAAGTGCTTGCCTGTGAAGCCTAAGGACCCCGGTTTGAGGCTTGATTCTCCAGGACCCACGTTATCCAGATGCACAAGGGGGCCCACATGTCTGGAGTTCGTTTGCAGTGGCTAGAAGCCCTGGCGTGCCCACTCTCCCCACCCCCCTCTGCCTCTTTCTCTGTCACTGTCAGATAAATAAATAAAAATAAACAAAAAAAAATTTAAAAAAAATGGTCAGACCTAATAATTATTTCTGAGAGTGTATCCTAAAGAAAGAATTGAAATAAATGGCAAAAAAGTTTTATGTAGAATGTTGCTCATTATAAATGTATCTAAATACTCTGGCCTTCTAATTCCCCTAAGTTCATGGGAGCTATTCCTTATCCTCTCACTTGTCTTCTTCTCAGAGTTTATTTGCAGTGGCTAGAGACCCTGGTGCACCCATTCTCTCTCTCTCTCTCTCTCTCCCTCTCTCTCTCTCTCTCTCTCTCTCCCTCTCTTTGTCTAATAAATAAATAAACTTGAAATGTATTTATTGTCCACATGGGGGTAATGATAAATAAATTATAACACATCAGTGGATAGAATGTTAACCAACAACCAAAATTATTTTCACTAGCACATAAAGTGCATTGAGAATGCAAGAGAGAACTCCAGGGTTTCATCCCTGCCCAAAAGCATTTCATAAAGTAGCCTAAACATTCAGAATCAACTATTGCAGAATGCAATAAGCCAGTCAAACACTCCTAGTAGTCAGCTGGTGATTTGGTAAAGATAGATGCTGCAGCTTTGTGCTGTATTGGTTAACTGTCCACTTTCATCCCTACTCCCAGAGCAGCAGTGTCCAAGGGAATGCAGCAGAAGCACCCCAGAGCAGCAGCAGCCAGACCACACCACAGCCAGGAGCACACAGAGGCCAGAAGCACACAGTGGCCAGGAGTACACTGCAGTACCATCTCAGAGCAGCAGTGGCCAGAGCAGGTTGCAAGTGCCAGAGGCAACATGACAAACTTTATACTGAAAACACTGTGGTTATGCACTCTAACCTCTCTGACAGCTTCCTCCAAGACCCGCACAAAGGAGTCCCTTGGTCTCCTGACCTCAGTGCTGGGGCTACCTCCCAAGTGGCTTTTGTTGAAAGCAGTTAAAGGAACACATATTGGCCAAAGAAGCCTGGGGCAAAGAATAATATCATGGACAAAAATAGGCAGGTGGAGGGCTGAGGATATAACTGAATGGCAGAGCACTTGCTGGGCATGCACACAAAGCTCTGTGTTCAGTCCTCAGTGACCACCAAAAGACAGAGAAACCTAGAATGAAGGAGATATGGGAAGAAGACAAGTGAGAGGATAAGGAATAGCTCCCATGAACTTAGGGGAATTAGAAGGCCAGAGGCATACCCAGGAGCAGCTATGCACTCAAAAGTGACCTGAGGGACTAGGGAGATGGCCCAGTGGGTAAAGCACTTGCTGTGCAAGCATGAGGACCCAAGTTCAGATCTCCAGTAGCCATGTAAGAACAAATCATGGTGGTCTATACTCCCAGCACTAGGGAGGCAGAACCAAGGGTCCCTGGGGCTCGCCAGTTAGTTAGCGTGCCAATGGGTTTGCTATAGGCTCAGTCTCAATAAGGTGCAGAGGAATTGACAAAAACATTCAACTTGTGGCCTCCATGTGCACACATATGTGCACCACACACCTATGAACATGTATACACATGTGTGCACATAGCAAACATGCATACACATAAAAAAAGACAAAAAAATTAACAATTAGAACTATGAGACCAGAGAGCAACTTGACAAGGTGATGTGTGCCTCTAGTCTTGGCTACCTGAGAGACTGAAACAGAAGGATTGCCTGAGCCAGGAGTTAAGAGGCCAGCCTAGGCAATGTATTGAAAGGATTCATCGCAAAATAAACAAATGAAATTTAAGCCAAGGTTTCACAAAGAAAAAATATAGGAATGACATAAACACTAAGAATAAATTCTCAAAATCATTAGTCAAAGAGACATTGCTATAAACATATCATAATGGTCTGAACAAAAATACTGGCCATATCAAATGTCAGTGAGGATGTGGAAATTCACAAATTGTACTAAGCTAAGCTGTTTTAAACATCAGAGTAATGGCTTCCTTTTGAGGAATGGATATGTAGGATTGATTATCTGGTGGAGAAAGAAGGATGTCTGGACTCTGGAAAGACGGGAATACTCTACATAGGATTTTGGGTCACTTACGTATGTATATTTAAAAATCATTAAATGGTGCTGGAGAGATGGCTTAGCAGTTAAGGTGCTTAGGCAAAGCCTAAGGACACAGATTTGATTCCCCACTACCCACGTAAGCCAGATGCACAAGGTGGCACATGTGTCTGGAGTTTATTTGCAGTGGCTAGAGACCCTGGTGCACCCATTCTCTCTCTCTCCCTCTCTTTGTCTAATAAATAAACAAATAAGTAAATATAAAAATAAAATTTATTTTAAAATTCATTAAATGACCAACCTTGAATTGTGCATCTGCCCCAAAACCCATAATCAAACTTTAAATTCTAATTAATGATAAGCATGCTGAATTATTGGGTGAAGTATATTGATGTCTACAACTTCCCTTGAAATGCCTTAGAAAACAAGATGTGTTGGCAGATGGATTGGGAGTTCAGCTAGGCAGAGAGGCATGCAATGAACTGGATTCATGCTATTTGTAGAATCTAAGTGGTAATTCTCTATGAACATATTTCAAGTTTTCAGTGTTTTTGAAAGTCCTAACAATAAAGTATTATTTTAAAACTAATATTAAAAAAGACTTAATCAAAGGCTATAAGGGAGGGAGGCGAGGGGAGGATTTAAGGGGATGGTATGGTATATATCTAAGTAAAACAACAGATTACAGGGAATGGAATGGCCTGAATAAGGCCAGAGAAAGAGATTGAGTAAAAGAAGCATGGGGAAGAGTCAATAAAAATTCAAGATATTGTGAATAAGACATATGAAAGCTTAGTTCTTTTTGATAATGGCACATCCAGCAGCTATAGATTGTTACTAGAATATTTTCAGTGCCAGGGATGGGATACCTCCTGGGCCAGGGAGGTCCCTGTTGCCCCTAAAACATTACAGACCATTGCTAAGGCTCTTGGTTTCTCATCAGAAACAGATGATAAGCCCCCATTGCTGAAGACTCCACATGCCTGTGATGCAAGATTGCTGAGAAATAAAGCTGGGAATGACCTGAAAACCTTCTCCCTGTAGACCAGTCAACTGCAAGCTGGAGGAAAGCTGCACTGCATACAGCCCTATGGGAGACAGAAGTCATCAGAGGTGGAAACAATGGACACTGGGAACCTCAAGTTTGTCCAGCCAGGCTCAATGACCAAACAGGTGCAATAGTGGCATGTTTGTTCTAGGGGTAAACAAGTGCTCTCTAATTAGACTAGAGGTCCACTCTATGGAAGGGATTACATGCCTGGGGACTGAAAACCTAATCAAAAGCCTATGGTGGGGTTGGTCATGAGCCTGAGAGGTATGAAACCTGCTTTTGTCTGGCTAAATGCATATATTATGCTTAACAAACTGCCCTGTAAGCCCTTCACTTAATATTCATATCCATATATTAATGCTACTCTCACTTTTGGTTAGAGAAGTTTCTCTTTTTAGATGGCAGTGACCACTGGGATGACCCAAAAGTCATCATCGTGATGAGAAGAAGTGATGGAGGAGTGTTCAGTACTGAAACATCTCTATTACACCCTCCAAGGTTCAGGGTTCATTGAGGAAGAGGTGACGGAAAGAATGTAAAAGCCAAAGGAAGGGTAGGACTCCTTACAATGTGCTCCACCAGACACAAAATGGCCTGGATATCCATGACCTCACAGTGCCTGACACTACCTACACAAGACCATCATAAGAGGAGGAAAAGAACATGACATCAAAATAAAAGAGAGACTATGTGAGAGGGGATGGGGACATGATGGAGAGTAGAGTTGTGAAGTATGGGAAGGGAGGAAATTATCATGGTTTATTATGTGTGACCTTGTGAGCATGTGTCACCTTGTGCGTTTGGCTTATATGAGTTCTGAGGGATTTGAACCTGGGTCCTTAGGCTTTGCAGGCAAGCGCCTTAACTGCTAATCCATCTCTCTAGCCCACTGCTTAGTTTTTATAAGCCACTACATTTTGGAGTTGCTAGTTGCTCAGCATTAGGGTAATAACAACTGACTATTGTATCATATATTCCCCTTTTGTTCACTGACACATGTAAGTGTAAAAACTGGTGAGCACAATTGTGTCCTTATAGGACACAATATGCACAGAAGATGAATGCAATATCCACAATATGCCCAAATACATTAAATAACCAGTATTTCTTGCTAATATCAATAGGACCCCAGACAAAAATCAGATTGGACCATATTCCACAATAAAGTCCAGGGGGAAATGGACGAAAGGAATCAACCAAGACATAAGAAGACCGTAAAGTTGTAGGAGCCCAACAAGAAGGATTGGGCCCACCTCAATGGAATAGTTCTCAGCGGCAGGGTTCTGCTCTGATTCTCCTCCGGCGTCAGAGCCTGGAGGGCTTCCCTCTGTAATGACCTCCTGTCCTCTTCTCCATTCCATCTGAGCTAGTGACATCAGTGCTTTTTCCCTATCCCACATTTGAGTAGGGTGAAGGGGGATCCTAGAGGAGTGACAGCAGTTTCCTGTTAACATATTGCAGAGTCTAAAATCCACCTCTGGAAGGTTCTTTGTCTTCTCTGAGGTCTTTTTCTGATTTTTTAAGAACAGTACAAGAAGAAGAAATAAGAATTTTGTTAAATCCCAGAGCTGTTTATTTTTGTAAAGGGGGTTTTACATTTACATTTTGTTAAGTCCCCCAATGAGATTACAGGAATTGTTTTGTATGTCTGCTAGTCAAGGTTTGTTTTTGGAGTTTGGGCAATAGTTCAGGGAAAAATTAATTTGCATAGCACTTTTAGGTTAAAAACAAGGTAGCAGATTAGTATCTATTAATTATAAATATTTCTCTTCATGAGAATAATTCTATTACATTTCTTTGAATACATGTTCTAGATGCTATAAGATTTTGCCATGTGGCTACAAGCTAATGAGTCTCTTTTATTTTTTTACTTATTTATTTTGCTTCTATACTACTGATTTGCCTAAGTATTTCCATTAAGGCCATCTAGATAGTTGTGGCTTTTTCATAACCATTATTTGCAATGACTGAATAGTCCCCACTGAGTAGATGAGCAATAATCTAATTAACATTTCCTGTTGTTGAATTTTAAGGTGTGACTAATTTTTCAGTATTACAAATTACTTTCCTGTAATGACGTACAAAGTTTAGTCATGTAGTTTTTACTCTCTAGATTATTTCCTTACTATAATTTCCCAGAAGATTCTATTGGACCAGATGATATGAACATTTTTAAATATCTTGATTTATATTGCTATGTTGATTGTGCTAAAAGAATTTTTTTAAATTCCATTGGTAATGTATGGAAAGTGCTGAAAACATGGAATATAATTGTAATTGTTTCTTTGGGCATGCATGTGTGTATGGAGTGATTCATGTTGACATGTGTGTGGGTGCACGCATGGAGGCCAGCTGTTGGTATTGGGTGTCTTCTTTAATCACTGTCCACCTTGTTTACTGAGGCAGAATCTCTCACTTGAACCCAGAGCTCATCAATTTGGCTAGTTTAGCTAGCTAGCTTGCCCTGTGGGTTCCCTGTTTTCACTGAGATTACAGGCAGGATATCACACCTACTCTGAATTTACATGGATGCTGAAAATCTGAACTCATCCTAACACTTGTGTGGCAAGTACCTTGTCCACTGAGCATCTCCCCAGCCCCATAAATATTTTGGTTGTTGTTGTTTTGTAGCTAAATGAATGAAAAAAAATCTTATTATCATTTTTAATTTGTATTTTTAAGGTAAAAGTAAGATGGAACATTGTCCCATATTAGTTAAGTAGATATTCTTTTCTCAAGATCTATGTACTTTATTATACCAGGAAGTTTTCAAGAAGCATGGATTGATTAGAACACATACTCATTGATTTTCACGTGGATTTTTTTTTTATATTGTTTCTTGCATAATTGGTCTCGTCAGCATTGTCCACAGGCTGTGAGAAGCTATAGAAAGATGCAGGTGCAGACTCAAGGCACAGAGTCATCCCCAGTCCTGTAGAAAGGGACTGTACACCATGGAGCAGAGCCCTACGCGGCCCCGCCTCACCTGGACAGAACTCCTGGGAGAGTGACCTCCGGGGATATCTATGATGCATATTTTATGTGTATTAACCTATGATTTTTTTTAATTTTTAAATTTTTATTAACATTTTCCATGATTATAAAAAAATATCCCATGGTAATTCCCTCCCCCCGCCCCCCCGAACACTTTCCCCTTTGCCTATGAATTTTTATATAAGTCTATTCCCAAAAGCTAAGTCTACTACTTGGGAACATTTTTCTACAAAATCAACGTCAGAATAAAGGTAAAGTATTTCTTTAAAATAATTTCCAGAGCATTTTACTTGCATTTATTTATTTACCTTGAACCAAAAAACACTGAGTTAAAAAAAAAAACTGTAATCAAACCGGGCATGGTGGCTCACGCCTTTATTCCCAGCATTTGGGAGGCAGAGGTAGGAGGATCACCATGAGTTCAAGGCCACCCTGGGACTACAGAGTGAAGTGAAACCCAGGTCAGCCTGAGCTAGAGTGAGACCCTACCTCGAAAAACCAAAAAACAAACAAACAAACAAAAAACCAAACAAACAGTAATCAATTTAGCAAATCCACCACAAACATCCCGTGACAGATCCAACTCCATTTGAACAAATCCACACAGTATAGGTAATTCAAGAACAGAAATAGGCCCAAGACGGGGAGAAGGAGGGAGACATACATTTTGCAAAGGGTAGGAAGAACTTCCAATGGGCTGAGTTCCAGATGCACCATGCTGTCCTGGTGTAGTCTGTAGTTTGGGAGAGCAACGGATGGGGTGGGGGGGAGATGGTGCCGTACAGAGGATAAATGCTCTCTAAACACTACCCTAGTTTCCTGCGAGCAGCCAGCCCTTGGACACCAAATTTGTGATCTGGAAAGAAAAACTGCCTTGTATGGGAGAAAGGAAAGAGGAAGAAGCCAGCTGTCGCTTCTTGGGAGGGGCTGACTGTCGTCAGAATTTTGAAATAGTTTCTCCTTGGCATTTTCCCACTTCTCTTTCTGCATTTTTGCTCACTATCTCCTCCAGATCTCAGCTGCCCAGCAGCCAGGCCCAGAGTGGTGAGGGGGCCTCAGTCTCCAAACATGCACTGTACCATTCTGGCCTTGGAAACTACTTCAAAGCTCCCACTTTTCAAATACCACCAACCTTAGCTGGGTATCAAGAGGAGAACAATGTGCTCAAGACATTTCTTTCTAAAATTTAATGGCTGGCAGTCACATACACTTAGCACAGATGCATATTTTAAAGATATGGTGTTGTGAAGACCACAGAATCTTTAACAGCATGTGGCAAACTCAACTCTAATTTATAGACTTTATAGATAGTTCAAGTCTGAGCTCTGAAATGACTGTCTGGTGTTCTTGAGGAAATTACTAAACCACTGTGTTTCGCAATTCTCATCTGTGAATGAGGAAGTTGTATAATGAAACCAAAGAATTTAAATAACTTGCCTAGCTAAATACTTGACACACAGATATTAGTAAATGTTGGTTTGGGTTCTTCTGTCTACCACCCCGCCCCCAGGCAGAAGCATAACCATAGATTCCTAGCTGTCTTCTCTATCTTTATTCACCAGAACCCATATTCTTTTTTATTTTTATTTATTTATTTGAGAGAGAGATTGAGAAACAGAGAGAGGGAGAATGGGTGAGCCAGGGCTTCCAGCCACTGCAAGTGAACTCCAGATACATGTGTCACCTTATGCATTTGGCTTACGTGGGTCCTGGGGAATTGAACCAAGGTCCGTTGGCTTTGCAGGCAAGTGCCTTAATCACCAAGCCATCTCTCCATCCCAGAACCCATATTCTTTAGACTGGGAGGGGAATGTCTGAGTAAGACCTGGGAGGCCGAAACCCTCAAGTAAAAGGAGCACTTCAGACTCAGCTCTGATGCTGTCTCTCCTTTTCTATTACATTATTTTCTGCAGTTATTGTTAGTAGCAGTAGTAGTAGTAGTAGTAGAAGTAGGAATACATAGATTTAGGATCATTCATTCCAGCATTTTCAAATACAATTTGCATTTGTTGATTTTCATCCCCCCTTCGATCCCCTCACCCCTTCCCAGTTCCATCCCCTCACAGCATCTTGTTCTTTTTAAAATTTTTATTTATTTTTTTATTTTTATTTATTTGAGGGAGAGAGAGACAGACAGACAGAGAATAAATATGGCCACTGCACAATAACCCCAGATGCATGTGCATCTGATTTTATGTGGGCACTGGGGAATCCAACCCAGGTCATCAAGCTTTGCAGGCAAGTGCCTCTAACTGCTGAGCAATCCCTCCAGTCCCCCTTTGTCCTTCATATTCACTTAGGTTACAGTTCTGCCTTTATAGGTTTTATCTACATTTGCTGCCCGTAAATACATACTTACAGAGACTACATGTCAGAGGAAACATGCAGTTTTAATCTTTGGAGACACTTCGTTTAATGTGATTCTTTCCAGGTCCATCCATTTTATTGCAACTTCCATAATTTCATTTTTAATTTTTAAATTTTTATTAACATTTTCCACCCTGCTGAATCTGTATATGTACTACATGTTAATTATCCGTTCAACTGCCAGTGGGCATCTGGGCTGATTCCCAGTTCTTAGCTATTGTAAACAGAGCTGTAGTAAACGTCGACTACAAGTATCTTTATAGTAGAGTGTGGAGTCCTTAAGGTACACGTGCAGGAGGGGTATAGCCCATTAATTCCCCCCTTCCCCCCCCTTTTTTTTGCACTTTTTTCTTGTCTTTGTGCTCACTTAATTTTCATTTGATTGATAGTTGGATTGAGGTTACACGTTGGAAAACTTTGGTTAACTTATTTGTAATGTGTCTTATTTTCTAATGTATATATTAAAGGCTACAGGATTCCTTCTGAGTACCATGTTGATTACAACCCACGATTTTGTAAAGATATTCTTCTGTCCACTAATCTTTTCAATAAGTTTTTTGGGAGACAAGGTTTGATGCCACCCAAGCTGGTCTTGAACTCACTATGTATCTGAGGCTGACTTTGAACTGCTGTTCCTTCTACTTCCATGTCCCAAGTGCTAGGATTCCAGGCCTGTGTCCCAGCATGGTTTGGTGTTTCTCATGGTGTGTGTATATGATGCGTATGTAGGCATGTGCTCATGTGTGAGGGAGGACATGCATATGTCATGGTGCGCACATAAAGGTCAGAAGGCAACCTATCCCATTGGTCTAGGCACCTGCTTTTATATCACTATCAGGATTAGCACACTTGTATATGAAGTCAAGCATTATAATGCCTCTTGCATTGATCGTTTTACTTAAGATGGCTGTATTAGTCAGGGTTCTCTAGAGGAACAGAACTGCTAGAATGAATTATTTGAAAAGGGGATTTATTGGATAAGCTTACAGTAGTCCAATAGCATTTGCAGGCCCAAGAATCACTGAACCTGGTAGCTGCTCAGTCCTCGTGTCCAGAAGCCTCAGCAATCGCAACTTAGCACTGCACATGGTGTGGGGAAGCCTGGCAGCTTCCTGAGGAGCTGCTGGGTTTCGATCCACGCGGGTCTTCAGTTGATGCTGGTCTTCAGTCTGCATTGGTCTTCAATCCACACTGGAAGGTAGCGAGCAGCTCAGGCAGCCAAGTGGAAGGGAGGAAGGAAGGAACTCTTTTTACCCAGAGCTTCCTTATATCAAGTCCCCCTCTGAGCCCGGCAGCCCACTCTGGGGGAAGGGCTCACCCTGGGGGAAAGACTTCTTCCTTTAATTGAGCCTTCCTAGAAGCAACCTGTGGATTACTAAACAGATCAAGTTGACAACATCTTAGCTATCACAATGGCATTGACTATTCAGGGACTTTCATGTAGTTCCATAGTCATTTTAGACTTTTTTCTAATTCTGTGAAGAATGCCATTTGTATTTTGATATGGTTTGCATTGAATCTGTTGCTTCATTTGAATAGAATAAACATTTTAACGGCATCATTTCCAACATATGAACATCTTTTTTTTGAGTATTCTCTTCAATTTTTTCAATTTTTTTCTACAAGTATCTTAGTTTTCATTGTAACTTTTTTTTTTTTACCTCTTTGGTTAAATTTATTTTTAGACATTTTATTAATTTGGGGGTAGCTATTGCAAATAAGATCTCTTATTCAAATAATTCACTATTAGTATATAGAAATATTACTTATTTTATACTACTTATTTTTATACTTATTTTAATATGCTGCATGTTTTATAAGAGATTGGATATTTTCACCAAAAATAAATTATGAACATTTGAGGAGATGCTATCCCAAGTTGAGCATTATGCAATGTATTGAAATGTAACATGATACCAAATAAAGGTGGATAATTTTGATGTGTCAATTTAAAATAAGAACTTGATCTTAACTAAAAGACTAAGAATCAATTAGAAATACTATTTGTGTATAGAAAGACTACATAATTTTGTACATTGATTTTATACCCAGCAACTTGTTGATTTCACTCATTAATTCTACAACATTTTGGATAGAATTGAGCTGATTGCAAACAGTGACAGTTTGACTTCCTCTTACCAAAAACAAATGCATTCTATTTCTTTTTCTTGTCTGATTAGGAATTCTGGTACCATACAGTGATGAACTTGGGCACCCTTATCTTATTCCATATCTTAGAAGCTATTCAGTTTTCCCCATCAAGCATTACATTAGAGGTGGGCTTGTTGTGTGTGCCTTTTATTAGGTTGAAGCACAATCCTTCTCTACCTAATTTGACCACAGTGTTTATCATGGACTTTTCTGTACCTACTGACATGATGTGATGATGATTGCCCTTCATTCTGATGACCAGGTGTATCCTGTCTGTTGATTTGGGTATGTTGAGCCATCTTTGCATCCCTAAGAAGCATCTCACTGGATCATAATGAATGTACTGCTGGATTCAGTTTGCTGATTTTTGTTGATGAATTTTTGTTCATGTACATCACAGATAATGGCTTAGAGATTTTTGTTGTTGTTGTTGCACCTATGTCTGATTTGTTACTAGGGCAATATTAACCTTTCAGAATTCCTTCTTCAAATTTTTGAAGTAATTTGAGAAAAACTGGTATTCATTCTTTAAATGCTTGATGGAATTCAGCAATAAGGCTATCTCTTCCTGTACTTTTTTAGAACGATATTTTATTTATTGATTTATTTGGAGAGAAAGGTAGGGCTGGAGAGATGGCTTAGTGGTTAAGCACTTGCCTGTGAAGCCTAAGGACCACAGTTTGAGGCTTGATTCCCCAGGACCCACATTAGTCAGATGCATAAGGGGACACACGTGTTTGGAGTTCGTTTGCAGTGGCTAGAGGCCTTGGCATGCCCATTTTCTCTCTCTCTCTCTCTCTCTTTCTCTCTCTCTCTGTCTCTGTCTCTCTCTCGCACGCTGCCTTTTCCTCTCTGTCGCTCTCAAATAAATAAATAAAAATAAAATTTTTTTAAAACCCAAAAACTATGTTTTTAAAAAAAGAGAGAGAGAGAAAGGTAGAGAGGCAGAGAATGGGTACTCCAGGCTCACTAGCCACTACAAACGAACTCCAGACACATCTGACCCTTTGTGCACCTGGATTTATGTGGTTACTGGGGAGTCAAACCCTGGTCTTTATGCTTTGCAGGCAAGCATCTTAACCATTGAGCATTCTCTCCATCCCTGTACTTTTTAAATTTTTTCTAATCTTTAGAGAGAGAAAATTGGCATACCAGGACCTCAGCCAGTGCAATCAAACCCCAGACACTTGCACAACCTACTACACATATGGGACCTTGTGTGCACATCACCTCTGTGCATCTGGCTTGCATGGGATCTGGAGAGAGATTGAACATAGGTCCTTATGCTTCACAGGCAAGCACCTTAACCACTAAGCAATATTTGCAGCCCTCTATATTTTTTAACAAGACACTTTTTTATTACTGATTCCATCTCATTACTTGTAAGATTTTCTATTTCTTCATGCATTTTAGTAAGGTGTATGTGCTCAGTGTCCATTTATCATGGATAGAAATTTTTGTTTGCATATTTTTGCTTAAAATGGTCTCTAGTATTCCTTTTTAATTTTGTTGTATAAATTACCATTTCTTTTTCATTTCTGATTTTGAATCTATTTCTTAATAAAGCACCTCTTTATTTCATTATTTTTTCATTTAT
The DNA here is from genome assembly GCF_020740685.1 of Jaculus jaculus. Taxonomy (NCBI): domain Eukaryota; kingdom Metazoa; phylum Chordata; class Mammalia; order Rodentia; family Dipodidae; genus Jaculus; species Jaculus jaculus. Next base: position 52,515,152 of record NC_059102.1, read on the forward strand.
TTTAATATCTTTTTTAGAGGGTTTCTTATTAAGTAGCCCATGACTGAACTCACTATATCACCCAGGATGATTATGAACTTCTATCAGCTCTCCTGCCTCAGCCTCTCAAGTGGTAAGGCTGTGGGTGTGCACCACCAGCAACCTGCTGCTCTCTTCTTCTCCTCCTCCTTCTTCTTCTTCTTCTTTTTCCTTTTTCAAGGTAGGGTCTGACTCTAGCTCAGGCTGACCTGCTGACCTGGAATTCACTACGTAGTGTCGGGGTGGCCTTGAACTCACAGCAATCCTCCTACCTCTGCCTCCCGAGTGCTGGAATTAAAGGTGTGCACCACCAAAGCCTGGCTTGTTCTCTTCTTTTGAAAACTAGTTAAAATTTTTTTTTAAAAAAAAAAATTTGTTCATTTTTTATTTATTTATTTGAGAGCGACAGACACAGAGAGAAAGACAGATAGAGGGAGAGAGAGAGAATGGGCGCTCCAGGGCTTCCAGCTACTGCAAATGAACTCCAGACACATGCACCCCCTTGTGCATCTGGCTAACATGGGACTTGGGGAACCGAGCCTCGAACCGGGGTCCTTAGGCTTCACAGGCAAGTGCTTAACTGCTAAGCCATCTCTCCAGCCCTGAAAACTAGTTAAAATTTTTTAACTTATTTATTTGCAGGCAGAGAGAAAAAGCAAGAGAGAGAGAGAGAGAGAGAGAATGTGTGCACCAGGGCCTCAAGTTGCTACAAACAAACTCCAGATGCATTACCACTTCGTGTATCTGACTTCATGACAGTACTAGGGAATTGAACCTGGATCATTAGGCTTTGCAGGCAAGCGCCTTATCTACTGACCTATATCTCCAGCCCCCTGTTGTTCTCTTCTTTATTGATTTTTTCCTTTCATTAATTTTTCACGCTACTTACTTTCTAGTGACACAACATCATATGGGACTGACCTTCTATGATGACAGGCTTTGGGTGATTTAAAGTCTACCAAAAGGCCCTGAGGTCCCTCAAATTATCCACAGATGCTGACAGTACCGTCTTTTTTGCCTATCTGTCATTTCCACCATTAAAGTCCATCCTTATCTAGAATTACACCTCAAAAACTAGACTCTCAGGGATCATTTCTATGTTCATTATCAGAATTACACATTGATTACTTAGATATTATCTTTACAAAGCCCAAATCTGGAAAGGAAGATGGCTTTGGGCTCTCGTTGCCTAAAGAACCCTTTGAAAAGAATTAAAGAGCAGTCTAATGGGATGGGGGTGACACAAAAATGTAAACAAGGCCAGGCCTGTGTCCCCAGCTGTCCCTTTTCTGCCTCTGCTTCAGGCCACTAGCATCTTCATTCTCACTCTTTCCTCTCTTGTCACAAACTGCCTCTCAGAAGAGAAGGGCAGACATGAATTGTTAACTAAAGTCCATGGTTACAATAAGGCTTAAATTTTCATAAAGCTCAGTGTGATCTCCTTTACAGATATATATATTAAGAAAAATTTGTGGGGCTGGAGAAATGGCTCAGAGGCTACGGGTACTTGCCTCCAAAGCCTGACTGTCTGGGTTCAATTCCCAGTACCCACATAAAGCTATACACACAAGGTGATGCATGTGTCTAGAGTTCGTTTGCAGTGGCAGGAGGCCCTGGCATGCCTATACTCATACTATCTCTGTCTCTGTCTTCCTCTCACTCTCAAATAGATAAATAAACAAACAAACAAATTAATTAATAATAAAATAATTTTTAAAAAGAAAGGGCTGGAGAAATGGCTTCACAGCTAAGGCACTTGCCTGAGAAGCCTACAGACCCATGTTTGACTCTCTGGATCCCAGTAAGCCAGACGCACAAAGGTGAGGCAAGTGCAATGTCACCCATGCCCACTAGGTGGCCCAAGCATCTGGAGTTCAATTTCAGTGGATGAGGCCCTGGTACATCAATTCTCCCTCTCTATCTCTCTAAAACAAGAAGAAAGAAAGAGAGAGAGAGAGAGAGAGGGAAAAGAAAAGAAAAGAAAAGAAGGAAGGAAGGAAGGAAGGAAGGAAGGAAGGAAGGAAGGAAGGAAGGAAGGAAGGAAGGAAGGAAGGAAGGAAGGAAGGAAGGAAGGAAGGAAGGAAATAAAGAGAGAAAGAAAGGAAAGTAGATTTGTGTTTGCCTTCAACAAAAGAGGTGAGGCACAAAGTGAGACATGATACACATGGCTATGGAAAACAGAAAACCTGTAGTGACTCCAAATTCCCTTAATCTACCATCTTCTAAAATCATTCAGGATACTGCAAAGGTCTTGCAAGTGCAAAGAATCTATACATTCTTCAAAAAAATGTGTTAAGTATTTGCCATGTGCCAAGCACACAGGGTACTGAGCTAAATGAGACATCTTTTCCTGCATAGAACCTGGTCTAGGCAAGAGACAGGCATGTGTGATACATACTTACTGCCATACTCAACAGGAAAGGGAAAAATTTAGGTCATGGCAATAGAGAGAAATCCAAGGTTCCAAGAAAGGCATGGTGACAACAAAACCCAAGCATCTGACCTGTGTTTCTAAACAGGCTGAGAGAAAGCCAGGCCCAAGAAGGTAGATACTCGCCTTACCAACCTGTCCTGTGAAACTCAGTTTTGAACTCGAAATTATCTTCTTTCACAAGTAAAAACCCTAAACATAAACATTAAATGCATACATAGAGGCTGGAGAGATGACTCAGTGGTTAAAGGCACTGGCTTGAATAGCATAATGGCCTGGGGTTCAATTTCCTAGTTCCCACTTAAAGCCAGACAGAAAAAGTGGCACGTGTGTCTGGAGTTTGCAGCAGCAGGCGGCCTTAGCATGCCTGTACTCTCCACTATCACTCTCTCCCAAATAAATAGATGTTTTTAAAAAATCATCGATAGATATATACATGCATACATATATATACACACTGAATATAACACACATGTGGTACAGTTAGCTAACATACATTAAAATAAGTAAATATTAAAGTTAATGTAATAGTGTTAAGTAACATGCAATTCTAAGGGAACTGCAAACTTAATTAGAAACTTTTTTTTTCCCCTGGGGGAGTAATGATTCAAATCCAAATAAAAGAAGACCTTTGCTTTTGTGGGTAACAGGCTGGGTGTTCTCATGGATGCTGTTACTGATCTCTTTCTGTTTCATTTCCCAGAAATAAAAACTGTTTCCATTCCAATATTTCCACTTTCCAAATTAAATCACAGAATAAATGAATCATCTCCCATTCTTTGCCTCACAATGAAAGTTTCCAATCCACATTTCCCTTCTGAGTTTGACATATCAGATCTAATGTAGCAGTTGGTCCCAGTTTCTTAGCTTGTGCCTACCTGTTTCAATGGCATAATTGGGCTCTTCATTGGGGCACCACTAATTTTCAATAGAGAGTGATACTGCCAGATAGTGTGGAATATATATTTACATATCTTACATTTATTTACATTTATACATTTGTTCTCCCTCTCTTTCTATATATAAAATGTTTTCATGCCTGCTTCAGTGATATTAGTGGGGAAACAAGAATCCATTGAAATTCAGAAAAAATAAAATTCTTAAGTCATGAAGGATGAAGGACGTCGTAGGTCCTGTTCTAAATCTCTTAGAGACAGGCATGGTGACACACACCTTTAGTCCCAGCACTCAGGAGGCAGAGGTAGCTTTGTGAGCTCGAGGCCAGCCTGAGACTACCCAGTACTACAGAGTGAATTCCAGGTCAGCCTGGGCTAAAGCGAGAACCTATCTCAAAAAAGAAATAAATGGCTTTTCCTTGGCCTGCAGAGCTGGCAGATGCTCTGGTTGGGGAGGATGAGGGACATTGATGGCTGCCTCGGTTTGCAGTGACAGTCACTCTTCTAAAATGTTTAAACCTAGGAAGCACATCCCCACGGGGGTCTCACCAGTGTGAGCTCCTAAAACAAGCAGAAGCCACACTTGGAAGTGGCAACCTCCGCATGGCTGTCATGCTTCCTGAGGGGGAAGACAGAAGCGAATGAGTGGCAGTTAACATGGTGGACTTCTTCAATCAGATCAAAATGCTGTCGGTACCATCATGGGCTCCTGCACAGAGGAGAGCTGTCCCATGACATCAGCTAAACTAAAACATGAGTATCACTGGGCAGATGGAACAAACACTAAGAACCGCATCAAGTGCTCTGCACCGAAATATACTGATTACCTGATGACATGGGTTCAAGACCAGGAGACAATGAAACATTACTTCCATTAAAAACTCGTATTCCAAGCCAGGTGTGGTGGTGCACGCCTTTAATACCAGCATGCAGGAGGCAGAGGTCGCCATGAATTTGAGGCCAGCCTGTGACTACATGGTGAATTTCAGAATTCCAGGTCAGCCTGAGCTAGTGTGAGACCCTACCTAAAAAAACAAACAAACAACAACAACAACAAAAATATTGGTGTTCCAGTCAGTCTAGACCAGAGTGAGACCCTACCTCGAAAAACCAAAAAAAAAAAAGTGTTCCATTTCCAAAGAATTTCATGTCAGTGGCAAAAATGATTCTCAAAGGACACTTCAGGGTTTACACTCACATTTACCACCAGCCCTTCAGCCCTGTGATCCAACTTCAAGAGGAAGCACATCTTTATACATCTTTCACATACTTTATTTATTTATTTATTTATTTATTTTGTCTAGGAGTTCAACCTTATTGACAGATGAGAACTGGTGCCACTATAAGAACTAATTGAAAAACTCACTTCCAAGGACAGAGAAAAGTATGTGGAGCGGAGCAGCTGTCTCCTGGTGGAACTGTGTGGAATGTATTTGGGGATGTGTGGATGTATTCTATCTTGTTTTTGTCTTTTTTTGTTTGTTTGTTTGTTTGTTTGTTTTTTCTAGGCAGGGTCTCACTCTAGCCCAGGCTGACCTGGAATTCACTATGTCTCGGGTGGCCTGGAACTCACAGCGATCCTCTTACCTCTGCCTTCCGAGGGCTGGAATTAAACATGTGCACCAACCAAGACTGGCTCTATCTGGATTGTTTCTGTCTTAGGTCTGGCGGCTGGCTTGGGTTCCCTCTTCTCTATTCTGAATTCATAAAACCATGTCCTGTTGTGAGAGGAAGCCAAGAGCCATTTTCTACATTTGAAAGGGGTAAATTCTGTCATAGTCAATAGAGTAATTTTTTAAAAATAACCTTACTTAAGGGCTTTTTGTAATATTGTTGGAATATTGTAATTTTGTTGGAATTTGTAATATTGGAAACAAAAATGCTTACTGACTGAAATGCTGATGGATTGGGTTCTGTGTTGTGTAAACCATGGCAAATTGGGAGGGCCATAAAAGTATTCTGTGTTGAAGAGCTTTGCCAGCCTCACTTCCGAGATGCAGGCACAAATACAGGACTGAACAGAGCTCAAAATGATGCTAGGATTACTACAAACTTGTGCACGCTGTAAAATAGGCTGTCATAAAAGCCGTAGTTTAGATGGGCGTGGTGGCGCATGCCTTTAATTCCAGCACTTGGGAGGCAGAGGTAGGAGGATCACCATGAGTTCGAGGCCACCCTGAGACTACACGGTGAATTCCAAGTCAGTCTGAGCTAGAGTGAGACCCTACCTCAAAAAAAAAAAAGAAAAAAAAAAAAAGCCATAGCTTATCCAAATTGGTGATCTCCAGCTTTTACATTAAAGACACACAATTTGTAAAGGTGTGCATGTAGAACATAACTATAAAACAAGAAAAATGCTTTTTTAGTTATTTTTCATATGGACTCACACATTCTGTTCAATAGATATTTAAAGTTCTACAAGCAGTTCTTTCTCCATCTCTTTATATCTGTGACATTGGAACTCGAGGAGGTTGAAATGTAAGTTACCGCATTTTGGCTTCTTTCTACACGTTGCCTTTAGTGCTGTAAGTGTAAAACTTCAGGTTATGTATGGGATTGCCATCCTCAGAGGTGGTGCTGAACCGTGAGGTTTCAAAGCAATTGCCAAGTAAGCCATAAGCCTGTGCAATCCCCTTTTACTTCAGAGAAGAAGGGAAGGAGGGCATGGTTGGGGTGGGTGCTGTGAGCTTAGGGAAAAGATTGATTATTTAAAACCCTGGAATAGAATGGTATGTAGATTTTAAATCAATTACTTATAAACATAGTCTTAAAGCTTAATTTTAGTAATCAATTTCCCTGAGAAGTTAAAATATATATTATTAATTTTGGGTACAGACATTGCACATGGAATTTAAGAAGGGTTAGGGGCATTCATCACTTTTTAGCATTTCCACTCAGTGAATGAAGCTGGTATTTGCCTATCATTTTATTTTTTTATTTTTTATTTTTTTTCACAGTGGCTCACATCTTTAATTCTAGCAGATGGGAGGATCACCATGAGTTTGAAGTCAGTCTGCATTACAAAGCAAGTTTCAGGCTTAAGACTGTCTCAAGAGAGAGAGAGAAGGAGAGAGGGAGAATATGAGACTATGAGACAAGGCTAAATATGATCGCACACATTGTAATCCCAGAACTCAGGAGGCTGAGTGAGACAAGAGGATCACAGCAAGTTTGAGGCCATTGCCTATCATTTTAAATGACACACTACCTTCATGATTGGCTCAGTGTGAAGCATTATGACTTTGTCTTTTTTCCACTGTGAAATATTTCTCTTTGAAGTGATGTATAATGAAAATTCTACGTCATTAGTTAGTAGCTTTGAAATTTTATTTGACATGATTTTCTAATGAAATATTGTCAAGAGCAAGTTCAGGAACTTAGATTTTTGAGTAAGTATCTAATTTCTTCATGGCAGTTTTGTTCTTTAGAAACACACTTTTCAGACTTCTAGCTTTAATTTTGTCAGTTCTGATTAATCTGCTGTCCTCAATTAGAAATGTATACCCTTCTATTAGAAGTTTATGCCTTTTCCATAGTATAATAGAAATGTTTGCTCTGAAATTATACAGACTGCAAATGCTTAGTGGGAAAGAATCTAAAATGAAGTCAATTTGGTTTTGTCATTAATAGGTAGGACAGTGACACCCTTGCAATTAAGATCTCTGGGAGCTCCCCCCCTGCCATACACACTTTATTTCTAGCAGGTATTCAAGTACCAACTATAAAAGTAACAGGACATAAATTCACAGCTATTCAAATGGCGATGGATACGCTTGGTATTCCTTATTAGTACATGGAAATGTTTTCAGTGTGGATAGTTTTAACAGTGTTATAGCCAATCATGAATATATGAAGTGCTTCTCAGTGTAAAAAAAAAATAAATCTGACTTTGTATTAAAAATAAAACTGTAGCCAGGCATGGTAGTGCGCGACTTTAATCCCAGCACTCGGGAGGTAGAGGTAGGAGGATCGTTGTGAGTTCGAAGCCACCCTGAGACTACATAGTTAATTCCAGGTCAGCCTGAGCCAGAGTGAAACCCTACCTCAGAAAATACACACACAAATCTGTACATATTATAAGATAAAAAGAAAAGTAATAGGAGAGAGCCTTTAGACAAACATATTAGACAGTTGCTTGCTATATGGTTATTTATAAACCACGTACCTAGTTTCCTTAAAACAAATCTTTTAGTGTCAAAGAAGGTAATAACAACCATTATGGGTTGATTTAGGAATAAAATCTGACATTGTGACTTGAGTCCTCTCTGTATAAGACACGGAGCACATGATCACTCAAATCGTCTTCTGCGCTACATCTGGTGTCATGTCAACTTGGTGACCAAGGGTTTCAATAGCAATGTGGAGAGAGGACAGTGAAAGATTGTTTTTGTTCTTTTAAGCCTTTATATAGTGCACTGTAAAAGTGGAAAGCTATTATAGTAAATCAGTGCTTAGTAGTTGAGCTTATTTCCCCAATATATTAGATAGGAGTTTTCTTCCAGTGTGACAAAATCTTCAAGTGTCCTGTTTCCAAGTGTTCTCCTTAATGAGTTTAGGGGAAATGAAGAGAGACGTGTGTGACCTGACGAAGAACAGCAGCTCTCCCAGGGCAAGGCCTGGCACTGGACATGGCATTAGATGACCACAACCAAGGAAATATGCAGGAGAAAGACTCGGTTCAATAAAAAGTTGCTTTCATTTGGTTGGTTTGGACCCCATGACAGTAAGATTGAAGCTTGATTTTACAGAGGAGCTTGCTTATAAATGTCTGTCTGTTTTTCCTGATCTTTTAAAAATTATAACTCATTACCAAGCTAATTATTCTCCTTTGATATTTATATAGAGCTATAAAACAGTTGGTGTTCTCCCTCGCTCTTCGATAGGAGCACCCCACCAAATATCATGTAGTAAGTTAACCATAGACTTGTCGCTCACAGTGCTTTGGATAAATGTTGATAGGCCAAAGCCTGTTTTTGGAATTAATTTAAGTGACAGGGACTGACTAGCATTGTGAAGAGAAGCTAACAGAAAGTGAAATATTTTCAGTTAGCAGTAACTGCTGCTGGTTTTCATTTGCTGATGATTCACTTCCCATAGAAACACGCCTTAGACTACCCTAGAATGTAAGCGTGCGTTAGTTGGCTGGTGGCCTTGAAAGTCACTTGGCCTTAAGATCAAAGATTTTACTGTCTCTTGCCTTCTTTTTGTTAGTCATTGTAAATTCCAAATGGTAGCATGAACTATATTTGGGGGCAGAATGTGTGTCTGGAGTGGATTTCGGGCTGAGTTACTGCCTGGATGGTCAGGATGGATGGAGCACTACAGTCTCTTGCCCAAAAGCAGGAATGTGGACATTTATACTTTACATATATAATCACCAGTTTCCATTTCTGTGTGTTAATATTTTCCTTGCTATGGGAAAATAGCAAAATGACAGATTTCCTTTCTACCTTTTTCTACCCCTTTTCTGAGAGGTTTTGATAACCACTAAAATAGTAAAATATATGAGATACAAATATTGAGTTGTAGAACTTTTTAAAAAATAAGTATGTCACACCATAACATCCCAATGAGAGTTGGTCTTCAAAGGAGCTCCCTTGGGAGCAATACTTACTTCAGCAATGCTACAAAATTATGTTTCTAGACTTTTTCATAGATGCCATGAGATGTGGCGACTAACTATGCAAGAAAATCAGGTTCATCACTTTAATTGCACAGAAGCTATGTTCACATCTCAGTGTCGCCCACCTCAACCAGTAAGCAAAGTCCAATCACTTGACAGCTCTCTGAGAGCAGAGGCTGTGCTTCTGCAGAGCGTCTTACACATCGCTGCATCCTTTAGTAAAGGAGTGCTTTCTTGCTGTCACTGCTTTGAAGAAGACAGCACCATTTGAATGAGTAAGCCTTTGTTTTTAAAATATTCCATTTAATTTCCTTATATTTAAAAATCAAGGTCTTCCCCAAGAACTTGTTTCCTATTTTAATTCCTATTTAAAAAATAAACTTTTGGGCTGGAGAGATTGCTTAGTGGTTAAGCATTTGCCTGTGAAGCCTAAGGACCCCAGTTCAAGGCTCAATTCCCCAGGACCCATATAAGCCAGATGCACAAGGTGGCACACATGTCTGGAGTTCGTTTGCAGTGACTGGAGGCCCTGGTGCACCCATTCTCTCTCTCTATCTGCTTCTTTGTCTCTCTGTCTGTTGCTCTCAAATAAATAAATAAATAAATAAATAAATAAATAAATAACAAATCTTCTAATCAACAAGTTGGTGTGCCCATTCTCTCTCTCTATCGGCCTCATTCTCTCTGTGTCTGTCCCTCTCAAATAAATAAATAAAACAGAAAAAAAATTTAATTAAAAAATAAAGTTTTGAATTTTTTTTTTTATTTATTTATTTGAGAGGGACAGACACAGAGAGAAAGACAGAGGGAGAGAGAGAGAATGGGCACGCCAGGGCTTCCAGCCACTGCAAACAAACTCCAGACGCGTGTGCCCCCTTTGCATCTGGCTAACGTGGGACCTGGGGAACCGAGCCTCGAACCGGGGTCCTTAGGCTTCACAGGCAAGCGGTTAACCACTAAGCCATCTCTCCAGCCTAAGTTTTGAATTTTTTGACTACTACAGGACAGCTTTAATTAAAAGGACAGTATAGGAAACTATATCCAATATTTAAAATAGAAGTAGTTTAAGAAAAAGTCTTCTGTTTAATTTAAAACAGTTTTTCTTTCAAGTGAACCACTTAACTTTAAAAGACTGGAGATTGTTGCACATTGGAATAAATTTTATGTACTAATTATGCCATTTGTAAAATATATACAATTCCATAAGTATTTCACAGGTAATTTGTTTTTTTTTTAATTAATTAGTTTTGTATTCAGCAAATACAGTCAGTTTGGTACCATTATTAGGCTCATCCATGACTTACCCCCACCTTTAGCCCCTCCTTGTCGAGGTATATGGGTCATGCATTGTGGAGTTAGCCCTCAGTTATGGGTAGGATAAATGTCTCTGCATATCATGACCCAACATGTTCACATGTAATTTGTAACTTTAAATTTTAACTGCTTTTAGAAAAGAAATGGGACTAGAAGCACATTTGTAATTTGGATTATGATTGCACACTATGAAAACATCTTAATTTGAAACTTATTTGGGGCATTAAAGATATACCAATTCATAGTTAGGTGTGGTGGCACATGCATTTTTAAAAATTAAAAAAATTTTTTTGTTTATTTTTATGCATTTATTTGATAGCGACAGACAGATAGAGAAAGAGGCAGAGAGAGAGAGAGAATGGGCATGCCAGGGCCTCCAGCCACTACAAATGAACTCCAGATGCGTGCGCCCCCTTGTGCATCTGGCTAACGTGGGTCCTGGGGAATTGAGCCTCGAACCAGGGTCCTTAGGCTTCACAGGCAAGTGCTTAACCACTAAGCCATCTCTCCAGCCCAAGCACATGCCTTTAATCCCAGCACTCAGGAGGCAGAGGTAGGAGGATCTCTGTGAGTTCAAGGCCACTCTGAGACTACATAGTAATTCCAGGTCAGCCTGGACTATAGTGAAACCCTACCTCAAAAAACAAAACAAAAGAAAACAACAACAAAAAAAAGAATATACCAATTCATATAGAAACAGATCTATGTTTCAAGGACCACTGCTAATATAACATAAATGTCAGAGTTTTGACATGTTAACATTTATCATAGAAATCACTTATTCAGTTAACAGTTTGACTATATGAGATGATAAATCTCTAGAAGTAAATCTGTCTTAAGATATTACTGAAGCCGGGCATGGTGGGCGCACACTTTTAATCAAAAAAAGCACTCAGGAGGCAGAGGTAGGAGGATCACCGTGAGTTCAAGGCCACTCTGAGACTACATAGTGAATTCCAGGACAGCCTGTGCCAGAGTGAGACCCTACCTCAAAAAACCAAAAAAAAAAAAAAAAAAAAAAAGATATAACTGAGAAATTTAGTTACCTAACAAAATTATGGCTAAAGATGGCTTGAATTTTTAAGGTTTTACTAACAATTTAGAGAATTCAGTTTGAAGGAAAAGATTGTGCTCTATATGCCTGCCATTCATAGCTCCATTTATTTGTATTTTGAGAACAGAAAATACACAGACTAAAATACTGAGTATTAATACAGGTTCTCTCTCTCCCTTCTGTGCATATAATATTACACAATAGAAAACTTTGGATTAGAGTTCTCACATAGAAATAGTAAAATCACTGGCTTTTTCCAGAGTTTTATTTTATTTTCCTACTCCTTATCTGTGTCACACACATATGTGCAAGCATGTGTGCATGCATGCACACACACACACACACACAGCAGGTTGATTTTGCACGTGTTCATTGTTAGTGATTCTGAAGTACTTTTCTTAACATATAGGTTTGGGTTTGTTTTGGTTAACAGCTTTCCTCATGTCACTGAAGCTGTAATGCTGAGTGATGTAAAGGTAAACCTTATTTATTTCTTTCATATATTATTAATATTAAATTCTTGTAGGTGAATATTTCCTAGAGTTTTGCACAAGTTTTCATTTTTATTTTGTTGGTAGTGCAGGTTATAAAATAGATGAGTTCATTTTGATTTAAGAACACTTTTCTCCTTAAACTGCTCGGCAGAAATAACTCTTTTTAGGAAAAATAGTTTCTTGCAGCCACTAAATTGTATTTCTTATTTTTGTACGTGCATAACCAGGGTGGTGAGATCACTTTCAGGGAATATTTTTGTTCTATTTGAAATTTTCTTATACATTTAAGTTGTTACTTAAAATTGTTGCTAGGTAGTGTCAAGAAATCCTGGTTGAGGGAAAAACACAGTAAATATAAGAAGACTTAAATATAGACACCATTTCTGAAGACAAAAAGCAGAGAAATACTGCCAGTGCCAAGTAATGAATGCACGTGGGCAGCATTGAGACTGTGCAGTTATCTACAAGAATGAATACACACAGTGTCTCCATTAAAGTAACTGGATGGGGGAAAGTGGTTTAAAATAGGAAATGCAACATGTGTGCTGTATTGCAAATTGTGCCAAGATCATGCAAGTTGTAGTGTTTGCTTTTTTGTTTGTTTGTTTGTTTGTTTGTTTGTTTTTGGCTCACCAGGGCCTCCAGCCACTGCAAGCAAACTCCAGACACATGCGCCACCTTGTGTATCTGGCTTACATGGGTCGTGGGGAAATGAACCAAGGTCCTTTGGCTTTGCAGGCAAGCACCTTAACAGCTAAGCCATCCCTCCAGCCCAGCTGTAGGGTTTTGGATTAGAGTTTTAATTGTTTCATCATTGTTATTTTCAAGGGGATGCTAAATGTTAGAAAGTCTGTAATATTTTATTTGAAATATGTAAACAATGTATACAGACTTGTATGTGATGGCAAGTATTCAAATTCTAGTTTTTTTAAGGAAGAAACTAGATGTTTATAAGAAAAAACTAATAAAGTTATGTTTGGCTACGAAAAAAAATTCTCTTCGCACTTCTCCTGGACTGTTTGTATATAGAGTAACTGTACATAAACTGATGGAGAAAAACAATTACATGTAGGTAGAGGTTGCAGGTGCACTACAAAGTCCTTTCTATGTCTAAGACTCTATAAAATTACTTTGGGATGATTTATTGATGGACTCTCCCTGTGCTAGGCAAATTCTGTTTTCTGAATTGAATGTCCTCTATTTGCTTTGCAATTCCTAAACCTGAACTTCCTGCTGTGGCTGCCAATGCAAGGTAGAAATTAGACGGAAAATTAACAATGGTGAATAATACTGCTACTAAACTCTGGGAGAATTTTCAGTATTTAGCAACATAAAATGGAACCAATTAAAACTTTAAAATACCATAAAAGTTAAAACACAACAACAACAAAGGATAACAATTAGAAGACGGCCACGGGAAATTTGGGAGGTAGAGCCTTTCAGTAGGAGGTGTGCTGCTTGCAGCAGGCTTAGGGTTTCATAACCAGCTTCCCTCTCGCCAGAGTTCAACTAACACTTGCTGCAAGGATCCAGTGAAACGACTGTGAGATGCTTCTAATGATCCGTGTAGAGTGCACATTCAGGTTCTGTCCTTCCACTGGCTTCTCCACACTCTGGACCCTTCTCCAGCCTACCTGAGCACCGTGAGCCTGGCCTGAATGGGTCTGTTTGTATTTGGCTGCCTGAGGCCCCAGAAGGAGTATGGAGGGTGAAGGTGAGGCATGTGTTTGCCAGCTCCCACTGCAGGGGCTCATGGGGCTGTCAAGGTCTCTTAACAGATGGACATAGGCCTATGGAGTGACCCTTTCCACACAGCCTTTAGGCCTAGATGAGGTAATTATGCCTTGTCTTGGGCAACTGTTCTCTCCTGATGCTTCTTAGATACTCCCCAAACCATTGTAAATGGTCCCTTTGTTAAACTTTCCCCAGATTATTCAATGGAAGCACACCATTTGATAAACTAGCCAATAGGTCTATACCCTAACAGTTACAGAAGTAGCTGTGATTGAGTCTGAGCTAATCAGATGAATTATACATAGAAACTGTCTGATACAATGCAAATAAATTCTTCCACCTACAGAAGGTATTGGAATACCGCAGGTACAGCCCATTCTTTGATTCTCAGACCTTTCATAACATGCCTGAAGAACAGCTTTCTCGTTGAAGACTTTCTTCTCATTCAGTTTGCCAAGCAGAATGCCCAGTTAAGTTGGAATTTTACATAATTAACAATGAGAATTTTTTAGTGCATGTCACAACTATTATGTTGTTTATCTATAATGTATTCAATGTTTATCTAAAATTCAAGTTTAACTAGGAATACTGTGATTAACTGACAACCCTCACTGTCATGGGAAGATCTGGGCCCTTTAATTCATTGTTCCTTTTTTAAATTTTATTTATTTGAGAGAGAGACAGATAGACAGACAGAGAAGGAGAGAATGGGTGAACCAGGGCCTTCAGCCACTGTAAACAAACTCCAGACGTATATGCCACCTTGTCCATCTGGCTTATGTGGGTCCTGGGGAGTCAAACCTGGGTCCTTTGGCTTTGCAGGCAAGTGCCTCACTAAGTCATCTCTACAGCCCCATTCATAAGTTCCTACGTGCACATTTAAGAACACACTTGTCTATGCAGCTGGGTGGTAAGTCAAGCTTCATGTTTTATTAGTTCTTTCCCACAAAAAGAAAAAAAAGTTTTCCCCTCAGCCCAAGAGTACATGTGATAAATGCAGGTCAAATTTCATTCCAAAAAAATCATTTATACCTTCATTGGCCGCCAAGCCTTTCACGTGCCATTACTCTGTATATTGCCCCAGCCATGGAAATAATGTAGAACCTTGTGATAAGGTGCCTACCTGACTGTGACTAGACACATTGTATTTCTGACATTTCTAAGGAATCTGGACTAAAGGTATGAGGCAGTGTGTAATAACAGCAATAGAAGCTGAAAGGAGGACCTGGATAAGCTTTGCATAAACTGAACTCAAAGCTGTTGAGGCTGAGGCAAAGGAAATAGTCAAGAAAGAAAGAATAAAGCCGTGGTAGCTCACACATGTAATCCCAGCAGTGGGGATGCTGAAACAGAATGCTGTGAGTTTGAGGCCAGTTTGAGATACATAGTGAGTTCTGGGCCAGCCTTAGCTGCAGAATGAATCACCCCCAACCAAAAAAAAGCAGGGGATAGGTGTGATGGCACATGCCTTTTATCCTAGCACTCAGGAGGCAGAAGTAGGAGGATCTCTGTGAACTCAAGGCCACCCGAGACTACATAATAAATTCCAGGTCAGCCTGGGCTACAATGATACCCTACCTTGGAGGTAGTGGAGGAGAGAATATACCTGTTTAGCAGGAAAAAAAAAAAAAAAGTCTTGTGAAAAGAGTATCTAAGATCCATTAGTGATGGAAAACCAAGGAAATTTTCTTCACTCGTGGGATGTTCACAGCCTCTGAGAATGCAGAACCAGTTTCTGTCTCCTAGTTCCCTAAAGTTGCTTCACTTGTAGGGCTGGGGGTGTAACTTCTCTTGTATGGCTAAAACACCTTCCTCCTGGCTTACAATAATTTGAGTACCCTTGTGAACAAAACCCCAAACCAGCACCCTGGATCTGCACTGTGGACTGCGGGACCCTCGACAAGCTTGGCAGTTTTCAACCTTGAGGAAATTCACATGTAACCTCAGCCCTGAGGAGGTTCAGAACCTCAGGGACAGAAAAGGGAGTGAGCGACCAAAGGCAAAGGAAGTCATCTACTCATTCTGAAACCTAACTTGTAGGATCTGTAATTGGAACCCAGTGATGAATGGTACAGCCTCACTCTTCCTGATTCCCTCTTACACCTTTTCTCTCCATTGCTTGTCAAAAGCCAGCAGGGTAGTGTTGTGGCTATTGTTGGGCCTCATGCACAGAAAATCCACTGTTGCAACATAACTTAGCTCTCCAGAGAATCTACAGTTCCATTTAAACACTTTGTTCATGTAGCAATTCGTGCCTGCAGACTGAATATTAACTGCAAAATTCCAGAATAGCTGTTATATTCTAAAGAGGAAAAGGAAGATTAGTGTTGGAGGAGATGTGGAAAATTGGGACATTTATTTAATGCTAACTAGAGTATAAAATGGCAGAACTGCTGTGGAAAATTGTCTTATGGGTCCCCACAAGTTTCAACATAGAGCTGGGTGGTCAGCTTAGTGGTAGAGTCTTTGGCTAACATGTATGTCCTGGGTTTGAGCCTTCGTATTATGGGGTGAAAAAAGAAATTAATCATAGAATTAATATGTGATCCAGCAATTTTACTCCTGAATATATGACCAGAAGAATTGAAAGCATATGGTCAAGTATTACTTGTACACCGGTATTATTTATTTACTTCTTATGAGAGAGGATGTCAGGACCTATAAACAAGCTCCAGCACCGCCTTATGCATGTGACTTTACATAGGTACTGGAAAATCAAGCCCAGGCTGACAAGCTTTGTAAGCAAGTGCCTTTAACTGCTGAGCCACCTCCCTAGCCCTGTATACCAGTATTCTTAGCAGCACTAATCACAATAGCCAAGAGATACCAATAACCCAAACATGGTATATCTTCAGTCAACAGATTGCTGGCATAAAAGCAGACAAGTAAATTGATGGAATAGAAGACTTAGGAGTAAGACCACTAGGGGAATAATATGAATTGTTGAAAACACATTTAAAAAATCTATTTATGTTATTAAGAGAGAGAAAGAGGCAGACAAAGAGAATGAGTATGGGCACACCAGGACCTCTTGCCACTGACAAGGAACTCCCGATGCACGTGCCACTTTGTGTGTCTGGCTTTATGTGGGTACTGTGGAATCAAACCTAAGCTTTCAGGATTTGCAAGCAAGTGCCTTTAACTCCTGAGCCATCTCTCCAAGCCCGAAACCACATCTTTTAAACAAGTGGTGCTGGGAAAACTGGACATCTGCATATAGAAGACTGCAGCATGTTAACAAGCTAGATCATTGATGACAGCACTACCCACCTGACTATGTTGTTATAGAGCCTAGTGCCTCTGAGACAAACTCATTCATGGAAAATTACTCTGAGTTCATAGCCAAGGCAGAATTTTTTTTCCTGGTACTTTTTTTTTTTTAATTAATAACACAGTATGGATACATCATGTGTTGGTATCTTTTCCCTCCTTCCTTCCCCCTTCCGCTGGGGGCCCTCCTCAGTGGGGTTGCTCGTACAGATACTCCTTTAAAGCCAGATGAGACTAAGGAATTCCATCATAAGATTCAGTTGCATTAAAGTCATGCAGCTCTTGCTTCGTGGAGGCTGCTTGCAAGTTCAGGGCCATGCTTGATTCTTAACCATGCCGCTTTCTCCAAGCAGCCTGGTTATGACATTGGTTCTCCTCTGCTGAGATATCTGTCTTCATCCCTATCTTGTTTATCTGAGTGTAGCCAGGCCATCCTATTAAACCATCTCAAATACTTTCCAAATATATCATGAGGACTAAATTAATACAAATGCAAATCTGATCATGGCATCTAATGAATACAGAAGCCTGCTCAAACTTGTGCGGCTCGCACTGTCCTCTGAATTGGTTAACGTTGGATATGAGGACCGCGAGGGCATTTCTCGGTCCTGAGGCCTTCAGAGAACTTATCAGTTGGACGTGGTATCACATACTTGTAATTTTAACCCTAGGAAGGCTGAGGCAGGAGGACCACCGAGGCTGAGGTCAGCCTGGGCTACTAGCAAGAACCTGCCTCAAAATAGAAAATAAAGGACTCTTTGTCATTTGCACAAATCAGCATTAACATGCACAATACAATTTAAATGTTGAGATCCTCAGGGAAACTCTGGCTGGCAGTTTCTGTGAAACTGGTGGAAGCCTTTGGAGCATAGGTCCCTTTCCAGTTGCTGGCTTATTTGTCTCCACTTCCACTGATCTTTTCCCCCACCCTTACTGGCACCCCTGCTAGGAACTAGTCTTACCTGCAGAACTCAGATGCTGACTAATTCCTGTAAGAGTCAATTCTCCCCCCCACCATGCTTAGACCTCACCAAATGTGCTTTGTTCCTGGCACCATAAAAATCACAAGAGAGCCAAAGGAACTCAGAGCACATGATTTCTTTCAGTGCAAGTTACAGAATGACAAGTAGAAAGCTACTGTGCAATTATAAAAAAAAATTAGCAATTCTATTTCTCAGTACTATAACTTGGAAAACCAAATGCTCATTAAAATGCTAATGATGTCTTGAAAATCTATATAAAGAAAACACTTCTTAGCCTGTCATCTCTCCCATTAAAAGTTCAAATTTCTGAATGTCTTTTGGAAAGGATGAGCTACAGATCATTCATTTTCTTTCTTCCTTTTATTTTATTTATTTCTTTATTATTTTGTTGTTGTTGTTGTGGGTAGGGTCTCACTCTAGCCCAGGCTGACCTGGAATTCACTCTGTATTCTCAGGGTGGCCTCAAACTCATGGTGATCCTCCTACCTCTGCCTCCCAAGTGCTGGGATTAAAGGCGTGTGCCACCACGCCCTGCTCTTTCTTCCTTTTAAAGACAAAGTCTCATGTATCCCAGGCTTGACTCAAAATCCCATTATGTAACCAAAGATGATCTTGAACTCCTGCTCCTCTTGTCTCCAACACTGGTATTACAGATCTGTGCCACCATGTCTGCTTTACACAGGCCTGGGGATCAAACTGAGGCCTGCAAGCAAGCACTCCATACCAGCTGAGCTCCATCTTCAACCCTTCACTCATCTTCTCCTCAAATATTTACTGATTCCAGCACTAGGGAGGCTGAGACAGAAGGATCACAAAACACAGAAGCTATCCTGGGCTACACAGTAAAACCCAGTCTCAAAAAGGGAATTTTCATCTACTGTAAGCAAGGCCTGTGCTAGACAATGAAGATGTGAGAGTGAAGGTAAGAAACAAGGAGCTTACCTTTTTGCAGCAAAATCAACTAAGAATGTTATGGGAACACAGACAAGTCCCCTGATTGTGCTGTAGGAATAGGATGAATTCCTTAAGTGTGACATGAGCAAGGGAGAGAGCTGTTGTGGGAGTGAGGGGGGAACGGTGGACCCAAACTTGGGGTGGGCAGGTGAAAACATTAAAGATACAAGGCTCAAGGGACTTGATGACTAAACGGTAAGGAAAGGGCAGGGAGAGGCATAGGTATCACTGAGCTGTTGGGTTTGGGCAGAGGGATGATACTATTTGCTGTGATAGGCAAGAGAGGAATATGACATGTTTAGTTATGTTTCTAAGGCACAGAGGAGAAGGGAGAGGAGGGAAAGGGGAAGAGAGGTAGAAGGGTTAAAGACTGCTCATCTCAGGATTACTGATGCTGCCACTGGCCACAGGTGCTGGAGAAAACAATTATTATGACTAAACTGTACTTGTGCTTTCTTACTAGCTGTATATTGCCACTACCTCCTGATACTTAGAGACCTGGGCCATGCAGAACATGGGATGAAAGTGTCACACTTACCTAGGCTAGAGGCAAGTTGGGTGACTTAGAGCAAGGCCAGCTGCTTGGGCTAATTCCCCTGGGCTGACAACTCGGGGCAAGGGAGGATAACCACTCCAAAAAGGAAGAGGAGGTAAGCCAGAGAGAAGATAAGAAAGACACTATAGAGTTGTAGCCCAGAGGTCTGCTTTCCTCGGGTTCCCACCTGTAGTTTAAGGGTGGGTGTAGTGTGCACTTCTCATATGAGGCCCAGGGTCCTCCCAGTAAAGCGGCATGTAAGGAGCAGATGACCAGGAGATGATCAAACTAGGTTAGTAAGCAAGTAGGCTGAATAAACAAATCAAACAAATGCCAGCAGCTCAAGAAAGACAGTCAAATCCAAGGGAACAGGAAACTTACAGAGAACAAACACTGAGCAAGATTTCAGATAGAGGGAAGAGCCTTTATAATCTTAGGGAGCAGGAAATGTAGAGAGAATAAACACTGAGCATGATTCCAGATAGAGGGAAAAGCCTTTTTTAGCCTTTATCTAAATCTGTCCCAATGCATTGGATTCTTTGGGCAACACTAGCTGAAGCATCACTGAAATGCTATCTTCAAAGTGCTAGACAAGTCCCAGAGATGGAAGACGAACCCTATGTCTACTTAAGACCTCATGAGCAGGCAGCTTTGGTAACTGCAAGCACACAAAACCCAATACTTCACTCAGAGCCACAAATTAGAGTGCCATTGTGGAAGGGCTCAAGGAGGAGGATAGGTGTTTTTGAGATAAAGAGGGAAAGCAGAGACAGAGACTTTCACCAAGATGGAGAGATCAGGCATAAACTCAAAATACTTAAGGGTAGAGATATGTTCAACTCCAGAGACACACCACACACACACACACACACACACACACACACACGCGCACGCGCGTGCGCACACACACACACACACACGTCTGAAGTAGAGCTATAAGTCTAGATACCGTTTCAAATGATTCTTTCATCTCTAGAAGATTCAAATTACCAAAGTCTTTGAGAGTCAGTAAGGAATTTTTCCTAGGAAACTTAGAGATTGTAGATTTTGCACAGGCTCAGTCATGGATGTATCTCCGGGCTAGTAAGTGTGGACACCATGTGTGCAAGTGCTTAGCATGTAGGGCCAGTCACAGGTGTGTTCTGTCTTTGATTTCGCATAAGAAAAGCAGAGCAGTGACCTGCTGAATGTTAGTTTGAATTTTTTCCTAGCACTGCACTTAATCTTAATATCCAGTTAACCAGATGCACAGTCCTTGAGCCAAGTTTGTGGAGAGACTCTTCAGATAATAATTTTCCCAGAGAAAGCGGCCTGTGCCATCTTCCCCTAGGAGAAAACAATCTACTTGAAGGAGGCATGAAAGATACCCCACTTCCAAAGACCAGTGAACATTAAGACACCAGGATTAGGGAGTGGGGCATGAGTGGGTTCAAAGTCTGGACTCAGACTTTAAAGGAAAGCTTCACATTTACAGAGATGATTATTGTTATTATTATTTTTAGATAGAGTGTGTGTGAGAGAGAAAGAGAGATAATTGGCACTTCAGGACCTCAGCCACTGCAATTGGACTCCAGACACTTGTGCCACCTAGTGGACGTGTGCAACCTTGCACTTGCCTCACATTTGTGCATCTGATTTACATGGGATCTGGAGAGTCAAACATGGGTCCTTAGACCTAACAGGCAAGTGCCTTAACAGCTGAGCCATCTCTCCAGCATGATGATTGTTTTCAAATCAAATGTACTGCCTCCTAATTTGGAGCCCTAGGAATTATACTATCCTGTGGCCCTAGGTGAATTTCATCACTGTGATTAACAATAAAGCTTATCTTAAGCCTCCTAGAAGCTCATGTGAACAGGAAAGACTGATAAGAAATGTGTGTGGCTATCTGAGAGAAAGAATAATCTATAAAAGTATATGAAAAGGCTCAGAAAAGAAAGGTTGACCTTAGAGGTGAATTCTGAAAGAGAGTTCTTTCAAGTCATTTTATCCAGGTACAAAGTGGTTTTTCTGGGAAAATGTTTTCTATAGCCATTGTTTTACATGTACAAAAGCTGAAACAAAATTTATTTTATAGTGGACGTTGGTAAAGTAGAAAGCATAATCCTAAAACTTACTTCAGCAAAAGAGACAGTGATCAGAACTGAATTGTTTAGAGTTGTGTTAAATGTCACCCATTGAATTGTCTGAATTGACCTAAAGCTAATGGGCAACTACACAGATAGCATGTCCTTTCAGTTCTATTTCCTCAATTTATTGCTTGCAAAGGAGATTTTAATAGGAACTATGAGGGTTCAAACTATTCTTGCCAGCACAGACCTGGGCTGCTGATGGTACAATAGAAGTCAGCAAGCTACATGTGATAGGCCAAATTTGGCCACGGTTTTTGTGCTGCTAATAAGGTAAGAATTTATTTTGTTTCACTTTTTAACTGAATGAAAACATGAAACGAAGGGTTGAGAATGCAGTGCAGTGGTAGAGTTTGAGTAGCATGTATGAAGTTCAGTCCCCATCACTACAACAAGAAGAGGGGGAGGTACATTTAATGATGTGAAACTGAAATTTCAATGTTGACAAACAAAATTTTACTGCAACAAGTTATGCCCGTTCATTTACATGTCTATGAATGTTCTCACACTACAACTTCAGATGACATAGTTGGAACACAGGACCTGGCTTTCAAAGTTTGAATCTTTACTATGTGGCCATTACTGAAAAAGTTTGCCAACATCTGGAACAAAATGCTAATTGGTAATACCTTTGTGGGCTGGGAAGATGGCTCATCCTAAAGGCCTGGGTTTGATTCCCCAGTACCCACATAAAGCCAGATGCACAAAGTGGTGCGTATGCCTGGAGTTTGCAATGGCATTGGGCCCTTCTTATTCTTTCTGTCTCTCTCCCCTTGCAAATGTTTTTATCTAACTTATTTGTGACCAGAGATAGATGATATATAATCAGATAGATAGATAGATAGATAGATAGATAGATAGATAGATAGATAGATGGTGAGTATGGACACACCAGGGCCTCCTGCCAATGCAAACAAACCCCAGATGTGCCAGTTTTGTGCATCTAGCTCTACATGGGTACTAGGGTATTGAACTCAGACCAGCAGGCTTTGCAAGACAGGGCCTTTAACCACTGAGTCATCTCTCTAGCCCTCTCCTTGCAAGTAAATTAAGATATTTAAGAAGAAAGAAAAGGAAATACTTTTGTGGTAGTACATGCATCTGGCCCTGACTACCCATTCTACCCATTCTCATTCTTCTCTCTATGTCTCATTCTCTGATCACAAATACATATTATTTTTTAATGAAAATTAACAGAAAAGAAAATAGCCAGGTGTGGTGGCACATGCCTTTAATCCCAGCACTTGGGAGTCAGAGGTAGGAAGATCACCTTGAGTTCAAGGCCACCCTGAGACTATATAGAGAATTCCAGGTCAGCCTAGGCTAAAGAGCAAGACCCTACCTAAAAAAAAAAAAAAAAAAAAAGCCTAAAAAAATGAAAATACTTTTTCATTTTCTATTTCCCTGGCTAAATTCAAATAAAATTAAAAATATTTGCACAAAAAATACAAAAAATAAATATTATGTACAATGTGACTTTATCTACAAATTTAAGTAAAATTAAGCAAAGTATTATTTATAACACAATAGTCGTTACACTTAAACCATAGAGGATTATCTCTACTTTTGCCTATCCATCTTTTCATCCATTTATGCATAACAACATACCTAGAATTATGTTCGTCATTATTTGGCATGCTGGACTTTTGGTGGGTATTGCTTTATTTTTCTTCCTCGTCCTGTTCTTTTTAATGTTTTCTTGATTTTTATGTACTCTTTTCATCACTTTTACAATTGATTGATATATAAAAAAACTCTTTTTGTTTTAAAGTTCTTTGGATTTAGACACATGTATAGTCATCTAGCTGCCCCCAGAATCAAAGAGCAGCTGGATCTCCACACAGGCTTCCTTCATCTTACTTCCCTGGACTCAATCCCTCACCCATACCAAATGACCAGTGCATTTTCTCTACCTACCATTCTCCCTTCCCAGTATTTTGTATTAATGCAGTAACATGGTATGTAGCCTGTAAGCCTGGCTTCTTTCCCTTACTTAGGGTAAACCTTTTGAGGTTGGTTTGTTTGTGTTTGTGTCTCTTAATAGTTTGTGCTCTTTATTACTGAGCAGCTGTGGCTCATTAGCTTTCTGATGCTGTGACAAAATACCCAAGAAAGAGTAAAAGGAGGAAACATTTATTTTGGCTCACAGTTTCTGAAAATTTGATCCCTGGTCACTGGGCCCAGTTACTTGCAGGCCTGTGGCAAGGAGTTATATTGCGGTGGCTGAAATGGCAGAGCAAAGCTGCTTACCTCGAGCGGCCAGAAAGCAAAGGAAGCATGAAAGGGCCCTCATCGACCCCGAGACTCTACTTTTCCGAACTAAGTCCTTGCAGGTTCTACCGCCGTCTACGAGCACTACTCTGGGACAAAGCCTTCAAAACATGGCTTTGGGGGACACTTGAGACACAAATGACAACAGTAGTATCCATTCTACAGTTCTCCAATTGACCAGCTTAACAACATTTGTGTTATTCTCATTTTTTGTGATTGTGAATTAATCTCTATAAATGTTTCTGTACAAGGTTTATATTAATTATGAGTTTTGCTTTTCATTTAATAAATACCCAAGTGGAGTTGCTGGTACACATGGTAAATATATGACTAATTTTATAAGAAATGGACCAAAGTGTTTTCCAATATGGTCACATTGTTTCATTTTCCCATTAGCAGCTTATGAGGTTTATAGTAACTCAGAGTCCTCATCATTCCTTAGTATTATCAGGGTTCAGTTCTTTAGCTATACAAGTAAGTGCATAGAGGTATCTCAGGGTTTTAATTTATATTTCTATAAGCATGAGAATTTTTTGTCATTTAAAAAAGAATATCAAAAGGATTATTTAAAGCTGAGTGCGGTGGCGCACACCTTTAATCCCAACACTCAGGAGGCAGAGGTAGGAGGATCACCATGAGTTCGAAGCCACTCTGAGACTACATAGTGAACTCCAGGTCAGCCTGGACTAGAGTGAGACCTACCTCAAAAAACCAAAATATATATATATATATTATTTAAAAGGTAGAACATACAGTTTTGGAAATTAAAAACTGTCATAAAAATATTTTTACAGTCTTTGCTTTTAAAGTATATATGATTACTCAAGGGCCACATGTCTTCTTTTCTTCAACTTTAAAAACAAATATCTTTATTTATTTGGCAGAGAGAAAGAGACAGGGGAAGAGAGAATGAGAATGGGTGCACCAGGGCCTCCAGCCACTGCAAATGAACTCTAGACACATGTGCCCCCTTGTGCATCTGGCTAACGTGGGTCCTAGGGAATGAACCTGGGTCCTTTGGCTTTGTAGGCAAGTGCCTTAACCACTAAGCAATCCCTCCAGCCCAGCTTCAACTTTTCTTAACTCTAGTTGGAACTTAGGATCATATAGGGAAGTTTAAAAAATCTTGCAGGACTGGAGAGATTGCTTAGTGGTTAAGGCATTTACCTGCAAAGCCAGCAGATCCTGGTTTAATTCTCAAGGACCCACGTAAGCCAGATGCACAACGGGGCGCATGCATCTGGAGTTCATTTGCAGTGGCTGGAGGCCCTGGCATGCTGATTGTCTCCCTCTCTTTTTCTTTCTCTCTGCCTCCTTCTCTCTCTCTCAAATAAATAAATAATAAATAAATAAATAAAATATTTGAAAATTAAAATAAAATTTGTTGTGCAGGTTACATGCACCTCAAACCAGAAGTTAAATCAGGCTCCAGGGAGGTCAAGCATTAGCATAAAATACTAAACTTAAAAAAATACTTTCGGGCTGGAGAGATGGCGTAGCGGTTAAGCGCTTGCCTGTGATGTCTAAGGACCCCGGTTCAAGACTCGGTTCCCCAGGTCCCACGTTAGCCAGATGCACAAGGGGCGCACGCGTCTGGAGTTCGTTTGCAGAGGCTGGAAGCCCTGGCGCGCCCATTCTCTCTCTCTCCCTCTATCTGTCTTTCTCTCTGTGTCTGTCGCTCTCAAATAAATAAATAAAAAA
The DNA here is from genome assembly GCF_020740685.1 of Jaculus jaculus. Taxonomy (NCBI): domain Eukaryota; kingdom Metazoa; phylum Chordata; class Mammalia; order Rodentia; family Dipodidae; genus Jaculus; species Jaculus jaculus. The sequence continues at coordinate 52,540,559 of NC_059102.1, forward strand.
TTTTTAAAAAAAAAATACTTTCTGGGGCCTGGGGAGTGAGTTGGTGGTAAAAAGTACTCATGCAAGCCTACAAACCAGAGTTCAGAACCCCAAAACCCATGTAAAACCCCACATAGTAGCATAAGTGTCTCTGATCACAATTTTCCATGAACAAAGATTAAAAACCTCTAGTCTAAACTATAATCACTTCAAATTCCAAACTACTTTTCCCTTTCTGTCTGTCTTATTTTCTTTAAGAGGCGAAGTCTCTCTGTGTGTCCAGGCCAGACAGTCCTCCTGCCCCAGCCTTCCCATAGCCAGGGCTTCAGGTAGACACCACCACGTCTGGCTAAGCCCTCCCATTTCTATTAGTTTAATTTCAGTTTTCTGTAGCCTAAGTCAGCTTCACCATACTGCAGTGACCTATCTGTTGGGAGTGGGGCTCTCACACTGTAAAATGTCCAGCAGCTTCTTTTGCCTCAAACCCTTAGGCCAGTGGCTATCCTCACAAGCACCCCAGTTATCATGTAGCCAAAAAGTCTGCAGACTTTACCCAGTGACCTCTGGTAGGCACGCACCCTTTTCCACCCCACTGAGAATGACCGCTTCACTGCAGCCACAGTGAGCCAAGCACAGTTGCGTAGAATTTCAAAGCTTTTAGAATTCACAGTAGCACGTTCTCGTCTTTCATCCCGTCTACTCGTGTCTCCACCCTAACTTTTTATTAAACAAACTGAAAAACTCTTCTTTCCAGAGTTTAATTTTAAAGTACAGCCAATGACAACCAGCAGAGGGCACTTCTAAACATGATCTGATATTCCTACTTTCTTCTGAGCCCCTGAGGATAGTGATAAGATAAAAAAGTCTGGCCAGCAGTTTGGTCCGACAAACCCTGGGTGTTGGAGGCAAGGAGTGTAGGGGCAAAGACAAGACTGTGGGCTGAAAAAGGAGCTGAGGAGAGAGAAAAATAAATAACATAGGAGAGTTGGATAGTTGGTACCCGTGGCCAAAGATGTGGAACTAGAAACTGGTTCTAGAAACTAAGAGGACTGAGGGGCGGGGTAGAGCTGGAGAGATGGCTTAATGGTTAAAGTGTTTGTCTGCAAAGCCAAAGGACCCAGGTTCGACACCCCAGGACCCATATAAGCCTGATCCACAAGGTGGCACATGTGGCTGGAGCTCATTTGCAGCAGCTGGAGGCCCTGTGGCACTCATTCTCTCTCTATCTGCCTCTCTATCCTTCTTTCTCACTCTCAAATAAATTTTTAAAAAAAGTTTTTAACAAGAAAGAAACTAAAATGGATTCCAGCTACAAGGAGAACCCTGGTCATTTCTAGTTTCCTAGAAAGACCTGGAGGGAGTGTGTAGTAACACTTTATCTTCTTTTTCATTTTGCCTGACTTAACCAAAGTATAAGTACAAAGAAATACTTTATACAAAGTGTGATATCAGATACCTAGGATCCCAGGAGGCTGAGGAAAGAGGATTACATGTTCAAGGCCAGCCTTGTCTATATAAGGAGACCATGGCTCCAAAAAACAAGGGTTAAGGATGTAGCTCAGTGGTAGGGCTCTTACCTAGTACACAAGACACTAGGTTCTATCCTCAGTACACCCAAACCAGCATTTAAGAAAGAAAGGAAGGGGAAAGGAGGGAAGGAAGAAAAGAGTACTCAAATCCAATTTTCTCTGCTCTTGACCTTGTGCAGGAGCCCAAGATATCATGTACCATCTAGTTTCTGGAGGATCTTAAAGTTCCAAAAGTCACCAGGCATAGTGATGCACACCTTTAATCCCAGCACTTGGGAGGCAAAGGTAGGAGGAGGCTACCGTGAGACTACATAGTGAATTCCAGTTCAGCCTGTGCTAGAGTAAAACCCTACCTACCTCAAAAAAGCAGGGGGAGGAGGGGCTGGAGAGATGGTTTAGCAGTTAAGTGCTTGACTGTGAAGCCTAAGGACCCTGGTTTGAGGTTTGATTCCCCAGAACCCACGTAAGCCAGATGCACAAGATGGCGCATGCATCTGGAGTTCCTCTGCAGTGGCTGGAGTCCTTGGTGTGCCCATTCTCTTTCCCTCTCTCTCTGTCTGTCTGTTTCTAATAAATAAAAAAAAATAAACAACACCCCGCAAAAGTTCCAGAAGTCTCCAGGGTCCTGCCATGCTAGGTTTATTACCATAGGTCAATATCACCATTTAATAAGCTGTCTTGAGAACCATGAACTCTTCTAAAAGTAGATTTTCTCAGGGCAGCTTTGATTACCCTCTCCTTCTCACGGACCAACAGGCCTGCTTTGCTCTCTGCCTTGTTCTCAACAACAGACGACCTCTCAGAGGGTGCTTGGCCTAGTGACTCAGGCAGTCCCAGATTGCCACCTCCATGGTCTTTTGGCAAAAATCATAGCACTACCTGGTTTACAAGGAAAAGCATCTTCCCAAAAATGTACTAATCATATTTCTGCACTTAATGTAATATGCAGTGCAGAAATGTTACAGAGGAGGAAAGGGAGGGACAAATGAAAGTCAGTAGAATTTTAGGAATAAGAAAAACATATGCCAATCTGATACTTCGTTGTCCTAAAGAAATAACTCATATCCTCAAGAGTCTCTACTCGTGTACAAATACCGTCAGCCATTGAAGATTTTAAACATGAAGGTTTGCCTGGGAATAGAGATTAAGAATTTGAGTCCTGCCTCCCTTCTCCCAGGCCCATCTCTTGTCCTTTTAGATATCACAAATACTGTATCCCAGTTTATAAAGCTTAAACCTTTCAACCTCTCTACAGTTCAGGTGATGGTGAGTGATAATGAAGCTGGTAAATTAGGGTTCAAACTACTGGTTATGAATAAATCATTAAGTTACTTATTCTCTTTAAAATCTACTTAGTAAATCATTTTTTAAAATTTCTTTAAAAGAATTTGAGGGCTGGAGAGATGGCTCAGCAGTTATGGTGCTTGCCCGTGAAGCCTAAAGACCTGACTTTGATTTGCCAGTACCCACAAAATAAAGCCTGGATGCACATGGTGGAACATGCATATAGAGTTCCTTTGTACTGGCTAGAAGACCTGGTGTACCCATTTTCTCCCCCCACCTCAAATAAATCAGTAAATAAAAAGAATTTGAGTCCTGGAATCCAGCAGGCCTGGTTTGAATATTTCTGGCAATTACCAGCTATGTGACCTTGGGCAGATTACTTAATGATATCACATTTCATCCCTTAAAAGATATAGACCATGGGCTGTAGAGATGGCTTAGTGGTCAAGGCACTTGCCTGTGAAGCCTAAGGACCCAGTTTGATTCCCCAGGACCCACATCAGATGCAAAAGGTGGCACACACATCTGGAGTTCCTCTCTAGTAGCTGGAGGCACTGGCTTGCGCACTCTCTCTCTCTCTCCTTCTCTCTCATGTAAATAAATAAAAATAGAAAATATTTTTAAAATATGGATCAGCGTAATAGAGTTCAACTCATGGTTGTTTGTGAGGATTAGAGGAGATGATAGCCCAGCATGGTGGCACATGCCTTTAATGCTAGCACTTGGGAAGCAGATGGGCCTCCACTCACACCTGTCGGTGAAGGGGTTCCCAGTAGAAGACAAGGGAGGCAAAGGGAGTGGAGCCCAGCTCTGCTCCCTTCCAACTACCATTAGTGAAGAAGTGGAAGCCATACTGGCCAAAACCCTTAAGCAGCAGCATGCGGGCAGAAGGTTTCCCATATCTGGTGCAGGTAGCCAGACACATGGCGTTGGCTTCCCTATGTCAGGGCGTTGAACAGCCTCCTCGAACCAGGAAGCAAACTGCCTCGTGGGGTCCAGAGAGGTGAAACGAGACTCCTCAAATGCTCTGAGACAAGGTGGTACCTATCGGTCCCCACGGTAACTCTTGCGCATTGGTCCCAGGTCCATGACAGCACCTCCACCGCACAGATGTCAGAGGTACTTTGCAGCAGGTCGCCTGAATGTCACCTCTCCCTGTCCCCCCAGAAAGAACTTTGCCTAGACTGGCCTAGAAGTAGTTTGTGAGAGACGCTTGCTGTAATGCCTGTGTCCTGAGAATCTGCATAGGCTTGCCTTGTGTAGAAACAGACTGATGTGAGCAGGGGATACGGCACAGGAAGAAATCTTTGGGCTGAAACTGCTGCTTGTTCAGCTGCAATTACAAGCAAGATTATAACCTTTGAGATTGGGAAGGAAGAATGAAGACCCTTTTGAAGGGACTGAATGTTCAAAGAGTGTTCTGTTCTTCAAAGTCTGCTTTATTCCCCCCTGGATTAACAAATTTGCACAAATGTGCTAAGGAAAGCTGCTGCCCTGAATGAAGTTTTCCGGAACTGTGAGTAGCCTAGCTGCAAGGGCAGAATTGGAACTCCAGAGACTTGTTGCTGGTTAGAATTTTCAGACTTGGAGACTTGTCACTAACTACAGTTGCTGGACTTGGAAGCTGCAGAGTTTGATGTTTGCCCTGTTTAAATCTTGTATTGGTTGAATATATATATACATATATATATACATACATACACACACACACACACACACACACACACACATATATATATGAATAATTTTTTTCTGCTTTGCTCAATGTATCTTTTACAGTGTGAATGTTTATTGTACTGTTATGGGTTTTCTTGAGGTTCTTTTTTTTTGTATTATGGCTCACTTAAAACATCTCAAGTGGGGTGTGGTGGCACATGCCTTTAATCCCAGCACTTGGGAGGCAGAGGTAGGAGTATCACTGTGAGTTCAAGGCCACCCTGAGACTACATAGTGAATTCTAGGTCAGCCTGAGCTAGAGTGAGACCCTACCTCAAAAAACTTTTTTTTAAGATCTCAGATTATGGAGATGTTTGAGCATCATTAGAACAGGTGCACCCCATAAACTTAGGTGTTCTGAATGCTAGGTTCCCAGCTGATGGAGATTTGGGAGTTAACACCTCCTGGAGGGAGTGTATTGTTGGGGGTGGGCTTATGGATATTATAGCCAGCTTCCCCTTGCCAGTGTTTAGCACACTCTCCTGTTTCTAGTGTCCACCTGATGTTGGCCAGTGGGTGATATCCATCCTCTGCTCATGCCATCATTTTCCCCTGCCATCATGGAGCTTCCCCTCAAGCCTGTAAGCTAAAATAAACCTTTTTCCCATAAGCTTCTCTTAGTTGGGTGATTTCTACCAGCAATGCAAACCTGACTGCAACAGGTATTATAGCCAGTGTCCCCTTGCCAGTGCTTAGCACACTTTCCTGTTGCTATTGTCCACCTGATGTTGGCCAGGAGGTGATGTCAACCCTCTGCTCATGCCATCGTTTCCCTGCCCTGCCGTCATGGAGCTGCCCCTTGACCCTGTAAGCCAAAATAAACCCTTTTCCCCACAAGCTACTCTTGGTCAAGCGATTTTCTGCCAGAAATGTGAACATGACTGCAAGACGAACCTGGAAGTGTCACTCTGTAGCCCAGGCTGGCCTTGAACTCATGGCAATCCTCCTACTTCAGTTTTCTAAGTGCTGGGATTAAGGCATGAGCCAACACACCAAGCTATAAACTTTTTAGTGCCCTCTTGTAACATATATTGAAGTTTGAAACTCAAAAATTTATTTTTTCTTTTTTTGTTGTTTTTTGAAACAGCCTCAAAATCTACCTGAGTCTCTCAAGTACCAAAATTCTTCTTTTAAAAAAATTTTTTCAAAGGGGAAAGTGGGGGGGGATATTATCTTGGGATATTTTTTATAATCATGGAAAATGTTAATAAAAATTGAGAAAAAAATAAAAATAAATTTAAAAAAATAAAAAAGTTAAAGTAAAAGAAATTTATTTATTTGAGAGAGAGAGAGAAGAAGCAGAGAAAGAGAGAATGGGCATGCTAGGGCCTCTAGCCACTGCTAATGACCTCTAGATGAATGCCCCACCTTTTGCATCTAGCTTACGTGGGTCCTGGGGAATTGAACCTGGGTCCTTTTGTTTTGCAGGAAATCACCTTAAATGGTAAATCATCTCTCCAGCCCCCCCCCCTTTTCTGTTTTTTAATTTTGGTTTTTGGTTTTTCAAGGTAGGGTCTCACTCTAGCCCAGGTTGATCTGGAACCTGGAATTCACTATGTAGTCACAGGCAAGCCTCAAACTCACAGAGATCCTCCTACCTTTGCCTCCCAGGTGCTGGCATTAAAGGCATGTGCCACCACCCAAAATTCTTAATAAGCATTATGGTCTTTGAAATATCTCTATTTTTCAGTGTCAGGTACATTTAGCTATTATACCAATCTGTAAAAAGATAATAAAATCTTAAAATAGGTCATTTAGCCCAGCACAAAGAACGTACAAAAATTACAAAGAATATGAGACCCAGAGAGAATAGGTGCCACACCCAAGAAAGTAGAGTTTGTTTAAGCAGAGATTCCACAGCTTCTGTCTGCTCTTCAGAGAGCATATAGACAGATTGGTTCTGCAACAATTTTTAATCCATTTTTATTCTATGTATAGCGAATATAAATGTATGAATGTCATTTTCACAGATGAATTATAAACTATAGACATTTTGAAATTTAAAATGGGTCCATGTTTGGATGTTGAATCCAATTTATTATAACTCTTTTAAGAGAGAGAAAGAATTGGCATGCCAGGGCCTCCAGCCGCTGCAATCAAACCCCAGACGTGTATACCACCTAGTGCAATTGTATCACTGCATGTATGGCTTATGTGGAACCTGGAGAGTTGAACATGGGCCTTAGGCTTCATAGGCAAGCGCCTTAACTGCTAAGCTATCTCTCCAGCCCTGAATCCACCTTTTAAGGTGAAGAAGACAATTGTGACCTTTGGCCTAACACATTGCTTGACATACAGTCATTGATACTGGTTGATGGTGCATGAGTTAATATTGTGAAAGACACAGGGCTTTTCTTAATCACATTTTTAGTGAGAATATTGCAGAGCACAGCCATGCTTGGTAGTAAGTTATGCCTACAAAAGTATAAGATACTGATGACCAAAGGCACTTTCCACTAAGACCTGGGAACACAATAACAGGTGATACAAATGGATGATGCTGTAACATAGGAGGATTTACTGAGGGGCTGGAGAGATGACTTAGTGGTTAAGGCACTTGCCTGCAAAGCCAAAGCACCCAGATTTGAGTCCCCAGACCCACATAAGCCAGATGCACAAGTGGCACATGCATCTGGAGTTCTTTTGCAATAGCTGGAGGCCCTGGCATGCCCATTTTCTCTCTCTCAATCTCTCTGTTCTCTTGCTCTCTCAAATAAATAAATAATAAAATATTTTTTAAAAACAAGGAAAATGCCCTGAATGTAATGTGGAAAGACTAAGCTGAGAATTCAATGTCAACTGGATTCAAATTCATTCAGGACAGGAACTGAAGCAATTTGGATAGTTTTTTGTTTATTTGTTTGTTTGTTTGTGTTCCTCAAGATGGCCACGTTTTCATAAGGGATGGAGTTACTATATCTCATGAATTGTGCAAATTCCAGTCAAGAGCAACAGAATGGCTGACTCCAACATCACTAATAATCCTAAGATAATTGATAAGAAACAGGGAAATTCGCATAATGCAATTACGCAAAAATTTAACCAAGTTTCTCCTTGCCTTGAAATTCATTCTCAAGAACTTTGTGTGTTTTGTTGTTGATATTTATAACTGCTTTTCAGTAACTTTTTTCAAACTAAGATGGTCCTCCAGACATGCAGTAGTAAGTCAATGTAGTCTTTATATGGCTGTTGAGGAAACCGCTACCAAACACAGGCAACAGTAAGAGCGAATGAGCTGTATAACAAAGGGTTACAGATTTCAGAAGGCTGAGCAAACACGGTACTGAGAGTCTTCCTTTATTTTCAAATTATATCTTGCTTCAGTCCCAACTTCCTAATTTGACATCAGTCTTTAATGTTATGATGGAGCTGGTTAGTAGTGCTAAGAGTCACATGCTTACAGAGAAAGCGACGTGTTCCCCTTAGTCTGGCAGATAGTGAAGAATCTTTACTGTCAGAGGAGGCATTATTGTGAATTCTCCTGCTTAGCGAATGTTATTTGTAACACTAACATGAACACTCACAAAGTGCTGGGGTGATTTGCAGACATGCATGTGATGGTGAATAATTTAAGTCACCTGAGACACAGGGCCGGCTCTGCCTTCTTGTTTCAGTTCTCCCTGTACACGAGGGTCCTCACAGTCTGATTAGTGACAGATTTTTGTTTATGTCTGTTTTTTTATTAGTGGATGACGGAGGCCTTCACCCTCCCTGCCACCTAATGGTTGCTAAAGGCGGGGAGACATTTTCTTTAGTGGAATAGCCAATGGTAAGTGGTCCATGCTCCAGTAAATAAACCCACCCATGTTCATGCAGGCAACCCTAATTAAATTCAGTGGGCCACACAAAAATAAGACATCAAAGTAGAATCAGGACAAATTGAGAAGAAGGGATTCAGTCAGAGGGGTATGGGGACAAGACAAGGTGAAATGACTAAACGACATTATATACATGCACTAAAATGTGTCAAAATACAAAAAAGAAGAAAGTGTGTGTTAGATAGGCTTTGTTTAGAGTCATATTTGCTGGTGTCCAATTTGTTGATATAATGAATTAACAGTACATAGTAAATACAATGTCTTTAAACTGAGGCACACCTCAAATCATTGTGACCAGGGACTCACAGGACCCTGACTTTGTCATTCCCTGGGAACACTGGTCTACCATAGCTTTTCCCAGAAACACTGATCCAATGCTGGCTTCACAACATTATAGAAGTATCACAGATTAGGAGAGTTAGCCGTCAGCAATTATATTTGTCACCCCATCCTAATTGGCTGATTCCAGATATTCAAAAGTTGACATTTTCCTGTTTCTTCTCGCTCTTGCACATATTTTAAATCAATACAACATTTTTCTCTCAATCAAAGTCAGATAGATCTGCCATGTGTTCTTCTCATTGAGTTTAATTGACAGAGTTTAATGATTATAAATGGTTAGGCTTCTAAGGCAGACACATCTGAATATCATTTCATTTCTCCTAATTTAATTTCTCAAATTCAAGTTAATTTGCAACCAATTATACTTCCAAGACTGAAATATTTCCAAATACTTCATGAGTTTTTTCTTTTTTTCCTATAATCTTGAATTCTAAGTAATTTTCTTTTGGCTTAACAAGCTGGAGCAAAAAAAAAAAAAAAAAAAAAAAAGGACTCAGAAATATGGGTCATTTATGTATTCTGGTCTAGCTAATGTTTTTGGCTATCTGAATCCAACATTACCTTGACTTTTCCATTTCCAGTAAGAAATTGATAGGAGTGGTGATTAAATGCAATCCACTGATAATTTAGTGAAAAATTAACCAAAACCATCTGTATTCTTTTCCAACTTATTTTCCTCATAGAGTTCTCCCTTAGCACCCTTTATGCAAGGGATTGTGTGTTGTATTGAAATGGGAGAGAGAAGCAATAGGAGAGAAATCATACTTCTTCCAGAACAAATGAGAAGGGCAATCATATCCATAAGCATGTAAATTAAGGTGAACAATATGGTGTCAGAAACCACAGGACTCCATATTCAAGCCAATTTTAAAATCCAGTTCTTAAGAAGGTGATAGAGGGCTGGAGAGATAGCTCAGCAGCTAAGGTGCCTGCGGAGCATAATGACCTGAGTTTGATTCCCCAATATCCATGTAACGTCACATGCGTACAGTGATACAGGCATCTGGAGTCTGTTTGCAGTGGCTGGAGGCCCTGGTGTGCCCATTCTCTCTCTCTCTCCTTGCAAATAAATAATAATAAAAAACTTTGAAAAAGGTAATAGAACTCTGCTTCAAGGATAAAGAATAGATACTTGCCAGGTGTGGTGATGCATGCCTTTAAACCCAGCACTTGGGAGGTAGGAAGATTGCCATGAGTTCAAGGCCAACCTGAGACTACATAGTGGATTCCAGGTCAGCTTGGGCTAGGAGACCCTACCTCAAAAAAAAAAAAAAAAAAGAATAGACACTAAACATAAATACACAAGGTAAATGGTTCTATTGTAGAAACAGAGAAAACAATACTAGCTGTGAGTGATAAATAACAAGATTTACTACTTAACATCTTATGTATTAGTTATATATAATTCTTTTGAGCATTGAAGAGCTAATTGGATGAGAATAAACTACAGAAAATACTCCCAAAGCTATGTACCAAAGCTGATTATCATATCCCCAAAGACACCAATTTTACACACACACACACACACACACACACACACACACACACACACACACATATCTGCCACTTTGATTCTTAAGTTCAGCTGAAAGTTTGCAGTCATCTTACTTCTGCCCCCCCAAAAGATGATTATCACAGGCTTTCATACAAGTATTTAAAATACAGTAAGAAGGGCTGGGAGATGTTTAGCAGTTAAAGGCACTTGTTTACAAAGCCTGCTGACCAGGGTTCTGTTGCCCAACTCACATATAGCCAGAGGCAAAGAGTGGTGCTATGTATCTAAGGTTTGTTTGCAGCAGCAAGAGACCCTGGCACAGCCATACTCTCCCATTCTCTCTCTCTCTCTCTCTCTCTCAAAATAAAAAAAAAAAATACATAAATTTTTTTTAAATAAAATAAAATACAAGCTGGGTGTGGTGGCACAAGCCTTCAATCCCAGTACTGAGGAGGCAGAGGTAGGAGCATCGCTGTGAGTTTGAGACTACCCTGAGACTACAGAGTGACTGCCAGGTTAACCTGGGCTAGAGGGAGACCCAAACTCAGCAAAACAAACAAACAAACAGCCAGGCGTGATGGTGCACAGCTTTAATCCTAGTACAGGAGAGGCAGATGTAGGAGGTTCATTGTTGAGTTTGAGGCCACCTTGGGTCTACAGAGTGAGTGCCAGATCAGCCTGGGATAGAGTGAGACCCTACCTCAAAAAAAACTATAAATAAATAAATACATACAATAGGAAACATAACCTTGCTCTTTCCCAAAAGCATGGCACATTTGCCAAAAGTAACTTTATAGCTGGAGTCTAAGACTATCTGGGTTTGAATCCAGCTGTTTAAATTCAAGACCTGACTCTGCAGCTTAATGCCTACACAACCCTACCTAACCATGGGAAGATAGTAAGAAACCTACCTCTGAGTGAGACTACACACGTAACCAACAGAGCTTCACACAAAGGAAGTTTGCAATCAATATTCACAAATATATATTATTTGTGATGCAGACAAATAAAAAATTGAAGCAGTGTGTCCAAAGTGGAAAAGAAAGCAGGGCTGGAAAGATGCCTTAGTAGTTAAGGTGCTTGCCTGCAGAGCCTCAGGACCCAGGTGACATTCCTCAGTACTCACATAAGCCAGATGCACAAGGCAGCACACGTATCTGGAGTTTGTTTGCAGTGTCTAGAGGCCCTGGCCTGCCCATTCTCTCTCTATGTCTCAAATATATGAATACATAAAATAAAATATTAAAAAAGTATGTAAGTAGGTAAAGACTCCAAAGAGACAGAAACAGAAGAATCTCGGCAAGTCATTTCTTTGGAAGAGAGACATTAAAGAAGGATGGAAAGGAGGGGGTCCAGAAAACGATGAATTAGCCCCAAATTGGAAGCTGAGAGCAGAAAGCAATGCAATCATAAGAGCATAGCTTAGGCATTGCAAGTCACTTCGCCAGGACTCTCTGCTAGGAGGCCGTAGATCAGCAGTTTCCTCCAAGGAAAATAGCGCACAGACAGCAGCTCAGCCCTAGCCGCCATGGTTTGAATGTGCTCCCCAGAGTTTATGTGCTGGAAACTTAATCCTGATGCTGCAGTGTTGGGAGGTGGGACCTTTACGAGGTGATTAACTCCTGACAGCGCTGCCATTAGGTCCTTATCACAGGATTCGCTTATAAAAATGACTTTGTCCTATCTCCTCCATTTCTTCCTTCTCCTTCCCCCATATCCCTCCCACCCTGTCTCTCCTACCCTATTCTCATATATTGCCTTTGTTGTGTGCCACAATCCTCCAGAAGAAACAGCCAGAAGCGGACTGAGCCTGTGGGCATTCCCTTAGAGGAGGAGAGGGTGGGGACCGGTCTCAGCTGCTCGGGGGCAAGCTGTGCGCAGCGACGCGCAAGGCGCCGGCCTTGGGGAGACCGAGCACGTAGAGCGTGGAAGCTCACGGGTCAGTGCGCGCCACCGAGCCAGCCACGGCCGTGTTGTGATCCGTGCTGGGATGAAACCTTGCACTGTGGCTGCTTCGGGGTCCCCACAACCCTCCAAGTCACCCCTCGCCCATGCTCTGTCAGAAAGACCAAAAAAACTCATTAGTTTGCCAAAGTGAGCTCTAATGGAATTGGCCTTTAGTGTGTCATGAGTTCCCTGCCTGCGGAGCAAGCACTTGTTGGCTTCTCCCCAGAAAAAAAAAAGTTGACCCAACTGCCTTCCTTCCACCTCGTAGAACGCAGCAGAAAGCTCCCACCAGATGCGCCCTCCGTCTTGGAGTCCAGCAAGTCTCTGTTCATTACAGGTCACCCAGCCTGCGGTGTTCAGTTATAGCAGCACAAAATTACATCACAGACGAAGGTTTCGCACTCTAGTAGACCGGGGCTAACAGTTTTTAACGTAGCGACATTTCGTGACTTTGAGAGTAACATAGTTTGGGCTAGAAAATGTCTAGTGGAGAAAAATCAGCCAAAATAATTCGTTTAAAGTGGGTTAGGGCTGGAGAGATGGCTTAGCGGTTAAGCACTTGCCTGTGAAGCCTAAGGACCCCGGTTCGAGGCTCGATTCCCCAGGACCCACGTTAGCCAGATGCACAACGGGGCGCATGCATCTGGAGTTCGTTTGCAGTGGGTGGAGGCGTTGGCGCGCCCGTTCTCTCTCTCTCTCTCTCTCTCTCTTTCTCTCGCTCTCGCTCTCTCTTTCTCTCGCTCTCGCTCTCGCTCTCTCCATCTGCCTCTTTCTCTCTCTGTTGCTCTCAAATAAATAAAAATAAACCAAACAAGTGGGTTAGAAATCTTCAGTTTTATGATACATAGATCATCATGTTGCTAAATATAAGTAGGTAAATCAATCTAGGGAGATTGAAGATAGGTGACTTGCATAGATGGCACTGCTTAGTCTTTGCTCTGGTGGAGGGCCATGGTTATCGTTTTTGTCACTTTATTTTTTCCAATTCATTATGGAGTTCATTATGCAGTTCTGCTACACACAGCTAGTATACAGTCCTTGTCACATGTGGCTCCTAAAGTTACTTCTATTACGTTCAAACAGAAGAGTCCTGTAATCATATACTTAATGTCCTAGAAATGTCACTTTTTAAAACTTTATTTATTTTATTTGAGAGAGTGAGAAAGAGGCAGATATATAGAGAGAATGGGCACACCAGGGCCTTTAGCAATTGCAAATGAACTCCAGATGCATGTGCCACTTTGTGCATCTGACTTATGTGGGTCCTGGGGACTTGAACCTGGGTTCTTTGGCTTTGTAGGCAAGTGCCTTAATTGCTAAGCCATCTCTCCAGAACAAAATGTCACTTTATTTTCTTTTCAAAAAAATTTTTTATTGACAACTTCCATGATTATAAAAAAAATATCCCATGGTAATACCCTCCCACTCCCCAATTTCCCCTTTGAAACTCCATTCTCTCCATCTCAATCAGTCTCTCTTTCATTTTGATGTCATCATCTTTTCCTCCTATTATGATGGTCTTGTGTAGGTAGTGTCAGGCCCTGTGAGGTCATGGATATCCAGGCCATTTTGTGTCTGGAGGGAGTACGTTGTAAGGAGTCCTACCCTTCATTTGGCTCTTACATTCTTTCCGCCACGTCTTATGTAATACACCCTGAGCCTGAGAAGGTGTGATACAGATATTGCAGTACTGAGCACTCTGGTCACTTCTTTCCAGCACCATGATACTTTCTGAGTCATCCCAAGGTCACTGCCATGTGAAAAGAGAAGATTCTCTACAAAAAGTGAGAGTAGCATTAATATAAGGATATGAACATTAAGAGAAGTGCTTGCTGGGCATAGTATAAACATGTAGCCAGATAGCAGCAGACGTTACACCCCTAGGGCTCATGACTACCTCCGTTTTGTTTTCAGTATCAGGGATGTATCCCCTCCCATGGAGCAGACGTCCACTCCAATTAGAGGGCAGCTGGTTTCCACTATGATAGATGTGCCACTATTGTACCCATTGGCTCATTTGGCCTGGCTGGCCAAATATTAGGCTTGCAGTGCCCACTGTTGAGTATCTTCACTGGTGATTTCTCTTTCTCCCATTGAACTACATGGAGAATGGCTTCTTCCAGATTTCTGTCAGCTGGTCTACATGGAGGAGGTTATTAGCTCAGTTCCAGCAGGATTTCCCAGTGGCTTTGCAGGCCAAGCATGTGGAGTCTTCAGCAATAGGGTCTTATCATCTATTCCTGGTGGGAAACCAAGGGCCTTGGCAATGGCCACAGCCCATTTTTTAATTGGCTTGTTTGACTTCTTATTATTTAATTTTTTGAATTTTTTTATATCCTAGATATTAATCCTCTATCAGATTTTTTCTCATTCTGTAGGTTGCCTCTTTGCTTTACTCACAGTGTCCTTTGCCATAAAAAATTTTTGTTATTTCATGAGGTCCCAGCAGTTAATCTGTGGTTTTATTGCCTGAGCAATTGGGGTTATATTCAGAAAGTCTTTGCCAAGACCAATATGTTGAAGGGTTTCCCTACTTTTTCCTCTAGCAGTTTCAGAGTTTCAGGTCTTTAATCCATTTGGACTTCATTCTTGTGCATGGAGAGAGAATAATCTATTTTCATCCTTCTACAGATACATATCAAGTTTTCTCAGCACCATTTGCTGAAGAGGCTGTCTTTTCTCCAATGAGTATTTTTGACATTTTTATTGAATATCGGGTGGCTATAGCAATCTGGACTTATATCTGACTCCTCTATTCTGTTCCATTGATCTACATGTCTGTTTTTGTGCCAGTACCATGCTGTTTTTTTTACTATGGATCTGTAGTATAGGTTAAAATCAGGTATGGTGATACCACCAGCCTTATTTTTGTTGCCCAGTATTGTTTTAGATATTTGAGATTTTTTTGTGATTCCAAATGAATTTTGGATTGTTTTTTCTATTTCTCTGAAGAATGCCATTGGAATTTTGATGGGGATTACATTAAATGTGTAGATTGCTTTTGGTAAGATTGCCACAAAATGAAGTAAGAGGAAAGTTTTAAGATGTGACAGACATATTTACAAACTACATATATGGTATGAGTCCCAGAAAAAAAAAGTGGATAGACTGAAGAAAGGGAATTATAAGAAAAAAATTTTCTTGAGTAGAAACTTGAGTCTTCAAATTAAAAGAAGGGCACACAGAGAGCTAGTCACGGGGGGGGCGGGGGATGCATTTAGACCCATGTTGGCAAGATGTCTGAACTCCAAGAAAAAGAGAAATATAAAAGTCTCCAGCAGGAGACAGGGGAAAAAAATGCTTCAAAAGGAATGAGAACAATGTAACATCAGAATTCACCAGCTTTAGTGGATAACAGAAGATGATGGCACACTTTCTTGAAATGCTGAGAAAAATCATTTGGAGCACAAAATTCTATGCCTAGTCAAACAATCACACAGGCATATGGGTAAATAAAAATATGCTTAGACTTGGAAAGTTTACAATGCATGTACTTTGACCAAAATAAAATACCCATAGACAAAAAAAAAAAAAAATGGACAGAGGGAAAAGCTATGAAAAACAAATACTTCATAAATGTTCTAGTTGCTTCTAAACCATTGTCAAGGACATGTTCATAAAGCCTAATGTGGATGCCTCTTGAGGAGAAGAGAATTTTTGGTCTAACCCCTGCATGCTCTCAGAGAACATTCCTTAGCCCTCAGGACATCAGAGACTGCTACAGCAGAAGTGAACTTGGGTACAACCATTTACTTAGTTTGGCCTCACCCAAGACTGATCTGAGGACAGAAAGCCCAGTCTTCCAGTTTAAACAGCTTTGAAGTCCTCCACCTGCAGAAGTCCTAGGAAGGGAGCAGATGTACCCCAGGCTGGAATAACAAGGACTCTTCCTTCTGCCTTACCCCTCTGTTTCCTTTCCTCAGCATGGAACCCAGGACCCTCCCTAGGAAATACCCTCTCTGTCTTAGAGCCTCCGTCCTGAGAGACTGCAAAAATGCTGAGAAAATTATGATTTCAAGAAAACAAAAATGGAGGTTTTAAATAAATAAAACAGGTAGGTAATGTTGAAATGAATTTAACCAAATATAGAAGTAATGACATGATTAAGGAAGGATGAAGAAAAAGTGAAGATATTTTAATGGGTCTGGTCAATATGGAAATTTGGCATGTCACTGAGAGCAACAAAGCCTTAGCTCTTGCTCAGGAGCCAGGGTAGGGGTGGATCACAGCCACACAACGCTCACCCTCAGTCAGTGACCTCCAGATTCTTGTCATATGAATGTCAGCAACTGAAATCCAAAGGCCAAAGGATAGGATTTAGAAAGTTGTTATCAGATTATAGATGGAATTTAAGAGAAGGAAGGAAGGCAATGTTTCTATACAGTAGGAGGGGGTTCTAGAAATGGAAAAACCCACCTAGAGACCCAGATTGGGGTCTTTTGTGTGAGCCCCCCTGAATGGGCAGCTGGACAAATCAGTTCACTTCTGATACCTGACATCCACATAGTGTTAGGCTCTAGGGAAGCAACCACTACCAGGAAGGAAGAGACAAAAATGAAGGCACTTAATCACTGCTCTGGTGAGGTTTTAAGAGTTGAGAAAATGGTCAGATTCTCCCCTTCAGGACTAAAGAGATTTCTTGCTTCTACTTCAGTAGGGCTTTGGGGTGTTATCCCTAGACTGCCTCACAGTCTTCAGGAGGGAGAAGGTAATGTTTCCTAATTCTCAACATCAACCTACAACTATACTTAGTATGTTTGGGGTTTTTGTTATTTTTTTAAATGCAAGAGCAAGTTTACAAAATACCAAAGTAGTATCTTATATTTTAATGTGTATAACATGGTTACTTTACTTTATTTTTAAATCTTTTATTTATTTGGGAGAGAGAGAGAGAAAGAGGCAGAAAGAGAGAGAATGGGTACATCAGGGCTTCCTGCCACTACAAATGAACTTCAGACACATGTACCACTTTGTGCATCTGGCTTTATGTGGATACTTGGGAGTCAACCCCAGGCTTTGCAGGCAGCTCCAACCACTGAACAATCTCTCCATGTTTTACTTTGTAATGTAGGTTCTTGGATCCTGCGTTCCAAACGTTCATATTTCATGACAGGTGTGGGATATGGAAACCTGCAGTGTTAACACAGGATAGTCCTGGGGGTGGTATACTGTGAAGAACCTTGAGGAGTACTGTTTTAGAGAAGAAAAAGGAATGAAGAAACTACAACCAACTGGAAAAAAAAATTGAAAGAAAGAAATAGAAACAGGAAATAAAATGTCAGCAATAAGGAGCAAGCATATCAGTAACCAAGAAGCCTAAATGGGTTAAATTTCCCTCTTTAAGACTAAACTGCTTTTGATTAAAAACTAAATTCAGGGGCTGGAGAGATTGCTTAGCAGTTAAGGTGCTTGCTGCGAAGCCTAAGGACCCAGGTTTGATTCTCCAGATCCCATGTAAGCCAGATGCACATGTTGGCCCATGCATCTGGAGTACGTTTGAAGTAGCTCGAGGCTCTGGTGCACCCATTCTCCCTCTCCATCTCTCTGTCTCTAACAAATAAATAGATCTTAAAAAAAATTCAGGCTGGAAAGATGGCTTTGTGGCTAAACCTCTTGCCTGCAGATCCTAACAACCCATGTTTGACTTTCCAGGTTCCATGTAAGCCAGACATACCAAGGTGACACAACACACAAGATCGCACATGCGCACAAGGTGGCACACACATCTGGAGTTCCATTACAGTGGCCCTGGCACACCAACTCTCTCTGCCTCTCTCTCTCTCATTCTTGCACTCTTGCATTTTAAAAAAGGCCAGTCTATTGGGCTTGCCTTTAAAAAAATAAATCCACCTGGTTGTGGTGGTACACGCCTTTGATCCTCAGTAGTCTGAGATAGGAGGATCTGTAAGTTTGAGACTAACTTGGGACTACAGAATGAATTCAAGGTCAGCCTGGGCTAGAGTAAGACACTACCTGGTAAACAACAGCAACAAAATCCAGCTACTTTTTACAAGAGTTTAAGAATAAAATGACACAGAAAGCCAGGCAAAGTGAAAGATAGATCTAATCCCAGTTACTCAGGAAACTGAGAAAGGAATTGGAGCTCAGGAATTCAAAGTCAGCCTGTGCAACACTGTGACACCACAGATTGACAGACAGGCAGGCAGGCAGGCAGATAGACAGACGGACAGACAGACAAAGTGAAGCTCTGGATTTAATTCTCAGCACACACAAATATAGAAAGAAATATGCAGATAGTCATAATAGAAAAAAGACTGGCAAAACTGAAGACTCTTGGTTGCCCACCAGAACTAGATGGCAAGACTATTACTGAAGTCACCATGTTTGAGGTGTGGGATACTGAGAAATCAAGCTAGAGCTGAGCAGAAAGCTTCCTTCCTGTTAACTAGCTGTCACGATGCTAGAAAGAGCTATGCAGCCTGTTGGGGGAGAAAAGTCATCAATGGTCTTAACCAAAAGTGGACCCTGCAAGCCTTATGGCTGGCCAGGCAGGCCAAATGTGCCAACTGGTACAATAGCAGCATATCTGTTATAGGGGAAATCAACTGTTCTCTGATTGGATTTGAGGCCTACTCCATGGCAGGGAAGTCCTGTTTGGTACTGAAAACCTAATGAAAAACCTACAGCTTGGGAAGTCATAAGCCATAGTGGGGAAAACCACTTAAGTGCTGTCTGGCTAAATGGATGTATTATGTCCACAAAACTTCCCTCTAAATACTTATTTTATGCCTTTGTATTAATGCTACTCTCACTTTGGGTTAAAGAAGCTTCTCTTTACAGATGGCAGTGACCACTGTGGAGACTCAACAATGGCCAAAGTGCCGAGAAGTGACAGTGAAGTGCTCAGCACTGAGTGAGACATCTCCCCCACACCCTCCAAGGCGCAGGGACCATTGCTTTGCAATACTGTCTTTCAGACACAAGGTTGCTATGGTCTCACGGTAGCTGGCACTACCTATACAAACCTGCATAATAGGAGAGAAAAAAATGATGACATCAAAATAGAAGAGAAGGCTAGAGAGATGGCTTAGTGGTTAAGGCATTTGGCTATGAAGCCTAAGGACTCAGGTTCAATTCCCCAGGACCCATGTAAGCCAGATGCACAAGGTAGTACATGTGTCTGGAGTTCATTTGCAGTGGCTGGATGTCCTGGCACACCCATTCTCTCTCTCTCTCTCTCTCCTCTGTCTCTCTCTCTCTCTCTTTCTCTCTCTCCCTCCCTCCCTCCCTCCCTTCTTCCCTCTCTTTGCCTCTCTCACTGCTTGCAAATAAATAAATAGTTTAAAAAAAAATAGAAGACAAACTAGTTAGAAAGAGGAAAGAATTCAATGAAGAGGGTATGGGGGGGTAAAAGTAAGGGTGGTGAAAGGGGATTGATCATGACATCATATATATATTGTCAATAAAATATTTTTAAAAGAGTAGCAAAATTACAGAATAAATGAAATTAAAGGCAAAAATCTTTAAATGAGGGTTGAAGAGATGGTTAAGCAGTTAAGTGCACTTCCTGCAGAAGCATGTTGAGGCCCAAGACTGTCTAAGTTCAAATCTCCAGCACCCACATAAATAGGAGGAAACTGAGTCCTGGGAATCACTGGTGCTCGTGCATGGCAAGCTCTGGAATCAGCAAGAGACTTCATGCAAGGAAAAAAGGTGGGTGAGTGATGGAGAGAGATACCCATGTTTTCTAGCCACCACAGGTAAGCTCACAGGGTACCACATCAAAATAGACATGCGCATATGCCACACCATACATACTATGCACATGCAACACACAATTATTTTTTTAATATTTTATTTATTTGAGAGACTGATAGAAAAGTAGAAAGACAGAGAGAAAGAGAGATAAAATGGGTATGTTAGGGCCTACAGCTACTGCAAATGAACTTGATACATGCACCACCCTGTGTACTTAGGTTATGTGGGTCCTGGGGAGTTGAATCTGGGCATCACCATGCCCAGCTCAAATAAAATTTTTAAATGAGAAAAAGGAAGTTGCTTCATATTGGTATACTTACTAACAATGTGGTAAAACATTTATAATACTTTCTTCTCTCTCTGTTGCTCTCAAATAAATAAATAAAAACACAACAACAAATTTAAAAAAAAAAAAAAAAAAAGGCTGGAGACATGGCCTAGTGGTTAAGCGCTTGCCTGTAAAGCCTAAGGACCCCAGTTCAAGGCTCAATTTCCCAGGACCCACGTTAGCCAGATGCACAAGGGGGCTCAGGCATCTGGAGTTGGTCTGTAGTGGCAGGAGGCTCTGGCGTGCCCATTCTCTCTCTCTCTCTCTCTCTCTCTCTCTGTCTCCCCCTCTTTCTCTCTCTGTCTGTTGCTCTCAAATAAATAAATAAAAAAAATTAAAACAACATTTATAAAGCTTTCATGAGCTTTAATGTGAAATTACTGGATGTCATTCAAATACGTAAATATGTTAACATTAATTATCTTAATTTACATATAAAATAAAAACTAATAAGCAAAATAAAAGCAAAAGTTATTGCATCAACAATAAGAGTGATATTGTTTTTAAAATATTTTTTGGTTCATTTTTATTTATTTATTTATTTGAGAGTGACAGAGAGAGAGAAAGAGGCAGATAGAGAGAGAGAGAATGGGCGCGCCAGGGCTTCCAGCCTCTGCAAATGAACTCCAGACGAGTGCTCCCCCTTGTGCATCTGGCTAATGTGGGTCCTGGGGAATCGAGCCTCGAACCGGGGTCCTTAGGCTTCACAGGCAAGCGCTTAACCGCTAAGCCATCTCTCCAGCCCTGGAGTGATATTTTTTTTAAAGTCTTATTTTATAGAGAAAGAAGCCAGTATTGGTTCTTGTAGGATCATCATTGAGTATTTTGTTTTATTTATTTATTTATTTATTTATTTGAGAGCAACAGACACAGAGAGAAAGACAGATAGAGGGAGAGAGAGAGAATGGGCGCGCCAGGGCCTCCAGCCCCTGCAAACGAACTCCAGACACGTGCGCCCCCTTGTGCATCTGGCTAACGTGGGTCCTGGGGAATCGAGCCTCGAACCGGGGTCCTTAGGCTTCACAGGCAAGCGCTTAACCGCTAAGCCATCTCTCCAGCCCAAGAGTGATATTTTTAAGTAGTTATTTATTTAATAATGTATTTATTTAAGAGAAAGAGGAGAAAATGGGAGGGCCAGGATCTCCAGCCACTGCAAATGTACTCCAGATACATGTGACACCTTGTGCATCTGGCTTTACATAAATATTGGGGAACCAAACCCAGGCTGTCAGGTTTTGTAAGCAAGTCTCGTTAACTGCTGAGCTGTCACTACAGCCCCAGAGTGATATTTTTAATGCATAAAATGTGTTGTCAATTTATTTTTTAAGAAAAAAATTATCATATAAAAGTAGAAATATGGCTGGAAATACAGCTTAGTGGTTCAGGCACTTGCCTGTGAGGCCTAAGGACCTGTGTTCAACTCCCCAGTACCCACATAAGCCAGATGCACAAGGTGGCACATACGTCTGGAGTTCGTTTGCAGTGGCTAGAGGCCCTGGTGTGCCCATTCTATCAGCCTCTTCCTTCCTCCCTCTCTCTCTCTCTAATAAATAAAGAATAAAAAATCTAAAGTAGAAATAGTCCACAGTTCAAATAACCATTAATATTTCATTTATTTCCCCATTTATTTTCTGAATATTTTAAAACAAATCCCAGACATCATTTCACTTATAAGCACTTAGGTATGCACATGAAGTGGCATTTTCCAAAATCATCTTGACATTATCAATTTTAATTAAAAATCACCAAAAAATTCTTAATATTTAATGCTAAGCCCACATACAAATCCCATGGATTTTCTCAAAAGAATACATTTTCAATTGATCTGTTTGAATCAAGACCTAAATAACGTCAGACATAATGGTGCAAGCCTGTGATCGCAGTACTTGGGGGATGGAGACAAAAGAATAAAGAGTTTAAATCCAGCCTGGGCTTAAAATAAAAATTCTAAGTTCTTCACATTGCATTTGATTACACTGTTTCTTTTGTTTGGTAACAGCTCCCCCTGCCATTATTCTGTTTAAGATGGATAATTTAGTGTTTTCTTTGTTTTGTTGTTTTGTTTTTTACCATTTTCTTAGAGTTGTGCAACCTCCACCAGCAGAGTTTTAGAATACTTTCAGTAACCCCATTCCCAAAATAAATCCTGGCCATGTAACAAGCGCTGTTCATGCTATGGTTTCAGGTTGATTGATGATCACGCTGTTGTTTCACTCCACAAAAGTTGCAAGAGGGTGATTTCCCATGCCTACCATCTGCATTTACTAGTGGGACTATTTCACAAAGGCCTTTAAGCCTCAATTGTTTGTTACTCTGAAATAAGGTTTGAATATAAAGGTTTAATTCTTTGTTTCTCTATCTATATATCTTTCTTAGTTTCTTGTTTCTTTTGTTTGATTATTATTTCTTATTATTATTGTGTGAGAGAGAGAGAGAGAAAGAGAGAGAGAGAGAATATAAAGCAGCTTGGGCTGGTCTGGAACTTGCAATGTAGCAGAGAACGACCATGAATTCTTGTCCTCCTGCCTCTACTTCCCACATACTGGGATTCTAGGCATGCACCATCATGCCCACTGCTCTTATTATTATTTTTTAATTTTTTTTAGAGAGACAGAGACAGAGGGAGAGAGAGAATTGGCACACCAGGGCCTCAGCCACTGCAACAGAACTCCAGATGCTTGCTCCACCTAGTGGGCATGTGCAACCTTACGCTTGCCTCGCCTTTGTGTGTCTGGCTGACATGGGATCTGGAGAGTCAAACATGAATCCTTAGGCTTTTTTTTTTTAAATGTTTTTTGGGTTTTTTTTAAATATTTTTTTGTTCATTTTTTATGTATTTATTTGAGAGCGACAGACACAGAGAGAAAGACAGAGGGAGAGGGAAAGAATGGGCACGCCAGGGCTTCCAGCCCCTGCAAACAAACTCCAGACATGTGCGCTCCCTTGTGTATCTGGCTAACGTGAGACCTGGGTAACCGAGCCTCAAACCGGGGTCCTTAGGCTTCACAGGCAAGCGCTTAACTGCTAAGCCATCTCTCCAGCCCAATCCTTAGGCTTTTTAGGCAAGCACCTTAATCACTAAGCAATCTATCCAGCCTGCCCAGTGCTTTTTGATATACAAAACATAAACTGGTTAACCACCTTTGGTGGTGACTGGTAGATTTATTGTGTGTTGTGTTGTGAAGTTTTACATTTCTACATGATTCAATCAAGTATAGTTATCATTCTTTCCTTAATATCTACATTTCCCCCACTAGTCTTTCATAGCCTGCTTGTTTTCTGGTAGGATAAGATGTTCCAGGTTCACCTTATGCATGTCCTATCTTGAAACTGTAATCTCCCATTTATGCATCGAGCCTGGGGTCCTTTCAGTTGGAAATAGAAACAATGTCAATAGGAGGGCACAAGAGCAAGGTGGCCATCATAGGAAGTATGCACTGACTGTTGAAGGGGGAAACACAGCATTATGCTGATTTTCATCTTAAAATTGAGATTATGGCTATTCATTTAAATTCTCTGGATTTGTGTATCTCTTTTGTTCTAAACTAGGCATCTGGTTTCTAATATTAGCATAACTATCTCTTTCCTTTGATATACTCCTAATTGTTTTAAAAGAGCAAAGTCACAGTGCTGAGATACTGATCCAACATTGTTCTGGACAATTCGGTGAAGGTGCTTTGTGGATTAAGTTAAAATTTGAGTCAGTAAAGTTTGAGTAAAGCAGATAACTTGCCACAGTGCAGATGGGCCTTGCCCAATCAGTGAAAAGTCTTAATAGAACCAAAACTGCCCTCCCCTGAATCCCTCATCTTGCCGTTAGCCTCCACCGTAATTGCTCCTGCACCTCCAGAGTGCTTGCTTCACCTACAAATTTGGAATGACCAAGTCCTCACAATTCTCCAAAACTAATGCACATTCCAGAGAAATAAGAAGTCTATTAAGGGCTGGAGAGGGGGCTCAGTGGTTAAAGGTACTTGCTTGCAAAGCCTGATGGACCAGTGTTCAAGTCCCTATTACCCATGTTTTAAAGCCAGATGCACAAAGTGGCACATGTGTCTGGAGTTTGTTTGCAGTGGCAGGAGGTCCTGGTGCACCAAACTTGTCCTCTCTCTGTCTTTTCCCCCTTGGAAATAAATAATTTCATTTATAAAAAAATTAAAAGTCCATTAAAGATTTACAGAGAAAACTTCATAACAACATTATTCATAAGAGCCAAAAAGTGATGACAATTGAGTGATGACTACATAAAAATGTGGAATATAGATCTACGAAATCACTTAGTTATAAAAAGAAAAAGAGTTCTGATTCCTGTGACAATATGATGAACCTTGAAGACAAATCAATAGCAATTACTCAAATGACAGAAAAGGACTGAAAAAATAGTATATGTAGGGCAATATCTAGCAGAATAATATATATGAAACTAAGTTATGGAAGAACTGAAAATCAAATGAATAGGATAGAATCTTGGAAGTAATAATGTTTGGAAATTTGCTTAATTAGACGAAAAGTAACTTTTCAGAACTAAAAGAGGGGCTGGAGAGATAGCTCACCAGTTAAGGCTCTTGCCTGCAATAATGACCTGGGTTTGATTCCTCAGTACCCATGTAAAGCCAGATGCACATAGTGGCTATGATAAACACATAAAATCAAAGAGTAAAAAGTAAATTTTAAATTCTTAAGAACAGACTGGAAACCAAAGGTGGTGGCTCACACCTTTAATCCCAGCACTCAGGAGGCAGAGGTAGGAGGATTGCCATGAGTTCAAGGTCACCCTGAGACTACATAGTGAATTCCAGGTTAGCCTGAAAGAAACCCTATCTTGAAAAAAAAGAAAACCCAGACCAGGCAGGATATAGTGCATACAGAGAAGCAGTGGTTAAGTAAGGGCTGACCCCATCAACAACAGTGTAAGAATAAAAGTAACACAATAACATTATTAAAGTGATGTCAAGATTTGATATCCTTAAACAAATGAACTCCAGACACATGTACCACCTTGTGCATCTGGCTTATGTAGGTCCTGAGGAATTGAACTTGGGTCCTTTGGATTAAACAAAGGCTTAAAAAATATTGTTTTCTTGTTAATGAAATAAAGAAAACTTTAAAAAAAGTTTTTTCAACAGTTGCAAACACCCGCTTCCAGAAGACTGGTGTTCCAAGCCATCCCTTAGTCTGTAATGAGATGGTGTCAGATGAGAAGGCAAATCCGTAAAGCACCTGGGAAAACAAGGAGTTCATTTGCAGTGGCTAGAGGCCCTGGTGTGCTCTCTCTCTCTCTCTCTCTCTCTCTCAATCTCTCAAATAAATAAATAAAAATTAAAAAAATGTTAAATGATACCAAGGGGACTGGAGAGCTTGCTCAGTGGTTAAGGCACTTCCCTGCAAAACCTAATGACCAGAGTTTGATTCTCCAGTGCCCATGTAAAGCCACATGCACAAAGTGACACATGCATTTGTTGTTCGTTTACAGTGGTTAGAGGCTCTGGCATGTCAAAAGCTTGGTCTTGGGCTAGAGAGATTGTGTGCCTGCAAAGCCTAATGACCCATATTAGATTCTCCAGATCCCACATAAGCCAGATGCACAAAGGTGAGGCAGGTGCAAGGTCACACATGCCCACTAAGTGGTGCAAGCATCTGGAGTTTGATTGTAGTAACTGAGGCCCTGGTATGTGAATTCTCTCTCTCAAAAAAAAAAAAAAAAAAGCTTGGCATCCAGCCTATGGTAAGACTAGGAAGAGAGACTGAGAGGGGGAAGGAGCAGGATGGAGAGTGAAGTTGCAAAGGGGAAAGAGCAGGGAAGGGAAACTACCATGGTTTATTGTCTGTAATTATGGAAGTTGTCAATAAAAATCTTAAAAAAAAAAGAAAAGAAAAGAAATGACAATAAATGTTGGTGAGGATGTGGAAAAAGAAGAACCCTTCTAGAACCCTTCTACACTGTTAGTGGGAGTGTAAACTGGCATCACCATTGTGGAAATCTTTGTGGAGGGTTCCTGAGACAGCTGAAAATAGATGTGCCATATGACCAAGATATAGCACTCCTAGGCATATATCCTAAGGACCCTCTGACTACCTTAGAAACCCTTGCACAACTATGTTTCTGGCCACTGTATTCACAGTAGCTGGGAAATGGAACCGGCCTAGATGTCCTTCAATTGATGAGTGAATAAAGAAGATGGTACATTTATGCAATGGAGTTCTATTCAGTGGTGAAGAAAAATGAAATTTGTAGGGAAATTGATAGACCTAGAAAGGATTATACTAAGTGAGGTAACACAGGCCCAGAAATCCAAACATTGTATGTTATCTCTCATATGTGGATCCTCGCTACATATGTTTAGACTTGTGTGTGAGTTGGAGTAAAAAATCAGTAGCAGAGGCAGTAAACTAGAAAAGGGCTATAAGGGAAGGAAAAGAGAGAAGGAATTAAGGGGATGGTATTATTATATATATGTAAGCAGACAAACAAATTACTGGGGGATGAAATAACCTAAGTGAAGTCAAGGGAAGAAATTGAGTAAAAGGGTGGGGGATGGTTAATCAAAATTCAAGATATTGTGAATAAACCATATGAAAACCTACTTTTTTGGATAATGGCACATTCAGAAGCCATGGACTGTTACTTAAAAACTTTCAGTGCCAGGAATGGGATACCAACCATCTAGTGAGTTGTTGGCCATGGAGGTCCCTGATGCCCCCAAAACATTGCAGGCTATTGTCAATGCTTTGATTTCCCACCGGAAATAGATGATAAGACCCTATTGCTGAAGACTCCACATGCCTGTTCTGCAAGATCACTGATCAAGCTGGGGCTGTGCTGAAAATTTCCTCCTTGTAGACCAGTTGACAGAAAGTTGGAAAAAGCTACACAGTATGCAGCCCTATGGGAGACAGAAGTCATCAGCAATGAAGACAGTGAACATTGTAAGCTTCAAGTTTGGCCAGCCAGGGCCAAATGACCAAACTGGTGCAATGGTGCCATGTGGGTTATGGAGGAAACCAGCTACTCTCTAATTGGACTGGAGGCCTGCTCCATGGGAGGAAATAGATGCCTGGGACTGAAAACCTCATCAAAAGCCTATGGTGGGGAAGGTCATGAGCCTTAGGAGTATAATGCCTGCTCTTGTCTGGGTAAATGCATATATTATGCTAACAAAACTGCTCTTTAAGCACTTTACTTAATGTTCATACCCATATATTAATGCTACTCTCACTTTTGGTTAGGGAAGCTTCTATTTTCAGATGGCGGTGACCACTAGGATGACCCCAAAGGCACCATAGTGCTGAAACGAGTGACAGAGGAGTTCAGCTCTGTAACATCTCTACCACACCTTCAAGGCTCAGGGTCCATTGCAGAAGATGTAGCTAAAATAATGTAAGAGCCAAAGGAAGGGTAGGATTGCTTACAATGCAATCATCCAGACAGAAACTGGCCTCAATATCCTTGACCTTGCAGTGCCTAGAACTACCTTCACAAGACGCTCATAATAGGAGGAAAAGACAATGACATCAAAATTAAAGAGAGACTAGCAGAGAGAGAGAAGAAGGAGACATGATGGAGTGTGGATTGTGAAGGGGAAAGTGGGGGAGGGATGGGAATTATCATGGTTTATTGTCTGTAAGTATGGACGCTGTTAAAAAAAAACAGTCCTTGGACAATGGGGACGTTTGAACATCATTAGGATTGGTAAAAAACTATGGGGACTTTTAAAGTTGGATGAATGCATTGCATTGTATATAATGGATGATTATCAGGAGAATGTGCCAAACACTGGCAAGGGGAAACTGGCTATAATACCCATAAGCCCACCCCCAACAACACACTGCCTCCAGGAGGCTTTAATTTCCAATGGTCATCATCTGGGGAGACTAGCATTCAGAATACCTGTTTATAGGGGACACCTGAATCAAACCACCACAGGTATTACAGCCAGTTTCCCCTTACTAGTGTTTGGCACACTCTCCTGTTCCTGTTGTCCACCTTATGTGGGCCAGGGGGTGATGTCTACCCTCTGCTCATGTCATTGTTTTCCCTGTAGTCGTGGAGCTTCCCCTCGAGCCTGTAAGCCAAAATAAACCTCTTTTTCCCACAAGCTGCTCTTGGTTGGGTGATTTCTACCAGCAAGGTGAACCTGACTGCAGCACCAACCAATGTGGAAAAAGAAAAGTGTTCCCTCCTTACATCTAGAAATTGATCCAGGGAAAGAGACTATGACTGAAGTCTTCTTTACTTTGTGTTTTTGGGGGGATCTAACCCAGGGCCTTACACAGGCTACACTAGCACTATGCCACTGAGCTATTCCCCCAGTACTGTAATTTAAATTTTAATATATAGCTAAATTACCAGGTTAAAATCAAGGACAGTGTGTGGCTTGGCTGCTCAGCCTAGTAATCCCAGTAATTACTAGAAAGGCTGAAGCAAGTTCAAGGATAGTCTGGACTACATGGTGAGACCTTGTGTCAAAAAAAAAGAAAAGAAAGAAAGAAAGAAATATCACACCTTTAATCCCAGTACTCAGGAGGCAGAGGTAGGAAGATCACTGTGAGTTTCTAGCCAGCCTGGGACTACATACTGAATTACAGCTCATCTTACGCTAGAGTAAGACCCTACCTCAAGAAACAAACAAAAATGCCAGGTGTGGTGGTACACAGTATGCAGCCCTATGGAGTTTGGAGTTTGCCAAATTTGATAAATTCTCCACCTTTAATCCCAGCACTCACTTGGGAGGCTGAGGTAGGAGGATCGCTGTGAGTTCATAGGCCAGCCCAAGACTAATTCCAGGTCAGTCTGCACTAGAGCAAGACCCTATGTCAAAAAGCCAAAAAAAAAAAAAAAAAAAAAATCAAGAGCATGGTAGCTTTTATTTCATAACCTAATTTTACAATTGATTATAGAAAAGTTATCTAAGCCATACATTGTGTTTGGAATAAGAATTTCAAACAGGAAGTGTTCAGGGAAAATGTTCTGAGGCAAAAACTCCAGTGAAACCACCACACCCAGATTACTCACCACTTCTCTGGAGAAGTGAAAACCTGACGATGTTGTTTCTCTCCTTGCCAACTCCAAAGCCCATATACTTCCAAATTCCCGGAAGATTAAAAACAAGTTCTTGTTTTTCATACAATAAGCAAGCACAACAACTACATCCATAACCCCTCCTTAAAAAGAACTCATGGGGATTCTGTGAAAAAGGGGATGGGAAAAATTTTAGTTAGTGAATTAATAAGTGAATTTTTTAGACATTTTGCATCTGTTCTGCATAAAAAAGTAGAAATGCCTAGATAATTATTCCTAGTGATAAGAAAATTTGGAAAACGTCTTCCAAGCAAGTTTTTTGTAGAATAATCACCACCTGGTTTGTTGTTTCTATGATTATAATCACTCTCAATAGGGGAAAATGTCACCCCAGCCCTTGAACAGTGTTTCACTTCTCTGATGCCATGTCTGATTCCATTGTGAGTGAATCTACTGCACTTTAGATAATAAAGAGGACAGACTGCTGTTACTGCTGAAGATATTTCATCAGGCTTTCTGCTAGCGTGAGTCATAGCAGAGGATTTGATGCTTTGTGAGAAGAAACCACAGGCCACTAATAAGCACTAGAAACTTCCACACACAACACAAAGGAATCAGCTGATTTTACTCTACATTTCTCTGCAATAATCTACTATGTGATAGCCCTGCCTTGGGTTTTATGAGTACTGTTTTTAGGAGTAAAGGACATAATGTCTCTCCTTGAAAAAGGTTTAACATGTGAACTTGATATGATTTCAGAGGGTCCTCACTGTGTCCTGAGCAATATGTTTCATTTCCCCATTTTACAAGGTGGTCAGTGCTAGTGAACTAAGAACAGAACTTATCAAACTTGGCAAACTCCAAACTCCAGGCCAGGAGCTGGAGAGATGGCTAAAGAAATCAGCATTCTTTTTTTAAGAAAATATTTACTTATTTAAGACAGAGAGAAAGGCGGATAGAGAGAGGATAGGTATGTCAGTGCCTCTAGCCACTGCAAATGAACTCCAGGTGCATGTGCCACCTTGTGCATCTGATTTTACAAGGGTACTGAGGAATGGAGACCACACCCTTTGGCTTTGCAGGTAATCACCTTAGCCACTAAGCCATCTCTCCAACCCCAGCAGGGCCTTCTACCACTACAAATGAACTCTAGACACATGTACCACTTTCTGCATCTGGCTTTATGTGGCTACTGGGGAATGGAATCCAGGTCATTAGGCTTTTCAAGTAAACACCTTTAACCACTGAGCCATCTCTCCAAGCCCTGGCCCAGAGTTTGAAGTTTGCCAAGTTTGATAAGTTCTGTTCTTAGATGGTCACTAGCACTGACCACCTTGTAAAATGGGGAAATGAAACATATTGCTCAGGACACAGTGACGAGGCCACATTTTTTTCTCTTTGATTCTTAAATATTATGATCTCTCTGTCTCTCTGTCTCTTTCAGTATATTAACAAAATAACTTCTGTCCCTTTCTGGGCTCAGCATGATTCTGTGAGTAAGTGACCAATACAATGCACAATCTCATATCAGCTGTGCATGTCATAATTCATCAGTGTAAATCTTCATGAAACACTTATTCTAAACAGTCCTCTGTCTACAGCCATACCACCCTGAAGACACTTGATCTCATCTAAATGGTTCTCTGTTCCTGTTTGTTTCAGAGCTCCTCTCTTGTTTGCACCAATATGTAATTTCATTTAAAAATATAGTGGTGGGGAGAAATCAAACTGAAATACTCCTTCCTATTGACTAGCTGCCAGAAAGCTGGAAAGAGCCGTGCTGCATGCAACCCTTTGGGAGAGAGAAGTCATCAACAGAATTAAACAGCAGAAGACCCAGCAAGCCTTAAGATGGGCCAGCCAGGCCAAATGTGCCAACTGGCACAATAGTGGCATGTCTGTTATGGAGGAAAGCAAGCACTCTCTAATTGAACTGGAAGCCGGCTCCATGGGAGAGAATATATACCTGGTACTAAAAACCTAGTCCAAAGCCTATGGAGGGCTGGTGAGATGGTTTAGCACTTAAGGTGCTTGCCTGCAAAGCCAAAAGACCTAGGTTTGATTACGCAGGACCTATGTAAAGCCAGATGCACAAGGTGGCATATATGTCTAGAGTTCGTTTGCAGCAGTAAGAGGCTCTGGTGCACCTATCCTCTCTCTCTTTCTCTCTCTCTTTCAAATAAATAATTTTTAAAAATTAAATAGCCTATGGAGGCCAAAGTAATGCCTGCTGTTGTCTGGCTAACTGCATTATGCCCATCAAATTGCCCTGTAAGGACTTTGTTTAATGTTTAGACCCATATATTAATGCCGCTCTCACTTTTGATTAGAGAAACTTCTCTTTACAGATGGTGGTGACCACTGAGGTGACTCAAAACCCACCATAGTGCTGAGAAGAAGTGACAATGAAGTGTCAGCACTAAGACATCTCTATCACATCCTCTAGGGCTCAGGACCCATTGCAGAAGAGGTGGTGGAAAGAATGTAAGAGCCAAAGGGAAGGGCAGAAGTGCTTACAAGGCAGTCTTCACACAAAATGGCCTTGATATTCATAACCTTACAGTGCCTGACACTACCTACCCAAGACCTTCGTAGTAGGAGGAAAAGGTGATGACATCAAAATAAAAGCAAGACTATTTGGAAGGGGGAATGACTCAATGGAGGGTGGATTTGAGAGGGGGAGAATGGGAGTGGAGGGAGAGAATTATGGTTTATTGTCAAGACTTATGCAAGCTGTCAATAAAAAGTTTTTTGTTTTTTAAAAAAAGAACAAATATAATGGTGGGGCTGGAAAGATTGCTCAGTGGTTAAAGACACTTGTTTGTAAAGCCTGTCAGCCTAGGGTTCAATTCCCCACTACCCACATAAAGCCAGATGCACAAAGTAGCACATGCATCTGGAGTTCATTTGCAGCAGCTAGAGGCCATGGTGTGCCCAATCTCCTCTCTTTTCTCTTCTCTCTCTCTTGCAAAGGACTAAATAAATTAATAAACTGTAATGGTAATCTATTCTCTTTACATTGCTCTGAGAAAAAAATTCTTCCTTTTTTGTTTTTTAGTTTTTAGGTTTTAGTTGTTTTGAGATATGGTTTTGGTCTAACCCAGGCTGACCTAGAATTCACTGGTTAGTCTCCTGAGGGCTGGGATTAAAGGCGTGCACCCTCACGTCCCGCCAAAATCTTCCTTTTGAAGCAGAAGGAAGTGCAGCCACTGTGGGGGTCACTGGGACACGAGACACTGACTTTCTAAACAGCACTGTAGTGAACTAATGACACATTAATGAACTCTACAAAATCCCCTTCCCCTGTAGAAAGAAAAAAACGAAGTCTTGGAAAGAAGAAATAAAATACCATCTTTCCAAAAGCTATGATTTCAAAAATCCTGTTTCCAAATATACCAGGAAACTGATCAGATCATAGAACAGAGCGGTGTGCCTTTCCTGTGTTTGTCTAGACTCTGCCCTCTTCCAGCATCAGCCAGCATCTTGACTGCCAACAGCCTAAGCTGATTTTTTTTCCTTCTGTTTTCTAAACTGCATATTAATGAAATTTACAATCTGCACTTTTCTATGTCTTGCTTTCTTTGCTCAGCATGTTTATGAAGTGTGTCTTTCTACTTTATCTATGGTGTATTTGTTCATGTTGCTGATCTGTTGAACATTATTTAGAATTAGGGACTGTTGTATAGAGTGTTGAAATAAACTTAGTTGAGTGTATATCTCATGATAAAAAAGGGTCAAAACATAGGCCTGTATGAACTTTAAGAGATACAACCAAATAATTTATCTTTCTCTCTCTCCAGCATTGGCCAGCATCTTGATTGCTAATAGCCTAAGCTGACCTTTCCCTTTGCTTTATAAACTTCATGTTAATGAAATTTATGCATAATTCAGTGTGTGTGTGTGTGTGCAGTGTGTACAAGATGTCTGCACATGTGTGTGGTGTGGTGTGTACACAGTGTCTGCATGTGTGTGCAGATGTGCACACCTAGGCAATAGGCAGAAGCGAACACTGAGGGCTCCGATCTGTTGTTCTCATGCTGTATTCCCTTGGGACAAAGTGTCTCTAAACCTGGAGCTGCCATTTTTCAGGAACACTATGTGACCTCGGTGATTGTCTGTCTGTGCCCTCCCTCATCCCTGCTAACACTGGTTCCATGCATGCATGGTCATGCTTAGCTTTTGTGGGGGTGCAAGGGATTGAACTCAGTTCTTCATGCTGGTGCAGCAAGCACTCTTACCGGCTGACTTGTCTCCCCAGTTCCAAAAATAGATCATATTGATCAAACATTTTTTTGTTCTTAGCAGCTTTATGCATATAGCAAAACCAATGGAAATAACGCAAATACCCATCATCTCGGCAAATGGGCAAAGTAACTGTGACATGGCCCCACAACTGCAAAGCTACTCAGCCCCCCAAAAGAGCAAACTTCTGATCTACACATCATGCATAACCATCTAAAGATTCAGATGAGTAAAAAGAAACCTGGCCACAGACTGTATTAATGAGTCACCCCTAGCAACTACAAGGGGTCTCTATTCTTGAGGCAGGGTCTCGCTCTAGCCCAGGCTGACCTGGAATTCACTATGTAGTCTCAGGGTGGCCTCGAACTCATGGCGATCCTCCTACCTCTGCCACCCGAGTGCTGGGAGTAAAGATGTGTACCACCACGCCCAGCAAGGGATCTCTATTCTTTCCCTGTGTTTCAGCATTCATTTTAATACTCTTCAATGAAACCATATTTACCTTTTAATTAGAAAACAAAGCATTGCTTTTAATTAATTAAATAAAGACAACAGCTTCCTCTTCAAAAGCCTGGAAATTATACATACTAAGAGCCTATTAAAGCGAATGATCTTTGATAACCTATAGTGACAAGTCACTTTGAGGCAAACTATTTAAACTACAGGCAACATGTGATTCACAGCCTATGAAAACTGACATATGTCCTCCCAGTGGCACAGGTACAGGGGCAAAGTGAATCTAGTTAAGTTGGCAGCCTTTTGAGTAGTTATTGAAATTGAATTTTTTTTTTTTTTTTTGGAATGGGGTCTCATATAGCCAAAGGCTGGCTTCAAGCTTGCTATGTGGCCAAAGATGGCCTTGAACTTCTGATCCTTCTGCCTGTACCTCCCAGGTGTTAGAATTAGAGGCATGTGCTACCCCGGCTGGTTTGTACAGGGCTAGGAATGAAACTTAAGATGTCATGCTTGTTAGGCAAGCACTCTACCAATTGAGCTATATCGACAGCCAAGAAATTGAAGCTTCTTTTTAAATAAGCATCATATGCTTTAAAATTTTTACTTAGAGCCACATACCTTTAATCCCAGCTCTTGGGAGGCAGAAGTAGGAGGATCACTGTGAGTTTGAGGTCATCCTGAGACTACATAGTGAATTCTATGTCAACCTGGGCTAGAGTGAGACCCTACCTCAAAAAAAAAAAAAAAACCCCAATAAATAATTAAATAAACAGTTTCTTAGCATCATTAAGGAGTCTTAATCCTAATGCCAACAATAGTTAAATCCTATATATATGAATGGACTGTTTTTTCTGAAAGATGTATAAAACAGTTATTAACTAAATTGTTTCATCATATTATGAAATCACCTCAGAGAACAGTGTACAGTAAGAAAATAAGTAGCATGCAACGTTAATACTTACCTACTTTGCCACAGAGCAGGAAACACCCTCCGGATGCATTGATTCCTGAGTTCTGAAACACTTCCTCAGGCCCCACATGAGCAAACTATCATGAGGTGTTGGACTCTCCGTCTAGCTTTCAGGAGAGTTCCAGATTGGGTATGGAGGAGCACAGGATGTTTCAAACAACCCACTTAGGAAACTGCACTCCCCCACTTCCCCCATTCCCTATGTTGCTACCAGAAGCATCCAAGAAGAGCTGTTGTCTTCCAAGGTCGGTTAGTCTCCACACCCATTTTTTTCCTTTGAAATAATTTTTAGTGCTGTTAAGACTGGATTTCCCAGACATGACAAACAAACTAAAGTAACAAATCCTGGAAATTTTGAAATTTTCCTTTTTGTGGTCAGTAATCTCAAGCAGTTTTCTTCCCATAAGGGAGACAGTCATAATTTCTGGTCATTCATCCATCTTCTTGAACATAGTAGATTTGGAAATCCCAGTTCTACCATGCCAAGACTCATCAATGAGAAAAAAAAAAAAATTCCATTTACCGCTGCTTTTAGAAATGGACACAGTTCGCTTTCTTCCACATTTTTAGTAACAGTAATCATGAGCCAAACAAATGTTTAGAAAATCACCGTGGACAGGAGATTGTAGAGTGAGAAGCTTCCAGTATTACACAGAGTTATATAACATCTGTAGATAATGGAAGTTGAAACAAGTACTGTGTGGAGAAACTGCACTGCTAAGGACAAAGACACATACTCTCTGACCTAGCCTCTGGGGAACCAGGACAAGCCACCACTATCTTCCACACCACAGCTCATCCCATTGGACTATCATGGGAGGCAATCACTGGCACTTAGCTCTCATCTGCAAGAGCAAGGCCTTCTGGGGGCCCTACCTGAGACTCTTCCTGAGGCAGGCCCTTCCTTTCTTCATTAAATTCTGAAATATGTCCTTCATGGCTACTTCTTCACAGTGTAAGATTTGCTTGTAAGTAGACAATGCTTTATGCCCATGGCTTGCTGGTAATGAGAACCTTTCAATATTGAGGGCCATGTTTTCAAACTTCTTAGCGGAGTGTGCTGAGGTCTACAAAAACTCAACCTTTCATTGTAATTTTTCAAAGTTCTCCTCCTCCTCCTTCTCCAGCAGTTTTCTTTCTCTTACCTCTTCCTCGGCTATGTGTCCACTAAGCAGTAAGATTGTCTTGGCTCATTGTGGTCTGATTAGGACTGTTGTCATGTACGTAGTCAGTCACTGACATTG
This sequence comes from Jaculus jaculus, assembly GCF_020740685.1. Classification (NCBI taxonomy): domain Eukaryota; kingdom Metazoa; phylum Chordata; class Mammalia; order Rodentia; family Dipodidae; genus Jaculus; species Jaculus jaculus. The sequence continues at coordinate 52,576,647 of NC_059102.1, forward strand.
TGTCACATGGCTGTGCATACCCAGCTCTACTGTGATAAACCATTGTCATCACTCTGCAACTATATGCTCTTCTCACCAAATTTACTTCCCAACGCTTGGGAGGCAGCTACTGCCGTAACTTTTCACTAGTTGGTTTTCTTCTGTTGTAAATTTTGATGTTGAAAATTGAATTACAGTATTTACTCTCCTGTCTGGTTTTGTTCTTGAGTTACTCTTGGTAGTGAACAATTAGCAGCTCATTCCTACACATTGCTGAGTAGCAGTTTACTGTATGAGTGTCACTATTTTATTTTTATGTTTATACCTCTGTTTATAGTACCTCCTTTCTTCCATTCCTGCCCTCTTTTATATTAATGGACTACTTTTCAAATTTTTATAAGTCATTCACTGGCTTCTTACCGTGTGTGTGCGTGAGTGTGTGTGTGTGTGTGTATTGCATGCATGTTTGCATGAGTGTGGGCGCATATGTGTCCGATGGTGTATTTGCAGGTACATGTGCATGCATATGCCTATGGAAGCCATGGATTGACACTGTGTATCTTTCTTTACTGTGCTCCACCTTATTAAGACAGGGTCTCTCACTTTTACCCAGAACTTGACAATTCCATTAGACTAGCTAGCAGGCTTTCCCTAGAGATCAACTCTCTCTGCCTTGTAAGTGCTAGGATTATAGACAGGCTGCCATGTCTGCCTGGCTTTTATGTGAGTGTGGAGATCAATAGAATGACTTCACAGTTGCTGATGAGGCACCCACCATCACTTGCAATATTTTGGGCCTGTAAGTAACGTGGTGTTGTATCAGTTACCTTCTCATCGCTGGGACAAAAACACCCAAACAGAAGCAGCTCATTGTAGGAAAGGGTTTCTTCCTGGCTTACAATTTTGAGGGGACATTTCTATCATGGCGAGGAATGCCTGACAGAAGCAGGCAGCAAAGCATCACATTTTCACATCAGCTGAGTGTGGCAGGTGGTGCTGGACTAGGAAAACTCAAGGCCTGTCCCAAGTGACACACTCCCTCCAGCAATGCTTCACTTTCCAAAGGCTCCAAAACCTTCCTCAGTGGCACCACCAGCTGGGGATTTCACACACACACACACACACACACACACACACACACACACACACACGGCTGTGGGAACATTGCGTTCTCCTCTAGAAGCATTCAAAGTTTTCATTTTAGTTCTGATTTTCACAAGTTTGGCTGTGGTGTGCCTAGACATAGTTTTATTTGTATTTGCTGAGGTCCTTCCAGAATAGGTAAATATATCTTTAGCGAGGGAAAATTTGGCCATCCATTTTTTTCTCAACATCATGTATGGCCTATTTTATCTTGATTCTCTTTCTGAAACTTACAAATATTTTAGACCTTTACTGTTGCAGAGCATAGAAGCTTATCCAGTGAGCTGTGAAGGTATGTATGCATGAGAGAGAGAGAGAGAGAGAGAGAGAGAGAGAGAGAGAGAGAGAGAGGGAGGGAGAGAGGGAGAGAATGAACTAACTAGCTTTTGCCTCTCCCCCTTACTGTACCCCCAGACTAAAAGAAGATGCTGCCTAGATTCAGGGTGGATATTCCCTTTCTGGAAATACCCTCACTACACATCCAGATACATGATTTTCTAGTCTTTTAGGTAATTCTCAACCCAATGGAGGATACAATCAAAATTAATGATCACAGGGCTGGAGAGATGACTAAGCCATTAAAAGTACTTGCTTGCAAAGCATGATGGCCTGGGTTCAATTCCCTAGTATCCATGTATAGACAGATGCACAAAGTAGCACATGCATCTGAAGTTTGTGTACAGTGGAAGGAAGCCCTGGTATGCCCATTATCTCTCTCTCTCTCTCTCTCTTCACTGTCATGCATAGATAGATAGATAGATAGATAGATAGATAGATAGATAGATAGATACATACATACATACATACATACATACATACATAGATGATAGATAGATACATAGATTGATTAATGGCCACATATCTGTGTGGGCACTGTGAATTAATACATGGTGGTACTTGTCATATTCTTCTGAAGAGTGTTGCTTCTTGTTTATTTATTTATCAGATAATTAGTGTAGTCTCTGTCTGAGGCTGAACTCAGAGTCTAAGCATCTCTCCGGGAGTAAGTGGTTGCTGAAGTCTTTGTTCATTGGTTCTAGACTCAGCAGCTTGCAGACAGCTCCCAGCAGAGATGCCAACTAGGTGGTTCAAACATAGGTTTGAAGCTCAGAAGAAATATTTGAACTAGAGATGAAAGTTAGTAAGGAATTAACATACAGATGGCAGACAAAACCATTGGAGTGGGTAAAGTCATTTAAGGATAAAGTGAGAAAAAAAAAGGAGAATATATTAGTTTGCTAGAGATCTCTTAATACAGTAGTATGGACTGGGTGGCTTAAAGAACAGAAACTCATTTGCTCCTAACTCTGGAGACCAGAAATCAGAGATCAAGGTGTTGCTAGGGAAGATTTTTCCTAATGACTCTCTTCTTAGCTGTAGATAGCTCTCTTTTGTGTCTTCACGTGGTTTTCCTTCTCTATCCAGCTGTGTCCTTTTTTCTTCTATCTTATAAGGACACCAGTCATTTTTAAATGAAGAATCTCATACTGACCTCATTTTAACTCAACTAGTATTTCAAAGACACTATCATCAAATACAGTCACTTTACACCTTTTACATCCAACTTGTTTCTTATATCTACAAAAGCTACAAAAGCAGAAATCCCTGGTCAGAGTTCTCTGTGGTAGTAGCCAAATATAAGTACATTTAAATAACAAACCTGTCAAGTCAGATGTCAAAATGGAAACCCCAGCCTGTCCATTGAGGAATACCTCCAGTTTCCCTGGATTTCAAGCACTGACCACCTTTCATAGTTAGGCTTGGTTCAAGCATCCCTAAGGTCAGAGTGGGATAAGGAAACACTTGCCATAAAGGGCAAGACAAGTCAGAGGATCCCTAGGAAAGTTTATTCTCTGTCTTCTCACCTACAGCTGAACGCAGTCAAATGTCCCTTCCTCAATCTGGCCTATTCGAATAGCTGGAGTGAAAAATAAGTTATAAAAATCAAAACTAGTCTAGATGATTATTTTTAAGGGGAGAATTGGGGGAAAAGAGAAATATAAGGCTAGAAACTTGGTGATGTATACCTAACTCAATATATCATTCATTAGACATCTCTGCCATGCCCTCCAAGGCTCAGGGAATAGTTTAGAAGAGTGCATGGGGCTGGAGAGATGGCTTAGCAGTTAGGATGCTTGCCTGCAAAGCCCAAGAACCCAGGTTTGATTCCCCAGCACCCATGTAAGCCAGATGCACAAGGTAGCACATGTATCTAGAGTTCATTTGCAGTGGCTGGAGGCCCTGGTGTGTCCATTCTCTCTCTCTAGCTCTTTTTCTTTCTCTCATAAGCAAATAAAAATAAAACATAAGAAAATGTTTTAAAATGTCGTGCAGAAGGAACTAAAGTAGATTGGGAAGAAACAAGATTGGAATCAGGAGCTCTACTTCAAGTAGAAAGAGCAATGTAAGAAAGGATGCTAGCAGAAGAGTAGTGTTTTCTATGTTTCATATATGTTATATTGTGTATTGATTGGAGGGATAATGGACATGCCATGCTTCTAAGTTTGCAATGAAAAAAAAAAACCAGGTTTGGTTTCACTACTCCATCAACTTCTATCAGAGTTTGGTTGAGGATAATGTCCTCTACAATAGGAATGGACACAGAAAGCCCAGTTAGTACATTTGGGTCCTGAGGCTTGAGAGATGGATTAGCAGTTAAGGCACTTGCATGCAAAGCCAAAGGACCCAGGTTCAATTCCCCAGTACCTAACTAAGACAGATACACAAGGTGGCACATGCGTGTGGAGTTCATTTACAGTGGTTGAAGGCCCTGGTGTGCCCATTCTCTCTATCTACCTCTCTCTCAAACAAAATAAAGTAAGTAAATAAAAACAATTTTTTTAAGAACATTTAGATCCTGGCAGTTAGCTATCCTGTACGGTGCTGAAGTAACAAAGCAAGAAGATATGGTTAGGGTACTGATCATATCTGGGGCCCTCCAACAGAATGGCCAGTGACTTCCACATCCCCTTACAGTACTATAAGACTTTAAGGAAGACCTTGCAGACAAGCACATTGTAGCAGAAAGCTTCAGGTTCACAGGGATGAACTTCCAGACCAGGCACAATTATGGAGGAAGGGATTTATTGAGAGAGAGACACACACACAAGCCAAAAGCCAAAAGCCACACAGCACAACACACTTCAGGAACTCCTGCTAGGCACACTTTGCATATCTTTAGATTGAAATCTGAAAGCCACCACCACACCTGAAGATCCACCCAGTGACACCTCCTCTGGCAAAGTGGCTGCAGATGCAAACTACAAACTAATAAAATGCTGAATATATTGGGAGTCATCTATTCAAACTACCACAGACATTTTATTGTCTCCAGCGCATCTACCAGACCTCTCTGTAAACCATTTCTAACTATCTACCTAAGTATTATTCTCCATGGCTCTGGTGACCTATGTTCTGAGAAATACAGCTCTAGAGTCCCTTGCATAGTGTCTAGCAAACAATAAAAATTGGCTGAAAGAGTAAACTCAAATTTTATAGAACATGGGCTGGAGAGATGGCTTAGAGTTTAAGGCACTTGTCTACAAAGCCTATGAACTCAGGCTCCAATCTCTAGGTCCCACGTAAGCCAGACACACAGTAACACAAGCACTCAATGTCACACATGTGTGCAAGGGGCACATGCATCTGGAGTTCATTCACAGCTGCTGAAGACCCTAGCATGCCCAATAGCTCCCTCTCTTTCTCTCTGCATCTTTCTCTCAAAATAAAAGTAAGTTTATAGAACAAGCATGTGGTAATGTTTTCTATCATGTCTATCATTTCACAGTTTTAATTTTTTAGCATTTTAAGAGTCCATGTTTGAGAGGTCTCCTTCCTTTCAGTATGCTATATATCCATCCTTCCTCTCGGCTCTAACTCCCTCCCTTAACATGTTATTGATAATTGATCCAACTTAACAAATATTTCCTGAGAACCTATTGTATGTAAACCCTTTGAGTTCTATTTGATCCACACAGATAACTAAGAGGAGCATGGGTATTCCCTTCACAGAATACTTCTCTCCTTTCCTTTTCTTTTCTTGTCTTTGAAACAAGTGCAACGCACTGGCCTTTTTTGTTGTTGTTGTTATGAGAGAGAGCAAGAGGGAGAGGGAGAATTGGTGCACCAGGGCCTCCAGCCACTACAATTGAACTCCAGACTCATGCACCACCTTATGTGCATGTGTGACCTTGAGCACTTGCATCACCTTGTGTGTCTGGCTTACATGGGACTAGGAGAGTCAAACATGGCCTCACAGGCCAGCTCCTTAGTCACTAAACCATCTCTGCAGCCTTCACAGAATATGTATTTTGACACTTTCTAACATCACTGCGATTTTCTTTAATTCTCCTATTAGTTTCCTTGCTCTCTTAAGCTCTGCCCCTTAGGTCCTACTGCTTCTGAGACATAAGCTTCTCATTTATGTAGAATGTTACGTTAATGGCAAATGAATCACCCATTGAATTCCTAGGGTAGCGTTCTTCTACACTGGACCTGAGCCTGACCATGTCACTTGTTTTGTCAGTGGACACTGGCCAATGTGGTGCAAGCAAAGGCTGCATAACTATTCGCACATTTAGGCTTTCTCCCATGGAATACTGCCACAGTCAAGACAGAAAGCCTGGTCTAGACTCCTTTTGGATTGAAGATCATTGAAACAGATGTCTTCCTGTCTGGGTTGTGCCCTGCATTTCACGGATCCGCCTGCTGGATGCGGCTGTGTTAAAGAGCTCAGGAAAGACCAAATGAATAGTACATCTGGGCTACAGAATCATGCAATGTAATTGTTATACAAATTAGTAATGTGTCTTCTTTTCAAGTCTCCTTGTGGGTCCTATATATAAATTAGATGTTGCCCAGGGTATAGTCTAGATGAGCCCATTAATTCACAAAATTCACCAAACTTCATGCTTAAAATCTGAATTTTTACATGAAAATTATGCCCCAATGTAAAAGAGATTGCAAAAAACATGCAGAGGGCTGGAGAGATGTTTTTAGTGCTTAAGGTGCTTGCCTGCAATGCCTAAGGACCCATGTTTGACTCTCCAGATCCCATATTAGCCAAACACACAAAGGTGAGGCAAGCATGAGGTCACACATGCCCACTAGGTGGCACAAGCATCTGGAGAACAATTTCAGTGGCTGAGGCCCTGCCAATTCTCTCTCTCAAGTAAAAAAAATAAAAATTAAATTAAAAAAATTAAAAAATAAAAAAGGCATGCAGATTTGGGGCTGCTCTATGAAATGTGCACTTAAGTTAGCTCTCTCAAACTATTTCATTCACCTTTGGAGAGGTGAAAATCTGAGAATATGCTTCCAAGTTTTCTTTAAGCCAGTCTTCTATATTTGAACTGGTTCTTCCAATTAAGGTATATCCATGAAATATCTGGCAAGTAAAAAGAAAAGAACTCTACCTCACCCTCTTGCTTGGAGTTTCAGGCAGCAGCCAAATCCCACACTTAGTTGGCAGCAAGGTGGGGCTGACAGTCAACAGTGGCAGAGTGACAGTGACCAGACCTTGGGTGTCAAATGACCTGGCTGGTTACTCAGCCCCCATTCAGAACCTATAAACGACCTCAATTTGGGTCTCTAGATGGGCTTTACACTCCCCGACTGCCTCCTCATCTGCAGGAGCTCTTCATACTGTCTCTTCTCTTCTTCTCTTAATCTAACAAAGTCTCTAAACTTTAAAACAAAAGAGCAAAAGTCCATGGACTTCCTTTCCTCTAGCTTTTCTGAAGGCTTTATAGTCACCCTCTTCCTTGGCTCTTTCTGCTTGAAATAGCTAAAATGGCTGTTTTCTGCACTGAACCCAGATACAGAGACTCATCCCAGATGTAACGGAGGAATGTAGAACTAAGACCCAAATTCAAAGGTGACTGTGAGACTTATATAAGATCCTATAGTTTGTTGTTTTTTTTTGTTAAAGGGATGGAGAGATGACTTAGTGGTTGTTAAGGCACTTTCCTGCAAAGCCAAAGGACCCAGGTTCAACTCCCCAGGACCTACGTTAGCCAGATGCACAAGGTGGCACATGCATCTTCACTTGCAGTGGCTGGAAGCCCTGGCATGCCCATTCTCTCTCTCTTTCTCTCAAGTAAATAAGAAAATATTTTTTGAGACTTTAAAGAGAAAAATAACTTGCAGTTAAATAGGTTCTCAATTAATAAACATTTAAACTGGGTGTGGTGGCACATGCCTTTAATCCCAGCACAAGGGAGGTAGAAGTAGGAGGATCTCTGAGTGTTCGAGGCCATCCTGCAACTACAGAGTGAGTTCCAGGTCAGCCTGGGCTAGAGTGAGACCCTATGTCGAAAAACAAGCTAACAAACAAACAAAAAATACTAACACATTGCTGGGTTATATCATTACTGTAAAAAATGCAGAAGTATATCAAAACCTAGGTGCCCTATGCAAAAACACTTCTTTAGAAAAGCATCAACCGGTCTCAGTTTTTTCCTGCTCAAGCTCTTATGGCTTTTGCTATTGCCTTCTAGTGAAGCCAAAGTTGTCTGGGCCAGATGCTAATTCAGAAGTACAGAGTGTGGACAAGAGGCCAATTGCTAAATAGGTGGTTGGGGCCAGCGGTACCCAAGTGGTCTCCCATATCCACTCAGTCTGCAACAGCCACAGTAGTCATTTAAACTCGGAAATCAGATCCCATCACTGCATTTCTTCAATGCCTTCTTGAAATTAAAATTAAATCAAATTAAAATTAAAATGGCTTCTTGAAATTGTAAACCCTTGAAAGTATAGCTTATAAGGTTCCTGTGATCTGGTCTCTATGTGTCTTTCCTACCCCCATCCTTCCCATCATCCCTATATCTCAGATAAAGCTGCATTCTGGGGCTGGAGAGATGGCTTAGTGGTTAAGTGCTTGCCTGTGAAGCCTAAGGACCCTGGTTTGAGGCTCGATTCCCCAGGACCCACATTAGCCAGATGCACAAGGGGGTTCACGCGCCTGGAGTTCGTTTGCAGTGGCTGGAGGCCCTGGCGTGAAAATTCTCCCTCTCTCTCTCTCTCTCTCTCTCTCTCTCTCTGACTCTTTCACTCTCTCTCTCTCTCATATAAATAAATAAACAAAAAAAGTTTTTAAAAAGCTGCATTCTGTTGAATGACTACCGAATATCTGAGCTCTTTAACGTTCCTAAATTGGGTAGCCACCACTGCTGCTCCCAAGGCCTCCACACTCTTGGAGAACATGGCCATGCCTCCCACATATGCTGGATCTTGGCAAATCTTCCAGGGATATCTTCACCAAGGACTATGGATTTTGCCTAATAAAACCTGATTTGAAAACAAAGTCAGAGAATGGACTGGATCTGCCAGGTCAGGCTCAGCTAACACAGAGACCTCCAAAGTAAATGGCAGCCTGGATACCAAGTACCAGTGGACTGAGTACGGCCTGACATTTACAAGAAATGGAACACCCATAATACTCTGGGCACTGAGGTCACCATGGAAGACCAGCTTGCATGTGGACTGAAGTGGGCCTTTGATTCATCTTTCTCACCTAACACTGGGGGTGGGGAGGGGGGAGAGCGAGGAGTGCTAAAATCAAGACAGGGTACAAGAGAGTGGATCAGCGTGGGCTGTAGTGTGGACTTTGACATCTGTCTGAGGCGAGCTGGTGCTGGGCTACAAGGACTGGCTGGCTGGCTACCAGATGGATTTTGAGACTGCCAAGTCCTGAGTGACCCTGAGCAACTTTGCAGTTGGCTACAAGACGGATGAATTCCAGCTGCACACTCACGTGAAGGACGGGACAGAGTTTGGCGGCTCCATTCACCAAAAGGTGAACAGTAGTTGGAGACAGCCGGAAACAGTAACACTCGCTTTGGAATAGCAAGCAAGCGTCAGGCTGACCCTAAGGCCTGCTTCCTGGCCAGACTGAACAACTCCAGCCGACTGGCTTAGGGGATGCTCAGTCCCTAAAGCCTGGTATCCAGCTGACGCTGCCAGCCCTGCTAGATGGCAAGAATGCCAGCACTGGTGGTCACAACTTGGTCCAGGACTGGAATTTTAAGCACAAATACATACAGCACAATTGTTAATTTTCAACTAATTTGCAGCATAGCTACCTTCAGAATTCAGTGTACCTTTTCATGTTGTATGTCTGGGATATAAGACCTCTGGGTTAAAGATGATTCAGCTTTAAGAAGTTAACGTATCAGAGGAACAGGACAAACCTAATTGCAAAAAAGATCCTTTCACCTGGATATCAATGACCTCACAGTGCCTGACACTACCTACACAAGACCATCATAAGAGGAGGAAAAGATCATGACATCAAAATAAAAGAGGGACCGATTGAGATGGGGAGGGGATATGATGGAGAGTGGAGTTTCAAAGGGGAAAGTGGGGGTGGGGGGAGGGAGGGTATTACCATGGGATATTTTTTATAATCATGGAAGTTGTTAATAAAAATTTAAGAAAAAGAAAAAAGATACATTCCTGCAAAGCCCAGCAACCTGATTTCAATTCCCCATGTAAAAGTCAGATGCACAGTGGTGCATGAAAGTGAAGTTTGTTTGCAGGAACTGAAGGCCCTGGTATGCCCGCTCTCCCTCCCTCCCTCTCTCTTCTCTGTCCCTGTGCTTTCAAATAAATAAAAATATTTTAAAATATTTTAAAATATTTTAAAAAGACCCTTTCAGATGTAGGCACTGAGGAACTCTGTGGCTCCTCAAGAGATGCCAGGTTTCTCATTTAGTCTAGGAATGGTTGTGAGTGGAAGCTGATCCTGTGTGGACACCTTGTATATCTGTATTGAGTTAATGAGTGACCCTGTGACCGCCTGCGCGTGGAACCTTGGTCTCCTAACCCTGGTGGACGAGAAGCTCATTGTGTGATGGTGTGTACAGACTCCTGAAAGGGATGTTTTTACACAGATCATCATGCCCTGCTCCCACCCTAACCCAGCAACACCTGTTTCACACCAAAGTAGGCTGAAGGGTATGGGAGCTGTTTCCTTTGTGCCATTATGGGGTGTAAAGGGTGGGCGTGATGAAGCCAAGAATTCTGTTGTGAGGTTGTTTGGGGGTTTTTTGTTTGTTTGTTTTGTCGTTGCACCAGGGTATGAAATAGATCCAGGATCTCCGGCTTTGAGCTGGTAGTCTGCCTGATTTAATCTCATGTTGACAGCACTGGGAATCTCAACTGGACTTCTGCTGTATTCTCAGCACTCAGTAATTTCCTACCAGTTTAGTGAGCACATTTTAGAGTCTTCCATTTTGTTTGGGATTAGGTCCTCTCTTTCAAATGCTGTAATTAACATCACTTAAAATAAAACTTGAATAAAATATTGAAACCTCAAAAAAAAAAATTCTCAAGTGGACTGGCCTTGTGCCACACGCCTATAATCTAGGTAGCTCTCTCTTCCTGTTATGTGAGGACACAATGAGAACTTAGCAGTATGGAACTCACAAGGTGACCCTTACCAGAACCTGACCATGCTGTTGAACTGATCTTGTTTCCAGCTTCCATAACTGTAAAATATAAACTTCTATTACTTGAAAACCATCCATCTTATGGTGTTTTGTTATAGGAGTCCAAGTGTTGAGATTGTAGATACATGTCACTATGTCTTCACTATTTGCCTTCCTGTCAGCATTATGTTTTGTTTTGTTTTTTTTTCTCCTGAAGTAGGGTCTCGCTCTAGCCCAGGCTGACCTGGAATTCACTATGTAGTCTCAGGCTGGCCTTGAACTCATGGTGATCTTCCTACCTCTGCCTCCCGAGTCCTGGGATTAAAGGCATGTGCCACCACGCCCAGCTGCATTATGGTCTTTTAAGCACCAAAATGTTTGTTCCCATGAGCTAGCTGTATCTCCATTTTCTTCTTATTGGGGTACTAATCGCACTCATTAAGGTTCTAACTTTATGAACTCATTATCTCCCAAACACCCCTCCTCCTAATAGTATCACAATATTAGGGCTTCGATTTATTAAATTCTTTTAATCTTGCAATGTAGCCCAGGCTGGCCTCAAACTTGTAACCCTACTGTGTGGCTGCTAAAGAGAGTAGAATGATTTAAAATTGTTACATAAGCAAAAGAGTCAAGACTCAAGACAAGCACCTCATGCTTTCTCACACATGAGGATCTCAGATTTTAATTCTTATATATGCATATGTGTAGGCATAGGTATAGATCATAAACGAGGAAGCGAGCCATGAGAAAAGAATAAGAGGTTTAAGTGGAAAGAGGGAGAAAAAAATGAAAAGAGGGGAAAGTAGAAGGGAATTACCTAAGAGGCAAGGGAGACCAGCAGGAGGGGAGCAGACGGATGAGGGGGGGGAGTAAGGCAGGAAGATCAACAAAAAAGTATGAAAATGTCATAATGAAGCTCATTATTTTGTGTGCTAATTTAAAGTAATAACAAAATAAGAACATTTTCTAAAGACATGAAAGTAGAAGGGTAGAGGTTGAGGCGAAGAGCATCACCTGAAGTAGAAGGAACATAAGGCAACATAATGGGGTAAATATGATCACAATACCTTATTACATGTATAAAAATATCTGAAACCTGCCAAGCACGGTGATGCACCCCTTTAATCCCAGCACTCGGGATGTCAGGGGGATCACTGTGAATTTGAGCCCAACCTGGGCCTACAGAATAAAGTTCAGGTCAGCTTTGGCTACAGTGAGACCTTACCTTGAAAAAAAAAGTTTAACAAGAAAAAAACCTTAAACCCATTATTATGTGTAATAATATATGGTAATTAAAAAATGTAAAAGGAAATACAATTTTCAGATGTTAAACCCAACTTTCTAAAATGAACAATGTAAGCCGGGTGTGGTGGCGCATGCCTTTAATGCACTCGGGAGGCAGAGGTTAGGAGGATCATCGTGAGTTCGAGGCCACCCTGAGACCACATAATGATTTCCAGGTCAGCCTGGGCCAGAGTGAGACCCTACCTCAAAAAAAAAAAAAAAAAAAAAGAACAATGTATATTTAACATAAGACTAAAAAATAAAGAAAGCCAAGTACTTTGTATTTTAACAATCAAAATGTGCCTTTGAGGATACCCAGTACTTTGCAGACCTCACTCACCCCGGGCTCAAGGTTTGAGTCTTTGAGAGCTCCAGGATGCCCCTTTTGGCAAGCCACCTAGAGAAGTGTTTTGCTAGGATCAGACACCCAAGAATTCAGAGACGGTTGCAGCCTTGGTAAAAAGAGGTTCCAGCTCAAACCAGTGGCAGGTATTGGCATCATACACATGATCTGATTTTGCGGGCATGGAAATGAAAGTTATAGAAGATTCCATCCAGATATAAAAGGAAGGCTTAGCTATCAGGTAACCAGGTCAGAATCCTCAGGCAGCCTGTGGGAGGACAGGACATGAAGCCATGAGTGTACAGCTGAAGCTGCAATGGAGAGCCAGACATGGAACAGACCAGAATACAGAATGTCCCCTGAGGAAAACTGAAGACATCCTTTGTGCTTTAGGCTCTACCCTGACTAAGCCAGGTTCATTTCTAGACTTTTCTGACCACATGAACCACTGGATTTCTTTTATGTTATTTTTAAGCTAGCTGGAATAGAATTTCCATTATATACAACCCAAGCATCCCTTATCATTATAAGCTAATTTCTATTTCTTGACACTAAAATCTTAATTCATACACATACAGAGAGCATTTTATGAAATTTTCCCTGAATAATTTACAAGATAACTATTTTGGTGAGGACTCACAAATTACCTAACTCCTTCCAGATACACTTGCTTCACCTTTTTGTCTCCATTATGGGTTGAGTTGGGGTTCCATTTTCTTGAGTGTGCTCATATATGCAGAGGCCAGAGGACAATCGCAGGTGTTGTACTTCAAGAACATCACCCACCAGGCATGGTGGTGCGTGCCTTTAATGCCAGCACTTGGGAGGCTGAGTAGGAGGGTCACTGTGAGTTTGAGGCCACCCTGGGATTACATAGTGAGTTCCAGGTCAGCCTGGGCTATAGCAAAACCCTTGAGGAAAAAAAAAAAAAAAAACATCATCCACTTTAAATATATATATATATATATATAAAATTTTCATTTATTTGAGAGACAGAGAAAGAGAGAGTATGAATGTGGGTGCTCGAGGGCCTCCAGCTGCTGCAGCAAATAAACTCCCAAGTGCATGCACCGCCTTGTCCATCTGGCTTACGTGGGTCCTGGGGAATTGAACCTTGGTCCTTTGGCTTGGTAGGCAAGCGCCTTGACCACTGAGCTGTATGTCTAACACTCATCCACCTTTTTTGAGATAGGACCTCTCATTGGCCTGAAGCATGTGAAATGGGATAGACTGGCTGGCCATTAAGCCCCAGAAATCCACCAGTTTCCAAGTTTCTACCTTCCCAGCCCTAGGATTGGAAGTGTGTGCCACCATGTCAAGCTTTTTTTTTTTTTAAACATGGTTTCTGGGTATTAAACCCAGGTCCTCATGCTTATACAGCAAGCACCTTACTGACTGGACCATCACTCCAGCCAGTTTTCAAAACACATGCTGAAGTCCCAATGCCAGTACCTCAGAATAGGGTCACTGAAGCTATAATAAGAGAGGATAAAGTCATACTAGTCTAATTAAGGTCTCTATAAGAAAACAGAACCCCAAGGAAAATGTAAACTTGCAACTACAACCCAGGAAAACCTACCCTACAAACTAATGGATGCTTAGGATTATCAGAAATCAAGAGAGAACACTGAAACAGATCCTTCCTTGAGCCAATCCTACCAACACCATGAGTCTGGGCTTTGAACTTCCAGACAGAGCAACATTAACTTTTGGTTGTTTTATGCCCTTCAGTTTGTAGTCCTTTGTAGTCGTAGGAAACTAAGGCAGGCTCCAAACCATGAAACCCTATTTTTCACAAAAACTGCCCCATTTGGTGCCTCCCGTCAGAGCTTTGACTTTACTTGGGTCATGACAGCTATCCTTAGACCACCTCCGCTCTCTACTACCCCCTTTCACGATTTGTGTTTCGTTCGCTCTAAGGATACTGGAAGCCAAGGTAGAAATTCTGTAAGAATAGACTGTGGTCAATCCCTGTGGAATGGAGACCAGAGCTAGTTTCCAAAGGTCTCAGACTTCTGAGAGAGATGGCCTTTGTGACTGGCTACGAGGAAGGAGACAAGAGACAATGAGAACCAGATGCTTTGGCAGGGCCAGCGGCAGGACAGGTGCCCTTCAGTTGGCATCCAAGGCCCCATTCTTACTGTGTCTGGACAATGTGTGACAGCTACATTGAAGAACACAGAGCTCATTCCTCTTCCCAACAGCCAGCGTCACCCTTCAACATCACCAAGGAGGGCCAGCTCAGGACACTGAAAGGGAGGCCAAGCAGGGCGTGGTAGCACACGACTTTAATCCCAACGCTCACCCTTGGGAAAGTGAGGTTGAAGGATCACGATGAGTTCAAGGCCAGTCTGGAGCTATAGAGAGTTTCAGTTCAGCGTGGGCTAGAGTGAGACCCTGCTGTGCCAATAAATAAATAAATAAGAAAGACCGAGAGGAAAGTGGAAGCCAGGCAGGAGTGAAACAAATACAAACTCTTTTATCTCTGTCCCCTGGAGAGAGACATGTGAGAGAAGCCCCCAGCATGGCTGCCCGGCCTCCTCAGCCAGCTAACAGAAGACAGGGATGACTTGGCACAACACCAGTATCGAATAACAGGCACCCTGCTGAGAGCTGTGCAGCTCAGCTCAGAAAAAAAAGAGTCTCGATGAACTACCAGAGGTAAAGAAGATGAGCCAGTAGTTGTTACCCAAGCACTGCTCCTCTAGGACTTTTCTTCTGAAGGACCCTGCAGAACCTTTCACTAAATCCTTTCTCCATGGGCTGAGAGGGCCTGCCAACCTGGGTAGGCGAGGCTCCAGCTAACTGTGGGAGCAGCTGCTGAGTGCATTTCCAAGCCTCATCAAAGAGTGGCTGTGCAGAGGCTGGGGAGTGGAAGCACTTTCCTGCTGAGAAGGATAACCTAAAGGGCACCTTAGAAAACAAAACAGTCTCCTATTTTCAGATGTCAGATACTTGATGCTACTTGGTTGCCCAGCAACCACTTCATTAAACTGGGATTTGATTTAATGTTGAAGTGAGGTCAGAGCCAAGGAGTGGATCAAACTGTGCTTCTGTTTAGGACAGACAGGTTTTGATGACTGAGGTCACGCAATCAAGCCTACTCAGTAGCCCCCACTGTCCAACCCTCACCCTCCCCTGCTCAGGCCTCAGGGCTTAATCGAGCCCCAGTCTTTAATCTCCACTCTCCCACAGCCTGCACCTCTGCTTTTGGAAATCTGGATGTGGGAAAGACGAGAGAGCTGTGGAGCAAGGTCCTACTGCACCCAGTTCTTCGCCAGTGCCTGAAAGTTTAGCCTTTCCAAGACTAGCAATGATGGCTCTTTCCCAGAGACTGCGTGCGGGGGTTGGGGGAAGTGGAGAGGAAATCCCAAGTCTTGGATTTTTGAGGGGTGGCTGGCATGGGGGAGATTTGCTTTCAGTTTGGATGTCACATTTAAGGCCTCAGGAGATGGCTCAGTTAGTAAAGTGTTTACCACAGAAGCAAGAGGATCTAAATTTGGATCCCTGGCACCCATGTAAATGCCAGTCATGATGGCTTGCACCTGCCACAAGAGGCAGAGGCAGGAGACCCCTGGCACTTACTGGCTAACTGGTCTAGTCAAACTGGTGATCTTCCATTTCAGTGGAGAAACTGCCTCAAAAACTAAGGTGGAGGCATAGTTCTACTCCCCTCCACCCGGCTGCCCTCCCCCAGATACTGACTGAGGCCCTAACTACCCCCCAGTGAACACCAATAACCCTACCGAGAAAGGCCCTCAGGGAAAGGGGGACTGGGAGAGAGAGGATATAAGACTATAACAGATGTAAAAAATAAAATAAAATAAGGTGGAGAGACATCCAAAAACTGAGTCAAAGGATGGAAATCAACTCACCAAGCAAACAGCAATTGTAAACTAAGTGGCATAGCTATCTTTATAACTACGTATTAACAAAAGGAACAACTCATCAAAGAGATAATTAATTATACATATTTTATGCACCAAATGTTGGGGCTCCTAACTTCATAGAGCAAACATTAAAAGGCATGGAAGACCAGAAAGGTCCAGACACAATAATAGTATAATAGAATATTTCACTCTCATATTTGGATGTCTCTCAAGTTAAAACTCAGCAAAGGCTGGGCATGGTGGAGCATGCCTTTGATCCCAACACTGGGAAGGCTGACGTAGGAGGATTGCCTTGAGTTCTAGGCTACCCTGAGATTACATAGTGGATTCCAGGTCAGCCTGGGCTAGAATGAGACCCTACATTGGAAAAAAAAATCAGCAAAGGGATTCCACAGCTAAACTATCCCATAGATGAGTTGAGTTTAACAGATATTTACAGAATATCCATCCAAAAGTTAACAGAACATACATTCTTCTCAGTAGTGCATGGAACTATCTCTAAAATTAATCACATTATAAGCCTAAAAGTAGCCTTTAAAAAACCAAAAGAATTGAAATAATTTCTTCTGTGTTATCAGATCACAGTCGAATGAAACTAGAAATCAATAGCAACATAAACCATAAAAATCACACAAATACTTGGAGGCTAAAATGCACTTTTGGATGAACACTGGGTCATTGAAGAAATGAGGGAAGGAATTTAAAAATTCTTAGGATTACATGAAAGGTACAATTTATCCAAACTTCTGGAATATACATAAGACCAGTCTAAGAGGAATGTTTACAGCTATAAATGCTTCTATTAAAAAAAAAAAAAAATCAGAGTGGGCTGGAGTACTGGTTAAGGCCCTTGTCTGTAAAGCCAAAGGACTCAGTTCGATTCCCCAGTAAAGCCCACATAAAGCCAGCTGCACAGGGTGGTGCAAACACCTGGAGTTCATTTTCAGTGACTAGAGGCCCTGGCATGCCAAGTCTCTCTCGCACTCTCTCACTGAAAAAAAAAAGAGGGGCTGGAGAGATGGTTTAGTGGTTAAGGTACTTGCCTGTTAAGCCAACAGACCTAGGTGCAGTTGTACCTATGTAAAGCCAGATGCACAAAATATGGCATGCGTCTGGAGTTTGCAGCAGCTGGAGTCTTTGGCATGCCCCCCCCTCTTTCTTTCCTTTCTTTCTTTCTTTCTTTCTTTCTTTCTTTCTTTCTTTCTTTCTTTCTTTCTTTCTCTCTCTCTCTCCCTCCCTCTCTCTCTCTCTCTCTCTCTCTCTCTCTCTCTCTCTCTCTCTCTCTCTCTCCCTCCCTCCCTCTCTCTCTCTCTCCCTCTCTGCTTGCAAATAAATAAATAAAATATTTGAAAAAGAAAAAAATAGTTGCATTGACCTCCAGCCTCCCTGCTTCATCTCTCTCTATCCAACACAGGCAGACAGTTAACATTAGTGCTACAAAATGCAAGTTTTCCAGAACTGCCATGAACAAGATAGGCAGCCAGCCAGAAACTGCTACTGGTGAGGAACTCATTTCACAATAGCCAGTCAACCTTTGCAGGAAAGTACCTCTTAAACACCCAAAATGTTCAGACTTGCTTCTACATGAGAGAATCTGTGGGCAGAGAAAGTATTTGCTGAAATAAGCATAATTTAGTAATAATTTATTTATGGTCTGTTTTTCATTTTGTTTATTTGTTTTTGAGACAGTGTTGCTATATAGTCCAAAGTAGCTGCGAATTTACAATCCTCCTGCCTCCATCTTGCAGGTGCTAAGCTCACAGGCATGCCCCACCATGCCCAACTCAGCGACGCTTTCATACGGATTTGCACGCTTCCTCAGTAGCAGTTGCTCTCAACGGCAGTCCCACAGTATGCACAAAGCACATCAAGCATCCTTCATTCAGACGATCCATCAACAGCACACAGAATCCTGGCAAACACATCAGACAAGCAGGACAGTCCTCAAATACTGGATCAGCTAGCCCACTTCAGTTCTCTCGGCAGCCTTATTTTGCCAAAGCTGTTTACTTCTTAGTATTATTAATAAAGATTCTTGCCATATGCTCCTTCAGTCTGAGGTTATTTTCCATTTCCTTTTTCATTCTCCTTCCTCTCTGGTGAGTGGACAGGGCATCTAACAACTCACAGTTATTTCCTAATGTTGGTTGTATTAACGGGGGACTGAACTTTCACTGCTCCTTCCTTCACCTTCTGCACTCCTAAAAACCAAATCTCAGGACTGCAAATAGTGCTCAGTCAGGCTGACAGGAGCTCCAAAAGTGCAGGGGCAACAGCTCTTAGAAACACCCAGGTAAACTCGCTGTTGGAGGAGACCAAGTCTCTAGCCAGGCTCTTAGCTGGAGAACTCACCCACAGAGGGACAGAGCTGCCAGCCATCCCTAAGAGCTGGTCTCATGGGCATCTTTTCAGAAGCCCACTCACAAGCCCTCTCCCCATTTCTGGAAACCAGTGAACTGCCTTGAAAGCCATATCTTTGCCAGGCCGTGGCACATACCTGTCATCCCAGATGCTTAAGAGGCTGAGGCAAGAGGACTGCATGTTCAAAGATAGCCTGGGTTAAGAGTGAATCCAAGGCCGGCCTGGGCAACTTAGCAAGAACCTATCTCAAAATTAAAAAAAAAAAAAAAAAGGTGCAAAGAGGGCTGAAGATGTAGCTCTATGGCAGAGTATTTACCTAATGTGTAAATACTGGGTTCAATCCCCAGTACCCGCCTCACCCAGCAAAAACAAAAACAGTTATATTCTTTTTCTTTTTATTTTTTTTTTGGTCATTTTTTATTTATTTATTTCAGAGCGACAGACACAGAGAGAAAGACAGATAGAGGGAGAGAGAGAGAATGGGTGCGCCAGGGCTTCCAGCCTCTGCAAATGAACTCCAGACGCGTGCACCCTCTTGTGCATCTGGCTAACGTGGGACCTGGGGAACCGAGCCTCGAACTGGGGTCCTTAGGCTTCACAGGCAAGCACTTAATCGCTAAGCCATCTCTCCAGCCCACAGTTATATTCTTGCATCTTGGTGATAGCCACTAGCAGGTGGCAACCCCCTCAGACCTCTTTAGAAATCTAAGTATTTTGAAGCTTATTTTTGCCCTAGGAACATGTGTAACCACATGACTTCAAGTGACCTTCCATGTCTCTGTGGCTCCCCTCCCCAAATATTTCTACCTAACTTCTTCTGCCTGTCATCTTGTTGAGGAACCAAAGTGAGCTCTACTGGCACCCTGAGATAATGGAGCAAGAAAAAAAGAACAGTTGGTGTGGCCCTCAAAGGAAACAAAGTAACACAGTGGCACTATAATAATCATAAAGTTGAAAAAAAAAAAAAAACAGAGAAGCCCCACCCTAACCACACACCTGATTTTAATTTCTGGAAGCCCTGACAAGGGACTATGCTTTGGAGCCTGAGAGGTGAGTCGTCATTGCTTTGAAACTCGGTTGTCTATGCTATAGATAGGGTTGTACAACGGCAGCCACGAGCCAGGCTTTTCCACCTCCACTTCCTATAATTACTCAGCTTCTCACACATAGCGCAGTCAAGAACATAGGAGTTTAAGCTGTCTGTAGTGGTACAATCCTATAATCCTAGCACTAGGGAGGCTACAGCAGAAGGATCATGAGTTCAAGACCAGCCTGGGGTACCTAGTGAGACTTTATCTCAAGTAAACAAATAGAAAAACCAAAATCGCTAGCCATGGTGGTGCATGCCTTTAGTCCCAGCGCTTGGGTGGCAGAGGTAGGATGTTCACAGTGAGTTCAAGGCCACCCTGAGACTACTGAGTGAATTCCAGGTCAGCTGGGACTAGAGTGAGGCCCTACCTTGAAAAACTTATGAAAAGAAAAACCAGAATGTAACAGCATATATCTTCATTTCCTAAAAAAATAAAGATCCTAGTGTGGCCAGGGCCTACCCCTGCCCTGCAGGGTGCAACTCCTCTTTCTAGGCAAAGGAGACCACTATCTAAAATGCTTTTTTTTTTCCAACCACCCAATTTAGTTTGGCTTTCTGGATATAAATCTTTATGAATTTTAAATGATAAACTCACTACATCTTGTCCAACTAATTCCTTATGACATTGCTAGACAAATTTGGCTGAACATGTTCTGCAGACAGTGAACATTTTTTCAGAATATTTAGATTAGGCAATGTACTCTTCAGTGGACAACTTCATTTCTGCTTACCTAAGATCGATTGCTTTTTGTAGAAAAAAAATTATTTATTTGTAAGCAGAGATGGGGGAGAATACGAATGAATGAATGAATATGGGCACACCAGGGCGTCTAGCCACTACAAATGAACTCCAGATGTACGCAACTTGTGCATCTGGCTTTGCATGGGTACTGGGGAATTGAGCCTGGGTCGTTAGGCTTTGCAGGCAAATGCTTGAACTGCTGAGCCATCTCTCCAGCCTTACATTGTCTTTGTTTTTGTAAAAGCATAATGATTTACTTTTGGGAATCAGCTCTTCCTTAGTTCACACAGAATGAGAATGACATCATTATCATTTCAGAGATGGAACCTGGTCAATGAGAATGCTCTATTTAGTGGTAGGAGTATATTTCTAAGGAAAAGAAACCTTTTTAAATATTGCATAGAGGTCTCTCTGTCCACTTGGCCCGCTGAGAGAGAAGAATCCTAACGTGTCACTGGAGAAGGAAGGTAACAGTAAAGAAAGAAGAACTAAGAGATGGGCAAGTGTTGAATTCTAAATCGCTAACCAGCTTGCCTGAGGGGTCCCCAACTCCACCTCCAAGTGCCAGCAGTACAGGTGCGCTGCCTTATGTGCCTAACACTTTATGAATGTTGCGGATCCAAGCTTGGGTCCTCACACTTGTACATCAAATGCTTTATCCACTGAGCCACCTCCCCAGCTGCCCGTGCTGTTTTGTTCACACTCTGACGAAGAAACTGAAGCTCAGAAGGCCTCGTAACTGGGAGCTTGGAAAGACAGCTCAGTGAAGTGCTTGTCTCACAAGTATGAGGACATGAGTTCAATCCCCAGTACCAATGTAAAAAATGTCAGGCATGGGCTGGAGAGATGGCTTAGTGATGAATCGCTTGCCTGTGAAGCCTACGGACCATGGTTCAAGGCTCAATTCCCCAAGACCCACATTAGCCAGCTGCACAAGGGGGCGCACGCGTCTGGAGTTCATTTGCAGTGGCTGGCGGCCCTGGAGTGCCCATTCTCTCTTTCTCTCTGCCTTTCTCTCTGTGTCTGTTACTCTCAAATAAATAAATAATGAACAAAAAAGTTTTTAAAAAGGTCAGGCAAGGTGGTACATGCTTGTAGTCCCAGCACTGGGGCTCAGTGACCAACAAATCTAGCCTAATTGGCAAGTTCCAGATCAACAAGTCACTGTTTCAAGAAAAAAAGGGGAGGGGGAGGCAAAATTCTTGAGCACCACCAGCCACCACATGTGTATCTGCACACAAACGAACGCACACGGTGTGAAAAGAAAACCATGTAACTTGCTCAAAATTAGGCATAGGTGGAAGTCCCAACCCCAGAACCTGTTATTCCATGCAGCACCAAACTGGCTACAGGAAGGATAGAATGACATACAAAATTTCACAGCTGGCAAGCAGACAGTATGATTCTCTTCCTTGGTGGCAAGAGGTGCAGTTCCTCACAGCAGTGTGGCCCGGCGTACAGGGAGCTCCAGACCTGACTGTGCTCAGGTCAGCCAGGCCTTTCACTGGGCCCTGAGGGTCTGGAACAGGGTGAACTTCACTGAGATGCCTGTCGGCTTTATTTTTCTCTGTCACACTTGTCATGGGGCAGTTTGACCTCAGGTTGCTTGCAGGTGCTCTAGCTCGCGCTCGCATCCGGTCTGCTGAGCACATCCAAGTTCAAGATGTAAAGATAAGCCCTGTGACTCACGCTGACATTAACCTGTCAGGTGGAAAGCTGCTCTGAATCTTCACCATGTATTAAGCCAAAAAGGTTCCTGGTACCAGCCAATGTTTAATATATGCTCTCAACAACAGTGTGGGGTGGGACAGACATTTCTTATTTTCAGAAGAAAGTAAGGATCAAGAAAGATGGAGTATCCTACTGACAAAGCTAAGTTTCGATCACAGATCTAATTTTAGCTCCGTATGGCTTCCACACCACTCTAGTGAAACTCAGGAAAACAAAAGCCTCCCTCAAAATGATTGTTTTTCACAAAAAAAAGGGGGGTTCTTAAAGACATTTAGGACCATAGCCATATTAAGTCTTAAACACCTTGACCCTAATGCTGTAAGACAGACAACTCGAGTACTAGTATTAATGTAAGTGCTAAGCAAAGGGTCAAGGGGGTTGTGAGAACAGGAAAAAAGGAGTGTAGGGGGCTCTGGGGACCCCTCAAGAACTAATAAGATTGATAAAGTGGCTCAGTGAGAAGGGAAAGGCTGTTTAAAATCCCATAGCCATATCCCCCCAAAAGTCTGATAACCTTTTCATAATTCTGTCTTTTAAATTGGTGATTGGAAACTCATTTAACATACAATTATCTCTTGAATCCTTATGAACAACTTTTAATCACCTGTAAGATTTTAACAGTAAAGATAGAAAGCACTTGTTTTGTCTTGTGGCTATTTAATGACATTTGTTGCTTTTCTCTTCCCAATTTATAAGAACATTTTTCCTCCTGGTTTCTTGCAAACAACCTCATAGATCCTACAAACTTTCTAAGTCTTAGGCATAATGTTTTTAATTTAATTGCCTATTGGGTAAAAGAACTGAACAGCGTTTAAGGCTAAAGGAGGAGCATGTGGGGTGGGGTCCAGAAAGGAAACATGAGTCCCTTCACAGCAAACCAGGATCATTTCAAAATATGTGTCCTCTAATAACATTCTTCCTTGAAGACCAGCAAGAGTGCCAGGATGTCCCATCATTCCCAGATGAAGTAACGGGAAGCAACCACCGCCCCTGCTAGTAGCATCACATTTCCAGTACGCAGTAGCTGCCTGGATGGCCACCCAGTAAATGCAGCTGCCTCGCCACTCTATCAGTCTTGGTGACAGGGTACTCAAGAGAGCAGACATATGAGATCACCATGTGTCATCACTGGGCTGTCTTAGTATTTAACATGATTTCTGATTTGTATCAACCTTCATAAGTTTGAACACATCATTTACCCAAGTTATAGCAGAGAAAAAATGTTTAGTAAATCAATCAATCCAGAGATTTTTTTGGACATTAAGTTTCTTTAGAGGATTGGAAGGGGAGGTCTTAAGCCTAAGAGAAACTCAAATGTGAGAACCCCCGAGGATGTTGTGAAACAGGCGTGGCTCCAGGCCTACGATCAAGGTTGGGTCAGGCTATCTGACAGGCATCAGCCAAATATAACAAGACCTACAGCGGTCAGTCCTGCACCCTGACATCCCTACAAAATGACGGCTTCTGTTTGAGTAAAGGAGTGATGTGGCTTGGTCTTTGTAGATGTCAAACACTGATAAAGTTTTCCACTCAAATGACTTTTCAGATGTGCTAACCAAAGTACAGAAAGCCTTGGCCTGCCAACTGACATTCCCACTATTAGTCACTTCTCAAGAACAGGTTAGGACCGTCTCAACATGGAGCTCTGAGGAAGCCTGTGCTACTTCTCATCGCTCAGGCTGGTGAGGAACACAGGTTGGCTCTGTGGCCTGTGGAGCTGTATTCCCGTTCCTCAGCCTGCATAAAAACCACACACGGGCACATCCACAGACCAACAGAGGGGCAACGAAACGTCATTCTTCTCACATCTTTGACTGAAGCTCCAGTACCATTTCCTCAGGCTACCATGCTCGCCTCTCAGCTAGTGAACCCTACTCCTTCCTCATGCACTGCCAAAACCTTGGAAATTATTTCCCTGGTATTTCAGCTTCTCTGTTTACTTTTCATTTCTGTTTTTTCGAGGTAGAGTCTCACTCTAGCTCAGGCTGACCTGGAATTCACTATGAAGTCTCAGGGTGGCCTTTGACTCATGGCCATCCTTGTACCTCTGCCTCCCGAGTAAATGTGTGCGCCAGCAAGCCTGGCTTCCATCTACCTTTTTGTTTGTTTTGAGGTATTGTCTCACTCTAGCCCAGATCGACCTGAGACTCACTCTGTAGTCCCAGGCTGGTCTCGAACTCACACCGATCCAGTGACCTCTGCCTCCCGCATGCTGGGGCTGCTTAGCTTTTTTCCTTGGTGACAACAACATGAGCTGCCAGTGTTGGTTTCATCTAAGAGTCCCAACATACAGCTTGAGAGGAAAATAGCCACCTCATAGTCTTGGTCAAGCACCATGCTGCCATGTTTTTTTCTCTTTAAGTTGGGTCTGTGACTAGAGAGCCTTTGGCCACTTGTTATCAGGATTTTTTTTTTTTTTTTTTTTTTTAATGAGAATACCCACGTGGCATGGTTGTCCTGATAGGGCAATCTGGGTTTCAACAGGACCTCTTCTGTTCTTTCCCAATCGGCATGCCATGTTGCAATACCCTCCCAACCTTACCATAAGTAATTACAATGCAAGGAGACTGCTTCTCTTTGTTGGACGACAGAGCTGGACCTGTCAGATGACAGGAAAGTAAAAACAATTCTAGCATTTCACTCAACAAGGGCACAAGTGTACCTGCTTAAAAAACTCACTAGGCTCATTAAGTAACTACTACTATAACTCAAAGTTCTGCCAAAGAGGAGTAAAAAGAACAAGATGGAAAACCAAACCCCCCCAAAATCCTGGTGGATGGAATTGGAACTCAAGAGAACTGCTGGTTAGAATTATTGCATTTGGAGAGTTGTTGGAATTGGAGCTAGTTTGTTGCTCGCCATTTAAATCTTGTATTAGCTGAGTAATTCTTTGCTATGCCCAATGCCATCTTTTGCAGCGTGAGTGCTTATTCTGTGCCTTTATGGGGGAGTTTTTTGTATTATGTCTCAGTAAAATGATCTTGGATTGTGAAGATTTTTTTTTGGGGGGGGGGGGGGTTTCGAGGTAGGGTCTCGCTCTAGCTGAGGCTGACCTGGAATTCACTATGCAGTCTCAGGGTGGCCTTAAACTCATGGCGATCCTCCTACCTCTGCCTCCCAAGTGCTGGAATTAAATGTGTGTGCCACCATGCCCGGCCAAGATTATGGAGATTTTTGAACATCATTAGGATTGATTTTAAAAAATGGGGACTTTTAAAAGTTGTACTGAATGTATTGCATATTACATCATGACTGGTTATCAGTTTATGGGGCCAGGAGCAGAATATAGTGGTTTGATTCAGGTGTCCCCCATAAACTTAGGTGTTCTGAATGCTAGGTGTTGGGGAATTAATGCCTCCTGGAGGTAGAGGATTGTTGGGGGTGTGCTTATGGGTTTTATAGCCAATTTCCCCTTGCCAGTGATTGGCACACTCTCCTGTTGCTATTGTCCACCTTATGTTGGCCAGCGGGTGATGCCCACCCTCTGGTTATGCCATCGTTTCCCCTGCCATCGTGGAGCTTTTCCTCAAGCCTGTTAGCCAAAATAAACCTTTCCCACCCCCCACAAACCGCTCTTGGTTGGGTGATTTCTACCAATAATGCAAATCTGACTGCAACAAGCAGTAAGAGACCTTCAAGTGTGTGTGTGTGTGTGTGTGTGTGTGTGCGCGCAGGCGCACACACACACACATTTTTAAAAACTATCAAAACAAAAATACCCTACTTAATTTTCTTGTGGAGATAATAATTTACACTTATCAGGCAATCATAAGAATAAAAAAATTTATAACATACTTACAATACAGAAAATATGTAAACAAATCCCACAACTGTGCCCTTTGTCCTTCACAAATATGGTTAAGCAGATGAAGACAGTAACACATTCAGGAGACATAAAGCGGCTTCTCTCCCAGTGAGCGAGGGGAGCTCATAGTGACTGGTCTCTGAGAATTGTCAACACTACTGGAGAAACACAGGAGACCACGATGCAGACACTTCTTTTATTGCAGACAATGCCTAACATTAAGTGGCTTTCCTGTTCCAGATGAGCCCGACTGGACTTCGTCCCGCTGGTGTTTTTGGAGAACTTCTGCATCATATGTGGGCAATGAAGCCTTCTCTTGTGACAGCATCACTTGAGAGTCTTGCTGAGATTAGAGAAGCCTACACCCACGCAGGTCATCAGTACTTTGTCCCCACCCTTGAGTTCTTCACCACATGGCTGGCTTTCGATTTTAAACATAATCTGGAAAAAGCTCTTCAAATGCCGCAGAAATTCTATCCTAAAAATGATAATAAACAGGATTCATTTCAAAAGAAATTCTTCTCCTTATCCCCATCTGAGACTCAAGACCAAGAAAGACAGAAATCAAAACTTCTAATCAAACTGCTTAAATGGTATGTCTTTGTAGCCTGTTCATTTCCAAAGATTTAGACAGCACAGCAAGAGAAGTTCAGCTGGAAAAGACAAGAGGTTAGTATATAAAACATAAGCCTTTTCATCCCACATGCTTGTTAGAAAAATGGACATGGCAATAACTTTGAGTGGTCCATTTACTTCTATGGTTCATAGAAGTATGAGGTTTAAAAGAGCATATACAAGATGAGTATTTCTGATGCTGAAGTAGATATGCTCTTCATTCTTCAGCAATTGCCTTCTGTCACTTAACAAATCGTTACTGAATGTCCACTGTAAGCCGGTACTGGGGTTAGTGCTAGGGATGTTATACAGCCAACTGAACAGATGAAAATAAAAATGCTTAAGCCTTCATGAAGATTTCATCTAGCAGTATAGACAAGATAAATTCCAATTCTCAAAAATATTAGCATGAAGAGGGACTAGAGATGTGGCTTAGTTACAAAAGCCTAGCAGAGTGAGAAGAACTGTGTACAATTGGCAGGAAACAACACTTAAGTCAGGGGGCCAAGGAAGAGCTCAATAAATATGAACCCCCCCAAAAAAGATTTTGTTTGTTTGTTTGTTTTGGTTTGGTTTTACAAGGAAGGGTCTCGCTCTAGCCCAGGCTGACCTGGAATTCACTATGTAGTCTCAGGGTGGCCTTGAACTCCTGGTGATCCCCCTACCTCTCCTACCAAGTGCTAGGACTAAAGGCATGTGCTACCACGGCCAGCTCAAAGGGTCAGTTTTTAATCATTTACCCTAACAAAAAGAATGACAAAAGCTTATGAGGACTCCGGACACAAATTCTTCAGGTGGTACACTGGATAGCCGCCACAGAGCTGCCCTAGCAAGCCTGGCATGAACTGCCAGCCTGGCCACAGGACTTGCCTAGAGTGCTCACTACACAAAGAGTTGCAGAGGGTTGGAGAAAGTATCCATCTGGAAAAGCCTAGAATCAAAGGGTGTATTATGCAAAGGCATCCCTTCTGTCCTCCCCCTAGAGCCTGGGCTCCCAGTGACAGGGCAGGCATCTGTTATTAGCAAACTCCCTGGCATGTCTGAGAAACACTGGGTTAGTGAAGAGCACTGGTGGGCACATCTGCAATAAAGTGTATTACAGAAGGAAGCCTTGTACTGTGTTGCCTCCATTCAAGCCAGCCAACCTCCCTACCCTAGCCTCAGAGATTTCAGCCTAAAGTGCCTAATTACCTGACCAGTTTTAAAAATATTGATCCTAGCCATACACATTAATGGGACCAAAGTCAGAGTAGTTAATATAAGAAACTACACATCTAAAGCCAATTTGGTAGCCTGCATGAGAAAGAATTATCTCTTCAAATAAATGGTATGGGAACAACTGGACACCCACATACAAAAGAACAAAGTTTGACCCCCCTTCATCCCATTACACACACTAACTCAAGTGGACCTAAGACCTAGTTATAACAGTTACAACTTGCAAAGTTGTACATGAGGGTTGAAGAGATGGCTTAGTCAACAAAGTGCTGCTTTGCAAGCTTAAGGACCTGAGTTCAGATCCTCAGTAACCACAACACTGCTGGGGGCATGGTGGTACATGGCTATAATTCCAGAGCTGGGGAGACAGGGACAGGATCTTAGGGGCTTGCTGACACACTAGTCTAGCTGAATTGGTGAATTCTAGGTCCAATAAGACACCTACTTTCAAAAAATAAGGTGGAGCCAGGCATGGTGGCACATGCCTTTAATCCCAGCACTCAGTAGGCAGAGGCAGGCGGATCCCCTATGAGTTCAAAGACACCCTGAGACTACATAGTGAATTCCAGGTCAGCCTAGGCTAGAGAGAGATCTTACCTCAAAGGAAAAAAAAAAGAATAAAAAGGTGAAGAGTGACTAAGGAAGACACTCAGCAACCACCATTCGCATCCATACTCACAAACCATGTACAGAACACCTGCACACACACATGCCAACACACAAATGCACATATGCACGCATTCGTCTACGTATGCATGCCAAAAATGTTGTTTACCAAGAGTGAATCTCCATTACTTTTGGCTAGTCAACAGTTTTGTAACAGCTGCTTAAATATAATACCAAAAGTATAATAAGGGAAAATATTTAAAGAATTAAATAGTACTTTAACTAAACGATTTACACACATCCCATAACCTCTTGGTGGGCAAGAGATCTAAATAGGTATTTCCTCAAGGAAAACATACCAACAAGTAATAATAATCACATGAAAAGATGTTCAACATCACTAATCATTAAGGAAATGATAAGGAAGACCACTGTAACTATTTCATACTCAAATGGATGATTATACTAAAAAAGACAGACAAAGGCTGGAGAGATGGGTCAGAGGTTAAGTTACTTGCCTGCAAAGTCCAATGACCTGGATTTGATTCCCCAGTGCCCACATAAAGCTAGATACATAAAGTGATGAATGCATCTGGAGTTCGTTTGCAGCAGTTAAGAGACCCTAGCATGCTCACTTTCTCTATCTTCTCCCCCCTCTGCTTGCAAATAAAATAAATTTTAAAAAGAGACAAACAATAATAAAAGTGTGAGTGAGAAGGCAGAAAAATGAGATACCTTTATACAATTCTAGTGGGAATATAAAATGGAAAACAATCAGTAGTTCCTCAATATTAAACATGGAGTCACCATGTATGAAAACCCTTGGGTTTGAAAACATACACTTCTACAAAAATGTCCGTCCATGAACTGATGGATGGGTAAATATAAAACATGCCATACCCAGTCCACAGGGTATTATTCATCTCTACGAAGGACACATGCCACACGCAGCATGGGCAAACTCTGAACACAGTGTGCTAAGTGAAGAAGCCACTCAAAGAACCACATACAATGATTCCATTTCCATGAACTGGCTACAACAGGAACTCTAGTCCCAAGGCAGAAAGCAGACCAGTGGCTAGACTAGGAGGGGTGGGAAGCAGCCACAAGGGATCACAGGGCTGCTTTCCGGAGTGATAAAAACGCTCTAAAATTAGATGGTGGTTGTGGTTACACAACTCTGGACATATTAAAAACTACAAAGGTATACACTTGCAATTTGTAAACTGTGTGGCATGTAAACTGTGCTTCAATGAAGCTGTAAAACTGTTAAACCCTGGCTTTCACCCCATTCAGTATATATACCAACCTAAGTACAAAGCCAATGGCAATGAGCCTGTCTCCACCTGTGCTTCTGAATCAATCAGAGGGAAAAGACATGTGGAGAAGAGAGTGTCAGAACAAACTGCCCTGGTTGGTTGCAATGACTGGCATGTCAGAGGCCTGAGCAAGACAGCCTGGGCAAGTGTGCATGCTCGTAGGAACTTCCCATTCCTGTGCTTTCTTGGTCACCTTGAAATGTACACTTTCACCTTCATCTTTTTTTTAAAAAACTTTTTTATTAATCTTCACCTTTAAAATAGGACCTCATTTTGTCACCTCTTCCATGAAGCCTTCCTTGCCAACACTGCACATTCTGCTTGTGGTCTGTAATTAAATGCTATGTACTGTTGTCTCGACAACTGTGCCTTCACCCCTGACAAACGACATAAGCATCAAGAGTAATGACCTCTGCGGACGAGGCCTCTCGACCTGCTAGGCACTATCCAAGTCCCTCAGTGAAGAGGCACTGAAGATAATTCCAGTGTTAGGGATAACAGAAACAACTTCAACATTCTTGGCAATTAAGGGAAGTGAATTCTCCCCCTGCTGGGTTCCCTGTCTTCCTAACCAAATGAAATTTTCTTTTTTTTCCCTTCTCTATTCCAGAACCTCCTTCACCGTGTTCTAGGGACAAAAGAAAACAAACACATGAAACCCACAGGTAAACAAGCCACATCTATGAGCCAAGCTTCCAGCTGGCAGCAACAGGGAAATGCCAGCCTTCTCACCCACTCATCTGCATTCTGAAGAGAAAACAGCTTGTTCTCTTTCGCCGCTGCTGTGTACTAACCTGGGCCTGAAGGGCACTCCGCTTCCGGGCCTCGCTCAGCAACTTCCCTCTGAATCAGGCGGCTGTACTCAAGAAGCCAGGCAGCCTCCCAGGCTGGCAGAGCTCCTAGGGGCCTTGGCTTGCTTGATGTCTTAAAGCACAGGGCAGATGAAGATTTGAGCGTACAGGCCTATATATTTGCAGCTTTGGGAGATGTGTAACCTTTGGACCAGTTAGGAAATGCAAAGTTGCTTTGACATTTTACATAATGTTCTGCCAATCCTCAGGCTATCTGAGGGAGGCTAGAAAAGAGACTGGATTTTAACATATATTCAGAATGTCCTTTCCCCACCTCCACCTTTGTCTCCTGCAGCTGAGATATTAAAAAGCAAAGATGGAGCTGGAGAGATGACTTAGCAGTTAAGGCACATGCCTATGAAACCTAAGGACCCAGGCTCGATTCTCCAGGTCCTACATAAGCCAGATGCACATGGTGGCACATGCACCTGGAGTTCATTTGCAGTGGCTAGAGGCCCTGACATGCTCATTCTCTGTGTGTGTGTCCTTTTCTCTGTCTCTTAATTAAAAAAATCAGAAAAAATTAAAAATATAGTTTAAAAAAACGTAAATGGAGCCAGGCGTGGTGATGCACCTTTAATCCCAGCACTTGAGAGGCAGAGGTAGGATTGCAATGAGTTTGAGGCCACCCTACGATTACACAGCTACATAGTGAATTCCAGGTCAGCCTGGACAAGAGTGAGAACCTACCTTGAAACAAAACAAAACAAAACAAACAAAAGGCAATGGATTCAAGAGCAAACCAGTCCATACATATCTGCTCTTGTCCAGAGCTGCTCCAACTGTTCCTCTGCGGCCACCGCTCTGAGGAGCTCCAGCCCCGTCCAGACTACATCTCTGGCGAGTTCACAAGGGTTCCCTCTCCTGCACCCCCATAGCACACACTGCAGATTCATGCAGCCACATGGCCTGGAAGAGGCCCAAGATACACCGAGGGCCACTCTGCCCTGCAACGTAAGACCACCTGCACAGTGGAACAGGCAGCTTTTCAGGTGGGCCACAGGGAACTGGGGCTCTATACAATCCCGTGTGAAAAGGGTTTTATTCCAGACTGGGAATTATTCCAGACTGAGAAAACAGTATCTGCAATAAACCTTTATTGGTTTTTTTTTTATTGGACAAAGTGATTTGCTGGCAAAAATCAAAAAATAATACTTTTCTCTTTTCTAGGAAAGTTCATCAGAGAGCAGGTTTTAAAGAATTCTAAAGCACATAGAAATCATTTTTCTGTGTATTTTCAAATAGGGGATTATACCCATACCCTCTGCCACTGTTGGTCAATATATAAGGACTTTCTGTTCTCTGAATCCCAACCACCCAGGACTTAACAGCCTTGGCAGACAATTTATGGCTGACTTCAGGCCTGAAATCACCCACTGTGTTTAACTCCTGGTGTGCAACATGACCTGAATGGTACAACGGACTAGGGTGGAGCGAAGGGGGGTGTCTAGGCAAGAGCTGAGCCTTGCAGGCACGACACAACAATCTCAAACATACAACCTAAGATAAGCTTCAGTCCAGCTCCACAGGCCAGGATTTCTGGACCTCACTTTATCTACACAGTGGACCAGAACTCAAGAGATGCTCAATACAATACCAGTCATTCCCTGTGGCTCCGTGCAGACCAGCTGGACTCCAAGGAAGCTGAACTCTTACTACTTCGGTTTCCTGACATGATTTCTGAAGGTGCTAATTAAGATGCTTGGGTGTCTGGGTGTGTTCTTGCTGCTACTTCGACTTTTAAACCAAGTATTAATCCACCCTAAGCTGTAAAATTAAGCTTTTAGGCTCACGGTAGAAATACTGTCAGTAAAGCTTGAAAGATGGCCTAGTGGTTAAGGCACTTGCCTGTGAAGCCTAATGACCCAGGTCCAATTCCCCAGTACCTATGTAATCCAGATGTACAAGGTGGATCATGCGTCTGGAGTTTGTTTTCAGTGGCTGGAGGCCCTGGAACACCCCCACTCTCTCAAATAAATAAATACTTTTTAAAAATTTAAGGAAAAACTTGCCATCAGCAAACTATATGCCAACTAAAAAGACTCAGCAAATTTAAAAGGAAAGGGTCTTCTACATACCACTGTGTTAGCCATCCAGGACTACTTTACTCTGCTGAAAAAACATCTGTCTGGGCTTCCTTGAGAAAGTTACACATACAGACTTACTTTCGCAAATAGTACAGAAAACCACCAACAGCGAGAAGAAGTGGGAGGAGGAAAGCGGGAAGGAACAAAGAACCCTTACTTTCCAGAAAGGATTTGAAAGCAACACTGAAAGAAAACCTCCTTTTAGACCCAGTGCTCCATAAACAGACATTCTAAAAGTTCTTTATACGAATCAAACATGTACAAACTGCCAGAAGAAATACATTTATTTTCTTAAACCAAGGAGAGTCTTATTTTTGGTTTTCCTTAGGAATGTGAATTTCTACAAAACATGTGTCTATGAATTTAGCTGTATGAAAACATAAATGTAATACTCTAGTCTCCATCCCCTTCAATTATACTCAAAGAAGATGCTAATTATGCCTACAGTGTTCCACCTTGACCCATCACCACTCTGAGATACCAGAAACTTCCACAATGACTAAGGGCAAAAAGGGTTCCAGACATAGCTTTCTTAACATAAACTCCCTTTCCCATTTGTGCTAGTTTACCAAAAGGGAGGGGGAGTCTCTCCTACTCTGAAGGAGGCCCTCTGCATGAAGAAGCCTTGAAGGTAGAAGAAATGTAACCAACCCCCACACTCAAGTCTCAAAACACATGATCTTATAAGCCACTCTACTCTTAAAGCTCCATTAAGAGCAGAAAACTATTTTCCTAGCCGCTGTAGCAATTTTCTATTTCTGGAAGAAAAGAAAAGATTAATATTTGGTGAAGGGTGTGCTGAAGATATGCCCAGTCTTGATCATCTGCAACAAGGCTGCAAAGTTAAAAGATTATATAAGGTCCTAGAGCTAAGCTGAAAAACTCCAAAAACAATTTCAAGAAAAAGTGTCAAAAGGTTGGAGAGATGGCTTAGAGGTTAAGGCACTTGCCTGTGAAGTCTAAGGACCCGTACCACTATCACAAAATAAAAATATGTGTAAAACAAAGGTTAAAATATATATTCAACGTTCACATAATGTTCAGCCAGAGCACAAGCCCAGAACCACACCCATTTTGAGACAGTGGTGACTCTTGCTCTGTGAGACTTCAGCTGCACTGCGGCAGACTGGGAAGCAGCAGCAATGATGAGGGCTGAGGACTTGACAGGCTTTCCAGGGAGCACATGTGGCAACTTGCTGATTCCAGAAACTGCCATGAGAGAGGTTGTGCTCACTGCTCCAAATGTTTCATTGCCAGTCTTTCTGAGCAATGTTGACACTGACGTTAGCATGGCACTCAGGATTACTC
Source organism: Jaculus jaculus (assembly GCF_020740685.1). Lineage (NCBI taxonomy): Eukaryota > Metazoa > Chordata > Mammalia > Rodentia > Dipodidae > Jaculus > Jaculus jaculus. Next base: position 52,610,450 of record NC_059102.1, read on the forward strand.
AACTTTAGGTTTCCTGACTGTGAAATACTTTACACACGTTATCAGGAGATAACAATGTGTTGCTCGCCAGATCCCTGTTATCAGTCTTCCCCTACAGCTAACAGAAGGTATTCTCTCCATTCTTCTGTTACAAAAAAAATCTTCCACCACCAACTCAAAAAATAAAATAAAATCTCCAAAAGAATCTCCTTCAAGCTTCTGGTTCCCGCATGTACACAGCCAGGGCTCATGGCTGCCCTCCTCCTGTCTCAGCCGTCTTGGCCCCTCTCTCAACGTGATGGCACCACCATTCTTCAGTTATCACAGTACTGTACCTTTCAGACATACAGCATCGGTACCATGATAACCGAAAAAGGACAGTTCAGTCTCATATCTATCTGAGAAATTCTTCCCTCCCAGATTACCACCCACAGGTGGCCATATGGTTATCTTAAAGTATATAAGCATGTGTATGTGTATCTACACACACACAGAGGACCTCGACCAGGCTGTTTTCAGCAACCTCATTCACTGTTGACAAGAAATGCTGCTTTTTGCTCTCCACAATTCAAGTCTTCTTGCTAGCTGCTCCTCTGAGAGAATGCTTGCTTTTATACCTCAGTAGTCAATTCCTGCTAATACCCAACAACCCAAACTTACCTCTATAGCTTCCCAATTAGTCTAATAACATTCCCATGAATTTTGCTTTTATTCCTATCTCTCAGCCAGCTAACAACTATCTTGGACAAGTGGCTCATTTGCCATCATGAGGATGGTGGGTGAAAGACCGATTTAAAAAACTCCAAGTTACATAAAATGAGAAGTTTACCTTCAAAATGGAAACAGAAAGCAAGGACAGAAGAGTTCCCAAATTTTTACTTATTACTTATGTGTGTGTGGGTGAGTGTGTGTGATGCAGCTTTTCTTTAATTACATGGAAATGAGAATTGAGATGGAAAGAAGGCAAAGGCCCACGTGTATAGAAATAAACAGCAGGGTAACAGTGGTAACTGTTGGCCAGATTAGGGATGACTATGAACAGGTGTATTACCATGGTCACATGACAGGCACATGATACATCTTTGTCATTCTGTGCAGTAAAAAACGAGGTGGAGGGCTGGAGAGATGGCTTAGCAGTTAAAGCATTTGCCTGCAAAGCCAAAGGACCCAGGTTTGATTCCCCAGGACCCACATAAGCCTGATGCACAAAGTGGGGCATGTGTCTGAGGTTGGTGTGCAGTGGCTAGAGGCCCTGGCATGCTCATTCTATCTACCTCTTTCTCTCTCTTTCTTTCAAATAAATAAAGAAATAAATAAAAATTAAAATAAAAAACTAAATGGAACTGAACAATGAGGCCAACAAACAACTTACGTGTAGGGAGAGAGTGGTCCTAACAGGACTTTGGAAACATCCTGCTGTCCAAGGGTCATGAGCAGCAGAGCTAGACTTTGATTGGTCGAGTCCACACATCCACCCTGTAAACACAAACACTTTAATGATTAACCACTGCACCAGCCAGAAAGTGGGAAGAACAAAAGTGAGGATGGAGAGAAAAGAGAAATACACAAATCAGACCCCAAAGAACAGTAGCCGATGAAGTTCAAGCAAGAATAAAACACAGCTTATGAAACAATCACTGTAGCAGCTGCTATCAAGGAGGTTAGACCAACAACTAACCCAAGCAATTGTGAAAATGAGAACAGATATTCTAGTTTCCAGAAGTGAATCTAGTGAAAATGAAGAAAAAAAACTTTGCTTGTGTAACTGGAGAACAGTAGGATATTATTTTAGTAAGTAAAAGCAAAAAAAAAAAAAAAAAGCTATATTCAGTTCTAGGAGAGGCAACCTTAAGTGGGTGACATGTTTATTTAATCTGTCAGAGAATAGTCAGTCAGATATGAAGAGGCCTTTACCCTTCCTGTGTCCTACTGCTCTTATTCCAGTATTTTCCAAACTTGCATCTCTTCACCTCTCTTATTGTCTTGAAATTAGAAACTGTTACAGTCAGATCCCTCTGTTTTTATAACTGGTACTGTCTCTACCTCTGTTTTCCTTCTAAACTTTTTAAAACAATATTTCATTCTTATTTGACAGAGAAAAGGAGAAAAAGACACAGAGAGAGAATATGGCCACGCCAGGGCCTCCAGCCACTGCAAATGAACTCCAGATACTTGCGACCCCTTGTGCATCTGGCTAACATGGGTCCTGGGGACTTGAACCTGGGTCCTTTGGCTTTGTCTTAACTGCTAAGTGACCCCTCCAGCCCATCCTTCTTTTTCTTACAAACATAAGTAGAACAGAATTCTCTTCAAAAATGGTCTCCCTGTGTATAACAGCTTTAGTTGCCTCCTTTCTTTCATTCTTTCCTTTCTCAACTACTCCAGCCAATTTGCTGTTATATAATACTGCTGTCTGAATTTGTCTTTTAGGGCAGGGGAGATGGCTCAGAAGTTAAAGGCATTTGCTTACAAAACTTGTAAGCCCAAGTCACCCACATACCCATGTAAAAGCCAGATGCAAAGTGGCTCAAATGGCACATGCATCTGGAGTTCATTTGCAGCAACAAGAGGCCCTGGTTCACCCACACACTCCCTCTTTCTCTAATAAATAAATTTTTTAAATTTCATCTTTTAAAAAAGTCTCTCTTTTGGGTTGGAGAAATGGCTTAGCGGTTAAGGTGCATGCCTGTGAAGGCTAAGGACACAGGTTTGATTCTCCAGGTCCCACATAAGCCAGATTCTCGTAGTGGCGCATGCATCTGGAGTTTGTTTGCAGTGGCTAGAAGCCCTAGCATGCCCATGCTCTCTCTCTCCCCCAGACTATAATAAATAAATAAAAATAAAATTAAAAAGTCTTGCTTTCTAATCATTCTTCTAAGGGTAATCCCAATAATTTAATCTTGCACTCTACAAAATACAAGCAGAAAAAATCAATCAAGCAGGGTAACATAAAATGTCTACCTATTTTCCAAAGATCACAGTAAGAAATCTTAATTTCTGGCCACAGAACAAGTTATCCTAGGCTACCCTCTGAGCACGTAGCCAGTCTGTGCTACCTTATGAGGTACAATTCCCCCCTTTTATTTCACATAGGATAGAGAATCAATCAGTTCTCAGGGGCAAACACTCATTTTCTGGTTGTCATATTTGCTTTAGTAGTCCTGACAAGGATGTAGAAAATCAAAACTAGTTCTGGTCTACAGATCTTGTTCACTTTCCCAACAATGCCTAAAACTGGACTGTACTCTTCAGTCTCTGCTTCCTATCACTAAGTTGTTATTGCACCATCCTCAGCTGATTTTCATTAGGTACTGAACCCATATTACCATGCAATAAACATGTCAGGATCCATGTTACAGGACACCATGGAGAGAATGCAAGATGTCATGGCATGGGTGCGGTGTTACTTGCCCAACACCAGAGGCAGGCTTGTAGAATAGCCCCGGGCCAGTGTGCAAGAGGCCAGTCCCTAGCGTCACATACAACCACAGGGTGGGGGCAGGGCCGGCTGGGGAGGCTGCAAGTACTGCCATTCCATTCTGCAGGAAGAGTGAGAAGCCAGTGAAAGCTCTAAGTACACGTGGAGTTTGGAGGGACAGCAGCTCCCATGCAGAGCCCAGGTGTGAGGTGACGTGGGTAGCCGTAAAGCAGGGTGGCACAGCGCCCAAGTAGCAAAAAGGTTGGGAGCAAAGGGCAGTTCCAGTAAGCTAGGCCCAGAACCATGAGGGCGTGATAAAGTCAGGAGCAGGAGGAACTGGGCCAAATGCTTAAAACTTGAATAAAAACCAGCAGCACCTTCAAAAGGGATGGATTTTTATGGCTCATTCAAATCATGTCATACTATGGGATCTGTAGAGAATTAGTCAAAAAAAGCATGAAGTATTTTCATCCTTTTACCAATTAAAGACCATGAATACATAAAGGAAATTTTCATACTGACTAAAACAAAGCAAATTTGGTTGAGGAACAATAAAATAGTTTAAAGATCTCAAGAACAGAAAATTCAATAGCTTAATCCAAACTGCATGTTTTTCCTCTGGTGCCTGGTGAGCACTGCTCTCCCCCCACCCCAGGTCAAGAATCTGCTATTTATGGGAATTCAAAACCCATACTCCAGCTGTGCCCATGGGCTCCCATTGAAGTGCTCTGAAACATGTTTTCAATTTTCCCAAGGTCTACTGGAAAGAGACTGAACTGTCTGCACAACCAGAGAGAGTACCTTCTAGCCCACAGGGCCAGAAAAAGCCTGCACAAGTCAACAAGAGCCTGACGACACAGCAACCACACACATCTTTCCCCCTCACAATGTGTAGATGACAAAAATTAAGTTAACTCTCAGAACAATGGCTCCATTGTTCACTCACAACTTGTAAAAAAAAAATTATTTATTTACAACCAGAGAGAGTGAGAGAGATAGAAGAGAGACAGAAAGAATGGACAAGCCAGGGCCTCTAGCTGCTGCAAATGAACTCCAGATGTATGTGCCACTTTGTGGATCTGGCTTAATGTGGGTACTGGGGAACTGAACTTGGGTCGTTAGACATTGTAGGCAAACACCTTAACTGCTGAGCCATCTCTTCAGCCCTACTCAAAACTTTTAATCACCACCTAGCCTACTACCTCAAAAACCCCAAATAAATAAATAAATCACAGACCTCTACTACACAAGGCCCATGCCAGCACACACCTCCTCAAGAGAATGACATGTCCTCCTCTGCTGAGCCCCACTGTGCTACAAGCAAAGGGACTTCAGCTGGACTCCTCAGGTGGCACTGGAAAGTGCTTTGTCTACATCTTAACTAGAGGGACATTAAACAGAGACCTTTAGGACAAGGAAATTTTCATTACCTCTGAAACAGTTCATTCACCCTTGTCCCACTTGAGAGCAATGGTATTCAATCATGTGACCACTGGGCTAGTTTTAGGGCCACTAGCATAAAATGGAGGGGGAGGGGAGGAGACTACAACTGTAAGAGTCTTCAACTGTGAGGCAGGGCTAGGGAGTATATCCACCATCATCTCGCTACTATAGCAATTAAACTGAACTAATGAAAAGGAGGAGAATTAAAAGAAAAACAAAATTATCAAGGTACCCCTTAGCTTTTGCTACTTCAAACAGGATAAAACTTCCCCAGACCAGAGACATGACTAAGAACCAGAAAGACATACATGGATAAACGTGAAGATGAAGTCTCTAGTTTGTCATATTAAAACAATTTATAGTGTGCAGCAGTGTGTGGGGGGCCGTGTGTAGACCCCCGTGTGGCGCAGCCAAGGACCCTGAAAATAAAACAGCCACCACTTTGCGAGTCACTTTTCGGGACCTGCGTCCAAGTCTCCGCAGCCGTGGGTTGCTCAGACGCCAAAGCTCTAACTGCAGCCATGAGCAGCAACGAGTGCTTCAAGTGTGGGCGATCTGGCCACTGGGCCAGGGAATGCCCTACTGGTAGAGGTCGGGGTCGTGGAATGAGAAGCCGTGGCAGAGGTTTCCAGTTTGTTTCCTCATCTCTTCCACACATCTTTTATCGCTGTGGTAAGTCTGGTCATCTTGCCAAGGATTGTGATGTTCAGGAAGATGCCTACTATCACTGCGGCAGAGGTGGCTGCATTGCCAAGGACTGCAAGGAGCCCAAGAGAGAGCGAGAGCAGTGCTGCTACAACTGTGGCAAACCAGGCCATCTGGCTCGTGGCCACGAGGATGAGCAGAAGTGCTATTCTTGTGGAGAATTTGGACACATTCAGAAAGACTGCACCAAAGTAAAGTGCTATAAGTGTGGTGAAACTGGTCATGTAGCCATCAACTGCAGCAAGACAAGTGAAGTCAACTGCTACCGTTATGGCGAGTCAGGGCATCTTGCACAGGAATGCACAATTGAGGTTACAGCCTAATTATTTTCCTTTGTCGCCCCTCCTTTTTCTGATTGATGGTTGTATTATTTTCTCTGAATCCTCTTCACTGGACAAAGGTTGGCAGATAGAGGCTGTTCCCAGGCCAGTGAGCTTTACTTGCAGTGTAAAAGGAGGAAAGGGGTGGAACAAAAACGACTTTCTGCATTTAACTACAAAAAATGTTTATGTTTAGTTTGGTAGAGGTGTTATGTATAATGCTTTGTTAAAGAACCCCCTTTCTACGCCACTGGTGAATAGGGATTAATGAATGGGAAAAGTTGAGTCAGACCAGTAAGCCCTTCTGGGTTTCTTGAGTGTGTTTCCATGTAGGAGATAAAACCAATTTTGGAAGTGTCAATGAACTTCCATGTGTAACTTTAATTTTAGCATAATGATGGCCTTGGATTGTCTGACCTCAGTAGCTATTAAATAACATCGAGTAACATCTGTATCAGGCACTCAGAACACACAGCTGAGTGGGAGTAAACAAAATGAAAAGGGAAACGTGTGCATGGCTATGCCAGAGAAGTGGGATGAAAGGAGCAGGTTCGTGCAGTGCTGACGCTGGACGCACAGGTGGAGATGGCAGAGGTGTAGAACACACTTTCAAAGATGAAATCTAAAACGCACAGGAAATATCCGTGCTCAGAGTTAGCATAATTTGAAGCTATTCAGGAATTGCAGAGAAATGCATTTTCACAGAAATCAAGATGTTATTTTTGTATACTATATCACTTAGACAACTGTGTTTCATTTGCTGTAATCAGTTTTTAAAAGTCAGATGGAAAAAGCAACTGAAGTCCTAGAAAATAGAAGATGTAATTTTAAACTATTCCAATAAAGCTGGAGGAGAAAGGGGAGTTTGACTAAAAAAAAAAAAATTTATAAACATCACAAAGCTTCTAATAGCCAATTGACCCAGAATTCGTACTAGTGCTCAGTTTAAGAATGCAGGCCCCAGCACACAACAGAGACATGACCATCTCTGCCCTTGGCATGTGGAGTTTTGCCTTCCTGACGCAGAACCAAAACCAGAAAGAGTGCAGACTAGCTGAGATCCTGAAATCATCCTCTGACAAAGTATGTGGCACCTTCAGGAATGCAGTTTCAGGCCTCTTATTCCTGCTGCAGCACCTTCTCTTTACTCACAGCACTTCCTTCCTTTCAGTCACTTCCACTATGGGGGGCAAGCAGTAGAAGCGTGTGCTCACTTATGTGCCTGCCACATATGTTCAACACAGACCCTGGGGCTGAAGTTCTTGGGGAAGAGTCAGAAGGAGAGACAGCAAACTGCTTTTCTGCTGTTCCTTTCCTACCACCTGCCGGGGCGGAGGACCTACCCTGTAGATTTCTTCAAGCAGCAGCTGGGCACAATTCCTGCCAAGGTCCTCAGGAAGCACTGCTGCTCCCTGGCCCTGTGGGTTGGAGGCCAGTTCAGCACTAAGGAAGGTGCCATTGGTGGTCTCAGCAACGAGTGACAGCCCAAAGCCAGGAGACCTGTGGATTCAAAGACACAGAGGCTGAGTATGTACAGGCACACACATGCAAGCAAAACAGACATCTTTTGGATGGCATTATATCCTCACACTTCCTTCTGGTGACATGAAGCTTATTAGAGAAATGACAGCTGACTGAAGCACACAGGGCAGAACCAAGGTGAAATGTGTACTGCTTTTCCAGGTCAAAATGCTGACACAAGCTAAAGCCTGCTGACTCCCTGGGTCTTCAGTCATGACTTCAACAAGCCTATTTGGTATGGATACTTCATTACATCAGACAAGGATGATACCCAGGCATGACCTTAGAGACTACACCACCATTCACTGCACATTTGGCTTTTTGTTTATTTTTATTTATTTATTTGTTTGTTTGTTTGTTTGTTTATTTACTTGAGGGTGACAGAGAGAGGGAGGATGGATGCATCAGGGCCTCCAGCCACTGCAAACGAACTCCAGATGTATGTGCCACCTTGTGCATCTGGCTTATGTGGGTACTGGGAAATTAAGCCTCAAACTGGGGTCCTTAGACTTACTTAACAAGCTTAACTGCTAAAGCCATCTCTCCAGCCCCTTGTTTAGTAAATTTTTAAATGAGGCTTTAGAGCTGATGATCCCATAAGTGTACATCAAGTCTCTATCTTGCACTAAGGGAAAGGCTACTTACGGTTAACAAGTACAAACTTAATCATGTACCAGGCCAAATGGCATTATAAAAAGCTGCAATATAGCTAGTGGCAGGCAGTGTGGCCTTCAGACCTGCTCTGCTGCATTCCTGCCTACTTTGATGATGTGAAGGTAAGAGAAAGGACTAGCCCTGGACAGTTAACCTTGCCCTCTCTCAGCTCTTTGCAGTCCCCTCTACAGAAAGCAGTTGTGGTGGTTTAAATGTAAAATGTCCCCCATAGCCCTATGGGTGTAATTAAGCCTCATACTTAATTCCCAGCTGGTGAAGCCTTTGGGAGCAGGAACCTTGCTCAAAGAGGTGCGTCACTGGGGGCCTGCTACACTTAGCACACTATACTTCTCTTATGTGAAGATGTGATATTTTCCCCACTATGAAAAAACTTCCCCTCAAAACAGTAAGCCAGAAATAAGTCCTTTCCTTCCATAAGCTGCTTCTGGTCAACAGTTTTGTCCCAGCAATGAAAAAGTAACTGCTATAACAGCTGACACCTTAATTCTGGACTGCAACTAAGGGGTGGAGTGGAAGTTCCCCAGGGATATGGTAAAGTGCTTGTCACACAAGCCTGAGGACCACATGTCAGATCGCAGGACCCAAGTAAAATATAGGGTGTGATGCTGAGCACCTGTAATCCCAGAACTGGGGAGATGAAGACAAGAGAAACCCTGGGGCTCCACTGGCAAGCTAGCTAGTCTAGGTGAGTAAGCAAGCTCTAGGTTCAGTGAGAGACCCTGCTTCAGAAAGACAGTGATTGAGGAAGATATCCAACATTAACATCTGGTACCCATATGCACACATGTGCCCACAAATCTAAACATCCATGTTTGTACACACACACACCATACACACATGCCAGAAAAAAAAAAGAGGAGAGAAATGATAGGACAGCATTAGTGGTACCAGAGGGAAAGGGCAGGACAGCATTTGTGGATACAAGAGGGAAATTATAAGATATCTTTTTTTTTTCTTCAAGTTAAGACAAACCTTGAGTAAACGAGCTACATGAAACAGGCGTGGTGATGCATGTTTTTAATCCCAACACTTGGGAGGCAAAGGTAGGAGGATAGCCTTAAGTTTGAGGCCACCTTGAGACTACATAGCAAATTTCAAATCAGCCTGGACTTGAGCAAGACCCTCCCTTGAAAAAAACAAAAAAGAACAATGGCAAAGTACCAAACTGTGGTGCAAGTAGGAAGAAAGTAACTTCCTAACCCACAACAGCTAATCTCAAAATCTGGTCCTAAAAATAAAATTTAGGATATAAAACCTGAAAACTCCAGATTCAAAATAATGCTGTGAGAGCTGGGGTGAGGGTAGAAGGAGGGATATTGGTGTCATTATTCACATTGAAATAATTCAGGGCTGGGAAGATGGCTTGATGGTTAAATGTACTTGCTTGCAAACCTGGCTGAATCTGATTCTCCAGCACTTATCAAGCTGGATGCTAAGCACATGCATACGTGATTAAAACGTGCCTACAGCAATGAAAAGCACAGCCACAATCTGGAAGGTTGTGGGCCAACTTACTTGCAACAACAAAATCCAGAGACTCTGTCTCAAAAAGAAGGTGGTCAGAGGACAAACTCCATGAGGTTGTCCTATGACCTCTACAAGAATGCCGTAGTATATGTGCCCATTTACGCACCATACACACACACAATAAAAACAAAGAAAATCCATAGAGAAGCCTGTTATCCCAGCACTCAGGAAGAAGCAGAGACAAAAGGATCACCATAATTTTGAGATTAACCAAGAATACTATCTCAAAAAGCCAAAGGAAAAAAAAGGAACCAACAGTGCATAAGAAGAGAATCCACAAAGAAGTAAATATAGTAAAATACTGTCAACTACAGGCAATAGGAAGATATAAAAATGTTTACTGTACTATTCCTTCAGTTTTTTATAGGTGTAATTTTTAAATTAAAAAAATGGTTTTAATTGCTTAATTTCTTTGTCTCTAATTCAAAGGCAAAGCCTAACACTTTCATTCTGTCACTGTAATTTTCTTAATCTTTATTTATTTTTGTTTTTTACTTTACAAGGTAGGGTCTTACTCTAGCCCAGGCTGACCCGGAATTCACTATATAGTCTCAGGGTGGCCTCAAACTCACAGTGATCCTCCTACCTCTGCCTCCTGCATGCTGGGATTAAAGGCGTGCCCCACCACGCCTGGCTCTTCATTTTTTTATTTGTTTAAATAGAACCCCAAGGCTGCTAAGAAAGCACTCTACTAAGCTAAACTACCAGCCCTAAGTTTAAGTTTCTATCTAGTCATCCCTCTCCCCCTACCAGACCCTCTGTCTTGCTCTCCCAGTGGCTCTTGGCCCCAGCTGCATACTGGTATATCTTAGAATTTTTATTTCTTTTATCTGAGACAATGCTTCACTATGTACTTCATGCTTGCCTTGAATTTATGATGCTCCTGTCTCAGCCTTCCAAGTGCTGGGATTATAGGCATGTACTTCCACAACCAGCTTTATTTTTCCATTTTTTTTTTTTTTTAAGCACAGAAGTTAAATGAGCCAAATTCAAATCTACAATCCAGATTTAGGATCTGTGTTGTTCCCAAAGGTGAAGAGCAAAGCTGACCTGCAGTGAGGTACCAGAGGATTCTTTTTCTAAACTGTTTACTGGAAGTGAAAGATCTGTTCACTGTAGAGTGCAGATGGGACTTAATGCTAAAGCACTCTCAAAAGGTTCTATTTCTCCAAGGATAGAGACTGGACCCTCACTGCACTCCCAGAACTGGCCACAGGGATCTTTCCATGTAACAGTCAATCAAGAACTGTCCACTGGCTAGGCGTGGTGGTACACACCTTTAATCCAGCACATAGGAGGCAAAGGTGAAGCACTGTCATGAGTTTGAGGCCAGCTTGGGACAACAGTGAATTTCCAGGTCAACCTAGGCTAGGGTGAGTCCCTACCATGAAAGAACAAGAAATAATAAAATAAAATAAAAATAAAGAAATGTTTGCTGGTGACAATGACAATGCCAGGAACTAACTTTGAAACTGTTCTTCTGCAGCACAGCACTGGCACTGCCAGTTTTAACTGCAACCAGAACAGACCTGTGGAAAAGGCTCAGGTAGTAGATTCTGGGTTGCAGACACTTACTTTCCAGAGTTGATGCCTTTCATGTGGTCTGTGTAGATATAGATATCCGGAATGAACTTGTTGAGGATGCTCCTTGCAGAATCCACGATCCGATTTGCCATCTGAGGCGATACACGAACAGAGTACCTGCAGCCTGCAGTTAAGGAGGCCATGCTGCTAGGATCTCAGGGCAGAGGAAAGTCAGTTCTGATACTGCAAGAACTTGCTAACTGTAATGACAAGCTAGAAGCCGGGTGTGGTAGCACATGCCTTTAGTGCCAGCACTGGGGAGGCCAAGGTAAGAGGATCACCATGAGTTCAAGGCCAGCCAAAGCTACAAAGTAAGTTCCAGGACAGCCTGGTTACAGTGAGACCCTGCTTCAAAACAAGCAAGAGGGACTGGAGAGATGGCTTAGCGTTTAAGGCACTTGCCCGAAAAGCCTAAGGACCCAGGTTCAATTCCCCAGCACCCACCTAAGACAGATGCACAAGGTGGTGCAACTATCTGGAGTTAGTTTACAATGGCTACAGGCCCTGGTGTGCCCATTCTCTTGAAAAGACTTAAATGGTTATGATGAAATAAAAAATCTGTATCTTAGACTGCAAAATATAAAGCCAGGGTTCTTGAACCATACCCTGACTTCCCAATCACCCACCTTTATCTAGAGTAGCTCCACACTACAAAGTATGAAGATGCCTATTCCTCTACAAGTCATGATTCAGGCCCCCTTTGAGGTAAACACTGGAAAACAATTTGCTATTTTCTGTCCAGTCTCATTGTAATAAACAGGAAGTCTCTAAGAACCAAAGGCCAGAACAGACACCACACTGGGGTGGACCTGAACCAATCCTAGACCACCTCCTGTTACATTAATGGGGAAGCAGAAAACATTTCATGAAAGAGAAAGGTGGTTACAATTTACAAATGTACAGAGCTATTTCCTACTATTTAAGAATAAATTGCTTCATTTGTGCATGATAGAGGATCCTCCACTTACTTGCTATCCTCTAGTGAAAATGGGTAATCCAGCAATTTACAAAGCCTTGCAGAAAAGGAGGAAGAAATTAGCAAAAAGGCTGGTGCTTGAGAATATGGAAACCATTACCTAAAAACAGATTGTATAACAGAAACTGGCTCTAGCCAACATCACTTCAAATTGAAATTAAGTAAGGGGCTGGGGAGATGGGTCAGTAAATGAAGTGTTTGCAGTGTAAGCATGAGTACCCCAATTCCAATCTCCAGAACCCACATAAAGCTAGACACTAAGATACTACTGTCTGGAATCTGAGCATGAGCCTACAGCAGCAAGAAAGTGAGCAGAGACAAAAGAAATCTCTCAGATGCTCATGGGCCAGTTAATCTGGCAAACACAGAAGTAAACAAGAAACCTGCCTCAAACAAGATGGAAGGAGAGGAATAACTCAAGGCATCCTCTGATTTTCACATTTGTGCCTTATAGCACTTGAGTCTCCACATTCATAAACACACACACACACACACACACACACGAGGCAAGAAAGGACTGAGCACTTCCCAAATCTGGCTGTATATGGAATTAAAATACTGAAAAATACATGTAACTGTCCCAATACCCTGATATAAATTCATGTGGCAAGTCCATCAGATAAAGTGTGGTTTGCTCATTCCAGCCTAAGTATTCAATAGCTACTGTCAATAACACCTTAATTTTAATTGGAACTAAGAAGCAAAATGCTGTACAAGAAACTTGACCAGGCATCTAACTACCCTGGCTTGACTCGGCCTGACTGCTTGGCTAACAAGCAATCTTCCTTACATGACTAAATCCTCTTTGACTCCTAAACCTCCTGGATCATGCTGTCAGATTCCCATCCTGGAACCAATGTTCACTCCGTCCTCCACTGTTCTGGCACAGTGATCCCTTCCTCCTGCAGCCCCCAACCCGTACTCAACTGGTCTGAGTGAACTTACCATATCTTTAGATACACATTTTGCTCTTGCTCCTCATGGAAATCACACTCCAAAAGGGTAGAGACTTTACTTCTGAACCCCTCACACCTCCAATACACTACATTTGTACTCAGAAATGCTCAACAAATATTTGATTTGACTCAAAGGACAAACCTGAAATGGGGAAAGAGCAAAGGATTTTTCAATGCACACCGAGCCCAGTTACATCACCACATTTTTGTCCAGAATGTTCTTTTGACCATAGTTTAGACAAACAGTCCCAGGTCTCAATAGCCTTTGGACTGAGTAGGGGCCATCTTTCTGGGGCCTGAGCCTACCCATTCCCCCAATTTGTAAGGACAGATCAGGAGACATCATTATCTTGCACATAACCTCACACTGGTCACAGCTCCCAAAGTTCTTTTACATACATTATAATCTCATTTTATGCTCAGCACTACAAATCCGAGTGCTAGAACTTAATCTCAAAGTAAGCCCATGGGATACAGAGCTAAGACATTTGCTTAAAATTAAACAGACCTGAATTCCTAAAAACATCATCCTCCACCCTTCCAGAGATATGGAAACCAAGAGGCTTTGTGTGTGTGCCTGCATGTATGCAGTAGGTGATGAAAGAAAAAAAAAAAAAAAAACTCTCTCAAACTGGCTTTCCTACAATCAGGGAAAGGAAAGCACATTGTCCCACAAATCCCAACGTACCCACCTCTCCTGCCTCTACCTCAACTTCTTCACTGAACTCTTGACACACTGAATCATGAGCTCTGGCGCAGTACCACAAAACTAAAACCGAGTGTTCCTTTCCTGTCCCACCCTAGGTAGCAGGAAAATCAGGCGGGGTGGTATTCAGTAAGAGGTAACTAACAACTGTCTAGCACAGCTGCTGGCAGGAACCAACACCAGCTCCCTACCAGGCCCTGGCTACTTGTCATTAATCTGCAGAAAGCAAGAGGTGCTTTGGGGGGCAACTCAGTTAAAACCACAGTTCCCTCAACTTGCTCCTCCTATGAAAAAACAACTACCATGCTCATTCCAACTGTCAGTCAGCCTTGCAAGTAAAAACCCATGAAACTAGAGCTTTTTCCAAAGTCAGCTCTTTCCCCCCAGGCTCAGAAACTGGCAAGGGAGGTGAAAATTTGAGCCCACATTCCTTTGAGGTGTTTATTAAGTGGGCAGCTCTGCTGATCACTAGCTGGAATGTGTGGTCGACAGACAGGACTGTGAACAGGGCGCTGAGTCAACTTTCCTGGCCACTGAAGAGAAAGTCCCTATGAGTCAAAGCCGTGTGAGGGATGGTTTAGGTGTTCTGCCCCTGCCTCACTCAGGAGGGGAGGGATATGAGACTTCACAAATGTCCAGGCTTAGGCACCACACAGGGAAGGTTCAAAGAACATCAGCAGGGCAACAGCTCTCTGGCTTCCAACACCTACACCATGTAAATCTGTTGTTAAACACCTACAATTTTACTACTTCTACCATGAAAACGCCCAAATTATGTTCCCTAAATACAGTTCCTTGTTCACAGTACCAGACCTGATCTTCAGATCTGCCAAGGTTCCAACCCCTTGACATCTTGTCCTCTCCAGGATGGGGAGCCTACTACTTTACTAAGTGAGATGCAACCCAGGAAAACTGCTTCAAACTGGTTCACCTGCTCTCCTGCACCACACACCACTCACCCTGCCCAGGGGTTCCATCCCTGCAAAAAAAAAAAAAGGCCATCTTGCCTTGTCTATTCCTCCCTCCAGACTGCCACCATTTGATAAAATGTCAACTTCAGCTGAGTCCACATGCCTATGATCTTCCAGTCACTACACACCACCATCACCAGCCTTTATCCTACCCCATCCTTCCCCTCATTGTTCATTCCATCTCATCGCAGTAAAACCTGTAAGGTGATTCCAACCTCTTCCACAGTTCTACCATGAACCAGCCTGTAGACTTGAACTTAGCCCTTCTGAAATAAGATACAAGTAACAACAGCTACCATATATGTGTGGATGCCTTCTTCCTTATACCAGCCAGTGCCTCACTCTCGCCTATCTCCTACCTCAGTTAACCTCATTCCAGCCCAATAGGTTTAACAGGCCTAGTGACATATGAGTCAACCAAGGCTGGGACCAACGAGCTACTCTCTGTGAGCAGCAAAGTTCACAGTACAACCTTACCTGTCTGACTGCAGCCCCTGGATTGTTACCTACCTGGCTGCCTTGCTTCTTCACATGTCCACTTTCCTACAAAAATTCACTGTCTCCAATTTACAAAGCACCCAAATTACCAAGTTTTCTGTAAAGGGGAGTATATTTTGCACTCACTCCTTGTCAAACCACTATCTTACTTTTCTTTCTCCTCCTCTTCCTGTGAAGATTCTCCGAGAGCAGCTCCAACATATATCACCATTCCAAAACCTCCTTCTCACGGTAACTCACAATTGACCATGTGCATTCTGCCACCATCAATCACATCTAGAAATAACTCTTCTTGGGCCATTAGATTTCCCCACCTGATACTTGCTCCTCAGGCCCTAGAAGTGCTGGTGTGGGCTTAGTTTCTTCACATCCTTCTCACGTGGCTTTTACTTTCCAATTTTGAGCAAGTGCTCTGCCACTGAGCGTGTCTTCAGCCTCGATACTTTCCAGCCTTGGTGGCCTCTTCAGGGTTCCAGCCTCCTCTGCATTCTTCAGGGTTGCTCAGTCCAATCATCCATTTCTAGTTCTCATTGTGTCCCAGAGTTGTAGATCCACAATTCCAACTTCCTTCCTAGATTTATCTACCTGGAGCAATCAAACTTAGCATGTATAAAACACCTACTTTACCCCACCCCAAAATTTTAAAGCTACTATCAGAGCAAACTTCTACCACGAGCCTTAGTGAGAACCATCAAGATCCCCTCAGTGCCTCCTTATTCCTGTAGCAGGAAGCAGGCAGTCTGTATCTGTGTACTCTGCCTCTCTCACTAGCAGTTCTCACCAGCTCCCTAGTTCTCTGTAGGGCACAAACCTTCATTACCCTTGCCTCTCAAAGCTGCCACTAGGTGATGTTTTTCAGGCTGATGCTTTACAAAACTTTTACTAAGTTCATACACTACCACTAAAGTTGTCCTCCTAATATGCAAAATGATTCCACCAAAGACAATTACTGACTTTGGAAAAGATGAGCCTTGAGCTCTTCACAGACCCTGCTCATCTTCATGCCCAATTATGTCCAACAATTGTCACTGACTACCTAATTCCAGCCACACAGCACTGCTGGGCATGCCCTAGAATCATGGTGCACAACTTCCTTTCCACAGCCCATTTTTCTGCATTTCCCCCTTTCTTGTCCAAGCAGGTCTCTATTCTTCAAAGCTCATTCAAATAGTATCCCCTTTCCATAGCATAAAGTAGAGGTTAAAAGCCTCAGCTACTGAGTCACACTGACAAAGCTTAAATCTCACGTAAGTCAGCTGCATAAAGTAGCACATGCATCTGGAATTTATTTGCAGGCCCTGGCACACCCGTTCTCTCTTTTGCTATCTGCCTCTTTCTTTTTCCTTCTCTCAAATTAATAAAATAAATTTTAAAAATAAAGTGTATAAAGTGATCCCCCCCAAGTAACATTAAATCATCCTCACTTATTACTTTCCCTTCTCAACCAGCCACAGCTAGCAACCCCTATCACCTCACATGCATGCCCTACATAACTGTAAATGTGGTAGTACAATTATGGTCAGCAGAATTAATTTCCTTCTCCAGATGATGGTTCATCTGAGAGGGAGAGACAACCAAGTATTCATGGCCCCAAATAAGACAGAGACAGACAGAAACTGACTCATACCCCAGAGCCATATGCTTTAAGTATTAAGTGAAGAAAAAGAACAAATCAATTTTAGTCATGGTTAGGCAGATATAACAAATTTAGTTGTTTAAATCATAGAGAAGACTGTTGTCTAAATTGTAAATAACTGGAAAAAAATGTAAAGGTGTTACTGTGGTGAGACACGCGAGAGCACACAGCTGAAGGGAAAGGATACGCCATTCCTCTGATGCGCTTGATTTTCCCTGGGTCAGTGAGCTGGACAGGCTTTAGCACCTTCCTCACAGGACATGAGAAAAGCACTTCACCTCCTCCTCCTGGAGGCATTCCCCGTCGCAAAATCTGTACAGAACAGTGAGGAGGAGAAGAGGCAGTAAAGCGAAAACAGACAAAGCATGGATTCCTGGTATCTCAACCCAGCAAGTTCCAGCACTTCTACTAGGCTTTGGAAACTGTAAATCCCTAAGGGCAATCACACTGAGAGCTCCTGGACAAATAATATATCTGGGTGACTATAGGTGACACAAGAGCCAGAATCCTTGCCACTCTGCTCTTTAGGTAACTGGTGAAGACTAAACGACTTAATGCATGTGAAATACAACAGCACCTCCTGCCAAGTAAATACAATGCAACTGCTGGCTACTAAGATTAAAGGGCCACTTTCTCTTCAAAATCGGAAGTGTTGGTGGTCATTTATAATGGTGACTTCAAAGCTGACACATATCTCTTTCAAGGAATTGGTTTAAAACGTGTCTTACAGGGCTGGGAATAGCTCAGCAATTAAAGGACTCCCTAATACCCACATAAAGTGGAACAGAAAGTGGTACATGTGTCTGTGATCCCAACATGCCTCCAGCAATGGGAGACACAGCCAGGAGAATCCAGAAGCTCATGGGCTAGCTAGTCTGGCACACATGAAGCAAAAGCAATAAACAATAATGACAGCAATACCACAAGGTTTTCCTCATACCTCCATACATGTGGTGGTTTGATTCAGGTGTCCCCCATAAAATTAGGCATTCTAAATGCTAGGTTCCCAGCTGATGGAGATTTAGAAATTAATGTCTCCTGGAGGGAGTGTATTGTTGGGGGTGGGCTTATCAGTGTTATAGCCAGTTTCCCCTTGCCAGTGTGTGGCATACTCTCCTGTTGCTATTGTCTACCTTATGTTGGCCAGAGGGTGATATCCACCCTCTTGCTCATGCCATTATTTTCCCCTGCCATTGTAGAGCTTCCCCTTGAGCCTGTAATCCAAAATAAACCTCTCTGCCCAGAAGCTGCTTTTGGTTGGGTGATTTCTACCAGCAATGAGAACGTGATTGCAACAGTAGAGTGGTACCGAGGAGTGGGGTTGCTGCTAGACACCTGACTGTGTGGCTTTGGCCTTCTGGAGCTGATTTTCAAGAGGAATGTGGGAGGATTTGAAACCTTGGCCTAAGAGATGCCTTGCAGTGCTGTGAGTACAGCTTGATGGACTATTCTGACCAGAGTTGAAAGACCTGAATGCGGTAAACTGTGGACTATGAGGTTTGGCTTATGAGAGTGAGAAAGAGCTTTGCTTGGACTGGGCTAGTAGTTTGTGTGAGGCTTGCTATTATGCCCATGTCCTGAGAAGTTGTGCAAGGTTGCTTTGCTTAGAAATGAACTGATGTGAGCAGAGGGATATGACACAGAAAGAAAAATCTTTGTATGAACTGTTGCCCATTCAGCTGCAATTGAGAGATTACAACCTTTGATACTGGGCTAGCTGACCTGCACTTGGGGCAACAGGAAGAAATGTAAACTCTTGGAGAGGCCTGAGTGCTCAAGAAGTGTCCTGTTCTTCAAAGTCTGTTTTATTACCCCCTGGATTAACAAACTGCCACCCTACCTGATATTATAGAGTATGAGAAATGCAGGAAAGAGAGGGTCATTGAGTTTGCAACATGGTCTTGTGTTTTGGAAATGGCCATGGGCAGTGTGAAGCAGGTTTGATGGATGTCTGCATGGAGATCTCATGGGGCCATGAGGATGAATCGTAGGTTACAGTGGAAACCCAGTGGAGATGCTGGGACTACAAGATGGCTGCTAAGGAAAGCTGCTGGCCCTGATGAAGTTTTCCAAGACTGTGAGTAGCCTACCTGGAGGGGCGGAATTGGAATACCAGAGACTTGTTGCTGGTTAGTTATCAGATTTGGAGACGTGTCAATGGCTACAGTTGTTGGACTTGGAGCTACAGTTTGGTGTTTGCCCTGTTTAAATCATGTATTGCTTAAATATTTCTTTGCTATGCCCAATGCCATCTTTTGCAGTGTGAGTTTATTCTGTGCCATTATGGGGATGTAAA
This sequence comes from Jaculus jaculus, assembly GCF_020740685.1. Lineage (NCBI taxonomy): Eukaryota > Metazoa > Chordata > Mammalia > Rodentia > Dipodidae > Jaculus > Jaculus jaculus. Next base: position 52,629,661 of record NC_059102.1, read on the forward strand.
AACATCATTGGGATTAAAAGAATATAGGGGGACTTTTAAAGTTGGACTGAATGCATTGCATTTTACATCATGGATAGTTATCAGTTTATGGGGGCCAGAGGTGGAATGTGGTGGTTTGATTCACGTGTCCCCCATAAACTTAGGTGTTCTGAATGCTAGGTTCCCAGCTGATGGAGATTTGGGAATTAATTTCTCCTGGAGGGAGTGTATTGTTGGGGGAAGGCCTATGGGTATTACAGCCAGTTTCCCCTTGCCTGTATTTGTCAGCTCTCCTGTTGCTATTGTCTACCTTATGTTGGTCAGGGGTGATGTCCACCCTCTGCTCATGCCATCACTTTTCCCTGCCATTGTGGAGCTTCCCCTCAAGCCTGTAAGCCAAAATAAACCTCTTTTCCCAGAAGCTGCTCTTGGTTGGGTGACTTCTACCAGCAATGCGAACTTGACTGCAACAATATATGTGCCATGGCATGAACATGTACATATACACCCATCATATACATCCACAAATACATATATACAGATACACATAAATTTTTTTTAAGTCTTATAGATGTAAACAGCTGGAAATTCAAACACTCTTACCTTTAGCTCAAATGATTCTCCATCAATCCCAAACTGTTTCAATAGAGGGAGTGCGGTTGCCTTAAGAATATCAACCTAAAAATTATTTTGGAAAAGGATTTTTAATTAAACCTTGTGCAGATAGAATAAAACCCAGGAAGCATGTGAGACTTAGAAACCAGGTAGGTGAGACAACTCAGGAAAGAGACAGAATGTTGGCTTTCAAATGCTGTGCCGCTAAGAGATTTGCTAACTCCATAAACACTGCACTTCTCTGAGCCTCACCTTCTTCTGATGACCTTGACCTACCTTGCAGGCACCATGAATATGCACAGAAAACAAATAGGGACTCAGAGACCTCTGCTCATTCTCACACACATCCCACCACGGATCAAAGTATCAGCCTTTTTTATTAATCTTTTTCTAACATATAGTCTTTTTTAAGTTTTCAAAGCTAGTAGCTTGTCAGACCAAAGCAAATCAAATGAACCTCTCCATGTTCACCTAAGAATCTGGGGTAGGTTGTGATTCTACATGGAAGTGGGGCCGGACATGGGAGTAATATGAAGCAGCACACCACAAACTGTATTCACAGCTGATGGCAAGGCTTGTACCAGTCTGTGGTCTCTCTTCCATATTCACAGTGCCTAGACCATTCAGTTATCAGTGGATTCCTCACAGGGCATAAAGATGGTGTGGTGGTTTGAATTGGATGGCCCCCATAAACTCGTGTGTTTTCAACATCTGGTCCCCAACTGAGAGCAATTTGGAAAGTAGAGGCCTGCTGGAAGAAGTATGTTGCTGGAGGTGGGCTTTGGGGCATTATAGCCAGCTCCCCCTTGCCAGAGCCCAACTAATTCCTGCTGCTGTGTTCTACCTGCTGTGCCAGAAATGATGTCCAGTCTTAGCGCTACCATCTTTTCCTACTATCATGAAGCTTCCCCTAAGACTGTAAGCCAAAACACAGCCTTTCCTCCCATCAGCTGTTTGCAGCTGGGTGTTTTGTCCCAGCAACAAGAACTACAAAAAATGGCAATCAAATCATATATGTCTAATAAGCCAACTACATCATAGGAAACAATTACTCCCTAAGGAATGAGAATTCCCCTTCTGGGTCTGGAGAGGTTGACCCTATCAGAGGAAATGTGGGTAGGCAGCATAAGCAGAAGGCACGTCATAAGATATGCCTCGAGTTAGCAACATAGTCTCAGATAAGAAAATCCAGAATCTCCTTGAATCTCCTTGTCACAAAGACATGGCCTTGAGTCTCACCATCTTCAACAACTCTAAAGCTGATGCAATGCAATTAAACTCCAATGAAGCTTCAATAGCATGGGGCTGGACAATGGTACTTGCTTGCAAAGAATGCCAATCTGGAGTCAATTCCCAGTACACACATAGAGCCAGATGCGCTAAGCAAGAGATTCTGACTCAGACACCCTCACACATATACAATTCCAAAAAAAAAAAAAAAAAAATTGCTGGGGTGGAGGTTTTAGCAGTTAAGGTGCCTGTCTGTAAAACCTAAGGACCCAGATGCAATTCCCCAGTACTGATGTAAGTCAAATGCACAAGGTGGCACACGTGTCTGGAATTTGTTGCAGTAACTAGAGGCCCTGGTGTCCCTCTTCTCTCTCAAATAAATAAATAAAAAATATGTATTTTTTAAATGTTAAGCTGGGGGCTGGAGAGATGGCTTAGCGGTTAAGGCACGTACCTGCAAAGCCTAAGGACCCACGTTCAACTCTCCAGATCCCACGTTAGCAAGATGCACAAAGGTGAGGCAAGCACAAGGTCACACATGCCCACTAGGTGGCACCAGCACCTGGAGTTCAACTGTAGTGGCTGAGGCTCTGATATGCCAATTCTCTTTCTTAAAAAAAAGTTAAGCCAGGCATGGTACACCCACTTAATCCTACCACTCAGGAGGGAGAGTCAGGAGGATTACTGTGAGTTTGAACCACCCTGAGACTACATAGTGAATTCCAGGTTAGCCTGGGCTAGAGAGGGATGCCACCAAAAAAACAAAACAAATTTTAAAAAGCTGAAAGTTTCAGGGCTGGAAAGATGGCTTAGCAGTTAAGAAGCTTGCCTAGGAAGCCTAAAGACCCATGTTCGGCTCTTCACATCCCACGTAAGCCAGACACATAAGGTGACCCAAGCATAGAAGGTCACACACGCGCACATGGTGGCGCACACGTGTGGAGTTCAAGTACAGTGGCTAGTGACCCTGACACACCAATTCTCTTGCGCGCACTAAAAAAAAAAATGTTAAGAGTTTCAGTAGTATAAGACTATTTGCTATTCAAAAATTGGCCAAAGGTAAAAATGGGATTATAATGACGCATAAGGCCTGGGAACATGCTTAGAATGTACCAGGTGTAATGGGACAGCAACTAGCAAAGCCTATTAAAGATTACCTAATTTCAATTAAATAGTAAACACTCCCCAAAACAACAAAGTCATGCATCACTTAACAATGGGAATAAGTTCTGAGAAATGTGTTGTTGGGTTCTCAGTCCCTGTGGGAACATCGTATGGTGTCCTTCTGTAAGCCCAGATGAATCTACGACAGCCTCCAGTCATCCTAAAAGCCACATTGTTTGATTTTCCTTCCTTTAATAACCCTCCCTGGTTGGCAATGATCTAAATGTCTCCTCTAAAACTCATGTTGAAATGTACTGGACCTTTAGATGGTGATGTAGCCAGGAGGACAGCAAGATAACATAGTTATCTTGAGAGTAGGTTTCTGACAAAATTAGTTTGGCCCAACTTCTCTGTCTGCCACACAATATCCTCTGCCATGTTATGAAGCAAAGGCCTTTGCCAGTGGCCCATGCATGCTCTTGGCTTCCCAGACTTCAGAAGAGTAAGAAGTAATCTCTTTTCTTTATAAACCACCTAGAGCCTCCAGTACTTTCTTATATCTACGACACAGATGCTCAGTACTTGGCCGAGGGGTTTTCAGCCTGTATGACCCTAGTTGTGTTTCCAGTTGTCCATCCTAAAATGAATGAAAGTTCCTTGAGGAATTCATCCTTTATGCAGAGAGTAAATGAGGACATGAACTGATGGGGAAATTGAGAAAAAAAGAAGCCTAAAATGAAGACACCACAGGCTAAAGAAGTTACTCTTTACCCAGGACCAAAGGTGTTTGTTCTAACCTACGTTAGAGCCAGGTTCAACCGAGGTCATTTTAGTCATGCAGCTGGCCAAAGCAGAGGCCTGAGTCAAGCAAGCATAGGAAACAGCTCTGCTTGGCTTAAACGGTAACATTTCTGTGGTAGTGTGAATGGATGTCCCCCAGTATATTTGGAATTTTATTAAAGCCTGTAATTTAGATCTCTAGCCACCTGGTTGGAGGAGGTGCCAGTGGGCTGATCCTAGGGTCCAGCCCTAAGGTGGGGGGGTGGGGTGGATTTGGAATTCCCGTTTAAAGATACGCAGAGTGCTTGAGCTTTGCCTGGAGTTCCTGAATTGTGATTGCTGGTGGTTCCTTTTGGCTTCTCGAATGGCCCACTGCCCTCTTGACATTGTATTTTAAACCTTTATATTGCTTTGTTCTTTATAGCTTATTACTTCCCTCTTTGATATGCCTTTCCTCAATTCTTTGAGTAAGACCAAGAACCTAGAAATACCTAGATCAAAAGCACCAGTAACACTCCAAAAGTAGGAAAACAGATCTGTTTTTAATACTCTCATAAAGGGGTTATGCACTATTTCTGGATAATTCAAATGATCTTTGTTATACAAAACCTTTTTAAAATTTTGTTAGATACTGCCATTGAGAACAGCTTCTAAGATTACTAGCAATTGTAGAAAGAGGGCAGGGCCAACACAATGCTAAATTCTGAAGGATACTTCAGGCCCTTTTCCCACTGCCTGAAGTGCTTTACCTCACAATGTCAAAGTGGGTATGTCTCCTCTCCCACTTTAACCAAATAACCCATTTCCTAGAAGCTCTAGAAAAGACAGGGTGGAAGAACAATCACATAATTCAAAATTCTAAAAAGATTATGCAACATTCCTTTATAGCTAAAATTCCAGATCTTGCATTGTACATAACATCCTACGTTGAGTTTCTAGGAACTGAGTGGTAAGTCCTCCATTGCCTGAGAACACATTCACCATGCTCAAATCTGACTGGGAAGCTTGGTAAGTGCACCAGCAATTGCCACTAGCTGCTCCTTCCCAGTTAGGAAAGCTAGCTGACCTCATAAGCTGCCTATTTACTGGCTATGGCCTATGTCTATAGTGGGAAAGACAAAGGAAGCTCTTCAATTAGGAATTCAAAGCCATTAAAAAACATGCTCTGGAGCTAGGAAAATGGCTCAGTGGTTGAAGCTTCTTGCTTGCAAACCCTGCTTGGTTTGGCCTAGGTTCAAATCTCTCATATGCATATGGGGCTAGATGCATCAAGTGTGGAGTGTATGTGCAGCACGCCTACAGCAAGAGGCCTCGATGTACCTGTCTCTGTTCTGTTCTGTCTCTCTGTCTGTATCCTTACAAGTAAGTAAGAAAGAAAAGAAACATTCTCTTGACAGTAAAGTATCCTGAAGTATAGACTCCTTCTTGCTAATATGATGTCTAAGGCTGGCATAAAGATAGCTCTGGGAACAATATATAATTTTTTGTGGGATAATAAGCCATTCTTTTATCTACAGGAAAACTAGCATGCTTAATGAGAAGCATGCTGGTACCCACACACTATCAAAGTTCACACATTCCTTTCCTGACTTTATGCCTATTTTCTTATCTGAAAACTCTTCTCAGATGAAGGAAGTCCATGAGTTTATGGCTGAAGCCTGGATAAGTCAATTGTGCTGTGGCACTGCCCAGAGTTATTTCTGCCTAAAACTTTTATCTGCTGCCCTCTAGTCTCAGCTCTTACATGACTTTAAAGTTCCACTGGCACACAGCCTGCAGAGCTGTACTTCATGTTAACCATGAAGAGTCAACAAGCACCTGTCCTAAAGGCTATTAGACAAAACAAACAGAGGCTCCCTGGTGAATGTGCACAACCATTCTGAACTTGATGATCAGGAGTCTCAATTCATGTGCCTTCTGGAGTTTCTAAGTCTCTAGGTAAGTAACAAGCAAAACACACTCAAAAACACAACTGTACTTTTAAAAACTATTTTTGAAGAACTTAAACTGTACCATAAGACCAAAAAAAAAAAAAAAATGATGTTATGGTTTGGCCTCAATACTCACCGAGGGGTCAACTTGGTCATTGGTCACTCCTCGCAGGACTATTTTTAAAGGGTGCTTCATGAATGGTGCCAGGCAAAGAAGGGCCTCCAGGTAATATCCAATGCTACGAAGAACACTACAGTCATGTTCCAAAGACCCACCATACAGGAGGCCAGGCTGGTAATATAAGGTCGTTCCTTAAATGAGAGAAAACACAGCCAATGCAACAGGAACAAAATCAAGTATCACAAGACAGCAACGGCTGAGTCCCAAGAGGAAATTCTGACAAGGGCATCCAGGGGAGTTCAAAATGCCATTCTTGACAGCCCATGCTTCACCAAAAGCTGACTCACTACTGGCTAGCCTCTATAATAAGAATAAGCTAGTCCAGGGGGCTGGAGGGATGGTTTATCAATTAAGGCATTTGCCTGCAAAGCCAAAGGACTCAGGATCGATTCCCCAGGAACCACATTAGCCAGATGCACAAGGGTGCACAAGTGTCTGGAGTTTGTTTGCAGTGGCTGGAGGCCCTGGTGCTCCCATTCTCTCCCTCCCCCCTCCATCAAATAAACAAATATTTAAAAAAAAAAAAAAAAGAATAAACTGGCCTGGCAAGATGGCTTAGCAGTTAAGGCACTTGCCTGCAAAGCCTAAGGACCCAGGTTTGATTCCCCAGTACCCATGTAAGCCAGTTACACAAGGTGGCACATGCATCTGGAGTTCGTTTGCAGGGACTACAGGACCTGGCAGGCCCATTCTCTGTCTATCTGCCTCTCTTAAAATAAAATAAATATCTTGTAACTACAATGATTGAGATGGGGAGGTAATACAATGGAGAATGGAATTTCAAAGGGGAAAGTGTGGAGGGGGGAGGGTATTACCATGGGATATTTTTTATAATCATGGAAAATGTTAATAAAAATTGTGAAAAGAAAAAAAATAAAAATAAAAAATAAATATCTAAATACTAAATATTTTGAAAAGAATAAACTATAGTATAATTTAATAAATAGTAAATATATGTGTGTGTGTGTGTATATATATATATATATATATATATACATATACATATACTATATACACACATAGTAAAAAGCCCCACCTAAGCCAGCTAAGCCACCAAAGTCACAGCAGGGTACAAAAGAGGCTCTTAGCAGGCACCCAAGCCTCCCAATGGTACTCAGACTGTGCTGACTGGTGGCTCATGAGTGACGTCTTCCAGCCCCACACCAGCAGCCTGCATTCTCCAGACCCTTCAAATGAGGTTCCTCACACACTTCATTTAACAAACAAGATGCCTAGGTGACACCAAAATAAGAGAACAAGAGAAAGAGAAGGGAAAAGGTTAGGTGGGTTAATCTTCATTGTCACTTGACTGCATTTAGCATCATCATTTAGATGATGAGGCACACCTCTGGGGGTGTGTCCGTGAGGGTGCTCCAAGAGATGACTGATTGCCAGGAAGACCTACACTGAATGGGGCTGGTGACATCCCATGATAGGGGGAATATCCAGACTGAATAAGAAGAGAAAAAAGGAAAAAGGCTAGAGAATCCAACACTCCTGTGGTGGTTTGATTCAGGTGTCCCCCATAAACTTAGGTGTTCTGAATGCTAGGTTCCCAGCTGATGGAGATTTGGGAATTAATGTCTCCTGGAGGAAGTGTATTGTTGGGGGCGGGCTTACGGGTGTTAAAGCAAGTTTCCCCATGCCAGTGTTTGGCATACTTTCCTGTTGCTATTATTCACCTTATGTTGGCCAGGGGGTAATGTCTGCTCATACCATCGTTTTCCCCTGCTATCGAGGAGCTTCCCCTTGAGCCTGTAAGCCAAAATAAACCTCTTTTTCCCAGAAGCTGCTCTTGGTTGGGCGATTTCTACCAGCAATGCGAACCGGACTGCAACAGTAAAGTGTTACCAAGGAGTGGGAGATTGCTGCTAGACACCTGACTGTGTGGCTTTGGCCTTTTGGAGCTAATTTTCAAGAGGAATGTGGAAGGATTTGAAACCTTGGCCTAAGAGATGCCTTGCAGTGCTGTGAGTACAGCTTGATGGACTATTCTGACCAGAGTTGAAAGACCTGAATGCGGTAAGAACTGTGGACTATGAGGTTTGGCTTATGAGAGTGAGAAAGAGCTTTGCTTGGACTGGGCTAGTAGTTTGTGTGAGGCTTGCTATTATGCCCATGTCCTGAGAAGTTGTGCAGGGTTGCTTTGCTTAGAAATGAACTGATGTGAGCAGAGGAATATGACACAGAAAGAAAAATCTTTGTATGAACTGTTGTCCATTCAGCTGCAATTGAGAAGATTACAACCTTTGATACTGGGCTAGCTGACCTGCACTTGGGGCAACAGGAAGAAATATAGACTCTTGGAGGCCTGAGTGCTCAAGAAGTGTCCTATTCTTCAAAGTCTGTTTTATTACCCCCTGGATTAACAAACTGCCACCCTACCTGATATTATGGAGTATGAGAAATGCAGGAAAGAGAGGGTCATTGAGTTTGCAACATGGTCTTGTGTTTTGGAAATGGCCATGGACAATGTGAAGCAGGTTTGCTGGATGTCTTGCATGGAGATCCCATGGGGCCATGAGGATGAACTATGGGTTGCAGTGGAGACCCAGTGGAGATGCCGGGACCATGAGATGGCCGGCCCCAATGAAGTTTTCCAGGACTGTGAGTAGCATAGCTGGAAGGGTGGAATGCCAGGGACTTACTGTTGGTTAGAATTATCAAACTTGGAGATTTGTCACTGGCTAGGGTTGTTGGACCTGAAGGTACAGAGTTTGATGTTTGCCCTGGTTGTTTTAAATCATGTATTGGCTGAATTGTTCTTTGCTACGGCCAATACCATCTTCTGCAGTGTAAATGTTTGTTCTGTGCCATTATGGGGTTTTTGAGGTTATTTTTTGGTATTATGGCTCAGTTAAAAGACCTTGGACTATGGGGATGTATGAACATCATGTGAAATGATAAAAACTATAGGACTTTTAAAGTTAGATGAATGCATTGCATTTTACATCATGTTACCAGTTTACGGGGGCCAGAAGCAGAAGGTGGTGGTTTGATTCAGCTGTCCCCCATAAACTTAGGTGTTCTGAATGCTAGGTTCCCAGCTGATGGAGATTTGGGAATTAATGCCTCCTGGAGGAAGTGTATTGTTGAGGGTGGGCTTATGGATGTTAAAGCCAGTTTCCCCACGTCAGTGTTTGGCACACCTTCCTGTTACTATTGCCCACCTTATGTTGGCCAGGGGGTGATGTTCACCCTCTGCTCGTGCCATTGTTTTCCCCTGCCATCGTGGAGCTTCCCCTTGAGCCTATAAGCCAAAATAAATCTCTTTTTCCCAGAAGCTGCTCTTGGTTGTATGATTTCTACCAGCAATGCGAAATGGACTGCAACAACTCCCTTTGTCTGTCTCCTGACCCATCAGGCTCTGAACTGCTCTGCTCTGCCACCCCTCAGTGCTATTATGGAGTGACAGCTCTAAACCATAAGCCAAAATAAATCCTCCCTTAAGCTATTAGGTATTTCTTCAAAGAAACACAAAGGCAACTAACACTGGGTGGAAATGGGATCAGAAAATGTCTTACTCTTTAACCTACACTGCAGACATGACCAGAAAAGAAAATGTCTGCCTTCTAAATTACCAACAAAAAAAAAATGACTCAAAACAAAACAACAACAACAACAAAAAAAAAAACACTAACAATTCCCAAGTAAGTGTGCCATGAAAAACTAAAGGGGCCACAGCTGACAATGGACATATGAACATCTCACTTATGAAACGTTCTCCATTAATATGGCTGAATGCAGCCACAGACCAGCACATCTACATGGCATAGGACCACATCCAAGCTTGTCTTCTTTCCTAACAGCCGCCATATGGGAAAGGTTAGAGAATCCTTTCTGGAATGCAGCTATAGAATCCATGTCAGCCAAATAAAGTCTGCCATGGCTGCCTATTCAATGTAGATACAGGTCCCAATATATAAAGAAGGGAGGGAGGGGAAGGAGGGACAGAGGAAGGGAAAGAGAAGGGAAAGGAAAGGAAGGAAAAGAAAATAACTGAAATGCTTATCAATGCGGAGTAAATTAATTATTACCCACCTATACAATAAAATACTCTATTGCAGGACTGGAGAGATGGCTTAGCATTTAAGTGCTTGCCTGTGAAGCCCAAGGATGCCAGTTTGAGGCTCAATTCACTAAGACCCACATTAGCCCGATGCACAAGGGGATACACGTGTCTGGATTTCCTCTGCAGTGGATGGAGGCCCTGGGGAACCCATTCTTTCTATCTGCCTTTTTCTCTGTCGCTCTCAAATAAACAAAAAATAAATTAAAAAAATATTCTACTGCAGATGAAAGAAACACAGTGACCTGCATGTGGCAGCAAGAGAGTTCTCTGCTATGTGCACTAGAGAAAACCTGCTGGCTCCAGATGTGTATGCAAAGCATGACCCTGGCTTTCACAGGCCTGTGTAAGCAAGTGCTATGATGGTGGCTACTCCCAGTGAAGAGTTTAGAAGAAAGACCTGAAGGAATTTTCACATTTTTTTTGCATTATCTGTATAAACTTGAGACAAAATTTAAAAATAAAACAGATTTCAGCACATACAGCTACTTCAGAGTTTGTTGTATGAATGGAATGTGGGGCTGGAGAGATGGCTTAGCAGTTAAGGCACTTACCTGCAAAGCCTAAGAACCCAGGGTCCACTGCAGGACCCACATAAGCCAGATGCACAACGGGGCGCGCATGCTTCTGGAGTTCATTTGCGGAGGCTAGAGGATGGGGGGCATTCTCCCTCTACCTACCTCTCAAATAAATTTTTAAAAAAATTTAATTAGTCAATTTAAAAAAGAACTAAATGTTACAGGATAACTAAACGGACTTTGGAAAGTTTATGTATATGGTAAGTATAAAATATTTTTATTCTTCAAGGAGCACTTGACAGTTCATTTGACATTTTCACTTCTGTCTTCCTTAAACCAGGTGTATATGCCTCATTTCTTTAACCTCTGAGCCACCTCTCCAGCCCTGCGCCTGATTTCCCTCCCCCTCCTCTTTCCCTCCTTCTTCCCCCTGCCCTCCTCAGTGTACCCATTCCCTTTCTCTCTCTGTGTGTCTCTCTGCTTGCAAGGAAAGAAAAAGAAAAAGGTACTCCCAAGAATGGAAGTGGGCTAGTGGGCTAGGGAAAGGCATACACTAAAAAGCTACATGCACTATTTTAACGATCGAGAATAATGAGTTTTCGCTGGTTTGTTTTGGTTTTTGGAGGCAGGGTATCGCTCTAGCCCAGGCTAATCTGGAATTCACTGTGTAGTTTCAGGCTGGTCTTGAATTCACAGGGATCCTACTACCTTGGCCTCCCGAGTGCTGGGATTAAAGGAATGAGCTTTTATTATAATCCCTACTCTTAGTTTCCTCAGGTTAATTCCAAAGATGCCCTCTACTTTGTTGATGGTTTATATAACAAAGTGATTAGTAAAGTTTTCAACACGCTATGGTAGTTATACCATAAAGAAATGAAAAGCAGAATGCCAAACTAATACATATAGATGCTTTCAAGAATGGAGAGAAGGGGCTGGAGAGATGGCTTAGCGGTTAAGTGCTTGCCTGTGAAGCCTAAGGACCCCAGTTCGAGGCTCGGTTCCCCAGGTCCCACGTTAGCCAGATGCACAAGGGGGCGCACGCGTCTGGAGTTCGTTTGCAGAGGCTGGAAGCCCTGGCGCGCCCATTCTCTCTCTCCCTCTATCTGTCTTTCTCTGTCTGTCGCTCTCAAATAAATAAATATATAAATAAAAATTTAAAAAAAAAAAGAATGGAGAGAAAAGGGCCTTACCTGTTTGGTTTATTTCAATTCGTGAACCATTAGTTATTTTGTCCAGAAGCCTTATGAAGCTAGCTTCAAAGTCTGTGGGGGAAAACAGAGAATCTCCTGTTAAGACTCCATTGCTAAAAAACACATGATATGTGGCACAAAACTGTGGGAGAATAGTTTATTTCCAACATATCTAAGTTTTCTTCTGAAACTAAACTAATGACCATGGGCTGAGGAAGCAGAAGCAATGGAAAAGCCTTGACTAGAACATAGTCAGTGGAACTGTAAAGAACAATTCAGCCTTCCTATTCCACAGAAAAGTGTAACTCCACTAGCAATCTAGTGCAATGTTAGTCTGACCTGCACAAAACCTTTAAGACCTCAAGAAGGCATGGTAAATAAAGGAGAGAGGGCAGAAGGTACTTGCTTCAGAATGCCTAAGAGGGAAGATTAAATGGAGGGTCATCCTGTAGTCTCACAGGTAGAAAGAAATCACACTTTCTCCCTCCCAACAGTGTCCCTTCTCCTTTACTGATCTATACCTGACTGACTACTTCAGTTTTTTATTTCATAAAAAGGTATGTGAGGGCTTGAAGAGATGACTGAATGGTAAAAGACACTCGCTTATAAAATCTATAGCCTGGGTTCAACTCCACAGTACCCAAATAAAGACAGATGCACAAGGTGATGTACGCATCTGCAGTTCATTTACAGCAGCAAGAGGCCCTGGTGTACCCTTTTTTAAAATTTATTTCCTTCCCTCCCTCCTCCTTCCTTCTTCCCTTCCTTTCCTTCTTTTTCTCCCTATCTGTCTCTTTCTTACACACACACACACACACACACACACACACACACACATACACACACACACTTATAAAAAAAGACATTTGAGGAGCTGGAGAGATATCTCAGTGGCTAAAGTCACCTGTGCTTGCAAAGCCTGCAATCTTGGGCTCAATTCCCCATTACCCACAGATGCACAAAATGGTGCATGCATCTGTAGTTCAACTGCAGTGGCAAAAGGCCCTGGTGTTTCTATTCTCTCTCTCCTTGCAAATAATTTCTTTTAATTTACAAAAAATGTATTTATTTGAATACACAGTAGTACTGCCAACTATTATCAAATGTATGAAAAAATAAATTTAATTTTATATTCAAATTAGCATCAACTCACTTATAACAGATTATTATCTAAAATAGAAAACCTGGTCAAAAGCTGGGCATGGTGGCTCATGAACTTGGAAGGCTAAGGTAAGAGGATCACTTTGAGTTTGAGGCTAGCCTGGAACTATAGAGTGAGTTCCAGGTCAGCTTCCACTAAAGTGATAGAGACCCTACAGGGGGTGGGGGGTGGTTCAGACAACAAAGAATTTTAGAACAAATAGCTGATGAATAAGGAGCACCACTCTATAACAGAGTAACTGTACACAGCAAGGCTACTGATCATATTAGCCTCAGTTTTAAGTATTTTTAATATCCCTGATAGGCTGTGTCATACGTAGTGATGAAGAACAGGTGACAAAAACTGGCTAGGTAGTTTAGGATTAGCAGGGCCCCCAAAAAGGAACTTTTTTTTTCTTTTAGCTGAAAGTAGGAAATGTCCTTGAGCCTGGTTTTTCCTTAAAGGAGTCTTCCCCAGCCTGCATCATGTTGAAGGCCCCAAAAGCCATAAAAGATGTGGATTTTTCCTTATCTCTTTTTCCCTACAGGAGTCCCCTTTCCTAGAAGCCAGAAGTAAATGTGACTAACACTGCTAGGGGCCTGTACTCCTGGTATGGGAACTGGATAAACCAGATCTTTCCCCCAGGCAGTGAAGGCTTATTCCTCTGAGAAACCTGGATCTGAGTCAAGATTCAGATCCCCTAGTCTAGACCTCCTCCCAACTCAGCAGTGTTCTGCTTTACTTTTTTAAATCTTGCTTAATGGTATCCCATTTCTGAGCCTCTCCCCTACAGGAGCTCTGCCATCTCTTTTTTTAAATTTTTTTTAAATTTGCAGAGAGCGAGAGGCAGAGAAAGGGTGCGCCTGGGCCTGTAACCACTGCAAAGGAAGTCCAGGCACATGTGCCCCTTGTGCATCTGGCTTATGTGGGTCCTGGGGAGTCGAACCTGCATCCTTTGGCTTTGCAGGCAAATGCCTTAACCCCTAAGCCATCTCTCCAGCCCAGCTTTGCCTTCTTTTAAGCTCTAAAATACAATCTTAATAAACCTTACCCTCTATGGCTTGCGTATTTCATTTGTCAAATTCACAAGACAAGAACCTGGAGACTACTGACTTGGCAAAAGTTTGTACAATCATGAGCATACTCCTGGGTTAGAGCACATCTAAGAGCTGAGAATGGCTCTGTCACTATCAAAGACACCCCAAATTCACTTATCAGTAGCATCCACCACAAAAATCGGAACATAACTGATAATGGAACTGAACCAAAGTTGCTTCCGTGGTCTTTTCTACAGAATATTCTATTTCTAAAAGACAAAGGCACAATTTGTATTACAATGTCAGGTTTACAGTAAAGGTAAGGAAATCTGCAAAAGAAAGCCTTAATAAAACCAAAAACTGAAACTTTATAGCTTTTACAACTAAAAAAAAAAAAAAATCATGACTTTACAAATGTTTTGCTTTGCAATCCACAATAAGAACTGCTCATCAGGAGCATAACTAGGAAGAGAATGGACATCTAAGGAGACCTCCAGGACAGACCATCCCTGGTCACAACAAGCAGATGCTTCAGAAACAGACTCAGGGGTATTTCAGAGGCCTAGTAACAGTGAGAACACAGCTCCATTACCTGATACAAGAAAGATCTCAAGTCCACCTAGTCATTGAAAGATGCAAGTGCTCAACTCTGAAATCACTATGCAAACAAATTTTGCCCATTCACCTCCCATACACCTAGGTTCACCATTCAGGATTGCTCCTTGGAGTATGAAATTTCAAAGCTGAAAAACGTAGGGGAAATTTACCAAAAGCAAGCACAATGTTGTTACATTGTTTAGGACTATATAATAAGGTTAAAACAATATAAAAATTTAATTGTGGGCTGGAGATTACTCAGCAGTTAAGGCACTCACTTGGCTGCAAAGCATAAAGATCTGGGTTCGATTCCCCAGTACTCACATAAAGCCAGATGCACAAAGTGGCACATGCATCTGGAGTTCGTTTGCAGTGGCTAGAAACCAAAACTAAAAAAATAAAAAATAAAACAAAATAATGAAAAGGGCCAGGCATGATGGTACAAAGCCTGTATATAATCCCAGCACTCAGGAGGCTGACATGAAGATCATGACTTCTAGGCCAGCCTGGGCTACAGTGAAACCCAGTCTCAAACAAACCAAAAAAAAAAAAAAAAAAAAACAAATGAATAGAGTAGAGAACCAATAAATTTACCATAATACCTGAAATACAATGAAAGGAGCTTTAAGGAAAAAATCAACAAGATGGCAATACAAAGGTGAAATACGGATGAAAGAAAAAGCTACCTTACTAATCAAGTGGGAAGAAAACATTTTGATTTGAATCCAAACTTTGTTTTTCTAAAAAGTATCATCTTTGATCCAATGATTTCATACCTAACACAGTAAATTATGGAAACAAAAGCAAGCTACAACATAGGTACAAAAATTTTACCACCCTAAGGAAAAAGAAGTACACTATATAGAATAATTTATTGTTGCTTTATTTGTAACAACACCAAAGATAAACACTTATAGGTAAGGAATGGTTAAGTAAATTGGGCAGGTCTATACTGTGGAATATTCTATCCATTGTTAAAATATTAGAAAATTCATATGTGCATCCATGATAATGTCCATGATGAGTTAGCAAGCTAAAAAGGCCAGGTGTGGATAGTCTGGCAATGGCAATATTTTTGTTTAAAAAAAAAGAAAACAGGACTGGAGAGATGGCTTAGTGGTTAAGGTGCCTGCCTGCAAAGCCAAAGGACCCAGGTTCAATTCCCCAGGACCCACATACGCCATATGCACAAGGGTGCATGCATCTGGAATTCGTTTGCAGTGGCTAGAGGCCCTGGTGCACCCATTCTCTCTGTGTCTATCTCCTCATTATTTCTCTCCCTCTGTCTGCTTGCAAATAAATAAATAAATATTTTTTTAAAAAACACAGTGGAAAAAAAGGTCCTGGAGAAATGGCTTAGCAGTTAAGGCGCTAACCTATGAAGCATAAGGACCCAGGTTCAATTCCCCAGTACCCACGTAAGCCAGATGCACAAGGTGGCGCATGCATCTGGAGTTTGTTTGCCGTGGCTAGAGACCCTGGCATGTCCATAGTGTCTCTATGTCTGTCTCTCTGGCTCTCTGCCACTATCTCTCAAATAAATATTTTAAAAATAATACAGGCACTATGAAAAACATCTAGAAGACTGCTTCTTGGGAGTATGGAAATTCTGTGGTCTGGGAAACAAAGTTTGCAATCTATACCAATTGCTTTAAATTTGGACTCATAAGAATAGTTTCACAAAATAAGTATTTTTGTAATAACAAAATGAGCTAGGTGTGATGGCTCACGCCTTTCATCCCAGCACTTGGGAGGCAGAGGGAGGAGGATTATCATGAGTCCGAGGCCAGCCTGAGACTATACAGTAAATTCCAGGTAAGCCTGGGCTAGAGTGAGACTCTACCTTGAAAAAACAAAAGAAAAATGAAATTTATTTTGTTCCATGCTTTCAATTTTTCCATATAGTTTTTCTTACATAAACCTCTGTGAAATAAATCAATAATTGTTCTATATTGTTTTATTAGACTTTAGGTTTCCTTTCATATCTAAATTCTCCAGTCTTAAGTCATTTTCTTCATGAACACACTAAGAGGAAGTAATCCACTCCAGCCCTATCCAATACAGTATTTCTTCCACTTCAAAGGGCAACTGAGGGCAGAGAGCATCATATAATAAGAATAAGTTTAAAACAAACAAACAAAAAGAATACATTGGGCTGCAAAAATAGATGGCTTAGTGGTTAAGGTGCTTGCCCGCAAAGCCTAAGGATCCAAGTTCGATTTTCCAGATCCCACGTAGATGCACAAGGTGGCACATGCATCTGGAGTTTGTTTGCAGTGGCTAGAGGCGCACCCATTCTCTCTCTCTCTCTCTCTCTCTCTCTCATATAAAAAATTAAAAACAAGAGTATATTCACCAAGATGCCACAGCAACCCAAAATGTACCAAACAACAACATTGCAAACTGTACAAAACAAAACCTGAACAAACTGAGTGGAAGTGAAAAAAATCTCCATAACTGCTGTTGAATATCTCAAGACCTTCACTCAAAAAATAGTAGCTAAACCAGGGAGGATAAAAAATTCAAAACACACATCCAGGTGTGGTGGCACACACCTTTAATACCAGCACTTGGAAAGCAGAGGTGAGAGGATTGCTGTGAGTTCATGACAAGCCTGACACTACATAATTCTAAGTCACACTGGGCTAGAATGAGACCCTACCGCCAAGGAATTTAAAAAAAAAAAAGAATCAAAACATCAGAGACAGAGGTGCTAACCAATACAGGATCTCTGCCAAAAGTGGGAATGAAGCATGCCACCCAACAACAGCAGAATGTATACTGTTCTAAAATGGTCCCCAGAATATATACCCAAACATATCATAAAAACTCAACATACTTAAAAGAATTGAAATCATAGAGGACAAATCAAATTAGGCCACCCTGTGACTACACAGTGAATTCTAGATCAGCCTGGGCTAGAGTGAGACCTTACCTCAAAAAGCAAAAAGAACAACAACAACAAAAAGAATCAAATTAAATTCAGTAACAAAAAGATACCAGGAAAGGATCCAAACACTAGGAAACTAAATAACACATTCAAATAACCCATGGGTTAAAGAAAAATTCTCAAAGGAAATAAAAAACAAGGTGAACTGAATAAAATATACCAAAATCCATGGGGTACAACTAAAGCAATGTGGATGGGGGTTTATTGCACTCCATTTACTTAAAAAGGGATAAATTTCCAGCCTTCTAAACTCCACCTCAAAATCCTAAAATGCAGAATAAAAGAAAATAAAGATACAAGCAGAAATTAATAAAAATTAAAACAAAAATATGATCTAAAAATCACTGAAGCAAAGACCTGCCCCTCATGTGAGGATCTGATGAGTGTTGTTAGGAGTGGAAAGTGGAATCATACATTAGGCAAATGCTACACAGAGCTACATTCCCAGCCAAGAGCTTGTTCTTTAGAGACTGTTGTGTCTTGAGCAAGAAATGTACCCCCACAGGCTCATGTGTTTGAATACTTAGTCTCCAGCTGATGGTGCTGTTTAGGAAAGGTGTGGCACATTCAGGAGATGGAGTCAACAATGATGGAGAAAATGCATACTAGGGGTGAACCATGAAATTTTATAGCCCCACCCCACTTTCTGTTCTCTCTCTGCTTCCTGACTGTGGCTCCAGTATAACCAGCTGACTGCTCCTGCTGCCATATATCCTTTCCTTCCTTAGTCTGGTCACAGCAACAAAGTAAAGTAACTTATACAGAAGAAGGGAGAGAGGGAGGAAAGGAAGGAGGGAAAAGGAAGGGAGGGAGGGAGAGAGGGAGGGAGAGAGAGACCAGAGTTAGCATTACCAATATCAATAATGAAACAAGGCACACACCGATTTTAACATCTGAAGGATAGAAAGGGAATACTGTGAACAATTGTATACACATAAATTTGACAAGTTATATTAAATGACCCCTTCATCAGTAACACAAATTACTGTAAGTGATCCAATGTGATACAGATAATTTAAATAGTAAAATCATTCAAGAAATTGACAGCATAATTTAAAAGCAATCAAAAAGCAAAACCTAAATAAATAAAGCTGGGCATGGTGGTGCATACCTTTAATCCCAGCACTTGGGAGGCAGAGGTAGGAGGATCTACAAGAGATCAAGGCCCAGCCTGAGCTAGAGTGAGACCTTACCTCAAAAAAAAAAAAAAAAGTAAAACCTCTAAGATCATATGGTTTCAAATGGAGAAGTCTATCAAGCATTCAATTCTACATGATCTCCTTCAGCAAACAGAAGAAAACATTCTCAATTTAGTTTAAAGTAGTATTACCCTGGTGACAAGACCAGACCAATACAGTACAAAAGAAACTACAGATCAACATCATTCATGAGTACCCAAAACTCCCTAACAAAATATTGGCAGAAAAAACCCAGCAATGTATAAAAAGAATTTTATAAATCATTAAAAACAAGCTGCTTTCCAGGAATTCAACACTGGTGCAATCTTTGAAAATTCAGTCCATGTAATATACCACATAAATATGCCAAAGAAGAAAAAAATCATCATCAAGCAACCCTATCAATTACTGAAAAAAATGACCTAAGTACAATGCCCAATCATAGACTAAAAAATTTTCAGGCCACCCTGAAACTACAGTGAATTCCAAGTGAGCCTGAGCTAGAGCAAAACCCAAACTCAAAAAAAAAAAAAAAAGGTTAAAAAACTTAAAAAATTAGTAACAAAGAAAATTTCAACTTGCTAGAAGGCATCTATAATTATATAAAGCTAACACATTTAATAGCAAAATACCACATGATTTTGAAACCCTTAAGGTAGGAAACAAAGCAAGGGTGTTTGGTTTCAACACTTAATACAGTATTAAAAGTTCTAGCCAATACGTTAAGGCAGAAAGAGATAAGAGGCATATAGATCAGAGGAATAAAGTATTCCTATCTGTCTCATACCTTCCAAGGCCCAGGGTCCATTGAGGAAGAGATGTAGGAAAGAATGTAAGAGCCAAAGGGCAGGACTACTTACAATGCACTCTTCCAGACACAAAATGGCCTAGATATCCATGACCTTGCAGTACCTGGTACTACCTACAGAAGACCATCCTAATAGGAGGAAAAGATGATGACATCAAAATAGAGTGACTGAGAGGGGGGAGGGGTATGATGGAGAGTGGAGTTGCAAAAGAAAAAGTCGGTGGTGGGGGGGGATTACCATGGTTTATTGTCTATAATTATGGAAATTGTTAAAAAAAATTTTTAAAGTATTCCTATCTGTAGATGACACAATTGTCAATGTAGAAAATCCTAAACAGTCTTCAAAAAAAGTCCTCCTAGGGCTAGGGAGATGGCTTAGTGGTTAAGTGTTTGCCTGTGAGGCCTAAGGACCCTGGCTTGATTCCCCAGGACCCACGTTAGCCAGATGCACCAGGGGGCGTATGCATCTGGAGTTCATTTGCAGGGTTGGAGGCCCTGGTGCGTCCATTCTCTCCCTCTCTCTGCCTTTCTCTCTGTCACTCTCAAATAAATAAATAAAAATGAACAAAGAATTTTTTTTTAAAAAAAAGCCCACCTAGCAATAAGAAAATAAGCAAGATTGCAGAATATAACATGCAATAGTTTTATTTTTATATATAAAAGTAAAAATCTGCCAGGCATGGTGGCACACGCCTTTAATCCCAGAACTTGGGAGGCAGAGGTAGGAGGATCATGAGTGCAAGACCAGCCTGGGTCTACATAACAAATTCCAGGTAAGCCTGGGCTACAGCAGACCCTACCTCGAAAACAAAACAAAATCATACAAATTCATTTTAACTGAAACCATGCATTTAGGTATAAATCTAACAAAACATGCATAGGATATAAATGTTGAAAACTACATACATAACACTGATGAAAGAATACACACACACACACTTACATAGGTTAACAGACAATGCTCATGAATAAAAAGCTAACACAAGGGCTAGGGAGACAATTCAGCAAGTAAAGTGCTTGCTACAAAAGCATGAGGACCTGAGTTTGATCCTAAGCATCCACATAAAAAGTGAAGTATGGGGCTGGGGAGATGGCTTGGTGCTTAAAGGCATTTGCTTGCAAAGCCTGCCAGCCCAGGTTCAACTATCCAACACTCATATAAAGCTGGATGCAATGTAGCACATGCCTGTGATTACAAAGCATCTATGACAATGAGAAAAGGAGCCAAGAAAAACTGTAATTTGTAGGCCAGTACCAGATACACAAAGTGACACATGTATCTGGAGTTCATTTGCAGGGACAGGAGGCCCTGATATACCCATACACACACATACTCTCTCTCTCTCCCTCCCTCCCTCAAATAAGTCAAAATACTAAAAACAGGCAATTATAACACAACAAAGCAAAGTCCCCACCCACATTATTTACCCCAGAAAAGAAAGGTTTGTGGTTCACATGAAAAGCAATCCACAAACTTTTATGGCAACCTTATTCAGGAACAGCCCCAAATTAGAAATGACCCAGATGTTCAATAATTTGAAGGAAAAAAAGAAAAGCGGTCAGGCATTAATCCCAGAGGTAGTAGGATGAAAAGTGAGTTCAAGGACAGCCTGGAATTACATAGTGAATTTCAGGTCAGCCTGGGCTAGAATGAGACACTACTTCGAAAAACAAAAACAAAAAAAAAGTGGATTGGGTAGATGCCTCAAGGGATTAAAGGCACTTGCTTGCAAAACCTACTAGCTACAGCTTGATTCCCCACTACCCAAGTAAAGCTAGATGCACAAAGTGGTACTTGTGTTTGGAGTTTGTTTGCAACAGCAAGAGGCCCTGACAGATCCATGCTCACTCTCTCTCAAATAAATAAATACGTGCTTAAAAAATTTTAAAGGTGGTACTTTCATGTTATAGTATATTACTAAGCAATAAAAAGGATGAAACTTAGTAAAAACAAGATGAGAAAGATGGCTTAGTGGTTAAGGCACTTGCCTGTAAAGCCTAAAGACCCAGGTTTGACTCCCTAGTACCCAGGTAAGACAGTGGTGCATGCATCTGGAATTCATTTGCAGTGGCTACAGGTCCTGGTGCACCCACATTCATATTTTCTCCCCACCTCTCTCTCTCTCTCTCTCTCTCTCACACACACACACACACACACACACACACACACACACACAATAAGTAATAAATAAATAAATAAAAGTATAGGGCTGGAGAGATGGCTTAGCAGTTAAGGCATTTGCCTGCAAAGCCAAAGAACCTGGTTTGATTCCCCAGGACCCACATAAGCCAGATGCACAAGGTGTATCTGGTGTTTGTTTGCAGTAGCTGGTGGCCTTGGTGTCCTCATATATTCTTTCTCTCTCTCTCTCTTTGTCTCCCTCTGCTTGCAAATAAAAAATAATAATAAATAAATGGAAAGTTATTTCCAAATTAAAAAAAAAAAAGTATAGAAATGGAAAGTTGGCTAAGGCTCAGGGGGGCAGGAGGGATGCATTGGGGCAGAGATACATCTTGAAGTCAGTTATCTGGTTTTATCTGGCAACATCCCAGTCAGAGCAAACAGTTTGCCCAACTGGATAGCTTCAGAGTTTCCACAGGGGTAGCTTGCAAGGAAACACCTCTGCAAAGACAAAGCCACCAAGCCACATGTCCACAGGTGTCACATATATAGACTGCAGAACTTCAAGAACAGTTAAACAACTAACTACAGGTGTGAGGTCATCCGTCATCCAGTAGCTTTAGCTTCTGGCCAAGCCACCATAAGCCAACTTGACTGCTCAACCACTTGTTATCAAAATTTTCTCTGGCCTGAAGACCCAGTGAACAACATAAGTGACATGATGGAAATCTAAGCCTCTTATAAACTGGCATCAGATACAGAAAAGCCTGGTGGGTGACCTGTTCAACCAAAAAGGTCTCAGTCTACATGCTCAAACACTAGGGTCACCTTGGTCTCCCAGTCTGTTTGGAAAGTGGCACAGCCAAACAACGCTGAGATGCTCAAAAGCCTCCAGCCACCTCATTAACTGTACTGATGGGAAGGCCCCTTCCAGCACCTCACCCATTGGGGACTTTTAACATTCTTCTTTTTAAAAATAGTTTTATTTATTTATTTACAAGCAGAGAAAGAGAATGGGTGCACCAGAACCTCTAGCCACTGTAAATGAACTCCACATGCAGGTACCACCTTGTACATCTGGCTTTACATGGGTACTAGAGAATTGAACCTGGGTCACCAGGCTGCAGGCAAGCATATGAACGCTGAGCCACCTCCCCAGCCCCAATTTTCACATTCTTGAGAACCATGGAGTGATTACTATGGGGAATCACGGGACTGTACACTGTTCCATTGACACCAACACCAATTTCAACCACTGGCTTCTTTCAAGTACTCATAAGAGCTGAGGTGGTGGCCCTTTATTGGGGCCTCAGAGCTGGTCCCTGCAGCACCAACACTGAAGCTCAGTCTTTACCAGACCAGACCACAGATAGAAACCCTTTTACCCCAACTCCACCCTCATCATGTGACCAGCTGCCAAAGAGGCACATGGCAAACACTCAATATAAGGGATTCCTGCAGTGGTGGAAATGTGCTGTATCTTCACTGCATCAGTGTCAATACTGTGGGAAGTTACTTGGCTCTGTCCAGAAATCCCCACTGGGAAAACTGGGTAAAGTGGAGACTGGAGTTCTCTATGCTACCTATTCCAACTATATATGAATGTACAATTATATGAAAATGTAAAGTTCAGTTGTAAAAAAAAAGATGGTAGACTGAATGCATACATTTTTCCAACTCACTAGCCTCCTCCCATTCTCAAGAGTGCCTCTCTCTTTCTTCTTTAATGAACTGTCTCTATTTCTATTACTTTAAAAGGGGGGGGGGGCAGATGTAGTGGCAGATGCCTTTAATCCCAGCAGACTAGGAGGATCCCTGTGAGTTCAAGGCCACCCTGAGACTACATAGTGAATTCCAGGTCAGCCTGGACTTTAGCAAGACTCTACCTCAAAAAACAAAACAACAAAAAAGGAGTCCTATATATTTACATTTGCATAAGTACATAAAAATTATATAAGGATAAACATGGTATTTAGTTTTTATATTTTATTTTTTATGAGAGAGATAGTGAGTGAGTGTCTGGGCTCTCCAGGGCCTCCTGCCACTGCAAACAAATGCCAGAGACATGTGCCACTTTGTGCACTTGGCTATGCATGAGTTCTAGAGAATGGAACCAGGGACATCAGGCTTGAAAGGAAGCATCTTTAACTATTCAGTCATCTCTCCAACCCTAAAAATTATTTTCAAAAAGTAAGAATTGGTTAAGAAATGAACTATGCACTTTTAAAAAATGTGTATCTTGGGCTGGACAGATAGCTTAGTGGTTAAGGTGCATGCCTGAGAAGCCTAAGGACCCAGGTTCGATTCTCCAGGTCCCAAGTAAGTTAGATGTACATGGTGGCGCATGCATCTGGAGTCTGTCTGCAGTGGCTAGAGGCCCTGGTGTACCCATTCTCTCTCTCTCGCTCCCTCTCTCTGTCTCTAATAAATAAATAAAAATAAAATCTTTATGCCTGGTATGCTGGTACATGCCTTTAATCCCAGTACTTGGGAGGCTGAGGTAGGAGGATCACTGTGAGTTTGAGGACACCCTAGGACTACATAGTGAATTCCAAGTAAGCCTGGGCTAGAGTGAACCCCTACCTCAAAAAAAAAAAGTCAGAACCATATCCAAACATAAGCCCACACTCCATTATCAAGCTACCACCATTCATGGGCTACAAGGGGGCCTGCACCTATTAAAGTCTCTATAAAAAAAAGTAAGGGTTATCTCATTTGTCTGGTGCTAACTTACTCTCCATTGGAGAAGCTGCTTCTCTTTTTCAGATACACGTAGATCCTAAGGAGACATCCACTCCATCATGCCTCAAAAGGGCCCCAGCTGAAACTAAGAACAATTAGCGAAACAAGCAAGAGTGCTGTTTTCTTGATGAACCAGGTACCAGCACAAGGATGAAGGAAATCAACACAGAGAAAAATCAACTCCTATCAAATCAGATATCCAGAGACCCGAGGCCCCCAATACCTCATCACTGTAGCAGACCAGAAATGAACCCAACATGGCTCAGGGAAATTTTGAGGACGAGGGGGCAGAAAGAATGTCAGAGACACATGTTGGGTCATGATATGCAGAGACATTTATCCTACCCATAACTGCGGGTTAACTCCAGAATGCATGACCCATATACCTCAACAAGGAGGGACCAGGGCGAGGGGGTAGGACATGGATGAGGCTAACAATGGTACCAAATTGACTGTATTCACTGAGTACAAAACTCATTAATAAAAAAAAGAAAACAAAAAAATTAAAAATATAAATAGAAAAAAAGAAAGAAAAGAAAAAGGAATCTAAAATAACATTTCATATCTTCTAAGCAACAGCAGACCAGAAAATAGGCCGCAAAAGCTTTCAGCATTTGTTTCTTTAAAAGGTAAGTCTTGCTGTGGGGAGCCAAACGTCATCATTTGTGAGCACATTTTAACAGTCAATAGAAGCCCAAGACTTGGGGTTCCTACTCAAAAGGTCAATATTCTGTCCATTCTTATAATGATCAGTCATCTGGTCCCTGCCAATCCAGCTGTGTGTCAACAATTCAAAGCATCAGACCATAATGGGAAAATTACGGGTGTAATTTCCTTTCAGATCAAATTTATGACCAGATTCATCCCCCAAACAATGCATCAGTTAACAAAAGGCTACTGTTAGACTTTTTAAAGAACCTCATATGTTTTCTCAGCACATTTTAAAGAACTTTTTAAATTAAAACTCTACATTCCCTTGCCTTTTTGGAATTTCATCTACTTAAACCATGTGTAGCACTCCCATAGGCCCAATTAACTCATTTCACAGAAGACTCTGAGCCTTATTACCTGACTCCTAAACCAAAGCTCTTGCCCAAGTCCTTTGTTTTTGCAATTCTCACTTTAAACAATTATCTTTCTTATGGAATCCTATTCCATTTAGACTTCCAATTACATAGAAATTGTTAGGTTAGTAACTCCACAAGTCACAGCCCCTATGAAATCCAGCAACAACTGTACTTGGGACATGCACTTTGTCACAATGATGTGCAGCACCATGCAGTTAGCGGGGAAACAAGCTCCCCCCGCCACCCACCCAACCTCTGCTCAACTAGCTTAACTTTCTTTCCATCCCTCACTCAGTGGATGTTTAACTGCTCCTTGGCCTTTTCAGCCATGTTACCTTCAATAAAATGGCAGCAACAAAAATAGTTATTTCCTCTTCAATGGTAGGAAGAATATGAGACAATGTAAGTAATTGGTTAAGTTCCTCAAAAGTGAAGTATAAGCCAGGTGTAGTGGTGCATACTTTTAATCCGAGCACTTCAGAGGCAGAGGTAGGAGGATTGTCATGAATTTAAGGATACCCTGACACTAATTCCAGGTCAGCCTGGGCTACAGTGAGACCCTACCTTAAAAAAAAAAAAAAAAAAGGCAAATATAACTTACCTATGTGACTGTATTTTTGTTGGTTTGGTTTTATTTATTTTGTGTTTTGAAACAAAATTAGACTATGTAACCCACCTGACCTGGAATTTCCCTCTGAACTCTTCACCACTTAGCTCTTGCTCCAAGATACTCATGCTACTCCTGTCAAGCTCTTCTGGCTCTCAGGCAAGCAAGTTCCTTGCGAACAAGAACAACCCATTTGTCACATGTGGATACTCCACAAAGCCTGACATACTAATCAGGCTCAATAAACTTCTTTGAATGGCCCTAAGGTAGAAAAGTATCTTGAACTGTGCCTATCCTTCAAAGTACACTCCACGTGAAATGTCTGAGCAAGCACCTAAAAGAGTTGGGATTCCTACATTGCAGCTGGAAATTTTACTGGATACTGTGAGTTCCAAAATCTGAGTCAGAAAGAGGCAAAATACAAAATGGGTTTTTGGATACACCTTCAATCAAGCTATGAGTCATGTGTCATGGCCTACATACATATATTTATGTGCATTACATTTACTTATGTATGTATATATCCATATTCATGAGTCCACAAATGCATGTATATGTATATATCTCAGTTCCTTCTATTTATTTATTTTTTCCCCTGAGGCAGTATCTCACTCTAGCTCAGACTTACCTGGAACTCACAACCATCCTCCTACCTCAGCCTCCCAAGGGCTGGGATTATATGTGTGAGCCACCACAACCAGCTCTCTCTGTTCCTTCTACAAGTAATGAAGCAAACAAAAATCTTTCTACAAGGTTTCTGAACTCTAGGCCCAGGGTGCAAACTAGGGGGTCTCTTTTATCCGTTAGTAGATTGGTAAGGTATGAGAGAAGTATGAACAGTGGTCATAGCAAGTAGAATCCTTTTCCATGACATGCAGGTAGGAACAATCTGGAGTTGAAAACTCCAACAAAGTAGATCAAGTAATTGCTTTTCTGAAGGCCAGATTTAAGTAACAAATTTGAGGGAAAAGGCCCAGGGACAAACCATTCAGTGGTCTCTCTTAAGTTTCTCAATGTTTTGTGTTGTTTTTATTATATTTTTTGAGACAGATTCTCATTGTGCATGTATGTAGCCCAGGCTG
Organism: Jaculus jaculus; assembly: GCF_020740685.1. Classification (NCBI taxonomy): domain Eukaryota; kingdom Metazoa; phylum Chordata; class Mammalia; order Rodentia; family Dipodidae; genus Jaculus; species Jaculus jaculus. The sequence continues at coordinate 52,656,589 of NC_059102.1, forward strand.
GTCTTAAACTTGTGATTCTCAACCTCCTAAGTGGTGGGGAATGTAAGCATGTGCCCCTGAGTCCAATATCCTCCAGAAGTGAAGGAAGGTTTAGGAAGCATGTGAGCAGGTCATTTTAAGTACCTTGTGAGTTCTTACAGGTCCTTCCTTTCCAAGGTTCTATCTCCATTACTAGTATGGTATTCTGCACCACCACATGCAACCTTTTGAGAGGGGGAAATGAAACTACTCAAAGGACATATTCAAACAAGTGATAGCCATCTATTATATAGAAGGCAGTGCAAAGTTAAAACACATCAGCATGATCCAGGCTTCCGGGACACAGCACAAACCCTCTCCTTCAATTCATAGACAGGTTCACCCCTCCACTCCCACCACAGACTTTTCTTTTCTTTTGATTCTCCCGATTTGGAAAGCAAGCAGAAGCATTTAAGCACATGTGGTGGTTTGATTCAGGTGTCCCCCATAAACTTAGGTGTTCTGAATGCTAGGTTCCCAGCTGATGGATATTTGGGAATTAATGCCTCCTGGAGGGAATGTATTGTTGGGGGCGGGCTTATGGGCTTTATAGCCAGTTTCCCCATGCCAGTGTTTGGCACACCCTCCTGTTGCTGTGTCCCATCTTATGTTGGCCAGGGGGTGATGTCCACCCTCTGCTCATGCCATCGGTTTCCCCTGCCATCGTGGAGCTTCCCCTCGAGCCTGTAAGCCAAAATAAATCTCTTTTTCCCAGGAGCTGCTCTTGGTTGGGTGATTTCTACCAGCAATGCGACCCAGACTGCAACAGCATATCTAAATTATTTGTGACTACTTGAAAACCAAAGCCATTTAATGAGATATGGGTTTAAACAGCATCTACATTTAACCTATCTACCTTTGTATGGCAACAAAGAAAAAAAAAAGTGAGCTTTAAGCCCTACGTTCACTGCTTTTCACTAGCCCTTTCCTGGAGTCAAAGCAAGTAAGTCTACGCCAAACAGCCAGGCCTATTAATCCCAGCATTCGAGAGGTGGGAGTTCAGGGTCATCCTTCTAAATATAGACAGCCTGGGATACACCAAGACCCTGTCTCCAAAAAAAAAAAAAAAAAGAAAGAAAGAAAGAAAAGAAAAGAACGAGATCTCAAAATTTCTCTCCTGCGCAAATCAGTCTGTCAGTTACTGATGGGAACAGATTTTTTTTTTTTTTAATTCTGTAATCGGAGCCAAGAAATGATGGCGGCAAGAGCTGGTAGTCAAAAGACCCGATTTCGAACAGAGCAGAGAACCAACCAGAGGTACTTTTCTCCCTAAATGTCTCTCCATCGGCTCGCTCCACCACAGACTAGTCCAACAAACTGTTTTTCTCCATTGAGCGGTTGACGGCATGGAAAAAAACAACAAAAAAAAAAAAAGAAAAAAGAAAAAGCAAGAGGGACTAAAAGGGAAGCGGGAGGGCGACTCCGGGGATTTGCGGCCACACGTAGGACAGGAAAACGTGGAGCTGTTTACTACCGCAGCCGAGCCACCCCTCGGGGCGGGACCCTGGCGCGCACCGCCCCGCGCGCGCGAGCGAGCCGGCGCGCGCCCCGCCGCCCGGCCTCCCGGGCGCCAGCCGCGCGGGGACCCCGGGGCAGCGGCTCGGGATCCCCCCACGACGGCCCCCTCCCCGCCGCGCGCCGCCCACCCCGAGTCACCTCGAAGGCCAGGGTTGTCGTCTCTGGCCCGGATCTTCCGGATCTTGACCGGGCGTCCGCTCAGGGTGGAGAGGACCAGTCTCTGGCGCAAGAAGTTGCACCCGGAGTAGCTGAGGCACTGCGCCTGAGTCGCCATGTGCGCGCCCTCCGCAGAGGCCCCGGGAGCCCGCGAGCCGCCACTTCAGACGGGCATCGGGATCGCAAGTCCCGCCACGACGGCGGCGGCCACGGCCCAGGCTGCCTTCCCGCGGCCCCACGGCCCCCGACGCGTCCACGTGGTTTGGAACAGGAAGACAGAGAGACGAGACACCGGGTCAGAGGGGAGCGAGGCGGGGCCGGCGGCCGCCTGGGAGGGGCGGGCCCTGCGCCGGGGCGCGCTGCTATTGGTCCTCTCAGGATCAGGGCGGTGCCCGTTCCGCTCCATCATTGGAGCGCTCTGTAGCTGGGCGGTGCCCTAGCCGTACTGTGATTGGTCCGTAGTGGAGCCGGGCGGTGCCCGGGCCCCGGCAACAGCGCGCGGCTCGAAGGAGTACCGACCGCTGCCTGGGGTAGAGAGGGGCGGAGTGGGCGCTGGTGTCGCTCTCTGTGGGGTTTCCCGGGGCTTGAGGTCCAGAGGACGCGATGTACCCCGCTGGGGTTGCTACAGCTTGCTTAGACTTAGCATCACTACATACTGCATCCTAGGGATGAGGATGCTATTATCTCCCGCGTTTTCCTAACGGATGAGAAAACCGCGTTGGCGCACTTACCCTGTTGTTCCTAAGGTCTCGGTTCGCGCCGGGAGTCTGCGAGGTAGCGTCTCCCTTCTTACCCACCGGGAACGTTGGAAAGCTGATGGTGGCGTCCTAAACTGGACTCATCTGTCGACATCAGGCTCGTTTAAAAATGAAGATAGCTTGATTGGTCCCTTTCCTTGTCTGTCCATTTACATTCATTAAGCTTCTTGCCAAGACTGGCCCTTCACCTCTCAACCCTCAATTGCAGTCACTTCTTAGGCATACACGCACGCACGCGTACACACACAATGAGATGGAGAGAGAACGTGCTTGCTTTCCCTTCTTTCCAGCTTTCCAACTCTGCACACCAAAATCTTTCTGAATATTATATTATTTAGCCCTCTATCCAAAAATCTTCAGAGATGCACATTTGACTATCAAATAACTATCAGCATAGGATTCCACTCTTAATGACGTAGGCTTGCAGCCATTCGTGGGCAATACCACCAGACTTGAGTTCCAGGGCGAATGCACAATGTAAGATACTGGAGAAAGATTAAAAGGTGTAACCAGTCATTAAGCAGGTAAGAATTATGACAGAAAGAACTCCTGAATGGTGGTGGTTAATACCAGGGTAAATAATTGGTAGAATCAGCCCTGGAGTCCACTGAGAGAGGTGGAGGTGGCTAACTCACTTAGAGTAATACCATTTTGTGAGATTGCCTTCAGGGAGCTGACAGTGGTCTGGTGGGCAGCTTTGGAAAGCTCCAAGATCCCTGATGGTCCCCCTTAAATGCTGTTGTGGGGAGGAGGTACAAAAGCACAAGCATGGAAAGTACCTGTCACACCAGGAGTAGTCCCCCGCCCTTGGGGCTTGGGAGATGACTCAGTAATAAAGGCACTTGCTTGCAAAGCCTGATGGCCTGGGTTCTACGGCATATGCATCTGGATTCAGTTTGCAGGGGCAGGAGCCCTGGTGCATCCATATCTTCTGTTTTCTCTCTGTGTGTCCCTCTCTAATAAATAAAAATATTTTAATTTTTATTTAAATGTAGACTCATTAAATTACCCAACAATCTTAAGAAACTGACTGTTATTCTATGGGGTGTGCCCTGTTCATATCCTTTCAAATCTCACTATTTTCAGTTCAAACCTGCTCCATTTTCTTCCACCAGCACATCATTGCTGATTGCAGGGTTTTTCACCCTGTCTGGAACTTCACAGGTCTTTGGTCTCCAAGTCTCCAACCAATGACTGCCTGATGGAGCTGACATAGGAATAGCTCAGCTCCCTGGCCCTTAGGTGAGATAAGTTGGATGGGTGCTGCATGCTTCCCTGGGATCCATGGTAGCTAGCTTACGTGGTACCTTTCATTGGCTTCTTTCCCTAAATCTCTTTTTAGCTCCCTTCTGATATGCCCTGGGACCAATTCTCAAATAAATTACCTGCACTCAGACTCTTGCTTCACAATCTTCTAGGCAGTCCCAGAATAAATACTGACTTGCAAAATCGAGAAGTGAGCTTCAGGAAAAAAATAATAAATGACCTGCTTAAAGTGACATAGTAAATGGCAGGATCAGAATAAAGACTCCATTTAGCTAGTCAGATCCTTGAACCTTCAGTGACAAGTCTGGCTTAAATGCAGCTGTGATAGGTAGAGAACACACAGATAGAAGGGTTAGCTGTTACGCTGACAGCCAGAATCAACTGCCCAATGGGGTGGCGAGCAATCCCTCAGATGACTTCACTCTCCAGCCAGCCTCTGACCAGCCTTTGGAGCCACCCACCCTGATGCCATCTGGAGCACAAATGAGCTGTCTGACTGAGCCCTGCTCAAATTATATATCTATAAACTGCATAAATTATGTTATAAGCTATTGCTTTGGGATGGTTTGTTAAGCAGTAATAAATAACTGAGATTTGCTGATCCAGGGAGATGGCACCGTGATGAAGAGCACTTGCCTGCTAAGCCTGCCTGTTTAGTGCCCCAGTACCCACGTAAAGCCAGGTGCACAAAGTGATGCATGCATTTGAACTATGTTTGCAGCAGCAAGATGCCCTAGTTCACCCATTCTGTCTCCACCCACCTCTCTCCCTCTCCCCACCCCCTCTCTCTCTCTGTCTTTCTATGTCTATCTCTCTGGCAAATAGATAATTTAAAAAAAAAAATAATAAAAGATGTGCTATGTTACACATGCATTGTTCCTAGTTAGATAGGCTAACTACACATTCCTGAACAGTAATGAGTTAGCAAACCACAAGAAACATTTCACATGATATCACTGAGAGCCTTTTGATAGTAGACTTCTGGGTGATGGGCTTTACATACATGGTCTTATTTGGTCTTCACATCAAGTAGCTCACAAGTTGGACCTTAAGTAAATTGAGATTTGTGATACAAGTCTATGGACGTTTTAGCTCATATTTGAAATTGTACAGTACAATTTGTTTAATCTTTGTTAATAGATTCTTCTTTCTTGCTGAATGAAAAATGGAATCTGCCTTGCACTATAATCACTTCTACAAATGCTTTCATGTTAATAAGAACAAAAATCTGCATGGCTGGGCTGGAGAAATAGCTTAGTAGTTAAGGCACTTAGTGGCAAAGCCATATGTAAGCCAGATGCACACAGTGGCACATGCATCTGGAGTTCGTTTGCTGTGGCTGGAGATCCTAGTGCACCCATTCTCATTCTCTTTCTCTCCCTCTCAAATAAATAAATAAAAATATAATATTATCTGGGCATGGTGGTGCATGCCTTTAATCCCAGCACTTGGGAGGCTGAGGCAGGAAGATTTCCATGATTTGAGGCCACCCTGAGACTACATAGTGAATTCCCGGTCAGCCTGGACTAAAGTGAGACCCTACCTAGAAAAAGAAAAAAAAAAGAATGTAAGAGCCAAAGGAAGAGGAGGAGTGCATTGCAATACTGTCCTCCAGACACAAAATAACTATGGGATCCACAACTTTACAGTTCATTGTGCTACCAACACAAAATCTACATAAGAGGGGAAATGACTTAAAAAAGAAGAGACTAGTTGAATTGGAAAAAAAAAAAGGAGGGTGGATTTGGAAGGGGAAAAGAGAAGGGTGATTGGAGGGTATTATGATCTTGGTATATTGTTATAATAAATTTTTACTGGATTATTATAAAATGTTAATTTTAATCCACAGATCTATAACTATGAGAATAACTTAAAAACATACAGTAAAACAAAAGGACAAGAATCCAGGGGCATGGCTTAGTTGGTAAAGTGCTTGCCATACAAGTGTGAGGGCCCAAGTTTGAATCTCCAGCACCCATGTAAATGCCAGCCATGGTAGCACATACCTGTCATCTCAGCGCTCAGGAGGTAGAGACAGTGGATACCTTGGGCAAGCTAGGTAGTTGATGAGCTCTGGGTACCCAGCATCAACTCTGGCCTCTACATGCATAAAAATGCACATGCACTCCACACACCCACATATATACGTGTGTGTGTGTGTGTGTGTGTGTGTGTGTGTGTGTGTGTGTAAACTAATAAAATGACAAAAGAAGTAATAAATTGTATAATAGACAATATCTATTTAACACATACAAGCATTAATGAAGAATTCAGGAAAAGATAAATACCTACAGACAACAAGTAAAAAATGGCATAAGTAAGTCCTTCCTTGGCAGTAATTACATTAATTAAATATGAAGAGCCAGAAACGGATATATTATGCCCAGCAAACTATCCTTTAAATATGTGTTTATGTCTATATATTAATGCTACTTTCACTTTTGATTAGAAAAGTGTCTATTTTCAGATGGTGGTGACCATGGGGGTGACAAAACTACTGTGCTGAGAAGTGACAGTGGAGCAGTGTTCAGCACCAAATAAGACAAGTCTATCACACCCTCCAAGGCTCAGGGTCTTTTACAGAAGAAGTGTGGAAAGAATGTAAGAGCCAAAGGAAGGGTGCTTACAATACTGTCTGTCTTCCAGACATAAAGTGGACATAGTATTCATGACCTCTCACAGTGGTCTATGCTGCCTACACAAGACTAGCATAATAGGAGTAAGGAAGAAGAAGAAGAGGAGGAGGAGGAGGAAGAGGAAGAAGAAGAGGAAAAAGAAGAAGAGGAGGAAGAAGAGGAAGAGGAAGAAGAAGAGGAAGAAAGAAAGAAAGAAAGAAAGAAAGAAAGAAAGAAAGAAAGAAAGAAAGAAAGAAAAGAAAAAATCAAAATAGAAGAGAAAGCTGGGCATGGTGGCCCATGCCTTTAATCCCAGCACTTGGGAGGCAGAGGTAGGAGGATCACGACAAGTTCAAGGCCACCTTGAAACTACATAGTGAATTCCAGGTCAGCCTGGGCTGGAGTGAAACACTACCTTGACAAACAAAAACAAACAAACAAAAATTAAAAAAAAAAATAGAAGAGAGGCTTGTTGGAAAGAAGAAGGCATTCAGTGGAGGGGGATTGGAGAGGGGAAGAAAGGGTGGTAGGAGGGAACTATGATCATGATATATTGTCACTATGTATGGAAGTTATCAATAAAATGTTTTCAAAAACTGGAAAGCCATGGACTGGAGAGATGGCTTAGCAGTTAAACGCTTGCCTGTGAAGCCTAAGGACCCTGGTTCAAGGCTCAATTCCCAAGAACCCACGTAAGCCAGATGTACAAGGTGGCGCATGCATCTGGAGTTCGTTCCCAGTGGCTGGAGGTCCTGCTGAACCTCTCTCTCTCCCTCCCTCTCCCTCAATCCCTCCCTCCCTTTCTCTCTCTCTCTCTCTCTCTCTCTCTCTCTCTCTCTCTCTCTGTGTGTCACTCTCAAAAAATAAATAAAAATAAGCAAACAAACAAACAAAAACTGGAAAGCCAGGCCTGGTGGTACATACCTTTAATCCCAGCACTTGGGAGGCTGAGGTAGGAAAAGCACCATGAGTTAGAAGCTAGCCTCAACTACAGAATGAGTTCCAGGTCAGCCTGGGCTAGAGTGAGATTTTGCTTCAGGAGGGTTGAACTATCTATCCAATTAAAAGAAACTAAGTCAGGCATGATGACACACACCTGTAATTGCAGCAATTGGGAAGCTAAGGTAAGAGGATCTCTGTGAGTTCCAGGTAAGCTTAGGCTAGAATGAGTCCTTGCCTCAAAAACAACAGCAAAAAAGAAGGTAAAGACTGATAGAATAAGTAAGACACACAATCTAAGTATATCTTTTTATCAGAGAGAGACTAATTATATATTTTAAACACACAAATAGGTTGAAAGTAAAAAGGGCTGGAGAGATGGTTTAGTGGGTAAGGCACTTGCTTGCAAAGCCAAAGGAACCTTGTTCGACATGCCAGGTCCCACATAAGCCAGATGCACAAGGGGGTGCATGCATTTGGAGTTCGTTTGCAGTGGCTGGAGGCCCTAACATGCCTATTCTCTCCCTCCCTCCCCCCCTCTCTCCCTCTCACCCCCTCTCTCTCCCCTACCTATTTCTGCATAGCTGTCTCTTTCAAATAAATAAATAAAAATAAATCTTAAAAAAAAAAGAAAGTAAAAGGCTGGGAGGTGATATTCTGTGGGAATTGCATCCAAAAAAAGAGATGGAGGAGCTATCTGTAGAAACATCAGACACAGTAGATTTTAAGACAAAAATAGTTGCAAGAGGCAAAATAAGAAAATATGTGAAGAGTTTTATCTTTGGTTCTTTTTGACCAATCCATCAAGAAGACCTAACAATTACAAATATATATTCATGTACCATCAGAGCCCCAAAATTCATGAAACAAAAGGTAATAGACTAGGATAAACAAAGAGTCAGTTACAGCTGGAGACTTCCATTCTTCCTTTATAGTGGGGGTGTAGTATAAATGTGTGTATAGGATTGTGATATGCAATTGATGTACACACTTATGTGTCTAGATACGTGTGCCCCTGTGCACATGTGCATAGAGGCCAGAAGAGGACCTTAGGTGTCCTCCTCTATCACTATTCTGCCTTATTTCCCTGAGATAGTCCTTCACTGCTTGATTTTGTTTTATGTTGGTGATAGGGATTGAACTTAGGCCCTCATGTATGTGTGAGAAGCACTACTTCCCACTGAGCCATCTCTCTAGGGCCAAGACTTCTATTCTTAACCATGAACTACTGGACAGATGATAAATAAGAACATAGGAGACTTAGTTGGGCATGGTGGCTCACACCTATAATTTCAGCACTTGAGGCAGGAGGACCATCATAAGTTCAAGACCAGCCTGGACTACATGATACCCTCTGTATCAAAAAAAAAATTTGTGTTTATGTCTATATATTAATGCTACTTTCACTTTTGATTAGAAAAGTGTCTATTTTCAGATGGTGGTGACATGGGGGTGACAAAACTACTGTGCTGAGAAGTGACAGTGGAGCAGTGTTCAGCACCTTGATATACTCTTTACTCCTTATTTCAAGAACTATTCCTTAACTGACTGAATTTATCTGTGGAGGGTATTATTCCAGCATAAATACAAATCTGACCAAAATGAGAGTGGATTCAAGTAAAAACAGCCTGGAGTTCATACGCAGATGTAGTACATTACCTACTGTTCCCGGTTAGTAACCCCTGCTCTATAAAACTTGTGTTCTCACCAGACTGCTGTGGAAGGTACATGTACCATGACTTCATTGGCATTGGGCTTTCATGTTACTTGTTTTGACCAAGTGCATGAGCAGAGATTTGCATGTTTCCACCAGCTAGCTTGCTGTTTCACCCTATATCATGAGACTGTTCAGAATAGGGAAAGCTTCTTCAGCCTGCATTTTGAAATAAAGATACACAGAAAAGATTCAAGGCCAACCTAGAGCTACCACAACTTACATGTTTTATGAACTTAAGAAAATGCTGGGTGTGAAGAGATGGCTCAATGGATAAACATACTTTCTTGCAAAGCCCAATGGGTTCGATTCCCTAATACTCACATAAGCCAGATGCTCAAAGTAGCACAAGCATTTGGAGTTTGTTTTCAGTAGCAGGAGGCCCTGGTGCTGTCATTTTTTCCCCCTCCTCTCTCTCTCTCTCTCTCTCAAATAAATAAATAGAATTTTTTGAGTTTTTTCAATTCTCTGGGAACTACCTTTGGTTGTTACTCTAGCAAAGTTTCCTAATCAGGGGCTCTGTCCTCCATCTTCCCCAACTCAGCCCTTCTCATAATGCAGCTTCCGACTTGTGATCCGAAGCTTCAACATTAATATCACAGCTGGCCTGAGGGAAGGAAGACATGAACTCTTCTAAAGTCACTACTGAGATGTTGCACACATTGCTTGTGCTCAGCTCTTTACCAATTTACCAAGCTGTATGGGGAGTTGAATCATGCAATCTTTAGCTGGACAGTCATATGGACCTTTTATTTTCCTACTATTCTAACACCCCAGGGGTCCCCTATTCTGCCCCATATATAAATTATAGTTATTACAGTAGAAGAAAATGTAATAATCAGAAGGAAAATATAATCCTGGTATGGTGACATATACTTAGTTCTCAGGAGGTAGAAGCAGGAGGTTCATAAGTTTGAGACCAGCCTAGACCACAAAGTGAGTTCCAGGCCAGGAAGGCTGTCTCTTCACTCGGTGACTATTTCCATCTCTATGTAGAAGCTTCTTAATTTCATGTAGTCCCACTTGATAATCCTTGGTTTTATTTCACATATTATTGTAATCCTGTTTAGAAAATAGTTGCCTATGCCTATATCATCATTTATTTACTTATTTTAGTATATAAGATAAGCAGGCACATGTTTATGTGTGGGAGTACAGGCACATGCATACGATGGTGCATGTGTGGAGGTGAAAGGAAAACTTCTGGGGCTCAGTCCTCACCTTCCATCTTATTTGAGTTATGGGAACTCATTCTCATTGTTCACCACTGCACTAGTCCACAAAATTCTGGGAAATTCTCCTCTTTCTGTCTCCCATCTTGCTGTGAGCATTCTGGGATTATAGAAGCCCACTATGGACTCTGAGGACATGAACTGAGGTACTCAAGCTTGCATGGCAAGCACTTTATCTACAATGCTATGCCTATTTCTTGAAGTGTTTAACATATGTTTTCATCTAGCAATTTGATCTGTGTTTTAAAAAAAAATTTTATTTATCTACCTGTAAGAAAAAATAGATAGAGAGAAGAGAGACAGACAGAATGGGTATACCAGGGTTTCTAACCTCTGCAAATGAACTCCAGGTGCATGTGCCACTTTGTGTATCTGGCTTTAGGTGGGTACTGGGGAATCAAACTCAGGTTGTTAGGCTTTGCAAACAAGTACCATAACAGCCAAGACATCTCTTTAGCCCTTGATTCGTTTTTAACTGATTTTTTAAAATCTTGGGTGAGATATATGAATCTAGTTTCATCCTTCTACATGTAGGAATTCAGGTTTCCTGGTGACATTTGTTAAAGAGGCTGTCTTAGCCAGGTGTGGTGGTGCATGCCTTTAATCCCAGCACTTGGGATGCAGAGGAAGGAGGATTGTCAGGAGTTCAAGGCCACCCTGAAACGACATAGCGAATTCCAGGTCAACCTGAGCTATGGCAAGATTCTACCTTGGAAAACTAAAAAAAAAAAAAAAGAGGCTGCCTTTTTACCAACATATGCTGTGACAGCATTGTTAATAAACAGTATCTTTACTTTTTAGTTGCAAGGGTTTATATCTGAATCCTCTATTCTATTCCATTTGTCTACAAGTGTATCTTTGAACCAGTACTATACTATTTAGTATTGTTGTGGTTTGAAACACGTGACCCCATAAACTCATGTGTTCTGAATGCTTGGTCCCCAGCTAGTGGAAATTTTGGAGGTTGAGACTTGCTAGAGGAGGTGTGATGGGTATTATAACCACCTTCCCCTTTCTAGTGTTTGGAATACTCTCCTGTGTTGGTCACAAGGTGATGTCTACCCTCTGCCCATGTCATCATGGAGCTTCCCCTTGAGTCGGGAAGCCAAAATAAATCTTTTATCCCACAAGCTGCTCTTGGTTGGGTGATTTCTGCCAGGACTGCAAATCTGACTTCAGCAATTTGAAAACTCTAACTAAGAGATGACTTGCCATTCTGATGAGAATTTGAAGTACCTAAATGCAGAAAGAACTGTGGATTGGGCTGGAGAGATTGCTTAGCGGTTAAGGCACTTGCCTGCAAAGCCTAAGAACCCAGGTTCAATTCCCCAGTATCCATGTAAGCCAGATGCAAAAGGTGACACACGCATTTGGAGTTTGCAGTGGCTGGAGGTGGTGCACCCATTCTCTCTCTCTATCTCACTCTTCCTTTCTTTCCCTCTCTCTTGAATAAATAATAAAATATTTTTTAAAAAATAACTGTAGAATGTGTAGGCTTGGTTTATGAAGGGAAAAGAAGAATTAAAGGCAGTTTGTGTAAGAGGCTTGAGTTCTGCCTTTATCGTAATCACTTCGGCAGGGTTTAGTTTAGACGAAATGGTATGAGCAGAAGGATATGTCACAGAAAGAAATGAAAGTTTCAGGGTTTTGAGTGGGAGACTGCTGCCTGCTTCAACTGTAATTAAGAGATTACCACCATTGACATTAAGACAGCTGTTCTGCATTGGTATAGGAGGAAGAATGCTGAAGGTATGCCCTGTTTCTCAAATTCCCACTGTATTGACAGATTTGGTAGTCTACCTGGTATTGTGGTTGTACAACAGTTCTAGGAAAGTGGTGAGTAGGAGTCATTACATTGGCAACATGTTTGTTTGTTTGTTTGTTTGTTTGTTTGTTTGTTTGTTTGTTTGTTTGAAATGGTCTCTGGGTGATATGAGACCCTAAAAGGCCATTGCATGGAACTATGGTTGCATGGAGACCACAAGATTTTGGAGATGCCAGTGTTATAGAGTGGCTACCAAAAATAGCTCCCAGCTTGGAATGGATTTCTTTCCTTTGAGCTGTGAGCAGCCCAGCTCATGGGACAGAATTGAGACTTCATTGTGGGTTCCAGATGAACATAGAATTACAAAATTTATTTGCCTCAGTTGTTTTCAATCATGTATTGGCTCAACGTTTTCTTACTATGCATCTTTTGTGATGTGATTGTTTATTCTATGTTATTATATGTTTAACTTGTGTTTTATTTTTACCTTACAATTAAGAGACTCTATTGAGAAGCCAGGCATGGTGGAACACACCTTTAATTCTAGCACTTGGGAAGCAGAAGTAGGAGGATAACTGAGTTTGAGGCCAGTCTTGGACTACAGAGTGAATTCTAGATCACCCTGGTCTTGAGTGAGACCTTACCTCAAAAAACAGAGAGCTAGACTATCCTGAGTCTCTGATGAGACCTTGGACTTTGAACTTATATAAAAAAATATGTTTTCATTTATTTATTAGAGAGTGACAGACAGAGATAGAAAGAGGCAGACAAAGAGAGAATGAGTATGCCAGGGCCACCAGCCACTGCAAACAAACTCCAGATGCATGCGTCACCTTGTGCATCTGGCTTACGTGGGTCCTGGGGAATTGAGCCACAACCTGGGGTCCTCAGGCTTCATAGGCAAGCACTTAATGCTAAACCATCTCTCCAGCCCAACTTTGAACTTTTGAATGATGTAGTGTTCGAATTGATTTAAAAAACAAAAGGTGCTGGCTGTGGTGGGACTATCTTTAATCCCAGCACTTGGGAGGCAGAGGTAGGAGGATCACCAAGAGTTCAAGGCCACCCTGAGAATGCCTGGGCTAGAGTGAGACTCTACCTTGAAAAAAAAAAGGGGGGGAGCTAGGGCCAAAGAGATGACTCAGTGGTTAAGATACTTGCATGAAAAGCCTAACGACTGGGGTTCAATTCCCCCATACTCACATAAAACCAGATGCACAAAGTGGTGCAAGCATCTGAAGTTCATTTGCAGTAGCTAGAGGCCCTGGTACACCAATTCTCTCTCTCTCTCTCTCTCTTTCTCTCTCTGTGCAAATAAATAAATAAATAAAATACTCTTTGAAAAACTATGTGGATTTGTGCTCACTTCGGCAGCACATATACTAAAATTGGAACTATACAGAGAAGATTAGCATGGCCCCTGCACAAGGATGACACGCAAATTCATGAAGTGTTCCATATTTTAAAAAAAAACAAAAAACTATTGGATTTATAAAGTTGAACTTAATGAAATTTTACATCTTGAGATGGTTGTAAAATTATGGTGGGGGTGGGGCTGGAGAGATGGCTTAACAGCTAAACGCTTGGCTGTTAAGCCTAAGGACTTTGGTCTGAGGCTCAATCCCCCAGGACCCACGTAAGTTAGATGCACAAGGGGGCATATGCATCTGGAGTTCATTTGCAGTAGTTGGAGGCCCTGGTGTGCCCAATCTCTCTCTATCTGCTTCTTTCTCTCTCTGTCTATCTGTTGCTCCCAAATAAATAAATAAAAATAAACAAAAAAAAGTTTTTTAAAAAATCTACGGGGGCTAGAAACAGAATGTGGCGATTTGAATCAGATGCCCAAATAAACTCATGAGTTCTGAATGTTTGAATGTTTGGCTAATGGCAATTTGGGAGGTGGAACCTTGCTGGAGGAAGTGCGTTGCTGGGGATGGGCTTTGGAGTGTTATAGCCAGTCCCCCTTGCCAGATCTCACTCTCTTGCTACTGTTTTCCACCGGCTATGACAGAGGTGAGGTCCATCCTCTCTACTCAAGTCTGAAGCTTCCCTTTAGACTGTAAGTCAAGTAAAACCTTTCCTCCCATCAGCTGCTTTGGGTCAGATGTTTTATCTCAGAAACAGAAAGGAAACTACACATGTGCCCTATACACAGAGCTGTACTTGGGAGGCAGAAGTCACAGAATCACTATGAGTTTGAGGCCACCCTGAGACTACATAGTGAATTCCTTGTCAGTATGGGCTAGAGCTAGACTCTACCTTGAAAAACAAAAAATAAATAAAATTAAAGAAATATAAGGCTATACTGTTTAGTTCAACTACTCTATAGTATAACTTGAGATCAGGCGTTGTCATATTCTATCTAGCATTGTCCTTTTGCTAAGGACTGCATTAGCTATTTGGAGCTATTTAAAAAACTATTTTATTTATTTATTTATGAGGGGGATAAAAGGGGCACCAGGGCTTCCAGCCACTAAAAATTATCTCCAGACACATGCATACTACCTTGTGCATCTGGCTGACATGGGTACTGTGGAATCAAACATGGGTCCTTCGGCTTCTCAGACAAGCACGTTGTTGCAGTAAGGTTTGCATAACTGGCACAAAACACCTGACCAAGAGCAGCTTGAAGGAGAAAGGATTTATTTTGGCTTATAGACTTGAGGGGAAGCTCCATGATGGTAGGGGAAATGATGGCATGAGCAGAAGGTGAACATCACCTCCTAGCCAGCATCATATGGACAACAGCAACAAGAGAGTATGCCAAATACTAACAAGGGGAAACTGGTTGTAACACCCATAAGCCCACCTCCAACAATATGTTACCTGCAGGAGAACTCAATTCCCAAGTTGCCACCAGCTGGGAACCTAGCATTCAGAACACATAAGTTTATGAAGAACAGGACACTCTTTCAGCATTCATACCCCTTTAAAAGAATCTCCATTCTTCCTGTTGTCCCAATGCAGATCAGCTAGCTCAGTCTCAAAGGTTGTAATCTCTCATACAATTACAGCTGAGTGGGCAGGTATTTTGGCTCAAAGATTTCATTTCTTTTTTCTGTGCCATTTTCCTCTACTCACACCATTCCATCTCTACACAATGCAACCCTGTACAAGTTCTCAGGACACAGGCATAAGAGCAAACCTCTCACACAAACTGCTTCTAGCCCAGGCTAGCCAGAGTTCTTTTTCACCCTTCACACTCCTTAGTTCTCACTGCATTCAGGTCTTTCAACCAGAAAGGTTCATAAAACTGTATTTGCAGCACTGCAAGGCATCTCTTAGGTCAAGATTTCAAATCCTTCCACATCTCCCCTGCAAATCAGTTCCAAAAGGCCAAAAGCCATACAGACAAGTTTCTAGCAGCAATCTCCATACTTTTTTACTGTTTCAGTCAGGTTTGCATTACTGGCACAAAACACCTGATCAAGAGCAGCTTATGGAGGGAAAGGAGTTTATTTTGGCTTACAGACTTGAGGGAAGCTGCATGATGGCAAGGTGAAATGATGGCATGAGTCGAGGGTAGACATCACCTCCTGGCCAACATCAGATGGACAATAACAACAGGAGAGTGTGCCAAACACTGGCAAGGGTAAGCTAGCTATAACACCCATAAGCCTGCCTCCAATAATATGCTGCCTCCAAGAGGATTCAATTCCCAAATTTCCACCAGTGGGGAACCTAGCATTCAGAACACATTAAGTTTATGGGGGACACCTGAATCAAACCACCACATATCTTAACCACTAAACCATCTCTCCAGCCCCTGTGTGGAGCCTTTTGTGCTTTCATATTATAGTTGTATCAATCAGCTGCCCTGCATAAACCCATGTATTCTGAATGCTGGGTCCCCAGCTGGTGGCAATTTGGGAGGCAGAGACTTGCTGGAGGAGGTGTGTTGCTGGAGGTGGTTCTGGGATGTTATAGTATAGCTTCATCTTTGTCAGAATTTAATTCACTCTCTTGCTGCTGTTTTCCATCTGCTGTGACAAGGAGGTGATGTCCAGCCTCTGCTCTACCATCTTTCCCCTGTCATCAACCAGCTTCTCCTCAAAACTATAAGCCAAAATAAACCCTGTCCTCCCGTCATCTGCTTTAGGCCAGGTGTTTTGTCCCAGCAATTAAAGATAATTATGACACATACAAAGTTTAGGATTGCTTTTTCTAGTTCTGAGAAAAATATTATTAGAATTTTGATAGAGTGCATTGAATATAGATTGATTTCAGTAATATAGCCATTTTCTTTCTTTCTCTTTTTCAAGATAAGGTCTCCCTCTATCCCAAGCTGACCTGGTGCTCACTGTGTAGTCCCAGGCTGGCCTCAAGTTCATAGTGATTCTTCTACTTTTGGCTTCAAAGTTGTGGTGGTTTGATTCATGTGTCCCCCATAAAATTAGGCATTCCAAATGCTAGGTTCCCAGCTGATGGAGATTTGGGAATTAATGCCTCCTGAAGGGAGTATATTGTTGGGAGTGGGCTTATGGGTGTTATAGCCAGTTTCCCCTTGCCAGTATTTGGCACACTCTCCTGTTCCTATTGTCTACCTTATGTGGGCCAGGGGGTGATGTCCACCCTCTGCTCATGTCATCATTTTCCCCTGCCATCATGAAGCTTGCCCTCAAGCCTGTAAGTCAAAATAAACTTCTTTTTCCCAGAAGCTGCTCATGGTTGGCTGATTTCTACCAGCAATGTGAACCTGACTGCAACAGTAAAGTACTACCAAGGAGTAGGATTGCTGCTAGACACCTGACTATGTGGCTTTGGCCTTTTGGAGCTGATTTTTAAGAGGAATGTGGAAGAATTTGAGACCTTGCCCTAAGAGATGCCTTGCAGTACTGTAAGTACTGCTTGATGGACTATTCTGGTCAGAGTTGAAAGACCTGAATACAGTAATAACTATGGACTGTGAGGTTTGGCTTATGAGGGTGAGAAAGAGCTTTGCTTGGACTGGGCTAGCAGTTTGTATGAAAAGCTTGCTGTTATGCCTGTGTCCTGAGAAGTTGTGCAGCGGGTTGTTCTATGTAGAAATGAACTGGTGTGAGCAGAGAGATATGACACAGAAAGAAAAATCTTTGGGTGAACTGTTGCCCATTCAGCTGCAATTGAGAGATTACAACATTTGAGATTGGGCCAGCTGACCTGTACTGGGGCAACAAAAGAATGTAGACTCTTTTGAAGGGGTCTGAATGCTCAAGGAGTATACTGTTCTTCAAAGTCTGTTTTATTCCCCCTGGATTAACAAATTGGTACCCTACCTGGTATTGTGGAATATAAGAAATGCAAGAGAGGGTCATTGAGTTTGCAACATGGTCTTGCTTTTTGGAAATGGCCATGGGCAGTGTGAAGCAGGTTTGCTGGATGTCTTGCATGGAGATCCCATGGGGCCATGAGGATGAACCATGGGTTGCAGTGGAAACCCAGTGGATATGCTAGGACCATGAGATGGTTGCTCAGGAAAGCTGCGGGCCCTGGATAATGTTTTCCAGGACTGTGAGTAGCATAGCTGGAGGGACAGAATTAGAATACCAGAGACTTGCTGCTGGTTAGAATTAGTGGACATGGAGATTTGTCACTGGCTAGAGTTGTTGGACTTGGAGCTACAGAGTTTAGTGTTTGCCTTGTTGAAATCATGTATTGCTTGAATATGTCTTTGCTATGCCCAGTACCATCTTTTCCAGTGTGAATGTTTAGTCTGTGCCATTATAGGTTTTGGGGGGATGTTTTTGGTATTATGGCTCAGTTGTAAGACCTTGGACTATGGGGATGTATGAACATCATTGGAGTTGGTAAAAACTATGGAGACTTTTAAAGTTGGACTGAATCCATTGTATTTTATATCATGTATGGATATCAGTTTATGAGGGCTAGGGGCAGAATGTAGTGGTTTGACTCAGGTGTCCCCCACAAACTTAGGCATTCTGAACACTAGGTTCCAAGCTGATGGATATTTGGGAATTAATGCCTCCTGGAGGGAGTGTATTGTTGGGGGTGGGCTTATGGGTGTTATAGCCAGTTTCCCCTTGCCAGTGTTTGACACACTCTCCTGTTGCTATCTATTGTCCACCTTATGTTGGCCAGGGGGTGATGTCCACCCTCTGCTCATGCCATCATTTTCCCCTGCTATCATGGAGCTTCCCTCTTGACCCTGTAAGCCAAAATAAACCTCTTTTTCCCAGAAGCTGCTCTTGGTTGGGTGATTTCTACCAGCAATGTGAACCTGACTGCAACATGAGTGCTGGGATTAAAGGCATGTAGCACCAGTAAATCTGGAAAATATCATTGCTTTTTATTGACCCCATTTGTCAGCATGAATTTCTGAACCACTGGAACATAGGACTCTGATGAGCCAGGCCTGTATCGCATGCTTACTCCAGTGCTTCTCCAGCTACAGTGATGGAGCATAAGAGAGAAGTCTTCCCCCAAAAGGTTAAAGTGCTGTTATCCTACGAGGAGTGAACACGTGCTAGTGAACACATAAAAAATGGCCACTTCATCAAATCCATACCAGGCCTAGGAGAATCTCGTCACATGGAATCTCAATGTGAAACTTCATAATATGTGGGTATTTTCCCAAGTCTGTTCAATTCTGTGTTGTTCATCTTTCTCTTGCTGTGATAAAATGCCTGAAGGAATAAAACAACTTAAACAAGCTGGAGAGATGGCTTAGTGGTTAAGGTGCTTGCCTGCAAAGCCAAAGAACCCAGGTTTGATTCTCCAGAACCCACATGATCCAGACACACAAGATGGCACATGCATCTGGAGTTCATTTGCAGTGGCTAGAGGCCCTGGCTGTCCCATTATATATCTCTCTCTCTAATAAGTAAAAATAAAATATTTCAAAAATAGGGCATGGTGGTGTATGCCTTTAATCCCAGCACTGGGGAGGCAGAAGTAGGAAGATTTCCACAAGTTCGAGGCCATCCTGAGACTACATAGTTAATTCCAAATCAGCCAGGGCTAGAATGAGACCCTACCTTGCGGGGGGGTGGGGGGAAGAGAGTTCTTAAGCTTTACTTCTAAAAGCTTCACCTGGAGTATTTCATTCAGGATATATATATCTCAGAGTGGCTTTGAACTCTAAGTGATCCTCCTACCTCTGCCTCCCAAGTACTAGGATTAAAGGCGTGCACCACCACACCCAGTAAGATATATATTCTTTTTGTTTGTTTATTTGTTTGTTTGGGTTTTTTTGGTTTGTTTTTTTTTTTTTTTTTTTGAGGTAGGGTCTCACTCTGGCCCAGGCTGAACTGGAATTAACTATGTAGTCTCAGGGTGGGCTTGAACTCATGGCGACCCTCCTACCTCTGCCTCCCGAATGCTGGGATTAAAGGTGTGCACCACCACACCCGGCAAGATATATATTCTTGAGCCGTAACTTAAGCTGTTTTGATTTTTAGTAGGTTTGGGGGTCAGTGTGTGTCTTTAAATCAACTCATATTTTGCAGGGGATTCAGAAACCACTCTGAGATTCACTAACCAGGGGGCTAGCATGCAAAAGAGAAGACAGAGCATCCGAGATGTGCTATAAGACCTGCTCTTCTGCCTCGGAGGTACAGAGAAAGCAGTGGCCTTATTTAGCTTATTTCATACATTTTGTATAAGATGTGGTTTCTTATAAAGAAAACTACAGGATTATGTCTTGTGTACTGTGTTTCTGATTTTGAAAAGGCCTAGGGATATTTCAGAGATGAGAAGTTGGCCTTTGTCCATTGGCTCAGAATAATCCTATTTATTGGATCTCCTTTAGTCCCATTGAAAATTTTTAGTGATAGAATTGAGAATTGAATTATACTTCAGAACTTATCCTCCCCTTCACGGCTCCCTAGACTAAGAAACTATATGATTTGCATTCCAAGCCAAACTTTTGACTATAACCACATGCGATTCTGACCAGGAAACACCCAGCTCAGTGACTCTGAGAAATCACAACAGCGTATTTTTATTGCTTGCAGCTGCTAAGTTTTGGAGGAACTTGTTACACAGCAGCAGGTAATCAATCAATTGGCCAAAACGTGTCATCTTTTTCTTTTAAAGTGAAGGATATATATATATTTTTAAAGCTATCATGTAGGGCTGGGGATGTGGCTCAGGGGTAGAGTTCTTGCCTAGAATGTACAAAGGCCTTCTTTGCCCCCCAGCACAGAGACAAACACACAAAACTATTATCTTTCATCACTGTATAAAGTAAAAGGTTAGTCTTTAACATTTGATCAGTGTTGTGGCGCACGCCTTTAATCCCACCACGCAGGAGGCAGAGGTAGGAAAATCTATGTGAGTTCCAGACCAGCCTGGGACTACAGAGTGAGTTTCAGGTCAGCTTGGGCTGGAGTGATACCTAATTTCAATATACATAAATAAATAAGTAAGTCTTCAACATTTTATTAAGGACAAGGTTTGAGTCCATCCCCCAAAGGTCTGTGTAGGGAAAGCTTTGTTGTCAGTGAACGAGCTGAAGTGGAGGGGCTTGAAGAAGTAATTAGACCATGGGGCACCATCCTTGGAAGGGATTCACGCTACTCTCCCAGAGCTGCTGTTTGTTCTGAGTTCTAAACAAGCTGTTATAAACCAGCAAGCCTTGCCCCTCCACAGCTCTCCTTTGCTCACTCTCCACTTGGTATTCCTTTCACACATTCCTGCCGAATGAAGTCATGCATCTGGATTCAATAAAAGCCAAACCTGTGTCTTGCCCTTGGGCCTCTAGAACTATAAACTTTACATTTTACTGGGCTTCACGTATTTTATTATAGTAACATAGGATAGACTAAGACATCCTGTCAATATTAGAAAGTTTGAAAATTTGTTTACAGTTTGTTTGAGTAAGGAGCAATTAATTTAATCTATTTTGGGCATTTCTTTTTGTAACTTAACTGTACTCAACATTTATTTAAATATTTTATTTACATTTTAGCAGAGAGAGTGAGAATGAATATGGGTGCACCAGAGCCTTTTGCCTCTGAAAATGAACTCTAGACACATACAACACTTTGTGCACCTGGCTTTACATGGGTACTGGGGAATTGAACTCAAGCTATCAGGGTTTGTAAGCAAGCACCTTTAACCACTAAGCCATCTCTCCAGCTCTGTTCTCACATTCTCAATGCACACAGAGTCTCAGTGTCTCTTCTTTTTGTGTGTTACTAGCCACTGACGAACATTAACAACTCCATTAACTACCAGAGGTTGCAAATAGTAATTCTCTATTTCTGTTTCATTTGTTAGCTAGAATACTTTTGTAAGTAAGGTACACTTCACATGGAAGAAGCAAGATCTCTCCTTATTCCTTTTACTTTACAAGTTTTCAAAACTAAAAAAAAAAAAAAAAAAAAAGGCACCAAAGTATCCTTTGGTAACTTTTGATTTTGGATATGAATTTTTATGATAAGCTATGAATTTAAACATATTTTATATGTTTCAATACACTACTCAAATTTTCCTCTCCTCTCTTCACTCTCTCTTTCTCCAAGAAACACTTAGACTTGGCTGCTAAGTTGTTTTGCTTGATTCTGGTATTCTATGATGACTAACTTTCTTTTTCGGTTGGTATGATGTTTTGGGCTCAAGTTTTACATTTTCTGCCCCTAAGAAACCAGTCATTTTTCCAAGAGATTCTGATTTCTATTAATGGAAAGTAATAACTGCAGAGCATAACCTGGCATTTGCTGCTACTTGATCATTTTTTAAAGACTTATTTCAATAGACAAAGGGAGAAAAAATACTTTTTTTAATAAATTATAAGTTTATGCTGGTATTTCCAATTTAAATTCAGGAATTAAGGTTATAAATTAACCTCACTGTTCTTGCATTTGTGTCTTTTTTCCTGATTCCTAGATCTGGGGAGATGGCTCAGCCAGTCAAGTGCCTGTCTTCCAAGCATAAGGACCTGAGTTTGGGTCTCAGAACTCATGGAAAAATGCCAGGCATGGCAACCCCCAGGATAGCAGGACTGGAGAGGTGGGGACAGAAGGAGCAGCAGAGCTCATTGGTCAGTTAGTCTAGTCTAATTGGAAAGCTCCAGTGGAATGAGAGACCCTGTTCCCAAAAGAAGTGGATAGTACACCTAAGGATGACATCCAAGGTGGTCTTCTGGTCTCCACACACATTTGCACACATGCATGTGCACATATATGAACACTTAGAATACACACACAAATCCTGGTTCCCAAGGACACAACATAGCTATTCATTTGAATTATTACTTAATAGTCCCCAAAATTAGTTTGGGGCCCAGACCCATACCACCTGCAAAATAGTGACAGAAAAAAAATTTTTTAATCCTTAGCATAGTTCCTAAGTGACGCAGTGAAATTACTGTGTTGTAAAAGTATTTAAGGTCTGGGAAGACAGCTCAAAAGGTAAAGTTCATGTTGTGCAAGTCTGAGTATCTGAATTCAGCTCCTTATCATGTAAAAAGCCAGGCAAGGCTGTGTGCACCTCTGATTTCAGGGCTGGCAAGGCAGAGACAGGGGGATCCTTGGAGCTTGCTCACTCACTAGGCTAGCTGGATCGGTCATCTACAGGTTTCAGAGACCTTGTCTCAAAAGGGGCAGAAAGATTGTGAGAGCCACAGATTGGAAGGGGATGTACAGAGACACTGCCCCCTGGCCCTTACAATAACTGACTGCTGCTCTCACATCTTACAACTCACAAACCCCAGGGGGAATACCAGCAATCCCACTGAGGAGGGTCCTCAGAGGAATGGAGGCAGGGAGGAGGGATAAAATGGTATCAACACATGATATGTCCAAAGTTTCTACGTAATAAAAACAAATAATAGGGCTGGGGAAATGGCTTAGCAATTAAGGCACTTGCTTGGAAAGCCAAAGGATCCAGGTTTGATACCCCAGGACCCACGTAAGCCAGATGCATAAGGTGGCACATGCATCTGGACTTTGTTTGCAGTGGCTGGATGCCCTGGAGTGCCCACTTTTTCTATCTGTCTCTCTCTGCCTCTTTCTCTCTCAAATAAATAAATAAAATACTGAAAAAAATGATAACATGGAGAGCACCTGAGGAAGACATCTGAGGCCAACCACTGGCCTCCACATGCACACACGCCCATGCGCACCTGTGTACACACTGGTGCCTCCCCCCACACAGACAGGCACACCCATGTACGCTACACACACATAGACATGCAAAAGTCAATTAGTTAAATAAAAACATTGGAAAATAAATAATAAATAAAACAATTTGCTGTCTATGTATGGTTATGCCACCTGCTCAATTTAGAATTAGATTCATTTCATCTTGTTTATGGTTTTCAGGGATTTATTTTATTTTTCTATTTTTGTGATTTTTTATTTTATTGATTTATATGCAACAAAGGAGAGAATGGGCACACCAGGACCTCCAGCCACTGCAAACGAACTCCAGATGCATGTGCCACCTTGTGCATCTGGCTTACCTGGGTGCTGGGGAATTGAACCTGGATCCTTAGGCTTTGCAGGCAAATGCTTTAACTGCTAAACCATCTCTCCAGCCCCTATTTTTCTGGTGTTTTGTGTTTTGTTTTTTGTTTTTTGTTTTTTTTTTTTGCAAGATAGGTTCTCACTCTAGCCCAGGCTGACCAGGAACTTATTCCATAGTCCCAGGCTGGCCTCGAACTCATGGCAATCCTCCTATCTCTGCCTCCCTAGTGCTAGGTTTATGTTTTTATTTTTATGTATTTATTTATTTTTGGTTTTTTGAAGTAGGGTGTCACTCTAGCTCAGGCTGACCTGGAATTCACTATGTAGTCTCAGTATGGCCTTGAACTCATGGTGATCCTCCTACCTCTGCCTCCCAAATGCTGGAATTGACTGACTGATTGATTTTGGGTTTTTGGTTTTTATTTTTTTCAAGGTAGGGTCTCACTCTAGTCCAGGCTGAGCTGGAACTCACAATGTACTCTCAGAGTGGCCTTGAACTCACGGCAATCCACCTACCTCTGCTTTCTAAGTACTGGTATTAAAGGCGTGCACCACCACACCCCGCTTTATTTTATTTATTTATTTATTTATTTATTTATTTATTTATTTATTTATTTGAAGTAGGGTTTCTCTCTAGTCCAAGCTGACCTCACAATGTAGACTCAGAGTGGCCTTGAACTTATAGTGATCCTCCTACCTCTGCCTCCAGAGTGCTGGGATTAAAGGCATGTGCCACCACGTCTGGCTATTTTTTCAACTTTAACTTTGTTTCATAATTATGTAAAATTTACTCAAAATCATACTTACAAAATACAGTATATGCAAGAATCCTAGCTGCTCTCCTTATTCACTTTTTAAAATTAATTAATTAATTTGAGAAAGAAACAGAGTATGGGTGTGCCAGGGCCTCTTGCTGCTGCAAAGGAACTCCAGACACGCGCACTATTTTATGCATCTGACCTTATGTGGGCACTGGGCCACCGAGAAGAAGGGATCAAACCAAGGCCATCAGGATTTGCAAATGTGTGCCCTAAAACAGCTGGGCTATCTTTCTAGCCCTTTTTCTTTTTAAAAATTTTTGCTTTCTATTTTTATTTTTTTGTTGAGGACTTTAGTGTTGAATATACTATAGTTTGATCATATTCCCATCCTATTATCTTCCTCTGCCCCCATTCCACTGAAGACTCCCCTTTCTAGACAGTTCTTCCTCTGTTCTGTTGTCTCATTCGTCTTGTTCTCCTCTGTCCTCCTTGGCAAGATGCGGATGGGCTCAGCCCAGTGTGGGTCTCGTGGTCTCTCAGTAACCGCTGAGAGTCGTGAACGTACCAACTGGTTCTTGTAGACAAAGTGCCCGAAGTAGTCCTTCCCACCCTGTGGCTCTTCTGTTCGATCTGCCCGTCTTCTGTAGTGTTCCCTGAGCCTTGGAGGGCATTATAGATACCTTGTTTCGCAGTCAGCTCGCCACAGCCTCTTATTTCCATGTTTGACAGGTTTTCAGTCTCCTGTACCCCCATCTCCCCAGAGAAGCTTCGGCGGCCGGCAGCGGAGGTAGCACGCACATTCACCCTGTCTCTTCCTCTGCAGTACTCCCTGAGCTCCATGGGGGTGACAGCTCTGAGCTTTCTCTTCTTATCTGAATGAATCTGGGGTCTCCCCAGCCACCATGGGGGGCCTGCTTGTGTCTGGCAGGCCTGGGCCCTCTTGGCTCCCCCTATTTTTTTTTTTTTTTCCTTTCTGTGCTACAAATCAAACTCAGGGCTTTGCACAAGCTAGGCAAGTACTCTAGGCCTCTTGTCTTTTCTTCTGTGACCTCCCTTCTCCTAGAGAGGAATTTTTTTTTTTTTTAAGTTTTTGGGTTAGCCTTTTTTTCTTTTAAACATAAGCATAAAATTACAATTTTATCCTCTCTACCTTTAGCTTTAATAGACAAGCACATGATTTTCATATTGTATTTTAGCTGTCAAATGTATTCTAGAAATCACTGTATAGCAGTAAATGAAGTATCTTTTCTCAATTTTCTTCACAACTTCATTTACATAGACCTTATCTTATCCAACAGTCTACTGCAAACATTTCCAATGCTTTACTGTCACTTTACAACATGAGTAGCTTCAATGCATGTTTTTTTTAAATATTTTTTGTTCATTATTTATTTATTTATTTATTTGAGAGCGACAGACACAGAGAGAAAGAGAGAGAGAGAGAGAGAGAGAGGGAGAGAGAATGGGCACGCCAGGGCTTCCAGCCACTGCAAACGCCCCCTTGTGCATCTGGCTAACGTGGGACCTGGGGAAAAGAGCCTCAAACCCGGGTCCATAGGCTTCACAGGCAAGCGCTTAACCGCTAAGCCATCTCTCCAACCCCAATGCATGTTTTGTTTGTTTGTTTTGGAGGCAGGGTCTCTCGCTCTATAGCCCAGGCAGACCTGGAATTCACTCTGTAGCCCTCGGCTGGCCTCACACTCACAGTGATCTTCCTACCTCAGTTTCCAGAGTGCTGGGAATAAAGGTGTGTGCTACCATGCTCGGCTTTACATATATTTGCATACTTTTGTCAGCATAGCTTTGACACAGGCTGCTAGAAACAGGATCACTGGATCCAAACATGAATACAAATACATTTTCACTAAATACTGCCAAATCCCCACTCATGTACGTATTGGTTAGAGTTTGCCAGAGAAACCAAACCGACACCATACACGCACGCGCACACACACACACACACACACACACACACACACGTGTACATACACCCATAAATAAGGAAATTTAGTTAGGAGTAGCCAAGAAGCCCCACTGTGTGCCATGTGTAAGATGGCACTAAGAAGGTCAGTGGTGTCATTTAGTCCAGGGAATCCAATATCTAAGAACAGGAGAAAGATTAGATTGACCTTCCTTTTGCCTTTTTGTTGTCTTGGGCCCTTAATGAATTACAGATGGTGCCTACCACATTTATATGGGCAATAGGGCAATCAATCTGCTTTACTAAGTCTATGAGTTCAAATGCTGATTCTTCTGCAAACACTCTCACAGACACACCCAGAAGTAATGGTTTACCGGTGATATGGGCATCCATTAACCCATGCAAATTGACACATGAAATTAACTATTATAATGCATGTCATATCATTTCTATATTCATACCTGCAACATATGCAGATGTCTGTCTCTCCACATTCACTAGAAGAGCGTGCAGTGTCCATTATTCTTTTCAAGGCTTAGTTACCTGTGGTCAAGCATAGTCAGAAAATATTAAGTGAAAAATCCTAAGAATAAATAATTCATTCATTTTAAACAAGTCTGTTGTTGTACATTATTCTATTATTACTGTTATCAACCTCCTAATATGCCCAGTTTCTAAATTAAGCTTCATCAGTGGCAGCTACAGGAAAAACACAATATGTACAGGGTCTAGAATTATCTGTAGCTTCAGACAAGTGGGGGATCTTGAACCTATCCCCTCCAAATAATGTGAGATCTGTGATTTTAACTAATTCATATGTTTATTTGCACATGTGTATTTGTATTTGTGGGGGGCGGGCTTGCCATGGTCTCTTGACCCTGCAGACAAACAACAGACTCTTGTGCCACTTTTTGCTTCCAGCTTACGTGGTTGGCTTGGGAATTGAACCTGAGCTGAGCAGCTTTGCAAGCAAGTACCTTTAATCCCTGAGCCATCTTTCCAGCCCCATGAGATTCATAGTTTGTTTATTTTGTTGAAAGAGAAAGAGAGAAAAATGGGTGTGCTAGGGCCTCTTGCCACTGCAAACAAACTCCAGATGCATGTGTGCACCTTGCTTTATGTGGGTACTGGGGAATTGAACCTGGGATGGCAGGTTTTGTAAGTGCCTTTAGCCACTGAGCAATATTATCAGCCCTGATTCATATTTTAGATTTTTATTCATATTTTTTAAACTGTTAGATTTTTGCCAATATGACAAGTGATAATCAGTGATTCTGGGTGTTTTTCACCTATATTTTTTTTCTAATAAAACTAAATCAATAATTTTTATTTTATTTATTCATTTGTTTGTTTGTTTTGAGGCTCATGACAGAGGCTTAGGGACTGTGATAGTTTTGCATGCAAATGTCCCTATAGCCTCAGGGCTTTTGTTCGGTTGGTTTTTGTTTTTTCCAGGTAGGTAGGGTCTCACTCTAGCCCAGACTGACCTGGAATTCACTCTGTAGTCTCTGGGTGGCCTCAAACTCACAGTGATCCTCCTACCTCTGCCTCCTGAGTGCTAGGATTAAGGCATGCACCATCATGCCTGGTGGGATTTTTTTTTTTAACTATTTTTGGGCTGGACAGATGGCTCATCAGTTAAGGCACTTGCCTGCAAAGCCTAAGGACCCATGTTCAACTCCCCAGTGCCTATGTAAGCCAGATGCACAAGGTGGCACATGTGTCTGGAACTTGTTTTCAGTGGCTGGAGGCCCTGGCATGCCCATTCCCTCCATCTCATCTCTCTATCTTTCATATAAATAAATAAATAAAATATTTTAAAATATATGTGTATAATTTTAAATAAATGTGTGTGTCATTTGTTTTCAAATAGAGAGAGATAGACAGTTACAGAGAAAAAGAGGAGAGAGAAAAAAAAAGAATGGATGTGCCAGGTCCTCTAATCACTGCAAACAAACTCTAGATACGTGTACCACCTTGTGCATCTGGCTTTATGTGGGTACTGGGGAATTGAAACCCCAGGCCATTAGGTTTTGTAAGCAAGTGCTTTAACCACTGAACCATCTCTCCAGCGCAGCCTCAGGTTTTTTCAGATAATTTTAAATCTCTAAATATACCTCTAAATATAGTCAAATTCAAAAACTTCCTAAGTATTACTAATTTGCTCATTTTTCTCTGGGCTGGTGAAAACCTGCTCATAGACCAGCATCTGAAAAATAAAGAAACCATTGCTATGCCCAGTGCTTTCCAACCACATACAAAATAATATTTATAAGCACACTGTGGTGAGGCTACTCATGACCAAAAGTAACAGACTCGGAGTCTCACCCCCCAAGACTCTCCAGTCACCCTGGAGGAGACACACGCCCAGAATCTATACTTGTTGCAAAGCTGTGCATTAAAAAGTGAATCCCGGGCTGGAGAGATGGCTTAGCGGTTAAGCGCTTGCCTGTGAAGCCTAAGGACCCCGGTTCGAGGCTCGGTTCCCCAGGTCCCACGTTAGCCAGATGCACAAGGGGCCGCACGCGTCTGGAGTTCGTTTGCAGTGGCTGGAAGCCCTGGCGCGCCCATTCTCTCTCTTTCCCTCTATGTGTCTTTCTCTCTATGTCTGTCGCTCTCAAATAAATAAATAAAAAATGAACCAAAAAAAAAAAAAAGTGAATCCCTTATATGACATATGGGTCCTTGTGAGTGTCCATCTCAGAAATTTGCCTTTCCCTAGCCATAAACATTGAGTTAGGACTCTATCTTTCCCTGGGGATCATAACTTTCTATCCTGTAAATAACATTGAAATTAACTTGAGAAAACAAAGAACAAATTGTTCCCAAGCCCAGTGAAATATTTCAAAAGTTCTATTCACAAGTTTTTAAAATCATAAATTTTATGCTATTGGTATTATAAATCTTCTCTATTTGCCCCTCAAACTTAAGCATATGGAGCTGGGCGTGGTGGTGCATACCTTTAATCACAGCATGTGGGAGGCAGAGGTAGAAGATAGCCATGAGTTTAAGGCTACCCTGGAACTACAGAATGAGCTCCAGGTTAGCCTGGGCTAGAAGGAGACCCTACTTTGAAAAACAACAACAAAAATAGATGTATTTTTACTACCTACTTGGTTTTAGATGTGACTGTTCATTTTTGCTTTGTGCAATGCAATGTGAGAAGTTACTGGTGTCGCTTTTAAGCATGTTCCCTTTGCCATAACAACCAGTATTTTTCCAATTAGTAGCTGCTCCCTAGGATGGATCGTGGGGTAAGACCCACTATGATGCAGCAGCCAACTCTCTGTGGGCTGGAGTAAAAATAAACCTGGGCTGTTTCAAGGCACTGAAATCTGGGAGTTGTTTGTTACTCTGTAACATAGCCTAGCCTTTAAAAAAAAGGGCTGGAGAAATAGCTTAGCGGTTAAGCGCTTGCCTGTGAAGCCTAAGGACCCTGGTTCGAGGCTCGGTTCCCCAGGTCCCACGTTAGCCAGATGCACAAGGGGGTGCACGCGTCTGAAGTTCGTTTGCAGAGGCTGGAAGCCCTGGCGCACCCATTCTCTCTCTCCCTCTATCTGTCTTTCTCTCTGTGTCTGTCGCTCTCAAATAAATAAATAAAAAATTTAAAAAAAAAGTCCTTAATGTGTTTCTATATTACAGAGACCTGAAGTTGAAGACATAGAAAAATGTTACCTTTGGGGCTAGGGAGACGGTTTAGCAGTTAAAAACATTTGTTGTGCAAATGTTGATGACCTGAGACCATCTGATTTTGATCCCCAGCATTCACATCAATAGCTGGGCATGGCCACGCGTATCTATAACCTCAGTCCTGTGGGGAGCAGAGACTGGAGAATCACTGGGGCTACTGAAAACTAGCTCTGAGTCTTATAGAGACTCCATCTCAAGGAAACAGGTGAATGAGTGATAGAAGAGGACACCTGACAATCTCCTCAGGCGTCCTTAAGCACGCATGTGCACTCACACGTGCACACACACACACACACACACACACTGCATCACAGCATACATATATGTATTAACCACTGAACTATCTCTGCAGCCTGACCATTCTTCTTCTTCTTGTTTTAAAATTATTTAGTTAGTTAGAAGACAGAAAGAGAGGAAAAGCCAGATAGAGAGAGAAAATAGGCGTGTCAGGGCCTCCAGCCACTGTAAGGGAACTCCAGATGCATGCACCACCTTATGCATCTGGCTTACATGGGTCCTGGGGAATCAAACATGGGTCCTTTGGCTTTGCAGGTAAGCACCTTAACCACTAAGCCATCTCTCAAGCCCACCATTCTTTTTTTAAAAAAAATATTTTATTTATTTGTTTGCAAGCAGAGAGAGATAAAAGAGGCAGATAGACAGGGAAAATAGGCATGCCAGGGCTTCTAGCCTCTTCAAACAGACTCCAGATGCATGTGCCACTTTGTGCATCTGGCTTTACATGGGTACTGGGGAGTTGAACTCAGGTTGTTAGGTTTTACAGGAAAGAACCTTAACCACTGGGCAATTTCTCCAGCCTCCAACCATTCCTTTTTAATATTTGAGAGAAACAAAGACAGAGAAAGGGAAAGAAACAGAGTATCTGTGTGCCAAGACCTCTTACCACTACAAACGATCTCCAGATGCAGGCACCACACTGGCTTTACATGGGTCCTGGGGAATTGAACCCAGGACAGCAGACTTTGCAAGCAAGTGCCTTTAACCACTAAGCCATCTCCCTGGCCCCAGTACATTCTTTTTATAGTCACTCACTTAGAGCGGGGTCTGCCTGAAATTGGGTACTCCAGTCCAATAATCAAGAAGCCTGAAGTTGGTGTACACTGTTCTCTTCCCCTCACCCACAACTCCACCACCTCCCAAGCTGGCTGCTGGTGGCACAGAATTCCTAACACAGTAAAGCAAACCCATAAAGGACACTTTTGATGTGAGAGTCCTTGAAGAGATCAAAATCACATCCAGAAGAATAAATAGTATTTTGGCTTGGAACAGTAACAGCAACAAACACGACGAATCCCCAAATTTTCCCTTCAGGGAGAAGCATTGAAACAATGAGCTTATTGTATAATTTCAGCTGAGTGATTTTTGAGTCCAAGGAAGCCTAAAACCAGAGAGAGGAAACCAGCTGTGGTAAATTCCAAGAAATGTCAATGTGTGTGCATGTGCATGTGTGTGTGTGTGTTTTGGAGGGAATTTTCCAGAGATTTCTGGGAACATTTAACAACTTCTGTGCTTACATATGTTCAGTGTGTATAAGGCAAGTACTTGCCCCCAAAGATACTTAGAGTTAACACGGTGAGTTTACTTTTGAGCGTCCTACCGATATATACTATAATAGAAAATTTGGAGTCAGTATAGTGACACATACCTGTAACCTCAGAACACAGGGGGCTGAGGCAGGAGGATTGTCACAATTTTAAAGCCACTTTGTGCTATATAGTGAGTACAAGACCAGCCAGGGATATGTAGCAAGACCTTGACTCAAAAACTCAAAAAGAGAAAAAAGAAAATATAGAAAACAAAGACAAATATACCTAATTACAAATTTAAGTTATAGCAAAAGCTCTTATAGTAAAAATTTGCACTTGCATTATTCAATAATGGCATACCTGTTAATGGTCATGATTTATGCTAAAAATCATGATTCAAAACTATGTGCTTAAATTTTGCTTAACTGGATTTAGAATTCTTGGAGTTTTAATGCTGTCCTTTTTGACAGAATTACGGAATTTATTTCAACTTATTGACCCTCACACAAGGACATCAAGAAGAATAAGTGGATACAGTGTTTTCTGTGCAAGCATGAGCACCTTGATTAGGATTCCCAGAATCCACCTAAAGCTGTATGTGATTATCAGTGGTCCCAGCATGCCTAGGGTGAGAAGGGAGAGAGACACAGGAGACTCCCCCAGAAGTCCACTGGCCAGCCACCTGATAAATGGCAGCAGTGAATGAGAGATCCTGCCTCAAACAAGGTGGAAGGCAAAGAATGACACCTGAGGTCATCCTCTGACCTCCACGTGTGACCCAAGCTCACTCACATGAACACGCACGCACACACACACTAATCAACTCCATGGCTGCTTAGTGGCTTACATACATGTAAAAAAGGCTCCCTTCTTTCAGAAACTACTTAAGAGTTACTTCAAACTCAACATGTATATGATAAACTAAGCAGATCTTCACTCACATCTGAGGGTCCTCTTCACCATACCACTCTAGAAGATATGATGCTTTTTAAATTTCTTTTTAATTGTTATTTGAGACAGGGGGGAGGGGAGAGAAAGAGAGAGAATGGGCATGCCAGGGCCTCTAGCCATTGAAAACAAATTCCTGAAGCATGCTCCATCTCGTGCATCTGGCTTACGTGAGCCCTGGAGAATCAAACCTGGGTCCTTAGGCTTTGCAGACAAGTGTCTTAACCACTAAGCTACCCCTCCAGCCCCTCTGATGCTATTTTTCTTCTCAGATCTAGAGGTGTGTTCTCCTACCTGCTAAAAGCAGATAAAGGGGAAATCAGCCACTCCCTGGTCCACAGCCATCCCAGGGCTGAGTCCAGCATCTTAGCTGGTCCTGTTAAACTTCCATCTTCTTCTTGAAGGCAACCCTCCTTGAACAGTCTGAACTTCATCAGCCCCTGTGAAAGGTCTCATCTCAGCCACTGGGAGAGGCTCTAACCCTACTAGAAAGAGAGATGACTTCCAGTGTTGTTGTCATTGACACCCTGGCCATTCAGGGCCTCAGCAGCTGAAGGCTTAGTCTAGCTAGTGACCATCGAAATTGCCTGCAGCTCTCCTGCTTCTAGAAACAGCTCCCTCATTTCTACTTCCTGATTGGCACAGGGAGCATCAGACAAAGATAGGATCTGCTGCCAGTCAGATCTTTCTCTTTCTAATCTCCTGACCACTGGCACCACCCAGAGACAGCTGTAGATTGACTGTTCCTCATGAGTGGGGACTACCTGGAAGGGTGCCCTGGACTGTACCTGCAGCTGTGACCAGCCCACCCAGCTCCAACACCATGCCTGGGGACACCACACTTCCAGCCCTATGCAAGACAAATCTCTTGGCCTTGAGACTCCTTAGTCCAGCCATCTCTTGGAAATTTTGCCCTCCTCTGAGTCACCTCCAACCTCCTGGGAGAACTTTGCAGATACTAAAGTCATCCTGTCAAGTGTCAACTAATTCCTAGGCCTATAATCCCAGCGTTTAGGAGGGAGGCAGAAACAAGAATATCAGGAATTCAGGGCCATCCTTGGCTAGGTTGCAAGTTTGAGACAAGCCTGGACTACACAAGTCTCTGTTAAAAAAAAATAATAATAATAAATATTTCTGCCAGGCATGGTGGTACATGCCTTCAGTCCTGGCACTCAGGAGGTCAAGGTAGGAGGACTGCTGTGAGTTTGAGGCAAGACTGAGATTACATGGTATCCCAGGTCATCCTGGGCTAGAGCAAGACCCTAGCTAGAAAAAAAAAAAAAAAAAAAAAAAAAAAACCAACAAAAAGTCCTGGGATGACCTGGATCTTTACTCATCATTGGGAGGAGGCCTGTGCTGATGTGGAGACTCAGCCTTTATCAATGTCTTGTATACTTCTGACACAATTCTTCCAGGCCCCTTGCCCCTGCTGTGACCAGACCCAATGCATAGCAATAGGTTGTGTGTGTGTGTGTGTGTGTGTGTGTGTGTGTGTGTACAAGTTAAGTATCTCTAATCCAAATTGCTTGGGACCTGGGTTGGGGAGATGTCTCAGTACTTAAGGACACTTTCTTGCAGGACCTATCAGCCTGGGTTTGATTCCCCAGTACCCACATAATGCCAGATGCAATGTGACACATGCATCTAGAATTCTGTTGCAGTGGCAGGAGGCCCTAGAATGCCCATTTCTCTTTTCTCTCTGTGCTTGCAAATAAGTAGTAAGTAAAAATATTTTTAAATGTTTGGGGATTTCCATTTAAGATGGTGGCACAGTAGTCATGCCAAAGCAGCTGAGGTGAGGAGGGAAATAAGTAGAAAAATACCAAAATATACTCTTCTACCAAAAAGTGATGGTGCCTAAGGAATTATCAATGACAGCAGAGAAGTAGGAGAGACCCAGAGCTTCTAGAAACTAGACAGAATTGGCTCCCATTGCAGCTCTGTTCTGCTGGGAATATATATGCATGTACACAGGCCCAGCCTGAGCCACAGAAGCAGAACCCAGGTTGGGGGATTCTCTGCTTAAACCAGCATCCTCACAGAGTCTGGAAACTTGAGTAAGAGGACAGCAGGGACCAGCAGAGCTGCTTTTGAAGAAGAACACAGGGACCAGCTGGGCAGCTAAGGCTTCAGGCACTATATACAGCTTTCCCTACCCCAACCACCAGCTCTGGCAACCACAGAAGATCTGGGGAAGGGAACTCAGGCATACACGATCCAGCACAGCAGATCAAAATAGCAGATCCAAAGACCCAGCCAGCCTAGTCAAGCCCACAGACTAACAAAGAGGGACCCAAGTGGGCACACAGCATAAGTGAGACTGCAAGCCATCCCAAAAGGTAACGTCCTACATACACTGGGTCAATACCTGCCCCAAAGCCTGGTGCATAGGCCTGCACTGGAAGTGCTCTGCCCCTTCCACGTTAAGGCAGGTTATTGATGGTCGGCTTTGCCATTCTTAAACAAGCTGCATTTTGGGGTCAACTTTTGTGGATTTTAACATTTTCTGATTTATAGTGCCTTTGTCTTTTTCTTGTGTCTCTACTAAGGGCAGGGTCTCCCTCAGCCCCAGGCTGATCTGGAACCCATTACAAACCAGAAATCTCAGCTTGCCAGTTGACAGGATTGAGGATGTGTGGCAAAACACACCCTTAGGAACTTTGACTGTGTTAGAGTGTCTGGTGTTTTAATGCCCACTCTTACATAAATATTCCATGGTGTTTTTGGTTGAGTATACACATTGCCAGTTGAACTTCAGGAGTTGCCTGTGTTTTGCTCCACCTATCCTACTGTAACACCTGCATGGCAGGGAAATGAACACCCAGGTTCACTGCTGCTGTTACTCTGGGAGTAATGTAAGAGTCACACTTGGTACCTTAATCTCCTACCCTGAAAATATATAACACTGGATTTACACATCTAAGAATACTGCAGATAATTAGATAATACAAGCATCAAATTAACTCAAGATGCAAAAATCTCTACCTTATAATACAAGAAAACAAAAAGACAATATAATTCCACCAAATTTATAAATCCACCAGAAATGATCTCCAGATAGACTGATTTAGATGAAATGCCTAATTTAGAAGAAATGATTATATCTAAGTTCAAAGGAATCAAAGGAGAAAAAAAACTCTTAAATGAATACTAAGATGACATAGAAACCCAACTTAATGAAGTAAGGAGGTCAGTACAAGACATGAGTAAGGCAATATAAATAATAAAAAAATAGCAATCAGAAATACTAGAATGCAAAACAGAATAAGTCAAATAGAAAACTCTGTAGAAAGTCTCAACAGTAGAATGGATCAAGGAGAGGACAGAATATCTAATCTAGAAGACCAATGGCAGATCTAATTCAGTCTAATGAAGAGAAAGACAAGCTAATAGGAAGGCATGAATGGGAATTTCAAGACATTTGGGACACTATGAAGAGATTAAACATAAGAATTTGAGGTATAAGCCGGGCGTGGTGGCGCACGCCTTTAATCCCAGCACTCGGGAGGCAGAGGTAGGAGGATCACCGAGAGTTCGAGGCCACCCTGAGACTACATAGTGAATTCCAGGTCAGCCTGAGCCAGAGTGAGACCCTAACTCGAAAAACCAAAAAAAAAAAAAAAAAAAAAAAAAAAAAGAATTTGAGGTATAGTAAAAAAAAAAAAAAAGAACAATTTTAATTCAAAGGTACAGTTGGTATTTTCAATAAAATCATAGAAGAAAACTTCCCCCAATAAATGCCAATACAAATACAGGAAGCCTTTAGAACACCAAATAGACAAAACCAGGAAAGAACCTCTCCTTACCATATTATAATCAAATTACTAAACATACAAACCAAAGAAAATAGTCTGAAATCAGAGAGAAAAATCAAGCCTCATATAAAGGCAAGACCATCGGGATCACAGCAGATTACTCAACACAAACTTTAAAAGCCAGAAGACCTTGGAATGATGTATTCTAAATTCTGAAAGATAACAACTGTCAACCAAGATTACTTTATCCAGCAAAACTATACATCTAAACTGACAGAGAAATAAGGACATTCTGCAACAAAAACAGGCTAAGGGAACATATGACCACTAACCCAGCTCTACAGAAAATACTTGAAGGGATCCTTCAGTTAGGAGAGCTAAAGAAAGTCACTTTATATTAATTAAAGCAAAACTCCAACAGGAAGATATGACAATCCTAAACATATATGTATCTAACATGGGGGCTCTCAATGTCATCAAACAAACACTATTAGAATTAATGTCAGAGATAACACCAAACACAGTTGTAGTGAGTGACTTCAACACCCCACTCTCATCAATTGACAGGTCATCCCAGCAAAAAATAAACAGATGCATCTGGATTAGATGAGGTCATAGAACAAATGGAGCTAACAGATATATACAGAACATTTCATCCAAGTGCTATAGAATACACATATTCTTTTCAGCAGCACAAGGAACGTTCTCTCCAAACAAATTTTTTAAAATACAGGAAAATTAAAATAATTCCTTGTACTTTATCTGATCGCAATAGGATTAAACTACACATCAATATCATGAAATCAGAGATAGATGATTTCCTTGATTTATATGAACTATCCAAATCAAATCAAGACAAGGTTAACCACTTAAATAGACCTATAACAAGTATGGCAATCCAAGCAGTTATCAAAAATCTCCCAACTAAAAAAGTCCAGGCCCAGATAGATTCACTAATGAATTTTACCAGACTTTCATGGGAGAACTAACACCAATGCTTCTCAAACTTTTCCATAAAATAGAAAAGACAGAATCCTTCCAAACTCTTTGATGGCAGCATCACCCTGATACCAAAACCAAAGACAGAACAAAAAAATAAAATTATAGACCAATCTCCCTCATGAACATAGATACAAAAATTCTCAACAAAATATTGGCAAGCAGAATATAACAATATATCAGAAAGAATATTAACTTTGACCAAGTAGGCTTTATCCCAGAGATGCAAGGATGGGTCAACATACACAAATTGATAAATATAATACATTATATAAGTGGACTGAAGGACAAAAATCACATGATAATCTCATTAGATATAGAAAAAGCATTTTAGAAAATCCAACATCTCTTCATGATAAAAGTTCAACAGAAATGGAATAGAAGGAACATATCTCAACATAATAAAGGCTATTTATGACAAACCTGCAGGCAACATGGTACTAAATGGAGAAAAACTTGAAGCTTTTCCATTAAAATCAGGAACAAAACAAGGGTGTCTACTGTCCCTACTTTTATTTAATATACTATTGGAACTCTTAGATGTAGCAACAAGGCAAGAGACACACATAAACAAATGAAATGGGGACATTGGAAGGGCCCCTACCAGGTCATCCTAACCACTCCAATGGCCATGAAAGAAGAGTATTAGACTTACTTTTTATGAAACAAAGGAGGCTATGTATGGTTTTAGGTAAAATTTGTTGCTTTTATGCCAATCACTCAGGAACAATCTGAAATACACTGGCTTTAGTTAGAGGAAATCTCAAAGAAAAAGAACTTCAGAGACAAGCCACTAACAACTGGTTTCAGTCTATGTTTAATTGGTCTCCATAGCTAACTACCCTTATCTGTTCTACTGCTGGCCCCCTGATACTACTGCTCTTAGGCCTTACCATAGGACCCTGCATTATTAATGCTCTAGGTAGATATATAAAGAATAAAGTAAGTTCTGTTAAACTCATGGTATTGTGGATACAAAACATACACCCCTTAGATGAAAATACCCTATACACTATTCCTCATGAGTCAAGAATTTGACTTAGTGTCCTATTAGAGGAGGAAATGGAAAATGGAATGTGAAAGGAATGGGATGTTCCCTCTGTGCAATGCAGGTGTTTACTGTTACCCTAAGGAATGGGATGATCCCTCTGTGCAGTGTACCATGACCTCCCTGTATCTCTTTGTTTCTAAATATCTTTGTGATTACATAGCATAGAATGTTTCTTGCCTCAGTTTTGCCTTTGTGACCTATGTAACCTTGTGATTTCTTGTAATAGCCTCCCCTACCCTGCTGCCATTTAACAGTATGTAACTTTGTGGTTTATCTCCCATCCTGTGGTTTTTTTTTGGTGGGGGGGTTCAGTGTAGGGTTTCTCTCTGGTCCAGGCTGACCTGGGATTAACGATGTAGTTTCAGGGTGGCCTCACACTCATGGAGATCCTCCTACCTCTGTCTCCCAAATGCTGGGATTAAAGGCGTGCACCACCATGGCCGTTTCCCATCCTGTTTTTACTATAAACATCATGGTTATTTCCAATAAAAGCTGACACTCTGAACAATTCAGGGCTGCATCCTGAAATCCCAACCTCTAGGATGCAGACCTGATGCACCAGTCTCTTTCTTCTTTTCTTTTTATACACAATAAAACTTTACCTCATAAAACAAAAAAAAGAAAGAAAGAAAGAAAGATAGATAGATAGAAAGAAAGAAAGAAAGAAAGAAAGAAAGAAAGAAAGAAAGAAAGAAAGAAAGAAAGAAAAGGAAAGGAAAAAATGACAACAAATGCTGGTGATGATGCAGAAAAAGAGGAACCTTTTTACACTGTTGGTGGGAATGTATACTGGTACAGCCATTGTGGAAATCAATGTGTAAGTTCCTGAGACAAGTAAAAATAGATTTACCATCTGACCCAGTATAGTGGTTTTATTCAGGTTTCCACGATAAACTTAGGTGTTTTGAATGCTAGGTTCCCAGCTGATGGAGATTTGGGAATTAACGTCTCCTGGAGGTGGTGTATTGTTTGCGGCAGGCTTTTGGGTGTTATGGCCAGCTTCCCCGTGCCAGTGTTTTGCACACTCTCCTATTGCTGTCGTCCATCTGATGTTGGTGATGGGGTGATGTCCACCCTCTGCTCATGCCCTCGTTTTTCCCTGCTATGATAGAGCTTCCCTCAAGTCTGTAAGCCAAAATAAGTAATCCAAAATAAAAACCTTTTTCTCCACAATTTGCTCTTGGTTGGGTGATTTCTACCAGCCATGCAAACCTGAATACAGCAGTAATGTTGGTACTGGGGAGTAGGATTGCTGCTGGACACCTGACTGTGGGGCTTTGGCCTCTTGGAGCTAATTTTCAAGACAGGAATGTTGGAAGGATTTGAAACCCCAGCCTAAACAACACCTTGAAGGGCTGTAAGTACAGCTGAATGGACTATTCTGATCAGAGTTAAAGTACCTGAATGTAAGAACAATGGACTCTGAGGTTTGGCTTATTACGGTAAGAAAGAGCTTTGCTTGGACTGAGCTAGAAGTAGTTTGTGTGAAAGGCTTCCTGTTATGCCCATGCCCTGAGAAGTTGTGCATAGAAACAAGGGTTATAGTGCATAGAAACAGACTAGTATGAGCAGAGGGATATGGCACTCTAGAAATCTTTGGGCCAAAACTACTGCCCATTCAGCTGCAATTACATGAGAGAATGGGCCAGCTGGCCTGCATTGGGGCAACAGGAAGAATGTAGACTCTTCTGAAGGGGCCTGAGTGCTCAAGGAGTGTCCTGTTCTTCAAAGTCTGCTTTATTCCCACTTGGTTTAACAAATTGCCACCCTACCTGGTATTGTGGTATAAAAGAAATGCCGGAAAGAATGAGTCAATGAATTTGCAACATGGCCTTGTGTTTTGGAAATGGACATGGGCAGTGTGTAGCAGGTTTGTTGGATGCCTGCATGGAAACTTGATGGACCTATGAGGATGAACCATGGGTTACAGTGGAGACCCAGTGGGGATGTTGGAACCATGAGATGGCTGCTAAGGAAAGCTTCTGGCCCCAGATGAAATTTTCCAGGGCTGTGAGTAGTCTAGCTGGAGTGGCGGAATTAGAACTCCAGAGACTTGTTGCTGGTTAGAATTATCAGACTTGGAGACTTGTCACCCACTAGAGTTGTTGAACTTGGAGCTACAGAGTTTGATGTTTGCCCTGTTTAAATCTTGTATTAGTTGGATATTTCTTTGCTATGCCCAATGCCATCTTTTTCAGTGTGAATGTGTTTTCTGTGCCATTATGGGTTGTTTTGGGATTTTTTGGTATTATAACTCAGTTAAAAGACTTTGGATTATGGGGATGTTTGAGCATCATTGTGAATGATAAAAAACTATGGGGACTTAAGTTGGACTGAATGCATTGCATTTTCTATCATATATGGTTATCAATTTATAGGGGCTAAGGGCAGAATGTGTCTGTTTGATTCAGGTGTCCCCCATAAACTTAGGTGTTCTTAAATCAAGGTTCCCAGCTGATAGAGTTTTGGGAATTAAAGCCTCCTGGTGGCAATGTATTTTGGGGGTCAGGCATATGGGTGTTATAGCTAGTTTCCCCTTGCCAGTGTTTGGCACCCTCTCCTATTACTGTTGTCTACCTGATGTTCGTAAAGGGGTGATGTCCACCCTCTGCTCATGTCATCATTTTTCCTTGCCATGATGGAGTTTCCCCTCAAGTCAGTAAGCCAAAATAAACCTTTTTTTCCCCCACAAGCTGCTTTTGATTGGTTGATTTCTACCAGCAATGTGAATCTGACTGCAACACTGCGCTATAGCACTCCTAGGCATGTATCCTAGTGATTCTTCTCACTACCTTAAAGATACTTGCACATCCATGTTTATTGATGCTCTATTCACAATAGCTATAAAATGGAACCAGCCTAGATGTCCCTCAGCTGATGAGTGGATAATAAAGATGTAATATATTTGTACAGTGGAGTTCTACTCAGTGGTAAATAAAAATGAAATTATAAAATTTGCAGGGAAATGGGTGGATCTTGAAACAATTATATTAAGTGAGCTAACCCAGGCCCAGAAAGCCAAACACTACATGTTCTCTCTCATATGTGGATCCTATATACAAATAT
The DNA here is from genome assembly GCF_020740685.1 of Jaculus jaculus. NCBI lineage: Eukaryota > Metazoa > Chordata > Mammalia > Rodentia > Dipodidae > Jaculus > Jaculus jaculus. The sequence continues at coordinate 52,697,716 of NC_059102.1, forward strand.
TTAGATTTGTATGTGAGTTGGAGTAAAAATCAGTAGCAGATGCCTGTAAGCTAGAAAGACAATATAAGGATGGGAGGAGAAGGGTGGACTTAAGAGGATAGTATTGAATATATGTAAGTAGATGAACAGATTACTAGGGGTGGAATGTCCTAAGCAAGGTCAGGGGAAGAGACCGAATAATGGAAGGGTGGCTCACCCAGAAGCCATAGATTATTACTAGAAAAATTTCAGTGCCAGGGATGGGATACCTTACAGTGAGCTGTTGGTCAGGGAGGTCCCTGATGCTGCCAAAACATTAAAGTCCATTGCTGAGGCTCTTGGTTTTCCAGCAGAAATAGATGGTAAGTCTCTATTACCAAAGTCTCCACATGCTTTGGCTACAAGGTCACTGAGAAATCTAGCTGGAGCTGAGCTGAAAACCTCATCCCTATAGACCAGCTGACAGAAAGCTGGAAAAATCTATACAACATGTAGCCCTATGGGAGAGAGAAGTCATCCAGCCAGGGAAAATGTGCTCTTTAATTGGACTGGAGGCTGATTCATGGGAAGGAATACATGCCTGGTACTGAACACCTAGTCAAAAACTTATGGTGGGCCGGGCGTTGTGGCACATGCCTTTAATCCCAGCACTCAGGAGGCAGAGGTAGGAGGATTACTGTGAGTCCAAGGCCACTTTGAGATTACATAGTGAATTCCAGGTCAGCCTGAGCTAGTGTAAGACCCTACCTCGAAAAACCAACCAACCAACAAACAAAAAACTTGTGGCAGGAGAGTTCAAAAGCCCTAGGGGTGTAATGTCTGGGGTTGTCTGGATAAATGCATATATTATGCTCACTACCTTAGAGATACTTGCACATCCATGTTTATTGATGCTCTGTTCACAATAGCTATGAAAGGGAACCAGCCTAGATGTCCCTCAGCTGATGAGTGGATAAGCACTTTTCTTAATGCCCATACCCATACATTAATACTACCCTCACTTTTGGTTAAAGAAGTTTCTCTTTTCAGATGGCGGTGACCACTGGGATGACTCAAAAGGCACCATAGTGCTGAGAAGAATGTGATGGAGAAGACTTAAGCACTGAAACATCTCTATCACACCCTCCAAGGCTCAGGGTCCATTGTGGAAGAAGTTGCAGAAAGAATGTAAGAGCCAAAGGAAGAGTAGCACTGTGCAATGCAGTCTTCCAGGTACAATTTGGCCTCTATATCCATGACCTCACATGCCCAGTCCTACCTTCATAAGACCCCCATAATAGGAGGAAAAGATGGTGACTGTCTGAGCTTATAATTAAATAGTCGAGAGGTGGATATGTTAATTCAATTGCCACACTTTATTCACTCCACACACAAGTTAGTTAGGTCAAGTTCTCTCTTCTCTGGTCCTCTCAACTACAGCCTAGCCCAGAGGCAGCTCACCTGCCATGGCACTTGGTCCGTGGGCAGTGTTTGCTCAGCAGTTCTCCTTCTCCTTCTCAGTCCCTAAGTCAACTTCAACTGGGGGCTCCCACGGCTTCTCGGGACCTGTGGCGTGTATCAACACAGATAGTGATGTGGAATCTGTCTCTCCTGTTTGAGTGATAGCCTCTTCAGCTTTTTGTGGGTTTTTATACTCTTCTCCAGTCCTTATCCATAGTTCTGATAACCACCTTGGGGTTAGCTCATTTCCCTATCAGTGCACAGTTGGCTGTGGTCATGGCCTCTGATTGCTATGGTGATGTCATCATTGCTAGGTAAGTGCCTCATTTTTTTTTTCAAGGTAGGGTCTCACTGTAGCCCAGGCTGACCTGGAATTCACTATGTAGTCTTAGAGTGGCCTCGAACTCATGGCGATCCTCCTACCTCTGCCTCCCGAGTGCTGGGATGAAAGGCGTGCGCCACCACGACTGGCTAAGTGCCTCATTTTATCTACACTAACTAGTTTACTAACTGGCGCTTCTGAGATGGAGAGGGGATATGACTGAGAGTGGATTTGTGATTTGTGAAGGGGAAAGTGGGGGAGGGGAGGGAATTATGGTTTATTGTCCATAGTTACGCTAGTTGTCAATAAAAAGGGCTTTGTTGTTGTTTGTTTTGTTTTGTTTTGTTTTGTTTTGTTTTGAGGCAGGGTCTCCCTCTAGCCCAGGCTGACCTGGAATTCACTATGTAGTCATAGGGTGGCCTCGAACTCACTGCAATCCTCCTACCTCTGCCTCCTGTGTGCTGAGATAAAAGGCATGTGCCACCATCTGGGCTGATTTTTAACTTTTTTTTTTTACTTTTTGAGGTAGGATTTTGCTCTAGCCCAGGCTGACCTGGAATTCACTACATAGTTTCAGGATGGCCTCGAACTCATGGCAATCCTACCTCCGCCTCCTGAGTGGTGGGATCAAAGGCATGTGCCAACAAACCTGGCTAATAAAAAAGTTTTAAAAAATAAAAATGCTTGAGACCAGGAATATTTCAGATTTAACACTTTTTCAGATTTGAGACTATTTTCATAGATTTTACCAGTTAAGCATCTCTAATCCAAAATAATCCAAAATCCATAATGTTTCAAAGTATAAAATACTTTGAAATCTAAAACTTAAAGTTTCATATTTTATGTCACTTCATATTTCAGCTTAAGAATACTGTACTTCTATATAACAGGATTTTTTTCAGAATATGGGCACATATTCTGAAAATGTGTGTACATATATAGAAAAGCTGTGGAGAACTAGTTCATATGATTGTAGGACTGTCGCAACCTGAGATCTGATGGGTGAGTCAGCAAGGTGGAGACTCTCCTGACAGCATATGGTTTAATTCCAGTTGAGTCCAAGTTCCTGAGAACCAAGACAGCAACCAGCATCATTTCTATTCAAAGCCTGGCAGGAAACAACTTATTGCATACATACTCTGAGAAATATGGCTCTAGGTACTTACAAGATCAAGTGGATGCTGCAATTTGGAATAGAGATATGAGTGTAACTTCATCCAAGCCAGAAAGCACAGTCTTGCACCAGGATCTGATTGTAAGATTTCACATACCACCTCATGGTGCAGGGAGAGAATGAGAATGAATGTGTGTGCCAAGGCCTTTAGCCACTGCAATCCAACTCTAGATACATGCACCATTTTGTGCATGGGGCTTTATGTGGGGAATTAAACCCAGGTCATTAGGCTTTGCAGGCAAGGGCCTTAACAGGGGAGCCATCTCTATAGCTCTCTCATGGCATTTTCTATGTATAATATGGTGAGGAAACATGCAGGGAAATCAGACCAGCATTACTTACACAGGAGCAACTGTGGTAGTTAGACTCAAGATGGCTATAGTCATGCCAAGCTGAATCAATACAGAGCCTAATAGTAAAGAATATTGGGCTACCAGTTCTTCAGAGGAATTAGGAATGGAAAAAGACTTCCTGAACATGACCCCAGTAGCTCACGATCTTAAACAGTTACTCAACCAATGGGATCACATGAAGCTGAAGAGTTTCTTTACAGTCAAGCATAGAATAAGCAAAGCCAATAGATTACCCATAGAATGGGAGAAAATATTTGCGGGTTATCCAACTGATAGAGCCCTAATCTCTAGAATCTACAAAGAACTCAAAAATCTAAACATTAAGAAGTCAAACACCCCACTCACAAAATGGGGCAAAGAGCTGAACAGGCAGTTCTCAGAGGAAGAAACACAAATGGCAAACACACACTTAAGAAAATGTTAATCATTAGGGAAATGCAAATTAAAACAACTATGAGATTCCACCTTACCCCAATAAGGATAGCAAACATCAAAACATCAAATGAAAACAAAAAGGGATCAGGTTTTTATCTGTTTTGGAATGTCCCCCTCATTCCCCTCCCTCAGCCTTAGATTGGTCTTCAGGGAGCTCAGGCTCTGTTAAGACCGCCTTTCTGTACTAGTGATGGCTCCCTCACCTGGGTCCACACCCACATCCCTCCCAGGTCTATGGGAGGGGAGAGAAAGAGGGGAAAAGGGAGAACCTGCCTCACAGTCTGTCCTGACCTCAACTTGGGGAAATGGAAACCTGTGCTTTTTTTGTTTGTTTTGAAAACAGGAATTTATATCATCCACCATCTTAGGGTAGCTGCAACTTTGGGGCTCCTTAAACTCTAGGGCCATTGGTCTCACCTCTTTCCTTCTTTCCTTTTTTCTATCTGTTATCCCTTCTTTCCTCTTCCCCTTTCTTCCTTTTATTTCTTCACTTTTCCTTTCTCTTTCTTCCTTCTTCCCTTTCTCCCTTCTCTTTTTCTCTCTAGCATTGTATTTTTATGCTGAAACAATGTAAGATTTATGGACAATTATTTTCATCTATTTGACAATAAGCTACCAATGTTATGCCCAAAGCTTCAAGTACTTCACTGTGCATTTCTCATAAATGAGGACATTTTCCTACCAAATTCCAAACATTAACACTGAACACATACAATTCTTAGTTACAATCGAGTTTCATAATTGTTCACAGCAACAAGTCCAGTTTGGAATCAAGTGCTGTATTTGCCATACATCTTTTAGTCTCCTTCAACCTGGAAAAGTTCTTTACTATTTTCTTTCCTTGACCTTCATGACCTTGACCACTTTGGAACTTTAGAAAAACTATTTTTTTTTAATTTATTTGCAAAGAGAGAGAGGGAGGGAGAGAATGGGCATGCCAGGGCCTCTGGCTGCTGCAAATTCCAGACAAATTTGCCACCTTGTGCGTTTGGTTTTATATGGGCACTGGGGAATCAAACCTGGGTTGTTAGGCTTTGTAGGCAAGCTCCTTAGCTGTTGAGTCATCTCTCCAGCCTTAGAAAAGATTTTTTGTTTTGTTTTGTTTTTACTATTTCATTTATTTATTTTATTTTATTTATTTATTTTAGAAGGAAATACAGGGAGAAAGAAAGAGGGAGAGAGAGACAGAGATGCCAGGGCCTCCAGCCACTGCAAATGAACTCCAGATGTGTGCACCACCTTATGCATCTGATTTATGTGTGTACTGGGGAATTGAACCTGGGTTCTTTGGCTTTGCAGGCAAGTGCCTTAGCCACTAAGCCATCTCTCCAGCCCCCCAAAAAAGCTATTTTTCTAAGACTTAACCACCATGGGTGTCCATTTGTTGTTTTTCTCTGGATTGGATTCAGGCGCTGACTCTTTGGCAGAAGCATAAGATAAACAATGTTATGTTCTTCTCATAGCATCCATGTTTTTTATGTCATACCCCTAATGACTTTAATTTTGATCATTTCATTAAGGTGGCATTTACCATGTTTCTTGATTGCAAATGATTTTTCCCTTTGCAATAATTAGGCATTTTATAGTGAAGAACTTTGAGACTGTACCGTTTTCACTCATCAATGTTTCTATTTCTTTATGTCACTTTATATAAATGTGGACTTAGGAATAGCAAATTATCCAATTTGTAAGTTATTATTAGTGGGTTGTATTATAATCATCATTTTTTGCAGACTTAACTGACAGAATTTTTTTTTTTTTTTTTTTGAGGGAAGGAGGCCTGGTGGCCCCCTGTCAAGAGAACTTGCTACTCAAGCATGGAGGCCTGAGGCGGTCTGAGACTGAGTTCAGTTCTCCAGATCTCACTGGAAACAGCTGGGTGTGACGGTGCTATGACTACAACCTCAGTCCCACAGGGGACTCTACGATTGAACCACTGAGCACCTCTTGTTGCCAGAAGGAATATTTGAGGCTGGTTTATGTAGCCTGAGCACTTTCTTACTTTCTGGTGCAGGATATTTCTGCTAATTTATTTATTATTAATTACAATTTTTTGCAGTACTGAGGGTTGAACCTAGAGCCTTATGCATGGTAGGCAAACATTCAATGACTGAATTATATCTCTAGCATTCTTTTTATTTGAGACCAGGTCTCACTTTGTGAGCCAGGCAGGCCTTGAACTTGCAATACTCTTGCCTCAGCCTCCTGAGTAGTCAGGATTTCAGACCCATGTCACTAGACCAAGCTACTTCTCTCAAGCATATAGTTAGCTAGCTTTCTTTCTTTTCCTTACCCGTTCTCTTTTTCTCCTTCTTCCTTCCTTTTTTTTTTTTTTTTTTTTTTTTTTTTTGGTTTTTCAAGGTAGGGTCTCACTCTGGCTCAGGCTGACCTGGAATTCACTATGTAGTCTCAGAGTGGCCTCGAACTCACGGTGATCCTCCTACCTCTGCCTCCCGAGTGCTGGGATTAAAGGCGTGCACCACCACGCCCAGCTATCCTTTTTCTTTCCTTCTTTCTTTATCTCTCTTTCTTTCTTTCCTTCCTTCCTTCTTTCTGAGGTAGGGTCTCACTCTAGCCCAGGCTGACCTGGAACTCTGTCTGTAGTCCCACACTGACCTTGAACTCACAGTAATCCTTCTACCTCTGTCTCCTGGGTGCTGAGATTAAAGGTATACACCACCACACCCACTAGCTATTTTTCTGAGGGTTCTTGGTTCATTTTCATGATCATATTTAGAAACCAGGATGCAATATTATTTATCTCAAGCTCTTTCAGTAAATAGATCTAGGGAATATATGGATGTATGTGTATGAACACTTAACCATACATATTTCTCTAGGTTTATTACCTTTGTACACATTTTATTTATTGGTGAGAAGCACAAGTTCATAATGATACTTTCAAATTCAATCAACCCAGGTTTCCTTCTAGTTTTCTCTCATTTAAACTCTCCAAGAGCAAGAGGCTTTCTCCCACTATCTAAATGCAATTGTGTGTATGTCCTTAAAAACTGCTCCTCTCAGGCTGGAGAGACAGCTTAGCTGTTAAGGCATTTACTTGCAAAGCCTAAGGACCCTGGTCTGATTCCCCAGTACCCCTTGAAGCCAGATGTGCAAGGTGACACATGTGTCTGGAGTTCATTTGCAGTAGCTGGAGGCCCTCTCTCTCTCTCTCTGTATCTGCCCCCCCCTCTACTAAATAAAATAAAGCTGTTTTTTAAAAAACACCCTGCTCTTCTCTCCCTACTTGGAGAGAAGAAACCCAATGCCAATGGGACTCTATGTAGGGACCTCCTCATCCTACTTGAGTTCTGATACCCTGTGCATGACTCCATGCAAATGGATGCATCTCTATGGGAGTCAGGTCTGGACACCTTGCTGCCTGCCTGCCTGCCTGCCTTGCTTGGGCCCCACCTGAAACAGGAGCTGTATCCATTCTTCGTTCCATTTATGCTTGGCCATTCATTCAGAACTTGATAGCTGGGCTGGAAACGGGTAAGACACTTGCTGGCGAAGCCAAAGGAGCCTGGTTTAGTTTCCCAGCACCCACGTAAAGTTAGATGCCCAACGTGAGAGCTGTTTCCACTATGAATCGCCCTGAAATCGTGATGCCCTAAACTGTGCTTCCTCCAGGTGGATTCCAGTTGAAAGCAGGTTTAGCCTCCTTCAGAGCTGAGAAGAACACAAGCGCCTCCTGCTGGTTCCTTTCTTCAAGGTCGATGAAGCTGTTGGGAGAGAAAAACAGTTCAGCTCGCACAGCGGCCTTGCCTGATAATCGTGTTGTTGACAGGGGCCAGCCCTATCAGTCATTTCCAGACAGGTGCCCTTTGGAGGGGAAGACGTGTCTATGGGGCCCCATTCCTATAGGTGTGGGGCTCCATTTCAACAGCACAGGAAAACAAAGTATGCAGCCAGGGCAGAATTAGACCTTCAGAGTTGGATTTGTGCAGAAAATGATTATAAAAGTTTAGTCATAGAACGTTCAAGAGCCGTAAAGGAAACAGTAGATGACTGACTGAAATTACAGGATGGCTGCGCCCTTTTGCAGAAATGACAGACTCGTTTGAATCTTTGGGCAATTTCACAACACGCAGTGCTCGCTGGCAGCAGCTTTGCATCACGGGGGGAAGCTGGGGGTGGATTGGGAACGTCCTTCCAAACCGTTCCTTACCTGCCGAGGTTTTATCTGTAACTGCTCCTTCCACTGACATTTCCCGTTTAAGGCTTCATGCTTTCAGAAATCAATTTATTCGAACAAGTGAGAGAACTTTAGACAAAAAAAAATGAGTAGGAAAAAAAAAATCCAATCATGCTGCGTTCGAAGCTTGAATTCCAGTAAAATAATCAACATTTCCCGTCTTGCTCCTGCCTCCTGCTGTGAAAGCATTTACATCGACAGCGCGCCATCTGCTGGCCCGCGAGGCCGTAGCAGCTTCGCCTTGCATCTCGCTGCTGCTCATTTCACTCGTGTATGCAGAACACACTGTAATGCGCTAAGTGCCTGCTGAGCACCGGGCTTGGTGGGTAGGTACAAGGAAGCCTCATCAATAGTCTAGTGTGACGGTTCTTAAACCTGGCACACGTTGGAACCATCACAAGGAAGACTTAAAACCCGTCCTCCTAAGTTATACTCTACAAGGATTTCATCTTTAAAGCGCTGGAGTAGGTCTTAGAAGCCTGTCATTTACACAGACTCGTCAGATGATGCTGAACAAACAGAAAGCCCGCGAGTCACATTTTGAAGAAAACTAAAGGTGAACATGGAGACAGTGGAATCCTCTTCTGCGGTGTACACCGGTAGACGCCACCGCATGTGCAAAGGGCGTGCTGATGACAAACCTGCAAATGGAGCGGAGGAGACTCGACAGGCAGGTTCGTGCGCTGGAGGGGCAGCTCAGTGGTAAAGCACTTGCTTAGCGTGAGTGGGGGTTCTGGGCTCAACATTTAGCTTTAGAGAGGAAAAAGGAGGGAGGAAAGTCCGAGGGGGCAGGGAAATATGCCTTGACGGGACCTGCCGGTGGTGTAGGGAGCTGGAGCCAGGGAGAACGTAGACTTTTCCCCCTTCTTTGTACTGACAGTTTTCATGGGTTTGGATCATACTCCCTTCCCACTACTTTCTTTTGCCCCCTCTTGCCCCCTCCGCTTTCCACTGACGCCCTTCTTTTTTCCAACTAGTCCCTCTTCTATTGGATGTTCACATCTTCTTTTTTCTTTTCTTTTTTTGTTCACATTTTCTTATTAGACAACAAAAGACTTGAAATAACAAGCTACTTAGTCCTCGGAGCTCCCTGGATCACAAAACTTTCATTTTGGGGGTAGGATCCCACTCTGGCCCAGGCTGACCTGGAGCTCTCTCTGTAGTCCCAGGCTGGCCTAACTCACATCTACCTCTGCCTCCTGAGTGCTGGGATTAAAGGTGCATGCCACCACACCAGACTCATAGAAAAAAAATTTTTAAGCTATTTTAGGGCTGGAGAGGTGGCTTAGAGAAGGCCCTTGTCTGCAAAGCCAAAGGACCCAGGCTTGATTCCCCATGACCTACATAAGCCAGATGCACAAAGAGGCACACACATCTGGAGTTTGTTTGGAATGGCTGGAGGCCCTGGCACGCCCATTTTCTGCCTCTTTGTCTCAAACAAATAAATAAAAAAAAAACTAAAAATTTAAATACATTATTTTTATTTATGTGTGTGTGAGAGAGAAATAGGCAGGGAGAGAGAGAGAGAGAATAGGCACACCAGGACCTCCAGCTGCTGCAAATGAACTCCAGACATGTTCACCCCCTTGTGCATCTGGCTTATGTGGTTCCAGGGGAATCAAAACTGGGTCCTTTGCCTTTGCAGGCAAGCGCCTTAGCTGCTAAGACATCTTTCCAAATGAGAAACTTTTTATATGCGAGAACAACTTGACCAGGTGTGCATTTAGGAAGATTCCTCAGGTTCAGGAAAAGAAGTGATGGAGCCCCAGTGAAGGGCAGAGAGTAAAAAGGAGCAGGCAGTTCTGGGAGTGAAGGAGGTATAGAGAGTAGACCTCAGCAATGGACACATGGGAAGGGCCAGGGAGAAGGACCTCAGGATGAGTGTAAGTATTGGGATCAGGAGGGGCACCGAGGGAGGGGAGGGGTTGGCCAGAGAGGCTAGGAAGGAGCAGTAGAGGAACAAAAGGGAAAGAGGAGTTCACAGTGCTCCTTTGATATGATTGTTGCTTCTCTGTCACTTCCTGTGCAATCTGAACTCCTTCCTTTATCTCTCTGTGTCATGGTTATCTATCTAATCTGGAATGGATAACAAAGAAATGGGAATGGTAGTAGTCAGGACCTCACAGGGTTGATATACATACTGAATGATTTAATTCATGAAAACTACTTTGAAAAAGGGCAAGTCAATAAATGTTAGTGATTGTCCCATTTCTTTGAACATGTCATTTGTAACATTACTGTTGTGTTATTAGCCGCCTGCTGTGTACCTGCTGCTCTCAGTGTCTCACTTCCTTCATGCTTGGACTGTTATGTCTGTAGCCTTTGTCAAGCTGCTTTTCAGTGCTGCCAGACTGTGTAGTCCTGTCAGGCCTCAGTGACTGCCTCTGGCCAACATCATGTTAGTGAGGGGGACACAACACAAGGCTTGGAATATGCTCTTGAAGTTTAGCTAACTCTGTTTTGCTTATGACACTCACCAACCACATCCCTATTAGCTGGTCCTGGAGAGATGCAGACATGGGCCGGACCTGCAGCCTCAACCCAGAGAGGATTCCCACCAGCCCACAGACACATGGGCAAGGAAATAAATGGGCTTTGGTATGTGCCAAAAAGTCAAGAGTGCTAAAACTGCTACCAGAGCCAGGTTCTTAGATCCAGAAACAGCAAAAGACCCAGAGAAGGACAAGCAAAGCTTTAGTGCATCCCAGCACATCAGCTAGATGGGAGGTGCAGCTCTCACCATCAGCAAGGCAGGCGGGAGCTCCCTGAACAAAGAAAGCGAGGTAGCTAATATGTGAAGGGTTCCTGCCAAAAAGTTCCCACAAGGGTCCTCAGTGCAAATAAGGGATTCAGACTTGCAGACAGGGTCCAGCCCTGACTGGCCAAGGTTATATACAACTCGTGGGTGTGAGTTTTGATTGCTTGGATAAGGCTGATCCTTGCTTGCGTCTGTGTGAGTAGGATGCATTTGCAGTTGTATTTTTTTAAAAAATATTTTGTTATCATTGCTAAAGACTCCACATGCTTTTTAATATTTTATTTTTTATTTATTTATTGACAACTTCCATAATTTAGACAATAAACCATGGTAATTCCCTCCCCCCTTTCCCTTTGTAACTTCCCTCTCCAGCATCCCCCTTCCCTCTCTCAATCAGTCTCTTTCTCATTTTGATGTCATGATCTTTTACCTCCTATTATGATGGTCTTATGTAGGTAGTGTCAGGCACTGTGAGGTCATGGATATCCAGACCATTTTGTGTCTGGAGGAGCACGTTGTAAGGAGTCCTACCCTTCCTTTGGCTCTTACATTCTTTCTTCCACCTCTTCTGCAAAGGACCCTGAGCCTTGGAAGATGTGATAGAGACATTTCAATGCTGAACACTCCTCTGTCACTTCTTCTCAGCACTATAGTGCCTTCTGAGTCATCCCAAGGTCACTGACATCTGAAAAGAGAAGCTTCTCCAACCAAAAGTTAGAATAGCATTAATATATGGGTATGAACATTAATAGAAGTGCTTACTGGGCAGTTTGTGAGCATAGTGTATACATTTAGCCAGACACCAGCAGATGTTACACCCCTAGGGCTCATAACTATCCCATCATAGGTTTTCAGTATCAAACATGCATTCCCTTTCATGGAGTGAGGCCTCCAGTCCAGTTAGAGAGTGATTGGTTTCCCTCATAACAAACATGCCACTATTGCACCCGTTGGCTCATTTGGCCTGGCTGGCCAAATTTAAGGCGTGCAGTATCCACTGTTGCATATCTTCACTGGTGATTTCTCTCTCTCCCATTGGACTGCATGCAGCATGGCTTTTTCTAGCTTTCTGTCAGCTGGTCTACAGAGAGGAGGTTTTCAACTCAGCTCTAGCTTGACTTCTCTGTGACCTTGCAGCCAAAGTACATGGGCTGCAAGGTTACTAAGAAACCCTGTTGGAGCTGAGCTGAAAACCTCCTCTGTGTAGACCAGCTGACAGAAAGCTAGAAAAAGCCATGCTGCATGCAGCACTATGGAAGAGAGAAATAATCAGTGGAGATGAACAACAGTGGACACTGAAAGCCTTAAATTTGGCCAGCCAAGCCAAATAAGCCAATGGGTGCAATAGTAACATATCTGTTATGGGGGAAACCAACTCTTCATTAACTGAATTGGAGGTCTGCTTCATGGGAGGAAATACATGCCTTGTACTGAAAACCTATGATGGGAGAGGTCATGAACCCTAGGGTGTAACACCTGCTGGTGTCTGGCTAACTGTAGACTATGCTGCCCAGTAAGCACTTCTATGAATACTCATACTCATATATTAATGCTACTCTCACTTTTGGGTTAGAGAAGCTTCTCTTTTCAGATGGCAGTGACCTCTGGGATGACTCAGAAGGCACTATGGTGCTGAGAAGAAGTGACAGGGAGTGTCAGCACTGAGACATCACTATCACACCCTCTAAGGCTCAGGGTTCATTGCAGAAGCAGTCACAGAAAGAATGTAAGAGCTAAAGGAAGTGTAGGACTGCTTAAAATGTAGTCTTCCAGTCACAAAATGGCCTGGATATCCATGACCTCACAATGTCTGGTACTACCTACACAGAACCCTCATAATAGGAGGAAAAGTTGATAACATTAAAATAAAAGAGAGACTACTTGAGAAGGGGAAGAGATACGATGGAGAGTGGATTTGTGAAAGGGAAAGTGGGGGAGGGGAGGGAATTATCATGGTTTATTGTCTATGATTACAGAAGTTGTCAAAAATAAGTTAAAAAAATTTTGTTAGCTGGGTGGTGTGGTGGCTCATGCCTTTAATGCCAGCATTTGGGAGACAGAGGTAGGAGGATCATCATGAGTGTGAGGCCACCCTGAATTCCAGATCAGCCTGAGCTAGAGTAAGACCCTACCTTGAAAAACTAATATATATATAGTTACTTATTTAATTATTTGAAAGAGGCAGACAGATAGAGAGGGTGAATATGGGTATGCCAGGGCCTTTTGCCACATGCACCACTTTGTGCATCTGCCTTTACTTGGGTACTGGGGAATTGAACCTGGGCCACCAGGCTTTGCAAACAAGCACTTTTAACTGCTGAGCCATCTCCCCAGCCCTTGCAGGTTGTATTTTTAACTTCCTGGCTAGATGTGAGCTCTGGTCCCCACTCATATCCTTGTTGGGTGTTGCTTTGAAAGCATAAAATCAATATGATTCCTGCAGGTCCCCTTCCCAGCATCTCGTCATTTTAACCCCTCCCCTCTTCCAGGGGGTCCTGAATGTCCTGTACAACCATAGCATACTGGTAAGGAAAACAAGAAATCTCTGGGAAAAGTTTCCCACTGATTCCAAGGCCGTGTTGTCTGTCTGTGCAGCGTGTTGCAGGCAGAGACAGGCTCGGTGCTCTAGCTCTGACAAGATCTAAGGTCTTCTGGCCTTTGTTGAGGGCAATCATTGTATGCAACACAACTTGCAGTAGACAAGCCAGACTCAGCCCAGGCACCCATCAATGCATGAAAGGATAAAGACTATATGGTTTATTTACGCAATGGAACTGCAGCCACAAAAGTGCACGAAGTCCTGTCATTTTCTACAACATAGGCAAACCTAGAGGATATATGGTGAGTGAAATAAACCCCAGCATAGAAAGACAGATGAGGTATGATCTAGGTTGTACATAGACTTTTTACAAAAGACTAACTCTCAGGAGCAGAGCTGGGGCAGGGTAAGAAAGCATTTTTGGGAGATGTTCATCAGAGGACAAAGAATTTTAGTTAGGGTGTTAGGGATGTTGCCAAGGGTAGAGGACTTGCCTAACATGTGTGAGATCTTGGGTTTGATCCCTAAGACTACAGGGAGAGAGAGAGAGAAACCCATATGCAATGCTATGACTGTAGTTCAGAGCAATGTGTCATATACTGGCCAACTGCTAAGCTAAAAGTAAGACAGCAAATACTATTGTGGTAAGGCCTATGCATCTGGAATTCGTTTGCAGTAGAAGGAGGCCATGACCTGCCCTTTCTTTCTCTCTCTCTCTCTCTCATAAATAAATAAATAATGTGTGTGTGTGTGTGTGTGTGTATTTGTTTTAAAACAATTTTGTTAAATAATACTTGGACAATAATTACAAAAGCTTTAAACAGTAATTCCAGGTCACGAAAAACAATTCCTTTAAAAAAAATTAAACCAGAAAAATATTACATCTTGATGCTTTATACAAAGGAATGATTTACTTTACATGCTCATCATTTGCAACATTAGCCTGCAAGATTGAAACCACTTCCTAGTAGGGCTCCAAGGCTGAGTGAACTCCACAGTGATATGCTTTTACATGAATCAGTAGGTCAAAGAAATCTAACTCTACAACAGCTCAAGATAAAATGAACCAACAGGCACTTTGGATCAGATGCTGTGACTCTTTCACAATGAAGCCTACTTGTTCACAGCTCTTTTATCAAAGGTAATCAACAAGTGAAAGCAATGTTCCTTTGACAAGATGTACAAACAGTATAGGTTCCAAACACTGCATTTGTAATACATACAAGACAGATCACATACATATATATATATATATATATTTTTTTTTAAAGTACATTTCTAAAGTGAAACCCTACCTTGAAAAAGAAGAACAAAATGTACATTTAAAAATAATAGCATTTATGGGCTGGAGAGATGGCTTAGCGGTTAAGCGCTTGCCTGTGAAGCCTAAGGACCCCGGTTCGAGGCTCGGTTCCCCAGGTCCCACGTTAGCCAGATGCACAAGGGGGCGCACGCGTCTGGAGTTCGTTTGCAGAGGCTGGAAGCCCTGGCGCGCCCATTCTCTCTCTCTCCCTCTATCTGTCTTTCTCTCTGTCTCTGTCGCTCTCAAATAAATAAATAAAAAAATTTTTTTAAAAAGTATTTAAAAAATAATAGCATTTAGGTCTGGCGATATAGCTCAGTGGTAGGGCAATGTAGGGTATGTGCAAGAACCTGGGTTCCATCCATAGCACTGAAAAAAATATATCTTATTTGTTCATTCAGGTTTCCCTAACTTGTTGCTACTAAGATCATTTCAGATATTTCTGTCCGTGAGAAGAGAGGCATGGAATAGGAAAGATGGCAGGTACCCAACCCACATCTGCTATTACCCCACCCCCAGCTCCACTCCTGGCTCTGACCACGGAATGACTCAGTAAAGCTACACTGAATCATGTACTTGAAAGTCAGAAGTCGGCTTGGCTGTGCTTCTGAACCCCAGAGCAGCAGCGTGCCCTAGACAATTGGCTGTGTGGTTGGCCTTCCCTCCCATGCTCAGAGAACCTTTGGGTCTTGCTCATAGCTTAGTTGGGCTTGACAAGCCATGTTCTGTTCCAAACAGCAGAATGGGAAGAGCACTGTGTTAGAAGTCAGACCCCTCTGCTGAATTGCTTGACTGTCACTTAAGCTGACTGCTTCTCCATTTTCTTATCTGGAAAATGGGGATACTGGGGCCTGCCCTTAGCCACTGCCTAGCTATTGGGAATATCAAATAAAAATACAAAATGTGTGCTGGAGAGATTCACTTGCTTGCAAAGATTGATGGCCTGGCCTTTGAGTCTCCAGTGCTTACATAAAGCCTAGCTATTGGGAGTATCAAATAAAAAGATAAAATGTAAAGATAGAAAACAAAAGGATGAGAAATGTATATAATGGACACAGAAAACATTGAGCTTCCTTGCAAAGATTGATGGCCTTGGGTTTGAGAACCAGTACCCATGTAAAGCCAGTTGCACAAAGTGGCCCATGCTTTTTTTTTTTGCCTGAAGGCCCTGGTGTATACATTCTCTCTCTCAAAATAAATAAATAAAATTAATATTTTAAAAAGCAAATATAGGGCTACAATGATGACTTGATGGTTAAGGCAGTTGACTCCAAAGCCTAGAGACCCAGGTTTGATTCCCCAGTACCTACATAAGGCAGATGCACAATGGGGCACATGCATCTGGAGTTCATTCCTTGCAGTAGCTAGAGCCCTGGCTCACTCATTCTTTCTCTATCTCTCAATCTCTTTGTATGTCTCATAAATAAATAAATAAAATATTGAAAAAAAAGAAAATATAAAGCTGGGTGTGGTGGTGCACACCTTTAATCCCAGCACTTGGGAGGCAGAGGTAGGAGGATTGCTATGAGTTCAAGGCCACCCTGTATTCACCCACATAGTGAATTCCAGGTCAGCCTGGGCGGGAGCAAGACCCTACCTTGAAAAAAAAAAAAAAAAAAAAAACCTATACATGTGTGTGTGTGCGTGTGTTTGTGTGTGTGTGTGTGTGTGTCTTAAAACTATGAAATAAAAGTGATTGGCTCTCTCTAGTGAGGGGCTTCATGGCTACAACAGGTGGCCTGGGAACTTTGACTCATGAAGGTGATCTTCATCCAGGAGAGGAACCAAATGACTAGCATACACAGGCTTAAGTCCTAAGTCCTAGTTGAATTTGAGCCAGTCTCCCTTCCCTCCGTTTGATCTTAGTGTGGACATAATGATTTCACAGCCTTTGGGAATTCTCATCCACAAGCACCAGGGAGCTGTCGGTCACCATGGCCCTTTCCTGTGGAACCTCCATATGAACTACTTAGGACAGACTAGAATTCTTGAGCTAAAGTTTTTCTCTTGTCAAGTATTGCTTACTGAAAATGAATTTTATCACCTGTGTACCCACATCCTCAGGACAAGTGATAGATAAACCCAAGGCAAAACTGCAAAGAAGCAAGGTTTGTCTGAAAGTCCCCTCCCTTCTGTTCAGGGATTAAAAAAAATTTTTTTTTTTAAAGCAAGGGCTGGAGAAATGACTTAGTAGTTAAGGCACTTGTCTGTGAAGCCTATGGACCCACCTTCGATTTCCTGGTATCACAGAAAACCAGATGCATAAGGTGGCACATTCGTCTGGGGTTTGTTCCTTGCAGTGGCTAGAGGCCCTGGTGAGCCCATTCTCTCTTTCATTCTCTATTTGCCTATTCCTCTTTCTTTCTCAAATAAATAAATTGTATATATATATATATATATATATATATATATATATATTTAATAGAAACAAGATCTCACTAGCTCTTGCTGGTCTAGAAATTGCAGTGTAGAACAGGCTGGTCTTGAATTTGTGGTGATCCTCCTGCCTCTGTCTACAGAATTATAGGCACACACCACCACACCCAGTTTTTTAGTTAAGGATTTTCTTTTGTATTTTAAATTTTTCAGGGCAAGCATGGTGGCACATACACCTTTAAACCCAGCACTCGGGAGGCAGAGGTAGGAGGATTGCCATAAATTCGAGGCCACCCTGAGACTACATACTGAATTCCAGATCAGCCTGGGCTAGAATAAGACCCTGTCTTGATAAACCCCCCCCAAAATTTTTTCATTGACAATTTTCACACATGCACATAATATATTTACAGTTAAGGATTTTCTTTAGGATCAGGCCCATGGCTGGAGAGATGCTCAGTGGGGAAAGTGCACGCCTGAGGACCTGAGTTTGATCCTCAGGGCCACATAGAAATGCAGGGTATGGTGGCTTGTGCTTCTAACCCTAGAGCTGGAGCTGAAGAGAGGCAGCTCCCTGGCTCACTGGCCAACTGGTCTAGTCTAATTGGTGAGATCCTGGCAAATAAGACATCCTGTCTCCAAAAAGGGCTGTGAAATTGGGTGTGGTGACTCAGCCCTTTAATCCCAGCACTGAGAAGCAGAGGCAAGAGGATCACTGTGTGTTCAAGGCCACCCTGAGACTACATAGTAAAATTCCAGGTTGGCCTGGCCTAGAGTGAAGCCCTACTTAAAAAAACAAAACTAAATAAAGAAGCAAAAAGGCTGTGAGCTGGTCGCTAAGGAGAGAGTTCAAAGAAATCAGTTGGTAAAGGGTTTGTTGTACAAGCCTGGGATCTGAGCTCAATTCCCAGAGTCCATGTAAAAATAACAGGCATGGTTGCTTGTAATCCTAGTGGAAGATCTCTCCAGGTTCAGTGAAAGACCCTGTCTCAAAAAATAAAATGGCAGCACTTGGGAGGCAGAGGTAGGTGGACCAACATGAGTTCAAGGCCACCCTGAGACTACATAGTGAGTTCCAGGTCAGCCTGGACTAGAGTGAGACCTTACGTCGGAAAACCAAAAAAAATTTTTAAATAAAAATGGGGGGCTAGAGAGGTGGCTGAGTGGCTAAGGCACTTGCCTGCAAAGCCAAAGGACCCAGGTTCAATTCCCCAAGACCCATGTAAGCCAGACACACAAGGTGGCACATGCATCTGGAGTTTATTTGCAGTGGCTAGAGGCCTTGGTGTACCCATTCTCTCTATCTGCCATTTTCTGTCTCTCTCTCTCTCTTTCAAATAAATAAATAAAATAATTTAAAAAATAAAAATAAAATAAAATAAAATAGGGGAGTAGCTGGGGAGATGGCTTAGCGGTTAAGGCATTTGACTACAAAGCCAAAGGAACTTGGTTCGATTTCCCAGAACCCATGTAAGCCAGATGCACAAGGGGGTGCATGTATCAGGAGTTCATTTGTAGTGACTGGAGGCCCTGGCATGCCCATTCTCTCTCTCCCTCTCTCTGTCTCTCTCTCTTTCTCTCAAATAAATAAAAATAAAGTTTAAAAAAAGCAAAACTAAAATAATATTAAATGGGGCTAGAGAAATGGGTCAGTGGGTAAAAGCACTTGCTTGCGTATCCTCCCCAGTATGCACCAGACCCAAAAAGTGATGCATGTGTCTGGCATTCATTTGCATTGGCAAGGGGCCCTGGTACACACACATGAATATAAACACATACAACAAATAAATAAATAGAAAACTAATTTTAAAAACCAATAATAAGATGGACAGTAATTAAGGAAAACTCCAGATCTCAACTTTTGGCCTGCTCATGCATGTACACACAGCACACATGTGCACACACAAACACACATGCATGCATAACATTTTAAAATGAGGGGTGAGGATTTAGCTCAGTGGATGAGGGTGGCCCTGGGTTTGGTCCTCAGCACCGAAAAAGAAAAAAGAGTATCTGATGAAGTGGAGATTGCAATTATTGATTAAAGAGAGATACTGATATTTAAAAAGGTTGTCTGTAGACTTATTTTTTCTCTCCTTTTTTCCACATTCCTTTTTCATAGCACTTTTTATTTCACTGAATGAAAAGTCAAACCCAAAAACCAAATAACACAGCTGAGAGAATAGATGATGGTTCTATAGAAGTGTTTTTTTTTTTTTCTCTCTCTCTCTCTAAATAATACTCCAGGTGGGCAGGTAGCTCCATGGTAGAGAGCTTGCCTAGTATGCTGGAGGCTCTGGGTTCAAGTTCCTTGTATGGCAATGAAAAAAATCAACCACAAACAAACACTAAGAATGTGGAAGTAGGGCTGGAGATATGGCTTAGCGGTTAAGCATTTGCCTGTGAAGCCTAAGGACCCTGGTTGGAGGCTTGATTCCCCAGGACCCACATTAGCCAGATGTATAAGGAGGCACATGTGTCTGGAGTTTGTTTGCAGTGGCTGGAGGCCCTGGCACGCCCATTCTCTCTCTCTGTCTGCCTCTTTCTCTCTCTGTCGTTCTCAAATAAATAAATTAAAAAGAAAGAGAATGTAGAAGTATGCAGCTTTGGAAATGGGTAGTAGAGGAGGCTGGACTGCCTTTAATCTGAATGCTAGAACAAGCTTGTATGCTATGAATGCCTTGATAAGAGGGAGTATAGTGAGGGTGTAGGAGAGGAGAGCTGTGGGGAAACTTTCTTAGAAGTCACTTTTAAATGGTTGTGACTAGATCATTGTTGGGGATATGAACAGGAAAGGTTATTTTGATGAAGTATCTCACAAAAATTTAGGATCAAGGTATAGTGGAGGCTGAAGGAAGGGCTGTCCTTTTCAAAAGTAGAAAGAACTTGGCTGTTTCAGCTATTTCCTAAGACTTGATGAAATAGCAAATCTAAGAGCAATGAACTAGACATCTGACAGAATAAGCATTTGAGCAAAGCATTCAGAGTGCCTTGTAACTTCCTTTAGTGCATGGAGTGAAATGCAAGAAGATTTGAAAAGCAAATTAAAGTGACTGTAGATTAAAGCCTTAAGACCTCTCAAGGTATGGCTGGGATCTTGCTTACTCCCCAGAAAAGAATTTCAAGATACATTATTATGAAACAGAGTTGGGATTATTCAGTAGAGTTAAAGAAATGTGCATAAATGTCATAAAAAGAAGAGTCTATAACTTTTGCAGTTATAATGCTTAAAGGATACGATTTATAGCCAGAGATTAGGTAAAGTTTAAAATTAAGTAGATAAATATGAATGGTGTGGTGGTTTGATTCAGGTGTCCCCATAAATTTAGGTGTTCTGAGTGCTAGGTTCCCAGCTGATGGAGATTTGAGAATTAATGCCTCTTGGATTCAGTGTAGTGTTGGGAGCAGGCTTTTGGGTGCTATTGCCTGCTTCCTCTTGCCTGTGTTTGGCATACTGTCCTGTTGCTGTTGTCCATCTGATGTTGGCCAGGAGGTGATGTCCACCCTCTGATCATGCCATCATTTTTCCCTGCCATCATGGAGCTTCCCCTCAAGTCTGTAAGCCATATTAAACCCTATTTTCCTCACAAGCTGTTCTTGGTCGGGTGTTTTTTGCCAGCAATGTGAACCTAACTGCAACAGTAAAGTTGGTACTGATAAGTGGTGTCATTGCTGTTAGAAACCTGACTGTGTGGCTTTTGGCCTTTTGGAACTGCTTTGCAGGAGGAATGTGAAAATTTTTGAAATCTTGGCTTAAGAGATGTTTTGCAGTGCTGTAAGTATAGCTTGATGGAGTATTCTGGTCAGAGTTGAAAGACCTGAATGCAGTAAGAACTAAGAACTTTGAGGTTTGGCTTATAAGGGTGAAAATGAGCTTTGCCTGGGCTGTGCTAGAAGCAGTTTGTGTGAGAGGCTTGCTGTTATGCCCTTGTTCTGAGAACTTGTACAGGGTTGCATTGCATACAAATGGGCTGGTAGAATTTCCTTTTGTAAATGAAATTGCAAGGTGGTTTATGAAGCTTATTGTTTGAGTTTAGGGATCAGAGAGGAATGCTTATCTGTTTAAATTCAAAGATTTCAGACGTTTTGTCCTTAAGAAAGCAGAGTCCACTCATTTTTAAATTTTTGGTTATTTTAAAATATAATTTATTTGGGCTGGAGAGATGGCTTAGCAGTTAAGGTGCTTGCCTGCAAAGCTAAAGGACCTTGGTTCAATTACTCAGGACCAACATAAGCCAGATGCTTAAGGTAGTGCATGTATCTGGAGTTCATTTGCAGTGGGTAGAAGCTCTGGTACACCCATTCTCTCTGTCTCTCTCTGCCTCTTTCCCTCTGTCAAATAAATAATAAAATATTTGTTCAAAAGAAATAAATTTAAATTATTTATATATGTATATATAATTTATTTATTGCAAGGAGACAGAGAAAGAGAGGGACAGATATAGAGAGAGAGAGAGAGAGAGAGAGAGAGGGAAATATGAAGGGCTATTAGGGCCTCTTGCAAATGAATTCCAGATACATGTGCCACTTTGTTTATCTGGCTATATGTGATTACTGGGATCAAACCTGGGCTGGCTGGCTTTACAAACAAGTGTCTTTAACCACTGAACAATCTCCCTAACCCCATTTTTTTTTTGTTGTTGTTATTTGTTTATTTCATTTTTCAAGGTAGGGTCTCCCTCTAGCCCAGGCTGACCCACAATTCACTATGTAGTCTCGGGGTTGCCTTGAACTCACAGTGATCCAGTTATGTTGAAGAAGTTCTTGTTTCTGTCAGTGAGAAATGTAAACCAGATTCCAGGATGAGTAACTTCTTTCCTTCCAATTTCCCTTCAATTATCACTGTCTTTCTACCCTTCCTCAGCACTACTACATAAAGTCCTTACTAAGAGAATGGTTAGTGGAGCCATGGGAGAAGGGCATGACCCTGGAATTACAGTTTGACCAGCATGCAACACCTGTCTAGGATAGCCACAGCTCTGACTCCAAAGAGGTATGTGGACTGCACCCAGCAGAGTGCTTGGGGTGGTTCTCAGGATCTAAAAGTGCAGATCTAAATCCTACCTAGGTAGTGGGACCTGGAGTCAAGGATTATTTTCAGGCCTTGAAATCAAACATGATTTGCCCCTTGTGGTTCTAGACTTACCTGAGCCCTTTCATCCCCTTGTCTGTTTTTCCTTTATGAAATGGGAATATCTATCCCATTCCTGTCTCAACACTGTACTTTGGAAGTATGTTTAATTTCACAGGTTTGTAACTGGAGTTAGTTAAGACTTTGGGGCCAACTTAAATGGAATGAATGTGCTTTGCAGGTAAGAAGGGTGAAGGTGTAGAATTCTATGGTTTGAATTAGAACCATTTGAACCAAAGTGTGCTGAAATTTAATTGCCATTATGGTGGTGTTTGGGGGTGGGACCGTTGTAAGAGACTGGAAAGTGGTTGGGCCATGTTGTTCTATAGGTGAATTTAGCACCATGATAAAGAGCATTTGGCATGTGAGCTCTCTCTGTCAGCCCTTGTACTTCTCACCAGGCATGATAAAGTGAGAGCGCCCTTGCCAGATTCTGGTTGGTACCTTGCCTTGAACCTCCCAGCTTGCAGAGCTTTGAGGCAATTGATTTCTTTTCTTTAAAAAAAAATATTTTAGCTGGGCGTGGTGGCACACGCCATTAATCCCAGCACTTGGGAGGCAGAGGTAGGAGGATTACGATGAGTTCAAGGACACCCTGAGACTACATAGAGAATTCCAGGTCAGCCTAGGCAAGTGAGACCCTACCTCAAGAAACCAAAAAAATCTCTCTTTTTCTCTTTCTCTCTGTCCATCTCTCTCTCTCTCTCTCTCTCTCTCTCTCTCTCTCTCTCTCTCTCTCTCTCTCTCTATCTATCTATCTGTCTGTATATGTTTGCAAGCAGAGAAAGAGATAGATAGAGGTTAAACAGACAGAAAGAATGAGCATTTTCAACCACTGCAAACAGTCTCCAGTCACTGCAAATGAACTCTAGATGCACATACCTCTTAGTGCATCTGGTTTTATGTGGACACTGGGGAACCGAACCCAGGTCATTAGGCTTTGCAGGTGAGTGCCTTAACCACTGAGCCCTCTCTCCAGACTCTGAATTTCTTTTCATCATAAATTACCTAACCTCTACTAGTCTGGTATAGCAGAACAAAATGGGGTAAAATGGTAATACTATCTTTTTGTTTTTGTTTTTGTTTTTTGTTTTTTGTTTTTCGAGGTAGGGTCTCACTCTAGCCTAGGCTGATCTGGAATTCACTATGGAGTCTCAGGGTGGCCTCGAACTCCTGGCAATCCTCCTACCTCTGCCTCCCAAGTACTGGGATTAAAGGCGTGTGCCACCACGCCCGGCTACTATCTTATTTTATAGATTGCTAATGCTTTAATAACTGGCTCCTCTTAAGTGTTTTTATTTTGTAGGGATTTCCACATAGTTTTACTGATCTCTCCTTCCAAATGATTGTTAGTTCTCAGTCTTCCCCTTCTGTTGCTTTTGCAGTGTTAAAATATTTGACCTTAAGTCAGGCTGGTGGTGCATGCCTTTAATCACAGCACTCAGGAGGCAGAGGTTACAGGATTGCAGTGAGTTTGAGACTAGCCTGAGACTACATATAGTGAGTGATTCCAGGTCAGCCAGGGCTACAGTGAGATCCTACCTCAAAAACAAACAAACAAAAACCACGTTGACCTTGTTTGGGGTTCTGCTTCCTTTGCTCTGTTCCGTTACTTCTGTCTACACATTCTCTCCCACCCCCATGTCAACCCCTCCCCACAGCCAAACTTCTAGATTACATGAATTTGTTCCCAGAGAAGTTTGTCCTCAGAGAAAGCATTTCCTACATTTTATCTAACACCACTGAAGTCACTAATTCAATTGATGAATAGCTATGGGATTTGGAGCAAAAACATACTGTTTCATTTGTATACTGCAAATGGAAAATAATGTATTTCACAGGTGTTTTCTTGACTAGAAATAATTTTCAGTCCAGTCGTACCTTAGCCACTCCTAATCCTGGAACCTTTTCATTCAACCATTGAGCTAAATATCCAACCCCAGTTATTCCTCTTTAGACACATGCATCAGGTGACATCCATCTGCCCACGTTACAGGCTCATCTCTATTCTACATCCTTCAGCCTCTAAATGTCAAAGAGCCTCAGAACTCAGATTGCTGGTATCTTCTGTCTATACTCATTTCCCTGTGAGTTTATGTTACTTCAGTGATTTAATTTTAACTTTATTTATTTATTTATTAGAGAGAGAGAGAGGTCACAACAGGGCCTCTAGCCATTGCAAATGAACTCCACACACATGTGCCACCTTGTACATCTGGCTTTTCACGGGTACTGGGGAGGGGAATCAAACCTGGGTCCTTTAGCTTTGCAGACAAGTGAGTAAACCACTAAGCTTTCTCTCTAGTCTGAATTTATTTTTTGTAACAGATCCCAAATTAGTATGTTCACCTGAATCTCTAATATGTGCTAAAAATGTGTATAAAAAGAAAAAAGAAAAGCAATTTGTTAGATAGGTTTGATTTAAAAGATCATGTGGGATCTGGGTGTGATAGCTCACACCTATTATCCTAGCACTCTGGAGGCTGAGGTAAGAGGAGCGTAGTGAGTTCAAGGCCAACATGGATTACAAAGTGAGTTCAAGTTCTGCTTGGGTTAAAGTGAGATCCCATCTCAAATAAACAAATGGAACATGTGTGTTTGGTGTGTTCTGTGTGTGAGAAGCCAGGAGTAGGAAGGCAGTAGGCTTAATAGATCCCAGTGGAAACCTGGAACTGAGAAAATAAAAATAAATTCTGTAGTGCTAGATCAGAATGGAAGATGAGTGTGAAGTCAAGGTTTGCAATGACACAGGTAGAAGCCAAGCATGTTAGTGCACACCTGTAATCCCAGCACTCAGGATGCTGGAGGATCGCAGACAGCATTGGCTAGGGAACAGGTTTGGACTATAGGATACCTTGTCTCAAAACAACAATAATAATAACAACAACAAAATACCCCAAAATCAAACAAACAAAAAAAAAAACCAACAAAATAACATAGGTAGACATAGAAATAAACATAGATATAAACATGTACATGTGAGTGAATGTATAAATATATCTACATATCTCTAAAGTCTGCCTTTTAAGAGAACCTTAAAGCAGTACATATTAATTGTAATGAGCTCATTTATTTGTACCCAGACATGGGTCTCTAAATTTCATTTTCCGGAAAAGAGAACAAGATAAATGGCTGATCTCAGCCTTCTGTGTATTTCTGGGTTGTGGAGGTACAGCACGAGCCTGGATCTTCTTCCTATGTAAGAAAGACGTGCACAGAGAATCATGGGGTCACGTCCGAGCGACACAGAGACCTCTTTGGCCATATAGGAAATGAACTGAGCCTCAAAATGAGTGATGATAACCATGGCTCATAACCCATTTAATAAAGTAGGAAATCACATGACTAAATATAAATGAACATAAGTGTCAAGGATGCGGTATTTGCAGGCTCAGATTGCCTTCTCACAGAGTATATATTCATTACAATGGAAAAGAGAGTAATTGGACTGTGGAGAAACCTGGCTGACCCCACCCAGACAGATGATCAAGGTTAACACTATCAACACAGACAACTATTAAAATCGTATGTCATCTATCCAAATGCAACAAGAACACAGCACGAATCCTGGTGTACCTACCAGAGGTGTTAGCCGAATATAATCACAATATAATATATATATATAATATAATATATATATATATATATATATATATAATCATCAGATAAACGAGTGGAAGAAGTACTACAAAAGAGCCTTCCTGTAACCTTCCAGAGTCAAGGTTATGAAAGTCAAGCAAAAACCAAGGATCTTTTCCAGACTGCATAAGAATAAGGACATGACAGCCACATGCAATGTGTATTTGTTGTTGTTTTATTTTTTTGAGGTAGAGTCTTACTCTAGCCCAGGCTGTCCTGGAATTCACTACGTAGACTCTGGGGTAGCCTCAAACTCACGGTGATTCTCCTACCTCTGCCTCCCAAGTACTGGGATTACGGGTGTGCACTACCACGCCCGGCATAATGTGTGCTTTTGCGAAGCCACATGAATGCAGTCTATATCTTCATGATGTCTATTATTAAAGAATGTTAATGAGATACTTGGGGAGCTGGGGATGAAATGATAATGTAATGAAGCTTGAGATGCAATAGAACTATTTTTCTCATTTTGAAAGTTGTATTGGAGTGACAGAACAATGTCATTGTAGGACATGCACATTAAAGAATTCAACAGTGATGGAGTATCTCAAGTGGTTCAGGCTGCTTGTAATGGTGCATGCCTGTAATCCCAGCTCTTGGAAGGCTGAGTCAAGAAGATCACTAGTTGAGAATACTCTGGACTACACAGTAAGTTCCAGACTTATCTGGGATACACAGCAAGATTTACTCTCAGAAAGCACATGGTTCAGGGGAGAAAAATCACACCTCTTCTGCAAGTTAGAAATTATTTCTAGAAAATGAATGTGTATATCCAGTTCTTGTCATCTGTACCACATTCACACAAGCCAAGCCATCATCATCTCTTGTATTAATGTTTCAATCCACCACACTTCATTTTCTGTCATGACTTCTGTGGGGCAGGCACTTGGAAAGGGCTCAGCTGGGTGGTTTTGGCTGGGGTGCTCATGCAGGTGCTGCCAGATGGCTGGAGCTAGAACTCAGAGGGAGCAGAGCTGTGCTTTCTTCTTGTGGTCTCTGGGCCTCTCTGTGAGACTTCTCCATGAGGAGCTAATTTAAGCTTTCTTATAGCATAGTATGCTGGCCAATCAGATTTACATTTTTTAAAATTTATCCCATTAATTTTTGTATATGTGGTGTGTATGTGTTTGGGTGCACATGTGGGGGTGGACATTCATATGTATATGTGTATGTGAAAGTCAGAAGTAGACATCAGGTGCCTTCCTCAATTGCTTTCTGACTTACTTAAATTGTGTTCCCTCTCTGGGTGTGGTGGTACACACCTATAATCCTAGAACTCGGGAGGCAGAGGTAGGAGGATCACCCTGAGTTTGAGGCCACCCTGAGACTACATAGTGAATTCCAGGTCAGCCTGGGCTAGAGTGAGACCTTACCTTAGAAAAAAAAAAATAAAGAATGAAGAAGTACACACTTGTGCAATAGTGGCACACAGCCGATGCAGGTAACCAACTACATTCACGGATTGAACATGAGACTTGCTCAGTGGAGAAGATGCCCTAGAACAGGAAACCAATAGGCTCCAAAGAGAACCTCCACTGTTTTTTAAGTAAGAGGAATGGACATACACATCAATAAATCTAATGACTAGGCTTATCCCCTTTAGTTCAAACTGCTCTCACTTTTGATTGGAGAATCTGTTCTATCTTACAGATACTGGGGAGGACCAGGATATGTCAGTAGAAAAGAGAGCTGACTGTCAACCATGAGATGGGTCACCTCCACCTCATCTGAGTGGTGTGCACGCCTTTAATCCCAGCACTTGGGAAACAGAGGTAGTTGGATTGCCATGAGTTCAAGGCTCCCCTGAGACTACCTAGTGAATTCCAGGTCAACCTGAGCTAGAGTGAGATCCTACCTCGAAAAACCAAAATGAAAGATTGTAAGAGCCTCACTGTATTCCCCCTTCCCCTGCAAAGACTGACTGAGGCCTTTTGGTCCTTGCAATGAGTAACAATAACCCCACCAAAGAAGACCTTCAGCAGAATTGAGGTAGGGGGAGGGAATCTATGAGTCTAAACCCCCTTTTTTCTGGCTTTTCGAGGAAGGATCTTGCTCTAGCCCAGGTTGACTTGTAATTAGTCTCAGGTTGACCTCAAACTCACAACAATCCTCCTAGCTCTGCCTTCTGAGGAGTGCTGGAGTACAACATTTTTATAAATAAATAAAATATTTGTGTGTGTGTGTGTGTGTGTGTGTGTGTGTGCACATA
The DNA here is from genome assembly GCF_020740685.1 of Jaculus jaculus. NCBI lineage: Eukaryota > Metazoa > Chordata > Mammalia > Rodentia > Dipodidae > Jaculus > Jaculus jaculus. The sequence continues at coordinate 52,725,572 of NC_059102.1, forward strand.
TGTGTATGGGGTCACCAGGGACTCTTGCTGCTGCACACATACACCAGATGCTTACCTTACTTTTTGCATCCAACTTTCCTGAGTGGCTTGGAAATTGAACCCAGCTGGCAAGCTTTGCAAGCAAGCTATTTTTAACTTCGAGCCATCTCTCCAATCCCCCACCTCACTTTTTTTGAGACAAGGTCTCGCATTGAACCTAGAGCTCATCAATTTGACTAGACAAGCTGCTTACAAAGTCCTAAGGATCCCCTTGTCTCTACCTTCCCAGTTCTATGATTGCAAGCAGACACCACCATACCTGGCTTTACATGGATGCAGGCAGTTAGAACTCAGGTCCTCATGCTGTGTGGCAGGCACTTTACCCAGTGATCCATCTCCTTAGTCCTAGTCATTTTTTTTTTTTTTAATGTGGCAGCTGTAGGTTTCCAAAATGAGTGATCTAGTGAACAAATCAGAAGCTGCATTGTATTTTTAATTTTTTTTAAGTGTCAAATTTGGTACTCTTTATTTAAAATTTAACACCAGTGATGTCCTCTGTTAGAACAGAACCAGAAGAGATGCAAATGGATCCGTCTTGAGGCCCCCCCCAAGTTTCCCAAGGAGCCTCCCCTGTCAGACTGCTTGAAGCTGTACACAATGACCAAGAATTTTTTTTTATTTACTTGACAGAAAAAGGGACAGAGAGCAAGTGAGAGAGAGAGCATCAGTTCTTCCAGTCACTGCAAACTCCAGACACATGCATCATCTTGTGCATCTGGCTTACATGGATCCTAGGGAACTGAACTTGGGTCCTTTGGCTTTGCAGGAAAGTGCCTCAACCACTAAGTCATCTCTCTAGCCTTTGCATTGCATTTTATATCCTAGCCTTGGAAGTCACACAACATTGCTTACATCATACTCAGTTTGGTCAAACAGTCACAATAGTCCACCTATTTTAGAAGTTGAATGGAGAAGTGTCCAAATCACCCACAAGAACAAAGGGACTGTAAGAAGGCCACATGTGGTAGCACTCTGTAGCAGTCACCTTGTCATTGCTGAAACAAAACACCAACCAAAAGCTGCTAATGGGAAGGAAAGGTTTTTGGCTGACTGTTTCAAGGGGAGGTTTTGTTTTGTTTTTTCATGGCAGGGAAAGCATGGCACGAGCAGGAAGCTGGCTCACATCCTCACATACCAGCTGGGAGGTAACAGCAAGAGTGAGCTTGTTATCAATACTCAGTAGAGTTAACTAATAAACTTGAAGGTCCACCCCAATAACATACCTCCTCCAGCAAGGCTCCACCTCCCAAAGGCTCCACCAGCTCAGGATTGACTATGAGGCTTAATCTCAAACACATGAGGCTATGTAGGGCATTTGGCATTTGTTGCAGTCAGGTTCACATTGCTAGTAGAAATCACCCAACCGGGTGGGATAGATGGCTTAGCGGTTAAGTGCTTGCCTGTGAACCCGGTTCGAGGCTTGATTCCCCAGGACCCATATTAGCCAAATGTACAAGGGGACGCACGCATCTGGAGTTAGTTTGCAGTGGCTGGAGGCCCTGGCGCACCCATTCTCTCTCTCTCACAATTTCTCTGTTGCTCTCAAATAAATAAATAAATAGAAATCACCCAACCAAGAGCAGCTTGTGGAGAAAAAAATGGTTTATTTTGGCTTACAGGCTCAAGCGAACACTCCACAATGGCAGGGAAAATGATGGCATGAGCAGAGAGTGGACATCACCTCTTGGCCAATATCAGATAGACAATAGGAACAGGAGACTGTGCCAAACACTGACAAGGGGAAAATGGCTATTATACCCATAAGCCTGCCCGCCCCCCTCCCCCCCCCCCCCCCCCCCCCGCACACCAATACAGGAGACGTTAATTCTCAAGTCTCCATCAGCTGGGAACCTAGCATTCAGAACACCTAAGTTTAATGGGGGGCACCTGAATCAAACCTCCACAAAGTTCAAACCACAACACCATCTTTAAACAATGCTATGTGTCCCTGTGGCATCTGGACACTCTGTATCTTCCTCAGTGTCCTGTTACTTCCTTGCTCTCTGCTCCAGACACACTGTTCTTTGGAACTCTAAACAACACTTTTCCCTCAGGGTTTTCTCACTGGCTCTTCTTCTCACTAGAACATTCTTCCTCCAGATATCTAAATGGCTTGTTCTCGGGTCTTGAATTGTTAGCTTCTCTGACAAGCTTTCCTTTCATCTACTTAGGATAGCCATAGCCCTGTTCTCACCCCACGCTCTTTCCCTGCTGGGTTTGCTTCTGTGGCACCTCTGAACACCTGCCATTTTCTACACTTATATGTTTGCTTCTTTTTTTTCTCTACACAATGTAATGTTAGCTCCATGGCAACAAGAACTTCATCTCTTTTGCTCAAGGTTGTATGTTGGTTGTGGTGCTGGAAATCAAAGCCAGAGCTGAGTGCCCATTAAACAAGCACTCTACTACTGAGTTACAACTCCAGCCTTTTTACAGGATTGGGACTGATATCCTTAGCTAATAGCCACCGAGGATCTGAGCTTTACCAACAGTGAGCTTAGAAATAAATCCTTTCCACAGTGTGGTTGGAGTACCCAGCCACTATCATGACCATAGCATTGTGTGAGACCCTGAGCCAGTGGCATCTAGCTGAGCTGTGCCCAGATTCCCAAGGCACAAAAGTATGAGATCATAAATATCTTTTTTTTTTTTTTTTTTAATTAAGAGAGAGAGAATAGGTGGTGGGTCTCAGCCATTACAATCAAACTCCAGAAGCATGTGCCACCTAGTGGGCATGCGTGACCTTGCTCTTGCCTCACCTTTGTGCATCTGGCTTACATGGGATCTGGAGCATTGAACATGGGTTCTTAGGTTTCACAGGCTAAGCCATCTCTCCAGCCCAATATTATTATTATTATTTTTATTTTTATTTTTTTGGTTTTTTGAGGTAGGGTCTCACTCTGGTCCAGGCTGACCTGGAATTAACTCTGTCATGTCAGGGTGGCCTTGAACTCATAGCAATCCTCCTACTTCTGCCTCCCGAGTGCTGGGATTAAAGGTGTGCACCACCAAGCCCAGCTCAATATCATTATTTTAAGCTGGTAAATTTTGGAGTACTTTGTTAAATTTTAATAGATAGCTAATACAATCTTTGTATCAGATTGTTACAATAACTGTCCCCAATGAATTTTTCTCTCTTTCTTTCACCCTCCCCAACACACTTCCTGTGGCTTGGCCATGTGACTTGCTTTGCCCAATAGAGTATCACAATGAATGAGGTGAAAAGAGGTGTGAAGAATGTTTGCACATTGAAACAATGCTCTCCAGGAATCCATGCCTCCTCTCCTTCTCCAATCTGCAAGGACACTGAAGGGCAAGTGGAGAAAAACCCAGTTCTCTACATTGTCCCAGCCACCCAGCTCTTAGAACCCCATGAGTGAGCCATGAGAAACTGGAGGAGGAACCTGCACAACTGAGTTAGGAAATTAGTCACATTGTGCTAAACCAGTAAGGAGCAGGCTTGAACCCAGTGGGAAATGGATGCACCCTCCCTTACTTCTGAGTGTCTTTTCTGATCTCTTTGCTAAATTGCAATCCTAAACATGGCTTCCCAGACCGTGAACCTTCTATCCTTCATTCTTACTTACCTAACTCATGGTGGTAGCCAATACACACACACACACACACACACACACACACACACACACACACACACTCCCTGGAACATCTATCATATTCTGTAGGCTTGCTGCAACAGACTGCCTCAAACAGGGAGGGGTGGAACTTAAAACAGTAGAAAGTTATTCTCTCACAGTTATGGAGGCTCTGGGCCAAAGTCAAGGTATCAGCAGAATTGTCCTCTCTCAAGGACTCCAAGGGAAAACAGTCTGGTGTCTTTTTTCTGGGCTTCTGGTATTGCTAGGGGCCTTTGGTGGTGTTCTTTGGTTTGCAGATGTTTAACTCCAGTCTCTGCCTCTGTTGTCACGTCCTGCTCTCCAGTCTTCACACACACCAGGTTAAGAAATTGACTGTACTCTAATATGACCTTACCTACCTTAGTTAATTATGTTCCTAGCAACCCTTCTTCCAAATAAGGTCATGTTCTGAGGTACTGGGACCTAGGACCATATCTCCACATATCTTTTTTTATTTTTCGAGGTAGGGTCTCACTCTAGATCAGGCTGACCTGAAATTCACTATGTCATCTCAGGGTGGCCTCGAACTCATGGCAATCCTCCTACCTCTGCCTTCCAAATGCTGGGATTAAAGGTGTGCGCCACCATGCCTGGCTTCTCCACATATCTTAAGAGGAGATACAGTTCAACCCATCATGCTTGTAGTCCTCACTCCCCAATATACATTCTAGAGCACTTAAACATACCAATCTTTAATGCAACGAAACAGTAATTCATAGTATTTAATCAGCAGACATTTATTGAATGCCCACTATGTGCAGAGCACTTATTTGATTCAAATGAACCTGTATAAACATTTGGTCATGTGTAGTTATGGAACCCTTAAAATAAGAAAAAATAGGATCTGCATTACTTTTGAACTCTGCCTTACCAATGGAGCAATTCAAGCAGTGAAACAAAGACCCACACAAATGCCTGTGTGTGGTGAAATGACTGTGCGGGCACGGTTGCCAGGACACTTCCCACTCTGGCAGTCACTCAGTCATTTGTAATCAACAACCTTGAGCAAAGCCAAAGATGGTCTGTGTTTTGTGGGCCTGGTAATGTGACCATACACTCAGCTTCTCCCTATCTCATGGCAGGACAGGATTTCTTTCCTCCCTCCCTTCTTCCCTCCCTCCTTCTCTTTTTCTTTCTTTCTCTAAATTTCCAAAGATTTGTTTTCAAGTGTATTTGGGGGCCGGGACCTCAAATGTTCCCAGCTTTGGAGATTAGAAGCGATTTTCCACGGCTTCAGTTTCTCTAGTGTTGCGTAACTTGTACTTGTCCAGACCTCTTCATTCTTTCATTAGCTCTGTGTGTTGTTTACTGAGTCCTTTCCTTTGCTTTCCTTGGGTTATTCTGAAGTCCTTTTTCTAGCGACGTGAATTGAATGCTTAACTTATCTTTATTGTTTCTTACATGGTAATAAATAAGTATGAGCTCCTAATTTTCTTTTTAAGTACAGAGCTGCCTGCCTATTGAAGTCTTCTTACCTAGCAATCCAGTTCAACTTGTCTTCCTGAGCAAGTAAGTCTCTCTTGCCATCCCTCTCTGAAATAATTTCTACTAGGAAGTTGGCAATCTTTTTTTTTTAATTTTTATTTATTTATTTGAGAGTGACAGATACAGAGAGAAGGACAGATAGAGGGAGAGCGAGAGAATGGGCGTGCCAGGGCTTCCAGCCTCTGCAAACGAACTCCAGACACGTGCGCCCCCTTGTGCATCTGGCTAACGTGGGACCTGGGGAACCGAGCCTCGAACCGGGGTCCTTAGGCTTCACAGGCAAGCGTTTAACCGCTAAGCCATCTCTCCACCCCAAGAAGTTGGCAATCTTTGAGGAAGACTTTTTTTTTTTTCAGTACCTTTCTACCTTCTACATATCCCAACATAAAAAAAAACAATATTAAATACACAATGAGCAACCTTCAGTGACCAGTTTCCCCACAAACAATTTACACAATTTTAACAACTCCGTGCTAGTCTCCCATCTCCATTTTACAGCTAAAACACTATTCAAATATTTGTCTTCTATTTCTGTTCTTGGAATGTGTCAGACTTTGAGTTAGGGTCTGTGCCATTCTTCTCTCCATATTCCAATTCAGTTGCCAGAGCAAATGCCAACCCTGGTGCATTACTGTCACCAGATCTAAAAAGCAGCCCTCCACACTCACAGTTCTGTTTTTTTTTTTTTTTTCCACAGCACTACTTGTTTGTTTTCTTCCTTATCTGCCTGGGCCACTAGACTTTAAACCCAAAGAACAGAAACTTTGTTTTGTGCAGCACAGCATTGTGGGAGGCCCCTGAAAACAGTGACGTGCACACAGTAGACAATTCGTATTTTATGTCATGGATGCATTTCTGAAGGCAAATAGCCCTAAGGAAACAGCAGCAGCTACTTTTGATTTTGAAAGTGGGTCCTGGGAGATCAGAAACACCTCTCATTAGGTTGTTCACTTCAAGTACTTTATTCGAAGAAAACTGCAAGGAAGAGGGGTTTATTGATCTTACAAGTGAGAGGAACCAGGCAGTCATGACAGAGGAAGATGAGGGGTGGGTGGAGGAGGAAGGAAGGAAGGAGGTGAAGGAAAGATGGGTGGAAAAGGAAGGCTTCAGGGCCGAGGGGAGGGGCTGGTCTTGCCAAGAGTGCTCAGGGTAGGGCGCGGTGTAAGCAGCTGGGACTGGGCCGGACTGGACCTGGAATGGCCAAGGGGTTAGGGCTGAGAATGGAGCGGGGCAAGGAGATAACAGAGCCCCTCAGCCTAGAGTCACCAAGGGACGACTAGAGGGGGCGCTCAGGGGTTGTCCAGAGTGAAGGGAGGCGGGCGCAGCGCAGACAGGAGCGGGGTCCCGGAGGGTCTGAGGACGCAGACAGGCTCGGGGTGGGGACGCGGGGTCCCGGAGGGTCTGGGGGCGCCGACAGGCGCGGGGTGGGGACGCGGGGTCGCGGAGAGGCTGGAGGCGCGGGCTCGCCGGGTCCCCGCGGTGCGCTGCTAGCGCGAGCTGGGCCGGGCCTGGCGCTGGGGAAGGGGCGCGCCAGGGTCGCCGGGGGGCGGGCGCAGCGGCGGGCGGGGCGGCCGGGGCCAAGGCTGACTTCCGGGAGAGGCTGGGCTCCGGGGCCACCGCCCGCTCTCAGCGCTGCCAGCCAGTCGGCACGGGGCCGCGGAGCCCGAGAACGCGCAGGCCAGGCCGAAGTCCGGGTGTCGGCGCCGCGCCGTCTCCGTCCGCGGCCATGGGGGCGTCCGCGCGGCTGCTGCGCGCCGTGATCATGGGGGCCCCGGGCTCGGGCAAGGGCACGGTGTCGTCGCGCATTACCAAGCACTTCGAGCTGAAGCACCTCTCCAGCGGGGACCTGCTCCGCCAGAACATGCTGCAGGGCACAGGTGGGCGCGGAGGCCGGGGCTGGCCGTGCGTGCGCGGCGGGAGCTGCGGGTTCTAGGATGCGAGCGCCGGGTTCCCACCCGGCCAAAGACCTCGGGCTGCGGTGCCCCGAAACCTCCGGCCTCTGTGGGCCGCTTAGGGTAGATGTTGGGGGGAAGGCACTAGGAAGTCTGGACACGCTCTGAGCTCTAGGAAAGCGCTTGGCTTTGTTTGAGAGGCGCATCTAGCCTCGGCAGCAGCTGTTGCCCAGGGTCCGGCAGCCGGGCTGCGGCTTACCCCTCGCGTCCTTGTATGGAAAGCAGGCGTTCGCCCAGCCAGGGCTTGCGTTCTTTTCTTTCCATCCCTACCCTCAGCTTTAGTTAAGCTCTACGGAATCTCGTAGCTGTGACCTTTCTCCAATTATCGCAAGGCCGAGTGTTATAGATTGTCCTTGCAGTCACAAAACTGGCCTAGGTTTTGATACCTCCAGAGAGTTCTTAGGCGCGAAAGCTACCCTTGTGCGTGGTTATGCAAAAGATGGTTTTGTTTCTCCTGCCAAATGAGATCTTATAACTCAGTAGTCAACAAACCATACGCTTTACAATGGGTGAATTTATGGTATGAATTGTTGTTGTTGTTGTTGGTTTTCGAGGTAGGGTCTCACGCTAGTCCAGGCTGATCTGTAGTCCCAGGGTGGCCTCGAACTCACTGGCGATCCTCCTACCTCTGCCTCCTAATGGCTGGGACTGAAGGCATGCACCAACACAGCCGCCCTGGTATGAAAATTCTATTTGAAGGTCATTTTGAGTTTCTTTAATTTTTAATTTTGGAGATAGGTTAGCCCAGGTTAACCTTGAACTCCTGCTGCACCCTCCCGAGAGAGCTGTGCAAGGACTGCAGGCTTGCACCAACCACCTGCTGCTAACAAGGATTTTTTTTTTTTTTTTTTTTGCAAGCAGAGAGAAATAAAGAGACAAAGTATGGGGGCTCCAGGTCCTCCAGCCACTGCAAAGGAAAGATGCCTGTGCCACTTTTGTGTTTATGGCTTTATGTGGGTACTGAGGAATTGAACTCAGGTCGTTAAGCTTTTTAGACAAGCACCTTAACCACTGAGCGATCTCTCTAGACCCTAACAAGGCTTTTTTTAAAAAAAACATCAGAAATTTTTTTCCCTCAAAAATGTTGGCCTTGCCTTCCAAAACACAGCCTATTTTGAAATTCATTTCAAGCCCAATTACATAGAAATGATGCTTGCATAAAGTAAAAAAAAAAAAAGAAAAAAGAAGAAGAAGGCTGAGCTTGTGGCTCCATTGGTATACTTACCTAGCTTTCAGTTCCATCCCGGCACTCTATAGACCAGGCCTGGCGGCGCAGGTCTGTAACCCAGCGCTCAGAAAGAGCAAGCAAGGTGAGCTGAAGCCAAGGTCATCCTTGACTACACAGTAAGCTTGAGGAAGGAAGGGAGCGGAGAGGAGAGAAAAGAAAGTGGCTTGGATTGAGAGATAGGATAGAAGAGCATAAAATAAAAAGCAAAACTCTCCCTGCCTCAGTCTCATTCTTCACGGAAGAACAGTGTGTTTCGGTCTGGAAGTGTTTACCTGTATAGAAGCATACATGTATAACCTCTATGTAACATCCAAGGAATATTTGATCTGCCTCAGTATGCGTTCACTCTGTGTCTGGGATGTGGTTCCACACAAAGACGTAAATCCATGCCCTTATGTTTGCATACACACCTATTTGCTGAACGTACCATGATCTAGTTAATCATTCTCCTTCCCCTTGATGGTCTTCTAGGCATTTACAGGCAGCAAGGTTTTTGTTGCTGTTTATTTGTTTGTCTAAAAATATAAACGTTTGCCAGGTGTGCACACCTTTAATCCCAGCACTCAGAAAGCCAAGGTAGGATTGCTGTGAGTTTGAGGCCAGTCTGAGACTACATAGTGACCTCCAGGTCAGCCTGGACTAAAGCTACACTCTACCTTAAAAAAAATACATTCAAACGGGGGGAAAATCAACCCAGTGTTTTATTTTTTTTTAAATGTGAGAAAGTGAGAGTGGAAGTGAGTGAGCAAGAGAGATAATTGGTGAGCCAGAGCCTGCAGCCCCTGTAATCAAACTCCAGACACGTGTGCCACCCAGTGCACATGTGCGAGCTGGTGCACCTGCATCACCTTGCATCTGGCTTATGTGAGACCTGGAGAGTGGAACATGGGTCCATAGGCTTCGCAGGCAAGTGCTTAGCCACGAAGCCATCTCTCCAACCTAGTATTTTTGATTATCTTTTGGAGTTCTTTTTTTTTTTTCAAGGTAGGGTTTTGCCGCAGCCCAGGCTGACCTAGAATTCACTATGTAGTCTCAAGGTGGCCTCAAACTCAACAGCAATCCTGTATCTCTGCCTACTGAGTGCTGGGATTAAAAGCGTGTACCACCAACCCTGTTATCTTTTGGAGTTCTTTAGTTCAGTATCCAGCATCTCTGCAGTTACATTTTTCATTCTCTTCTAATGTTACCCTTAAAAAATTATAAAGTTGTATTAATTAAACTTTATCAAAAGATTCAGGCTGGGCTTGGTGGCATAGGCCTTTAATCTCAGCACTAGGCAGGCCGAGGTAGGAGGATCACTGTGAGTTTGAGGCCAGCCTGAAACTACATAGTGAATTCCAGGTCAACCTTGCCTTGAAAAACAAGGAAAAAAAGGGGATGCTGGAGAGATGATTTAGCAGTTAAGGCGTTTGCCAGATGAATAAGATGGCGAATGTATCTGCAGTTAGTTTGCAGTGGCTGGAGGTCCTAGTACACCCATTCTTTCTCTATCTGCCTCTTTCTCCCTCTCTCTCTCTCTCAAACAAATAAATAAAATATTAAAAAAGAAATAAATAGCAAAAGAGATTCAGCTGATTCTTGCCATATGCTCTTAATGCAAGAGTTAGGTATGGTAAACAGCCCCTGGTCCCAAACTCCAAGATTCACTGATATGAGGATACAAAGTTCAGAGTACAGAAGAACAAACTCCTGCAGAGATAACCTTACACTGAGCAGCTACACCTAACTGTGGGAGGGAAAGAGTATTCATTAACCTAGAAAAACACAAACTTTTTTTGCAGTTTTTTTTTTTTTTTTTTTTTAATGAGATAGGGTCTCACTGTAGCCCAGGTTGACCTGGAACTCACTCTGTAGTCCCAGGCTGGCCTCTAACTCACCAGTGATCTCCTGCCTCTCCAGTACTGCGGTTAAAATCATGCCACCACACCCAGCTACAAAACATTTTTTAAGAATAAGGGCTGGAGAGATGGCTTAGCGGATAAGCGCTTGCCTGTGAAGCCTAAGGACCCCGGTTCAAGGCTCGGTTCCCCAGGTCCCACGTTAGCCAGATGCACAAGGGGGCACACGCGTCTGGAGTTCGTTTGCAGAGGCTGGAAGCCCTAGTGCGCCCATTCTCTCTCTCTCCCTTCATCTGTCTTTCTCTCTGTGTCTGTCGCTCTCAAATAAATAAATAAAGAAAGAAAGAAAGAAAGAAAGAAAGAAAGAAAGAAAGAAAGAAAGAATAAATGAAGGGCTGGAGAGGTGTCTTAGAGGTTAAGGCACTTGCCTGTGAAGCCTAAGGACCTAGGTTCGATTCCCCAGAACCATATACCACTTTATGTAATCTGACTTTATATGGGTACTGGGGACTCAAACCCAGGCCATCAGTTTTGCAGGCAAGTTACTTTTAATTGCTGGACCATCTCCCCAGTCTTTACTTGTTTATTCTTTTTTTTTTTTTTTCTGAGGTAGGGTCTCACTCTAGCCCAGACTGACCTGGAATTCACTATGTATTCTTAGGGTGGCCTTGAACTCACAGTGATCCTCCTACCACTGCCTCCTGGGTGCTGGGATTAAAGGTGTATGCCACCATGCCTGGATTGTTTATTCTTTTAAAAGATATTTTATTTATGTATTTGAGGTGGGGGGGGAAGAGTGGCAATGGGTATGCCAGGGCCTCTAGCTAGATGCTTGCCCCACCTTATGAATCTGGCTTTTCATGGGCACTAGAGAATCAAACCTGAGTCCTTTGGCTTTTCAGGCTAGTGCCTTAACCTCTAAGCCATCTCTCTAGCCTTCACCCTGCCCTTTAAGGTAGGATTACACTCTAGCTCAGGCTGACCTGGAATTCACTATGTAGTCTCAGGCTGGCCTCAAACTCATGGCACCATCACCCTTGGTTCAACCCCTACTTGTTTATTCTTAACAATCCCTGGAGTCAGGCTGTCTTCTTCTCTGGAGCTTCCGAACATGAACAGTCTTAAAGGAGAGGGGAAGAACACAAAGATATTCAGCAGTGCAATCTGGAGTTCTTATGGGCAATTGTTTTTAAGAAGGGACAAAATGAGCTGGGCGTGGTGGCACATGCCTTTAATTCCAGCACTCAGGAGGCTGAGGTAGGAGGATCACCATGAGTTCAAGGCCACCCTGAGACTACATAGTGAATTCCAGGTCAGCCTAGGCTCGAGTGAGACCCTACACCCCCCCTCAAAAAAAAAGAAAAAGGGAGGGAAGGAGAGGGGGGAAGGGAAAAAACTAAGAAAGAGAGGAAGAAAGATTGATTCTCCTTCTCCTGATGTGAATCTTCAATTTTGTCTCTAATAGCTGATGGGTCACCTGTTAGAGGCACTTGTTTGTTAGCCCTGATAGCCCAAGCTCAATTCCCCAGGACCCATATAAAGCCAGATGCAGAGTGGCACATGCATCTGGAGTTCATTTGCAATGGCAGGAAGCCCTGGCACACCTATTCCTCCTTTCTCACTCTCTTTTTCTCTGTCCTTGCAAATAAATAATTTATAAAAGGAGGTCATGAGGGCTGGAGAGATGGCTTAGCAGTTAAGCGCTTGCCTGTGAAACCTAAGGACCCCGGTTTAAGGCTCAATTCGCCAGGACCCACGTTAGCCAGATGCACAAGGGGGCACAAGCATCTGGAGTTCATTTGCAGTGGCTGGAGGCCCTGATGCGCCCATATATATTCTCCCCCCCCCTCTCTCTCTCTATATATATATATATCTGCTTCTTTCTCTTTGTGTCTGTCTCTCTCAAATAAATAAATAAAAGTAAAACAAAATTTTTTTTTAAAAAGGAGGTCATGAGAAAACTCTTTGTGGGGTCCTAGTTCAAGGCACACTGGGAAAAGTTCCAGAGCTCTCTGGGATGTCCTAGCCAGCTCCCCTAGGGATGGTCCCCTCTGTGCCTGGTTCATCCAGCTGGTGCCTGAAGCCCAGAAGAGGCTGATCCTGGGTGGCAGGTCAGTTGGTGCAGCTCTTCAAAGGGCAATTCTTTAACAAGAATAGAAAATGAAGTTTAGGGAGGTATGAGATTATTATATAGTTAATAATCTATTAATTACCACAGATGGTAGTAACCTATAATTGTAAAGTGTTTTTATAGAATAGTATCTAGCACAGTACTGTATGTCAGGATGAAATATATTCTCAATAAATATTTGTGAATGGGTTGGATATTTCCCACAGAATCAGAGCCAAAAAGATATAATCTTCAAAAACATACTATTTCTTGTTTTCTGATATTATTTCATATTTATTATAAAGAAAAATGTTACAAGAATACAAAAAAAAAGAGAATTGAGGTCCTATATAAGTCTGCCTCACCACACCAAGATTATTAACCCCTTTTTAAAAAAACTTTTTTATTTTTTATTTTTTTGACAAAGAGGGGGAGAGAGAGAAAAAAAAAATGAATGGGCATGCCAGGGCCTCCAGCCACTGCAAACGAACTCCAGATGCGTGCACCCCCCTGTGCATCTGGCTAATGTGGGTCCTCGGGAATTGAACCTGGGTCCTTTGGCTTTGCAGGCAAACGCCTTAACTGCTACGCTATCCTTCCAGCCCTATAATTAACTCTTTTGAAACAGGGCATTAGGGATTCAGGAATAAAGTCCTTGAACCCCAGACTTTAGGTTCATGTCTTGCCCCCAGTTATTAGTATGATAAATGTCTCTGAAAATCATGACCCAACATGTAACTCTGACATTCTTTCCGCCCCCTCTTCCGCAAGATTTCCCTGAGCCATGTTGGGTTCATTTTTGGTCTGCTTCAGTGCTGAGGTGTTGGGGGCCTCTGAGGCTCTGGCTCTCTGATTTGGTAGGAGTTGATTTTTCTCTGCATTGATCTCCTTCCCCTTTGTGCTGGTATCCAGTTCACAGGAAAACATCACCCTTGCTTATTTCGCCAGTTGTCCTTAGTTTCAGTTGGGCCCCTTCTGAGGTATGCTGGGGCAGCTCTCTCCTTAGGATCTGCATCTATCTGGAAAAGAGAAGCAGATTCTCCAACGGAGAGTAAGTTAGCACCCAGAAAATTGAGATAACACTTACTTTTTTGATAGACAGTTTGATAGGTGTAGGCCCTCTTATACCCCGTGATTGATGGTAGCTTGATATTGGAGAGTGGGCTTGTGTTTGGGTATGGTTCTGACTTGTTTCCCAGCTCCAGCTAAGGGTCTAGTACCACTGAGTGGATCAGTTAGCCAAATCAAGAGCAATTGATTCCTCACCATGGCTGCGTACCACTATTGCACTTGTGTGGGTATCACGTCCGGTTAATTGTTGCTACTTAGGTTAAACAATGTGTTGCTTGGACAGATCTTGGTCACTTCCCCCAGTCGCCTATGTAGCGCCTTCTGGCACTAGACACGCTGACTGTCTGGGGACTGACTCTCTCCTGGCTTCCAGCCATGTCATTCCATTTTACGTGTCAGCTGCGTATGGAGTCTTCAGCAATAGGGTCTTACCACTGGCCTTTGGTGGGTCATCAATTACTCTGACAGAAGTCTGTCATTGTTTTGGGAAACCTTGTAGGTTTCTCTGATCAAAAGCTCATTGTGGATTGTAGGCCCAAGCTGGAAGTGGGGGTTACAGGTCAGTGTCCACTAAGAAATTGAGGAAAAAGATAACTAATATACAAGAGTTTGATTTCTAACCAAAGAATTGGATAAAATAAGACTGAGAAGGATAATTATTAAATTATTATATTTATTGAGGGAAGTATAGAATCAGGGGAAGGAAAATGAATACATCTATGCCACCAAGTGAAGTTGCCCTCCCCTGGTAAACATATTTATAACCTTATGGTGGTGGGCCCTACCCTGTGGCTTGGGTGAGCCAGAGAAACAGCTGATAGGTCTGGGCTAGGGGCTGTCTCAAGAAGAGTCTAGCCATGACACCAAGTTCTGGGGGCTGAACTTGACCAACCACAATGTTAGGATTAAGTCCTAGAAAAGAAGACCGACCTCCCAGAAGAGGTCCAGGTTGTTTGTAGAAAAACAGATCAAGGCCAGGTATGGTGACACATGCCTTTAATTCCAGGCCAGGCAGAAGGAGGAGGATCACTATGAGTTCAAGGCCACCTTGAGACTAAATAGTGAATTTCAGGTCAGTCTGGGCTAGAGAGAAACCCTACCTTGGAAAAACCACCACCATCAACAACAAAAACTGATCTAGGGAAGAGATAAGTAGTCAAATCATACTTTCATACTTTGCTGTCTAGCGAAGTGGAGACTGCAAGGTATCCTGTCACTCTGACTGCCTAACAAAGCTACCTGACTCCTCACTTTGCTCTCCATTATTCTTTATTTTTCTCTTTTAATCTTCTCTTGCTTTTTTGTTCTCTGTTGTATTTCTGTGTATTTGTAAAATTATTATATTTGGGATACTTTTAATTTTTTATTATTTAAAAATATTTATTTTATTTCTTTGAGAGATAGAAAAAGTCAGAGAGAGAGAGGGAGAGAATAGGTATGCCAGGGCCTTCAGCAACTGTACATGAACTCCAGATACATGCACCCCCTTGTGCATCTGGCTCACATGAGTCCTGGGGAATTGATCCTGCGTCCTTTGGCTTCCCAGACAAACACCTTAACTGCTGAGCCATTTCTCCACCCCTGGCATATTTTTAAATTCTCATTGATTGTGAGCATATTTGCACATCATTAAGCAGCCTGAGATTTAATTTCATCAAGGTTAAGGTTGCACAATCAATTTTAACATTTTTCCTATGATTGGCTATTTATTTATTTGCAGTGTCTGAGATTGAATCAACAGCCATTTACATTCCAGGCAAGCTCTGTAATCAGCTTGGGCTCTGGACTCCTATTTCTGGCATTTATGGTATTGGTCAACTTTGCTACAATGAGTATTTTATGTACCTGAATAGCTGGAAAGATCTTTGCTTATTTTCCTTGAAGTAAATTCCTAGTCTGGAATTTCTAGGAATGATCTATCATCTCACAAGTGTGGCTGTGTTTCACAAGTCCTGTCTATATTGTATAGCTAAAGCTAAACATCCCAGACTTAAGTGTGTGCAGAGAGAGGGCATGTACTCCTTCCAGAAGCAAGCACTTTACTGTCCTCATCTCTAAATTTGGTTCAAAGTACAAGCCATGAAGGTTATTCATTTACTTACTGAATTTGGATTTTCGAAGTCACCTTTCATTGTAGCCCACACTGACCTCAAATTCATGGTAACTAACCCTCCGCCTCCTGAGTGCCAGGATTAAAGGCGTGAGCCCCCATACCTGGTGCAGCAAACAAACATCTCAGGAGATCCAATAAGGACACTGGAAAGCCTAGGAAACTTGCTGACAGGAGCATCGCTGGAGACCCCAGATCACTGCTAGACCCTGGTACAGTCTGACCCTCTCATTCCTCTTCTGAGCAAGCTGAGTTCTTAGGAGGTTTGCAAGTTCACTCAGTGATAAACAGGCTTCACATGCTCACCTAGGTAGCAGGTCTCCTGAAACGGATGTGCATGGCCCTGCATGAGGGTAAGATTCACTTTCATGAAATGTTCCACAAAATTAAAACTAAAATAAAGACCCTGTCGGGTGTGATGGTGCACGCCTTTAATCCCAGCAATTGGGAGGCAGAGGTAGAAGGATTGCCATGAGTTCAAGGCCACCCTGAGACTCCATAGTGAATTCCAGGTCAGCCTGGGCTAGAGTGAGGCTCTACCTTAAAAAAACCAAAAAAAAAAAAAAAAAAAAAGACCCTTTCGTGCAAACACTGGTCTTTGTGTGTATATTATTTGTGTTGGTATATTATTTCCACCATGCAGTACTTCCTAAATTGAGGTTCATGAGATAATTTTAGGTAGACAAAGTTTTTCCTATTTATTTTAAAGTGTATTTGAAAAAAAAGAACTTATACTTTAGGAATAATGTAACTTAAAAAGGTGTATTTTTTTATTCTTATCTTCCAAACTTACAGACCATAAACCATGATAATTCCCTCTCCTCCCTCACCCCTCTGCTTTCCCCTCCACAAATCCACTCTCCATCATATCTCCTCCCTCTCTCCATTAGTTTTAAAGGAAACTCTTCAGTAAATGATAGTTCACCTACAGCCAAAGCTGTAAGGTTGACATGTGATTGCTCAGGGTCTGAGAAACTCTACCACAGTGTAGGGCTTCTCAAAGCCACAACGGGACAGAGCATCAACCCCTTCCAGTCTCATTTGCGCACTCTGTATTGGTGGACTCCAGCTCAGTATGGTTTAAGTCAACACTAAACCCAGCTCTCACCAAAAAGGGAATAGAGTTAGTTTATTCTGGAGCTAAATAGGAGTGACCATGCCCTGGAAACAAAGTTGGGTCACTTGAAATTTCATGTTCCAACTTATTAACAATTTCTTGAATGTTCTATAGGTACAGAACTTAAGAAAGTCCTAAACTAAGGTCTTTTTTTTGAGGTATGGGTCTCATTCTAGCACAGGCTGAACTGGAATTCACCATCTATCTCAGGGTGGCCTCAAACTCATGGCAATCCTCCTACCTCTGCCTCCCAAGTGCTGACATTAAAGGGGTGCCCCATCACGCCTGGCCAAGACACTTTTCAAATCTATGGGTGGAGACATCAGGTAGGCTGTTAATAGGGAAGTCTCTTCTATAGGCTCAGATGCTGTTTGATGACATTCTTAGCCTTTGTGTTGGTGGAGGCTGGTGAAGGATGCAGAGGTGAGTAAGAAAAATCTGTGAAGAGAACTACAGATAGCCAGCCCAAGATAATTTGGCTCTTGATTTACCACATTACAGTCTTTCCACATTGAAATTCTAATCAGCTGCATAGCTTTTTCAAAATAGACTCAGCTCTGTCTCTCCTTTTGGGGGTGTTTATTCAAGTTAGGTCTTGCTCTTATAGCCCAGGCTGACCTGGAGTTAGTCTCAAGCTGGCCTCAAACTCACGATGATCCCCCTACCTCAGCCTCCTGAGTGCCAGGATTAAAGGCATGCACCACTATGCTGGTTTTTTTTTTTTTTTTTTTTTCTTTTCCAGGAAGTTTTGTTCACATCTTCAATTTCCTTGGTAGTCCTCAAGTTTCCATATGTCTAGCAAAGTATCTTTTTGTATACCCATTGTGGTAGTTTGAATATGACCCCCAATAGATTCAATGTTTTATTAGTTTATAGTTTGCATGTATAGCCATCTTGCTGGAGGCAGTGTCACTGGGCAGATCTTAAGGTGTGGTGGGTTTGAGATTTTAATCTAATCTAAAGATATGCAAAGTGTGTCTAGCTGGAACTACTGAAGTATGCTGTGCTGTGTGGCTTTTGGCTTGTGCTTCTCTCTCTCTCTGCTTGGTCCTGTGAAGGTAGGCCAGCTTCTTCTGCCATTATGGAACTTCCCCTGGATCTGTAAGCTTCAATAAATATCCCTTCTTCCATAACTGTGCCTGGTCTGGAAGTTCATCTCAGTGAACCTGAAACCATCTGCTATACCCATGCAGTATAAGACTGCATAATTAGGGTCATTTAATGGTAACACATTTTTATAATAGAACACTTTTTAAACTTTTATTGACAACATTTGTATATATATACCTAATATACTATAATATAATCTCCCATCCCCCTCTTTTCAACCCCCCATCTCCACTGAATCCCTTCTTTCCATCTAGTCCCTTTTGTATTTTGATGTCATCATTTTTTTCTCATCTATTATGCAGGTCATTTGTAGGTAGCATCAGTCACTGTGTGGTCATGGCTGCCAGTGGCCACTTTGTATCTGGAAGACAGTATTGCAAAGCACTCCTCCCCTTCCATTGGCTCTTGCATTCTTTCTACCACCTCTTCTGCAGTGGTCCCTGAGCCTTGGAGGGTATGATAGCAATGTCTCACTCAGTGCTGAACACTCCACTGTCTCTTCTCAGCACTTTGTTGAGTTTTGTGTCTCCCCAGTAGTCAGTGCCATCTGAAAAGAGAAGGTTTTTTAACTAAAAAGTGTGAGTAGTATTAACATATGGGCTTAAACATCAGTATTGAGAGGGCAGTTTGGTGGGCATGTTATATCTATTTAGCCAGACAACTGTAGTAGTTTTCCCCTTAGGGATTATGACCTTCCCATCCCCAGGCTTTTGATTGGTTTTGAGTACCAGGCATGAATTCCTTTTCCATGCACCAGGCTACAACTTCAAAGAGAGCAGTTGGTTTCCCCTTAACATCCATGCCACCATTGTACCAGTCTGCACATTTGGCCTGGCAGGCCAGGCATGAAGCTTGCAGGCACCACTGCTGATTAAGACCATAGATGACTTTTCTCTCCATACAGGCTGCATAGGTTTTTCTAGCATCATGACTAGTCCACAAGGAGAAGGCTTCCAGGTCAGCTCTAACTTGATTTTTCAGCATCCTGCAGTCCAAACATGTAGTATTAATGCAGGATTTGGGTATTAGGAGAGGTCTCCATTGTATGAACCCCAAGTTTTGGATTCTAGCCTACCTTTAACAAAGAATTGATAAAGACGGCCTCAAGAAGGATAAACTATGAATTATCAAGTTTATTGATCACAAAGTGTGGGGCTTATTTAAGGGAGATTGAGATCTAGGAGCTTGGGTAGGGAAACTTAGGAGAAACCTGCACATGGTAGATTCAGAAACCAGAGGGAAAATCATGCAAGTAACCAAAGAGAGAAATTACCCCAAACTATAATGCACAGACAAGCCAAAAAGCCAGCCAAACCAAGAAACAGTTTTATGCTCTTAACTCCCCACCCAGCCAGGTTGGGTGAGGGGGAAGCTTGTAGCCCCAATGAAGAGGGGTAGGCAGGCCAAGCAGAGAAGCAAAGCCCAGTGGAACACAGCTGAAGGGGTGGAGATCAGGACAGGAAAAAGACAGGAGCCTTTACAGGCAAGGGGAAGACACAACTGGTTGGTGAATTTAGAGGGCAGACCCCTGGGCTGGACCCTCTGTCTAGGAAGCTTGCTAAACTAGGCAGCAGGGGGCGTTGTAGATCATTCTCGATCAGATAAGAGTTCCATTTCTGCCCGTTCCCTTTTTGTGTTGGGGTGAAATAGTATATAGCCTGATTTCTCCTGGTTCTCTCTTTGATCCTCAATCCCTAACTGACGCTGCTAGTTCTGGTGCACAACCAAGAGCCTTGGCAATAGTATGTAATGCTTTTTTTTTTGTATGGGGTAGAAAGCATCAGAAGCCTCCCACACCAACAACCCACTGGAAGGTTTCTCACCTCTAGCACTGAAGTTTTTTTTTTTGTAACAATTTTATTATTATTACTAATATCATTAACTTATTTATTTATTTGAAAGAGTATGAGAGAAAGAGGCAGATATATAAAGAGAGAATTGGCATCCCAGAGCCTCTAGCCACTTCAGATAAACTCCAGACATATGCATCACCTTATGCCTATGGCTTACGTGGGTGCTGGGGAATTGAACCTGGTAGTTAGCCTTTGCAGGCAAGGTCTTAACCACTGAGCCATCTCTCCAGCCCTTTGTAACAATTTTAATTATTTGTTAAAGTCAATACACTTGCATAGTTTGGAATTCAAAAAAAAATCTAAAAAGGTCTGGAGAGAGGGATTAGAGATTAAGGCACATACCTGCGAAGTATAAGAATCCATGTTCGATCCTGCAGGTCCCACGTAAGCCAGATGCACACGGTGGCTCCTGTGTCTGGAGTTTGTTTGCAGTGGCTGGAAGCCCTGGTGCACCCATTCTCACTCTCCCCATTTCCCTCAACCTCTCCCTCTGTCTCTAATAAATAAATAAAAATAGAAATAAATCTTAAAAAGTAGTTTGAAAAAATCTAAAAGGACATTAAGTGAAAAGATCCTTCCAAGATACTTCGTATGTAAGCAACTAGATGTTTGACTATGTGGTGGTTGTGTTTTACATAACATGTACCACATGTCCATAATGTTTTGAATCTTGAACAATATTGCTTTCCAAAAGGAGTGCCCTAATGTTTTCCCTAGCGTTGCTTGTAGAGATAAGATTCACCAGCTGTGTAACTTACTGACTTATAGTGTACATACTGTTCAGCACACTTTAATGTAGTCAGGGTTGTGCAACCATAGCTACAACCAATTTGAGATTATTTTTATTACCCACTAAAGAAACCTCACACCCATTAGTCACTCCTGTCCCCACCCATCACACCCAAGCCTGTGGCAACATTAACACACCTCTGCATCTCTCCATTTGCCTATTCTGAATCTAACACACACATAGAATCATACAATATGTGGCCCCTTCTGCCTGGATTCTTTCACTTACCATAGGTTTTTTTTTTTAATTTTTTTAAAGTAATTAATTAATTTGAGAGAGACAGAGAGGGAGGAAGAAAGAGAGAGAGAGAGAGAAGGGGCATGCCAGGGCCTCCAGCTGCTGCAAACAAACTCCAGATGCATGTGTCACCTTGCACATCTGGCTTATGTGGGTCCTGAATAATTGAAACTGAGTTCTTAAGAGAAGTGCTTACTGGACAGTTTGGTGAGCATAATATATGCATTTAGCAAGACACCAGCAGGCATTAAACCCCTAGGCCTCATGACTTCCACCATCACAGGCTTTTCTATAATGTTTGGGGGGGGGGCATCAGGGACCTCCCAGGCCAAGAACTCACTGAGAGGCATTCCATCCCTGGCACTGAAATCTTTCTAGTAACAATCTATGGCTTCTGGGTGTGCCATTGTCCAAAAAAGTAGGTTTCCATATGACTTAGTCATACCTTCTTAGAGTTTGATTAGGTATCTCCCACCCTTCCTTTACTCAATCTTTCCCCCTGACCTTACTTAGATTTTCCATCCCCAGTAATCTGTTCTTCTACTTATATACATAAAATGCCATCTGCTTAAGTCCTCCCCTCCCCTTCCTTTATATTCCATTATAGTTTCTTTCTAGCTTACTGACCTCTGCTACCACTTTTTACTCCAGTTCACATACAAGTCCAAACATTTGTAGTTAGGATCCACGTAAGAGAAAGATATGATGTTTGGCTTTCTGGACCGAAGTATAATCCTTCCTAGGTCCATCCATTTCCCTGAAAATTCCATAATTTCATTTTTCTTTACAGCTGAATAGAACTCCATTGTGTAAATATGCCACATTTTCATTATCCACTCATCAATTGAAGGACACCTAGGCTGGTTCCATTTCCTAGCTATTGTGAATAGAGTAGCAGTAAACATGGATGTGCAAGTATCTCTAAGGTAGTGAGAAGAGTCCTTAGGATATATGCCTAGGAGTGCTATAGCTGGATCATATAGTAAATCTATGTTTAGCTCTCTCAGGAATCGCCACACTGATTTCCACAGTTGCTGTACCAGATTTTATTCTCACCAACAGTGTAGAATTCCTCTTTTTCTGCACTTCACCAGCATTTATTGTCATTTGTTTTCATGATGGTAGCCATTCTGACAAGAGTGAGATGGAATCTCAAAGTAGTTTTAAGCTGCATTTCCCTGATGGCTGAAGATGTAGAACACTTTAAAGATGTTTATATGCCATCTGTATTTCTTCTTTTAAGAACTCTCTATTTAGCTTCATAGCCCACTTATTAATTGGATTGTTTGATTTGTTATTATTTAGTTTTTTGAGTTCTTTGTGTATCCTGGATGTTAGTCCTCTGTCAGATGTATAGCTGGCAAAGATTTTTTCCCATTGTGTAGGTTCACTGTTTGCTCTATTCACAGTGTCCTTTGCTGTACAAAAGCTTTGTAACTTCATGAGGTCCCAGTGGTTGGCACCTGCTTGTGTTTTAGGCCTATTTGCTTGAAATAGCGTTTTCCATTCTTTCACCCTAAGATAATGTCCATCTTTTATGGAAAAGGTGAGTTACTTGGAGGCAACAAATAGAAAGATCATACTTTTTTTATTTTTTGTTTTGTTTTTGTTCTTTTGAGGTAGTTTCTCACTGTAGCCCATGCTGACCTGGAATTCACTGTGGATTCTCAGGGTGGCCTCAAACTTACAGCCATTCTCCGACCTCAGCCTCCCGAGTGCTGGGATTAAAGGTGTGTGCTACCATGCCCACGTAGGATTTTCACCCATTCTGCAAACCTGTGTTTTGGTTGGGACACTGAGGCCATTGACATTAAGAGTCATTATTGAAAAGTATGTATTTGTTCTTTCCATTCTTCTTGTTTTATAGTTCTAGTTTTTCCTTTACTCTCTTGTATTAATTATCATTTGAGTATAGTTTATTTTTTCCTGGTTCCTTGTATGTGTGCTTTTCTTTCTTTTGATCATGGATCCTTTCAAGTATTTTCTGTAGAGCTGGTTTAGTGTTCATGTATTCCCTTAGCTTGTTTTTGTTGTGGAATGTCCTGATTTCTCCATCTATTTGGATGGATAGCTTTGCTGGATAAAGTAATCTTGGTTGATAGTTGTTACCTTTCAGAACTTGGAATTCATCATTCCAAGCCCTCTGGCTTTTAAAACTTTGTGTTGAGTCATCTGCTGTTATCCTATTGGACTTGCTTTTGTATGTGACTTGATTTTTCTCTCTAACTACTTTCAGTACATTTTCTTTGATTTGTGTGTTTTGCAGTTTAATTGTAATATGATTGTGAGAAGATCTTTCCTGATTTTGTCTGTTTGGTGTTATATAGGCTTCCTGTTTCTATATTGGCATTGCTTTCCCTATTTGGGACAAGTTTTCTTCTATGATTTCGTTGAAAATATCTGCTATGCCTTTGAAGTGAAATTCTTCTCTTTCTACTGTGCCCTGAATTCTTGTTTGATCTCTTCATAGTGTTGCAACTTTTTTGAAATCCCCATTCATGCCTTCCTATTCGTTTGTCTTTCTCTTTGTTGGAATGTATTAGATATGCCACCTGGTCTTCTAGTTTAGATATCCTGTTCTCTCTGTGAGCCATTCTACTGGTGAGACTTTCTACAGTTTTCTATTTGTCTTACTGTGTTTTGTATTTCTAGTATTTCTGATTGGTATTTTCATTGTTTTTACTTCCTTACTCATGTCTTGTATTGACCTCCTTATTTCATTAAGTTGGTTTCCTGGCTATACCTTCAGGAGTTTTTCTTCTTGGATTCCTTTTGTTTTTGTTTTTGATTCCTTTGAATTCTTTAATATAGATATAATATTATTTTTAAATCCTTCCCAGGTATTTCATCTAAAATAGTCTCACTGGATTTCATTTCTAGTGGATTTATAATTTTTGGTGGAATTGTATTTTCTTTATTTTTTTTTTTGTATTTCTTGTATTATAATGTAGAGATTTTTGCATCTCGAGTTAATTTGATACTTGGGTTTTCTAATTATCTGTGGGGTTTAAGGTGTCAGGTATAGCTCTTACACTCCAAGACAAACAGCAGAAGTGACCCTAGGTGTTGAGTTTGCCTAGTATTCAAGAATTGTAGTAGACTGGATGGAGCGGTTTACTGGCAAATTCTAAAATTCAACTGAGCAATATACACATTCAACCAAAACAAGCACAGAGTAGGGATTAAAACAAACAGATAATCTAATAAAGCCAACTGAGAGGCTGAGATTTCTGGCTGAAATAGGTTTCAGGTCAGCGTGGATCTGGATCAGACCCTGCCCCCAATAATGATAAATGAAAAAGACACAGGCCCTATAAATCACAAAGCATCAAAGGCAACAATGGTCAACACCAAAATACAGCTTATTTGAGAATGGTAAAGCAAGCCAAGAATATGTAACATGATTTGCCCTGACATGGAACAAGAGATTAGCCCTTCCAGTACAGGCCAGTATATCTGCCTTTGTGTAAGAAGACCTTGTTACCTTTTGGGATGGCTTCCAGTTTCACCAAGGCTGATTGCCCACCTTCATCCTTCTCTGTTGCACTGTGGATCTGCTGTTCGGATCAGCTGTGCTGGCTGCTGTGGCACTGGTGTTTCAGGGATGGCAGACTGTGAGGATGCCTGGAGTTGTACCGGAGCTGTTCAGCTGGTCCTGTCTGTGATCTCCCTCAGCAGCTGCTCAGCTGGTCCCTGCTGTCTTCCCCTTCAGGTTTCTTGACTTTGCGAGAAGGCTGATGTGAGTGGAAAATCTCTACCTGGTTTCTGCTTCCGCATCTCTGCACTGACCAGGTGCAGGGATCCAGCCATAGGCATGTCAGTGGAATTCTGGCAGGTTTCATCCTTAAGAGACGATCTGAGTCTCTGCTTCTCTGCTGTGGTTGATAATACTGATACATCTTCACGTTTCAGTAGAAAAGCACATTTTGCTGTTTTTCTGCTTATTTCCCTCCCTAGGCTGTTTTGTTGTGGCTACTCTGCCACCATCTTACCCATTTTTGTTTTTAAGACCATGTTTAAGATTCTTGCCCATGCTGGTCCTAAACCCCTGGGGTCAAGCAGTCCTCTCATGTAGCTGGAAATCTACGTTAAACCAAAGCACCTAGATTTACCTATTGCTTTTAAGATCCCTTTATATTCATATATATATATATATATATATATATATATATATATATATATATATGAACTTATTTAAAAAATATTTATTTCAGAAAGAGAAAGAGGCATATATAGAGAGAGAGAAAAAATGGGTGTGCCAGGGCCTTCATTCACTGCAAACAAACTCTAGATGAGTGTGCCACCTTGTGCATCTGGCTTATGTGGATACTGGGGTATCAAACCTGGGTCCGTAGGCTTCACCACAGGCAAACTCCTTAATCACTAAGGCATCTCTCCATTCCTAAGATTTATTGCTTTTTAAATATTTATCTTTAAGGGTTTTTTTTTTTTTTTTTGGTTTCTTGAGGTAGGGTTTCATTCTAGCAGAGGCTGACCTGGAACTCACTGTATAGTTTCAGGGTGGTCTTGAACTCATGGCAGTCCTCCGACCTCTGTCTCCCAAGTGCTGGGATTAAAGGTGTGTGCTACCACACCAGGCTTTATTTTTAAGTTTTTCTTTTGTTTTGTTTTTTGGTTTTTTGAGGTAGGGTCTATAGTCCAGGCTGACCTGGCAATCACTAAGCATTCTCAGGGTGGCCTCAAACTCACAGCGATCCTCCTGCCTCTGCCTTCCAAGTGCTTGGATTAAAGACATGTGCCACCATACCCAGCTTTATTCTTAAGTTTTTATTCATTTATTTGAAAAAGGGGGAGAATAGGCATGCCAGGGCCTTCAACCACTACAAATGAACTCCAGATGCATGTGCCATCTTTTGCATCTGGCTTACATGGGACCTGGGAAATTGAACCTGGATGTTTTGGCTTTGCAGGCTAGTACCTTAACCACTAAGCCATCTCTTTAGCCCCCTAAAACTTATTTTAAAAAATATCTTTGGGTGGCTTTAATAACAGACTTTAGTTATTTTGATTTTCTTAGGTAGGGTCTCACCCTAGCTCAGGCTGATCTGGAACTCACTATGTAGTTTCAGGGTGGTCTTGAACTCTTGGCGATCCTCCTGCCTCTGCTTCCTGAGTGCTGGGATTAAAGGCATGTGCCACCATGCCTGGCCTTAGCAGACTTTATTTTATCGTAGTTTTGGTACCTGGAAGTCCAGTGCAAGGCGTTGGGAGAGTTGGTTTGGGGTGAGGCTTTTCTTTCTGGTCATAGGCAGCCACCTGTCCATTCTGTCATTGTCTTTCCTCTGAGCCCAGGTACTCCTGGTGTCTCCTTTGTAGGACACCAGTCTTATCAGACTAAGGCCCCATTCTTAATTGCTTTCTACCTTAATTACCACCTTAAAATGTATACTTCTAAATATAGTCATGTTAGGGATTAGGTTAGTATTTCAACATATGGATTTGGGGCTGACACAATCAGCTCATGACAGCATACAGACCCACAATGCCACAGTGGTAGAGGAATTTGTGGCATTATGGAAGTCTGGAGGAAGAACCTTTGGTTGTCTAGAAGATTGAAGGATATCTCACTGTAAGTGAGCTCCAGTTTCATTGAGAGACTCTGCCTCAAAAAAAGATGGGAAGTGATAGAGGAAGACATTGGCCTCTTGCCTTCACACATATGTACATATATGTGCACTTCCACACATGTGTGCGCACATACACACAAAAATCTGGCCTTTGAGCTTTGGTATTCTGATTCTACCTGTCATGGTGGGGGGATTGCAGACACTTCACCTTGTGTGTCAGGCTGTTTTATGGGATGCTAGGGATTTCTGAGAAGTCACAGGATTATGAATGGCTTTTCTTCCTTTTTTTTTTTTTTTACCTGCCAGAAGTTTTTTGTGTTTTTTTTTTTAATTTTTTTTGCTTTTACTTATTTACTTGAGAGCGACAGACACAGAGAGAAAGACAGATAGAAGGAGAGAGAGAGAATGGGTGCGCCAGGGCTTCCAGCCTCTGCAAACGAACTCCAGACGCGTGCGCCCCCTTGTGCATCTGGCTAACGTGGGACCTGGGGAACCAAGCCTCGAACCAGGGTCCTTAGGCGTCACAGGCAAGCGCTTAACCGCTAAGCCATCTCTCCAGCCCATTTTTGTGCTTTTTTAAAATTTCTTTTTGTTGAAATAATTTTGGACTGGGACTACAGTTTACTAGTAGAGCATATGTTTAATGCTCAGGGCCCTGCATTCAATCTCAAGCAGTACAAACAAATAATAAAATAAACCACATACTTTATAAGGATCAATCTTATATATGATCCTTATAAAGTATGTGGTTAGGTGAATGTTGCAGTTACCTTCTTGTTGGGACAAAACACCTGACCCAAAGCAACATATGGAAGAGTTTTCTTTTCATGCTTATAGCAGTTTTTGTTTGTGTTTTGATTTTTCAAACTCACAGCATATGCCACAGCAGTTTACTGAGTTATCTGGCCAGCACTGGCAAGCTGGGTTAATAACCCTCAAGGCCCACCCTCTAGGGACACGCCCCTGCAGCAAGGATCAATTTCCCAAATTGCCACTAGCTGGGTTCCAAGTATTCGAAACATGTGAGGCTATCGAGGACACCTTACGCTCAAACCACTACAGTGGATTTAGTATACCCAGAGCAGTGCAGTCATTACCACAATGAATTCAGAACATTTTTATCACACTGAAACGAAACCCTGATGCCTTAGCAGCCTCTCTCTCACTGTTTCCTAACCACCACCATCTCAGGCAGCCAATCCACTCTGTCTCTATAGATTTGCCTATTCTGGACTCTTACATACAGATTATATTATATAGCATGGGCATTTGTGCCTGCTTCTTTCACTTAGCATGTGTTCAAGTCTGAGCTATTTGCAGCAATTACCAGTATTTACTTTTTGGGGGCAAATGATTTTTTTTTTTCCTGAGGTAGGATCTCAGTCTAGCCCAAGCCAGCCCAGAACTCACTCTGTAGCACAAGGCTGGCCTTGAACTCATAGTGATCTTCCTACCTCAGTCTCCCAAGTGCTGGGAGACCATGCCTGGCTCTTCATTCTGTTTTACTATTTTATTCCACTGTATGAATATAGTACATGTCCACTTCAATATGGTGAGTGTTGCTGCTAAGAACATTCATGCACACATTTTTTATGGCAGCATGTGTACATATTTTTTAAGTTTCCCTCTAGTATATACCTAGGAGAGGAATTGCTAGATTGTATAACTATTTAACCTGTTAACAAAAAAATTCCACACTGGGCTAGAGAGGTGATTCAGTGGTTAAGGTGCTTCCCTGCAAAGCCTAATGACCAGGTTCACTTCCCCAGTGCCCACGTAATGTCAGATACACAAAGTGGTGCATGCATCTGGAGTTCATCTGTAGCAGTTAGAGGCCCTGATTTACCCATTTTTTCTCTCTGCTTGCAAATAAAAAATATTTTTAAAAATATAACTATATTCTAATTTTGACTACATCATTTTATGATCCTGTCTTTCAATAATAGAACACAAGATTGGGGGCTGGAGAGATGGTTTAGTGGTTTGCTTGCAAAGTCTGATGGTCCAGGTTTGATTCCCCAATACCCATGTAATGCTAGATGCACAAAGTGGCACATGCATCTGGAGGTTACAGTGGCAAAAGGCCCTTGTGTGCCCATCTTCTCTCTTTTACTGCTTACAAATAAATACACAATTAAAAAAAAGAATACAAAATTATCTATACACAGATTATTTATTTGTAATTCAGTTTTTAAAAAAAATACTTATTTGAGAGAGAGAGAGAAACAGATAAAGAATGGGCAGGCCAGGGTCTCTAGCTACTGCAAACAAACTCCAGACACGTGGCGCACTTTGTGCATTAGGCTTTACATGGGTACTTGGGAACAGAACTTAGGTCCTTTGGCTTTGCCAGCAAGTGTCTTAACCACTAAGCCATCTCTCCAGCCTTGATTCAGTTATTTTGTATACTCTTTTCTGATAGAATATTTTAAAAATACAGAAAAGTAAGATATGTAAACATCAATGACTCATTTCTAGTAAACAGGTGACAACTATAGCTTTATAGCTTTACATTTTTTTCTGTGTACTTAGTTGCATGTATATAGTTTTACCTACTGAAAGATTTAAAATAGGCTTTTTTGTTTTGATTTTTGTTTGTTTGTTTGTTTTGTTTAGTTTTTTTTTTTGATGGACATGTGGAATTTCCAGTTTTTTTAAAAAAAATGTTTGTTTGCCAGTAGAGAGAGAGGAGAGATAGACCGACAGAATGGAGAATCATTAGGCTTTGCCCACAAATGCCTTAACTGCCAAGCCATCTCTCCAGCCCAGATTTCCCAGTTTGTATGCATGTGATTGATTGTGACTGTGACCATGACCATGACCTTGACGGTGACCACAACTAATTAGTAGCATCTTCCTCCACTGAAAACTTTTCTTTGCAAAACAAATTTTCCCCACGTGGCTTCCTGCACACCACACCTGACTGTTTTCTTTCTCCATCCTGCTCCTTTGTTCTTGTTCCTCTTCCTGGTCTTTCAGTATGCTCATGTTCTAGGGCTGAATTCTTAGACCTATTATAGATTTTCTTCCTATTTTCTGTCTGTTTTCTTGTGTTGTGCTTTTATACATTATATTTATTCTGTTGCATTTTCATTTATTTATTTTTTTAATTTAAAAAAATTTTATTAACAACTTCCATGATTATAAAAAATACCCCATGGTAATACCATATCTCCCTCCACTTACCTTTGAAACTCCATTCTCCATAATACGCCCTCCCCATCTCAATCAGTCTCTTTTACTTTTGATATCTTGATCTTTTCCTCCTCTTATGATGGTCTTATGCAGGTAGTGTCAGGCACTGTGAGGCCATGGATATCCATGCCATTTTGTGTCTGGAGGGAGCATGCTGTATGGAGTCCTGCCCTTCCTTTGGTTCTTACATTCTTTCCACCACCTCTTCTGCATTAGACCCTGAGCCTTGGAAGGTGTGATACAGATATTGCAGTGCTAAGCACTGCAGTCATTTCTTTCCATCACCATGATACCTTCTGAGTCGTTCCAAGGTCACTGCCATCTGAAAAAGAGTAGATTCTCAACCAAAAGTGAGAATAGCATTAATATAAGGGTGTGAACATTAACAGAAGTGATTACTGGGCAGTTTGATAACCATAGTATATAAATTTGGCCAGACAACAGCAGATGTTACACCCCTAGGGCTCATGACTACTCCTGTTTCAAGTTTTCAGTATCAGGGATGTATTTCCTTCCCATGGAGCGGGCCTCCAGTCCAATTAGAGGGCAGTTGGTGCCACTATTGCATGTCTTACCTCATTTGGCCTGGCTTGCAGTGTCCACTGATGAGTATCTTCACTGGTGATTTCTCTTTCTCCCATTGAACTGTATGCAGAATGGCTTCTTCCAGCTTTCTGTCAGCTGCTCTACATGAAGGAGGTTATCAGCTCAGATCTAGCAAGATTTCTCAGTGGCCTTGCAGTCCAAGTATATGGAGTCTTCAGCAATAGGGTCTTACCATCTATTCCTGGTGGGAAACCAAGGGCCTCAGCAATGGCCTATAATGTTTTGGGAGCATCAGGGATCTCCCTAGCCAACAACTCACTGGAAGATATCCCATACCTGGCACTGAAAATTTTCTAACAACAGTCTACGGCTCCTGAGTGTTCCATTGTCCAAAAAAGTAGGACTACATATGTTTTATTTATATCCTCTTAGATTTCGATTAGCTGTCCCTCCACCTTTCCTTTACTCAATCTCTTCCCCAGACCTCATTTTGGGCCTTTTCACCCACATTAATCTATTCTTCTACTTACATATATACAATACTGTCCTATTAAGTACCCCCCTCCCTTCCTTTCCCTTCCCTTTCTATCTCTTTTCTAGGTTACTGGCCTCTGCTACTGAGTTTTGTCCTTCTCACACAGAAGCCCAGTCATCTGTAGCTAGGATCCACATATGAGAGAGAGCATGTGACGCTTGGCTTTCTGGGCCTGGGTTACCTCACTTAGTATAATCCTTTCCAGATCCATCCATTTTCTTGCAAATTTCATAATTTCATTTTTCTTAACTGCTGAGTAGAACTCCATTGTATAAATGTGCCATATCTTCATTATCCATTCATCAGTTGAAGGACATCTAGGCTGGTTCCATTTCCCAGCTATTGTGAATTGAGCAGCAATAAACATGGCAGAGCATGTACTTCTAAGGACATGGGATGAGTCCTTAGGATATGTGCCTAGGAGTACTATACCTGGGTCATATGGTAGATCAATTTTTAGCTGTCTTAGGAACCTCCACACTGATTTCTACAATGGGTGAACCAGATTGCATTCCCACCAACAGTGTAGAAAGGTTCCTCTTTTTCCACATCCTCACCAGCATTTATGGTATTTGTTTTCATGATGGTAGCCAATTTGATAGGAGTGAGATGGAATCTCAACGTAGTTTTAATCTGCATTTCCCTGATGACTAGGGATAAAGAACATCTTTTTAGATGCTTATACGCCATTCATATTTCTTCTTTTGAGAACTCCCTATTTAGTTCCATAGCCCATTTTTAATTGGCTTGTTTGATTTCTTATTATTTAATTTTTTTGAGCTCTTTGTATATCCTAGATATCAGATGTATAGCTGGCAAAGATTTTTCCCATTCAGTAGGTTGCCTCTTTGCTTTATTCACAGTGTCCTTTGCTGTACAAAATCTTTGTAATTTTATGAGGTCCCAGCAGTCAATCTGTGGCTTTATTGCCTGAGCAATTGCGATTATATTCAGGAAGTCTTTGCCAAGACCAATATGTTGAAGGGTTTCCCCTACTTTTTCCTCTAGCAATTTCAAAGTTTCAGGTCTGATATTAAGGTCTTTAATCCATTTGGACTTAATTCTGGTACATGGAGAGAAAGAATAACTTATTTTCATCTTTCTGCTGATGAGTTTTCCCAGCACCATTTTCTAAAGAGGCTGTCTTTTCTCCAATGAATATTTTTGGCATTTCTATTGACTATCAGGTGGCTATAGCTACCTGGACTGGCATCTGGGTCCTCTGTTCCATTGATCTACATGTCTGCTTTTGTGCCAGTACCATGCTGTTTTTGTTACTATGGCTCTGTAGCATAGGTTAAAATCAGGTAAGGTGATACCACCAGCCTCATTTTTGTTGCTCAGTATTATTTTAGATATTCAAGGGTTTTTGAGATTCCAAATGAGTTTTTGGATTTTTTTCTATTTCCTTGAAGAATGCCATTGGAATTTTGGTGGGGATTGCATTAAATGTGTAGATTGCTTTTGGTAAGATTGCCATTTTCACAATATTGATTCTTCCAATCCAGGAACAAGGGATGTTTTTCCATTTCCTTGTGTCCTCTGCAATTTCTCACTTGAGTGTTTTATACTTTTCATTGTAGAGATTCTTTACTTCCTTGGTTATGTTTATTCCAAGGTACTTTATTTTCTTTGATGCAGTTATGAATGGGAGTGATTCTCTGATTTTATTCTCTGTGTGTTTGTTGTTAGCATACAGGAATGCTACTGATTTCTGTGTATTTATTTTGTATCCTGCTACATGGCTGTAGGTGTTTATCAGCTCTAATAGTTTGTTGGTAGAGTCTTTAGGGTCCTTTATATATAGAATCATGTCATCTGCAAATAATGATAACTTGATCTCTTCCTTTCCAATTTGTACCCCTTTTATGTGCTTTTCTTGCCTTATTGCTATGGCGAAGACTTCCAGTACTATATTAAATAAAAGTGGGGACAGTGGACACCCTTGTCTTGTTCCTGATTTTAGTGGAAAAGCTTCCAGTTTTTCCCCATTTAGTAATATGTTGGCTGTAGGCTTGTCATAAATAGGTTTTATTATATTGAGATATGATCCTTCTATTCCTAGTCACTGTAGGACTTTTATCATGAAGGGATGTTGGACTTTGTCAGATGTTTTTTCTGTGTCTAATGAGATGATCATATGATTTTTGTCCTTCAGTCCATTTATATAATGTATTACATTTATTGATTGGTGTATGTTGAACCATCCCTGCATCTCTGGTATAAAGCCTACTTGTTCTGGGTAAATGATCTTTCTGATATATTCTTGTATCCTGTTTGCCAATATTTTGTTGAGAATTTTTACATCTATGTTCATGAGGGAGATTGGTCTGTAATTTTCCTTTTTTGTTCTATCTTTGGTTGGTTTCGGTATCAGGGTGATGTTGGCTTCATAGAAGGAGTTTGGTAGGGTTTCTTCTTTTTCTATTTTATGGAAAAGCTTAAGAAGCAATGGTGTTAGTTCTTTCCTGAAGGTCTGGTAAAGTTCAGAAGTGAATCCTGGACGTTTTTTATTTGGGAGATTTTTGATAACTGCTTGGATCTCCATACTTGTTATAGATCTATTTAAGTTATTAATCTCATCTTGATTTAATTTAGGTAGGTCATATAAATCAAGGAAATCATCCATTTCTTTCAGATTTTCATACTTAGTGGAGTATATGTTTTTATAGTATGTCCCTATAATTTTTTGAATTTCTCTGGTATCTGTTGTGATGTTGACTTTTTCATCTCTAATTTTATTAATTTGTGTCTCTTCTCTTTCTTTTGGTCAGATTCACTAAGGGTTTATCACTCTTGTTTATCTTTTCAAAGAACCAACTCTTTGTTTCTTTGATTCTTTGGATTTTTTTTTTTGTTTGTTTGTTTCTATTTCATTAATTTCTGCCCTGATCTTTATTATTTATTCCCATCTACTGATTTTTGGTTTGCCTTGTTCTTTTTTTTCCAAGGCTTTAAGGTAAAGCATTAGGTCATTTACTTGTGACCTTTCTAATTTCTTAATATAGGCACTTAAAGCTTAAATTTACCTCTTAGAACTGCCTTCATTGTGTCCCAGAAATTTTGATATGTTGTGTTCTCATCATTTGAGTCTATGAATTTTTTGATTTCCTTCTTGATTTCTTCATTGACCCATTCATCATTTAGTAGTATATTGTTTAGTTTCTATGATTTTGTGTATGATCTATAGCTTTTCTTGCTATTGATTCATAGTTTGATTCCATTGTGGTCAGATAGAATGCAAGAAATTATTTCAATTTTCCTGAATTTGTTAAGATTTGCTTTGTGTCCTAATATATGGTCTATTTTAGAGAATGTTCCATGTGCTGCTGAAAAGAATGTATCTTCTGCAGCCTTTGGATGAAATGTCCTGTATATATCAGTTAGGTCCATTCCTTCTATGACCTCATTTAGTCCAGATGCCTCTCTGTTTATTTTTTCCCGGGATGACCTGTCAATTGATGAAAGTGGGGTGTTGAAGTCACCCACTAACCACTGTGTTTGGTGTTATCTGTGACCTTAGTTCTAATAGTGTTTGTTTGATGAATTTGGGAGCCCCCCATGTTAGGTGCATGTATGTTTAGGATTGTAATGTCCTCCTGTTGGAGTGTGCCCTTAATCAATATAAAGTGACCTTCCTCATCTTTCTTGACTAACGTTGGACTGAAGTCTACCTTGTCAGATATTAGTATAGTAACCCCTGCTTGTTTTCTAGGCCCATTTGCTTGAAAAATCGTTTTCCAACCTTTCACCCTAAGGCAATATCCATCCTTTGTAGAAAGATGAGTTTCTTATAGACTACAAATTGTAGGATCCTGCTTTTTAACCCAGTCTACAAACCTATGTCTTTTGGTTGGGGCATTGAGGCCGTTGATATGATGAGATATAATTGAAAGGTGTGTATTTATGTTTGCCTTTTTCTTTTTCTTTTTCTTTTTTTTTTTTTTTGTAGTTCTGGTTCTACCTTTGCTCTCTTGTGTTAACTAGTATTTGAGTATTGTTTGTTTTTTCCAGGCTCCTTATATGTGTGTTTTTCCTTCTCTTCGGCATGGAGGATTCTTTCAAGTATTTTCTGTAGAGCTGGTTTTGTCTTCAAATACTCCTTTAGCCTGCTTTTGTCATAGAATGTCCTTTTCTCTCTGTCTATTTGAATGGATAGTTTTGCAGGATAAAGTAACCTTGGTTGACAGTTGTTATCTTTCAGAACTTGGAATACATCACTCCAAGCCCTTCTGGCTTCTATAGTTTGTGTTGAATAATCTGCTGTAATCCTGATGGGCTTGCCTTTGTAGGTAACTTGATTTTTATCTCTAAGTGCTTCCAATATTTTTTCTTTGGATTGTGTGTTTGGTCGTTTGATTATAATATGGCGAGGAGAGGTTCTTTCCAGGTTTTGTCTGCCTGGGGTTCTAAAGGCTTCCTGTATCTGCATTGGCACCTCTTTCCCAGTTTGGGGGAAGTTTTCTTCTATGATTTTGTTGAAGATGCCTACTGTGCCTTTGGAATGAAATTCTTTTCCTTCTACTATGCCCTGAATTCTTATGTTTGATCTTTTCATAGTGTCCCAAATATCTTGAAATTCCCATTCACACTTTTTTATTTGTTTGGCTTTCCCTTTCCCTTTGTTGGACTGTATTAAATCTGCCACCTAGTCTTCTAGCTTAGATATTCTGTCCTTTCCTTCATCCATTCTATTGGTGAGGTTTTCTACAGAGTTTTTTTTTTTTTTTTTTTTTTTTTTTTGAGGTAGGGTCTCACTGTAGCCCAGGCTGACCTGGAATTCACTAAGGAGTCTCAGGGTGGCCTCGAACTCATGGCGATCCTCCTACCTCTGCCTCCCGAGTGCTGGGATTAAAGGCGTGCGCCACCACGCCCGGCTCTACAGAGTTTTTTATTTCATTAACTGTGTTCTTCATTGCTAGTAATTCTGACTGGTTTTTCTTTACTATGTGTAGTTCCTTGTTTATGTCTTGTATTGACCTCTTTATTTCATTAAATTGGTGTCCTGTGGCTTCTTTTTTTATTTTATTTTTGTTTATTTTTATTTATTTATTTGAGAGCGACAGGCAGCGAGAGAAAGAGCCAGAGAGAGAGAGAGAGAGAGGAGAGTGGACGAGCCAGGGTTTCTTGCCACTGCAAACAAACTCCAGATGCGTGTGCTCCATTGTGCATCTGGCTAATGTGGCTGCTGGGGAATCGAGCCTTGAACCAGGGTCCTTAGGCTTCACATGCAGGTACTTAACCTCTAAGCCATCTCTCCAGCCCCCTGTGTCTTCTTTGATTCCTTTGATTTCCTCTTTCATTCCTTTGATTTTTTTCTTTGACTTCTTTGAACATATTTACCATCATTCTTTTGAAATCTTTCTTAGGCATTTCTTCTAACTCATTCTCACTGGAGGTCATTTCTGATGCATTAATACTTTTTGGTGGATTTATATTGTCTTGATTTTTAGTGTTTCTTGTGTTATAATGTATTTATTTTTGCATCTTCGATTAAGTTAATGATTGGATTTTCTAGTTAGCTGGGTATTCTTAGCTGTATCAATCGATCTGATGTTATATATCTTTGGGGTAAGAGCTGAAGGTTTTAGGCTTGGTTCTTAAGGCTCTCAGAGTATCTACAAAGGTGTTCCTAGGGGTTGGGTTTGCCTGCTATGGGAGTATTCAAGTAGACTGAGTGGAATAAAATGCAGGTCGATTCTAAAATTTAACTAAACATTGTACATATTCAATGAAAAACAACACTGTATTTATGCAAGAATGTGTATTATAACAACCAGATCCTCTATCAGCAAAGAGGTTAAGATTTCTGGTCTGTTGAGCATTCCAAGTCATCTTGTGACCAAGCGAGACCCTTCCTTGGTGTAATCCCTGTTACCTTTTTGGATGATTTTGGTCTCTGTTATGCTGTGCTGTGCTTGCATCCCTCTTTGTTGCCAGTGGGTTCAAGTAGGCTGGCTGGATCGCTGGACCACTGTTCTGTTTTCTGGAGCTGGGCACTGGCTTTTCCTGTGGGGCAAGCTGAGCCTGGCAGCTGTGGCCCCACAGACCTGGCACCGCCGCTGCTGGATTCTCCGCTGCTGCTGCCGGAGCCAGAGCCGCCAGTTCCGCTTCTGCTGCTGCCGCCGCAGCCTCTTAGACCTGCCGGTGCGGGCTCTGGATGCCCTGGATCTCTCCTACTTCTCTGCTGCTGTTTTAATTTCTTATACACCGCACTTTTTAGTAGAAGTGTGTGTTTTGCTCGGTATTCTTTGGCTTTTTCTCCCCTAGGTTGCTTTGGTGTGGTTCCTAACCTGCCATTTTATCCAGAAGTCTGTTTTGTTTTTTTGAGATTGGGTCTCATTCTGGCCTAGGCTGACCTGGAATTAACTGTGTAGTTTCAGGGGGTCCTTGAACTCACGGCCATCCTCCTACCTCTGCCTCCCAAGTCCTGGGATTAAAAGCATGTGCCACCATGCCCAACTTGTTCTTAAAATATTTTTAATTTTTTTTTTTTATTTATTTGAGAGAAAAATAGGCAAGGGGAGGTGGGGAGAAAATAGGCATGCCAGGACCTCCAGCCACTGCAAACGAACTCTGGATGCGTGTGCCCCCTTGTGCATCTGGGAATTGAACCTGGGACCTTTGGCTTTTCTGGCAAGGACCTGAACCTGTAAGCCATCTCTCAGCTCTTGTTTTGATTTTTTGCGGTAGGGTATCATGCTGGCCCAGGCTGACCTGGAATTTACTATGTAGTCTCTGGCAGGCCTCAAACTCACAGTGATCCTCATATGCCTCTGCCTCCTGAGTGCTGGGATTAAAGCCATGTGCCACCAATCCTCAGTTTAGGCTTAATTTTATAATCCCCCTTTTTTTCTTTCATTTTTCTTGTTTTTAATTATTTTTTTATTTGCAAGCACAGAGAAATAGAAGAGAGACACAGAGAGAAAATGGACAGGCTAGGGCCCCCAGCTGCTGCAAATGAACTCCAGATGCAGGTGCCACTTTGTGCATCTAGGTTTACTTGGGTTCGGAGAATTATGCTGGGGTCCTTAGGCTTTGCAGGCAAGCACCTTAACTGCCGAGTCATCTTTCCAGCCTCTCTTCCTCCCTTCTTTCCTTTTTCTTCTTTTCTTTCTCTCTCTCTTTCCTACTTCTCTCCCTTCTTCCTTCTGTCCTTCCCTCCCTCCCTTTCTTCCTTTGCATTTTGAGACAGAGTTTCACTACGTGACACTGGCCGGCCCAAAACTCATTGTTAGAGCAGGCAGCCCTTGAACTTGAGACACTACCTGCCCCTGCCTTGAGAGTAATGAGATTACAAGTGTACACCACCACACCCAGTTCTGTTGTTGTTGTTCCTTGTGTGTGGAGGCCAGAGGTTGACATTGGGTGTCTTCCTCAATTGATCTCCAATTTATTCATTGGGACAGGATCTCTCGATTCCTAGAGCATACTGATTCTGTAAACTAGCTTGGTCAGTGAGCCCCAGGGATTCTCCCTAGCTCTAGCGTCACAAGCTCAAACCACCAACTTGCCTGGTGTTTTATATAGATGTTGGGTATCCAGATTCAGGCCCCTCATACTTGCTTGGCAAGCCCTGTATCCACTGAGCCATTTCTTCCATATATATATGTATTCTTTTATAGCCAAGGGACGCTAGCTGCCTCCACCATCTGTTTTTTATAAATATTTTTATACTTATTTTATGTTATTTATGAGAGAGTGAGAAAGAGAGAATGGGTGCACTAAGGGCCTCCAGCCACTTCAAACAAACTCCAGATGCGTGCACCACCTTGTGCATCCAGATTACATGGGTACTGGAGAACTGAACCTGGGTCCTTAGGCTTTGCAGGCACTTGCAAACCACTAAGCCATCTCTCCAGCCCTGCCTCCGCCTTCTGAGTGCTAGAATTATAGGTATGCACCACTGTGCTTGGTGTAACCTCTGAGTTTTGCAGAAAAGTTGGTGATACCTATTTTCATATGGGCCTGTATTCCTTTAGACAGCTAGTTCTCTAAGGACTTGGGACAAGATAAAACATATGCACTTACTGATTTTTCCATTCTTCTGTAGAGATTGGTGTGTTAGCCAAGACGTTCATTGACCAAGGGAAACTCATCCCAGATGATGTCATGACTCGGCTGACCCTTCATGAGCTGAAAAACCTCACCCAGTGTAGCTGGCTGTTGGACGGTAAGTGGTGTCCTAAGCATTTTGCTGCCCAGGCTGATGAGTGCTGGCAGGAAGTGGGCAACTGGGGCTGTGACGTTGTCAAGGATGGACTCAGGGACCTGGCTTCTGGTATTTCCCTGAAACCTTGGGCCAGTCCACTTCTTGGGGTCTCGTTTTTTATCTGAAAGGAAAGATGGAGGCAGGCTACATGATTTCTAGGCTTCTTCAGATTAATATATATATTTTTGGGCTTTTTTTTTTTTATTTTTTGAGGTAGGGTCTCACTCTAGCCCAGGCTGACCTGGAATTCACTATGGAGTCTCAGAGTGGCCTCGAACTCACGGCAGTCCTCCTACCTCTGCCTCCCAAGTGCTGTGATTAAAGGCGTGTGCCACCATGCCCCACCAGATTAATATTTTTATGCACATGCCAGGGCCTTTTGCTATTGCAAACCAACTCCAGACACATGTGCCACTTGTGCAGGTTTATGTGGGTTCTGGGGAACTGAACCCAGGTGGGCAGGCTTTGCAAACAAGTGCCTTTAAGTGATGATCCTTCTCTTTAGCCTCTTGAATATTTTATTCTTATATTTATATTCTTGCGACAGAATTTTGCTATGTAGCCCAAGTTGGCCATGAACTCACTATTACAGTCCAGGCTAGCTTCAAATTCATGGGCCTCCTGCCTAAGCCACCACACCTCCCTGTGAATAGTGTATGATAAGGAAGGATTAATAGAAATGAAGGAAGGCCCAAGAATAAATTATAATAAACCATAGGCTGCCTCAGCCTAAGGAGTGGCAGAGTCCTTGAGGACAGATTGATGTGTCATCTCTATCATTGGCTGACATAGAGTGGTCACAAAGGAGAAGCTTTGAAAGAACTGGCATGGTGCGCATGCCTTTAATCCCAGGACTTGGGAGGCAGAGGTAGGAGAGTCACCATGAATTCAAGGCCAGCCTGAGACTACATAGTGTCTTCTTATAAAATTTACAATGAAGTAAGCCATCCTGATAAAAAGTTAACAACATTTTATGAGAATAAACAGAATGCAACAGCCAAATCTACTGAAATCTTTCCACGTGCCAAGCTCTGTATGCTAAATAGTTTATGGGAACCATGTCTTTCAACTGTCTTAATAACTGTAAGACAGTTGTGTTTATTTTGTTTTCTTTTAATTTTTTTGAGGTAGGGTCTCCCTCTAGCCCAGGCTGACCTGGGATTCACTATGTTGTCTCAGGGTGGCCACGCCAGACTGAGAGCTGGTTATTATTCCCACTTTACTAATGAGAAAGCTGAGGCACAGCAAAGGTAAGTAACTTGCTCGATCTCACAAAACTACTAGTTAAGCACTAGAGTGGAATTTGAACACAAGCTGTCTAACCACCCTTTTCTTTGTAATCATGGGGTTTGCTCTGAAAAACAACCTTAATAAAAATATTTTGGGGCTGGAGAGATGGCTTAGCGGTTAAGCGCTTGCCTGTGAAGCCTAAGGACCCCGGTTCGAGGCTCGGCTCCCCAGGTCCCACGTTAGCCAGATGCACAAGGGGGCGCACGCGTCTGGAGTTCGTTTGCAGAGGCTGGAGGCCCTGGCGCGCCCATTCTCTCTCTCTCCCTCTATCTGTCTTTCTCTCTGTGTCTGTTGCTCTCAAAAAAAAAAAAAAAAAAAAAAAATTGTATTGAGCCAGGCATGGTGACAACATAAGGTAGGGGGGTCACCTTGCATTCGAGGCCACCCTGAGACTACACAGTGAGTTCCAGGTCAGCCTGGGCTAGAGGGAGACCCCACCTTGAAAAACCAAAAAAAAAAAAAAAGCCCCCACAAACAAACAAACCGGGATGATCCAGTGCCCTCAGGACGGAAGTTAGAGTGCCCTGTTTTGGAAAAGAATGTGCTAATCCAGTCTTGCTGCTGGCTTCTCTCCTACTCCATCCACTCCATTCCCCACCTTCAGCCATAAGGACTCAATTCTGCTGGGAGTCCTGCAGCCAAGTGGCTTTTGCAGAAGGCATGCAAGAGAAGGTGTGGAGATTGAGCTCCTAGTTGTACAAAGGTTCTAAAAAGCCAGGTTTCTATCTGGAAGTAAAGTAAGTACACACACACACACACACACAAACACACACACACACACACACACGGAGAAGTTGGCCAGCGAACTTACTCTGCTTTATTTGTTGGAGTTAGGATCAGGAAGGGAACCAAATCAGGTCTGCCTTCATGCTCATGGGCCATGTCTGCTGTCCGTCAATATTTGTGGAGCACCTGGACGATTCTGGTGGGTAGTCTACATTAAACACTACATACTGTATATACCAGGCTGTAGATAACACCCAGTGCCTTGAGTTACACAAAGCAGGTCTTGGCAAGGAACCTAAGCATGAACAAAATCCTTGCTTTTGTGGAAAAGTACATTCTAGTAGTAGAAAAGTAAATAAAAATTGGGTGAGTCCAGACCCTCAAAACTGCTTTGAGGTAAATCAAAAGTTGATCAGAATAGTGTTTTGTGGGTGGGTAGCTACTTACTTTCCTTCCTAATAAAAAATATAGATACATGGCACAAAGTTTTATTTAAAAATCTTAATGAGGGGGCTGGAGGGATGGCTAAGTGGTTAAGGCACTTGCCTGCAAAGCCAAGGGACCCAAGTGCAATTTTTCAGGACCCACATAAGACAGATGCACAAGGTAGCAACATGCATCTGGAGTTTGTTTGCAGCGGCTGGAGGCCCTGGTGCGCCCATTCTCTCTCTCTCTCTCCCTTTCTCGCTTGCTCTCTCTCTGCCTCTCTCTTTCTGTCAAATAAATAAATAAAAATAAAATATTGTTAAAAAATTTAATGAAGTCTTGCTTCCGTGTGAGATGGTAGGGGTTTAGAGGCATTTTCATTTGTGGGAGGCCCTACTCTTTGGGTTCATTTAGGCTGGGGGAACAGGGTAGATAAAAGTAGTGTGAACAAGCTTCTCAGCACAGGAAGGTGACAAGTGTTCCAAGAAACCAACCCATGGGAGATGTGGAGGAGGGCACATGTGGGGACCAGGCCAAAGACTGGAATGTGGAGCATTCACTGTGTTTTTTTTGTCATTATTGTACTGTAACAATGCCTTTTCCTTTAATAAATCAAAATGGATCTAAAGGTATTAAAAAATGTCTCAATGATCACATAATTCAGTAGTAAATACTTTACTTGTTTTTATGTAATTCGAATAGATGTTTTTTGTAGAGTAATAAATATGCATATATATATAAACTTCCATATATATGTATTAGGTAGAAGGTTGTTGTTCCCCTGCAACCAATGTCTAGTACTACTATTTTTTTGTTTTGTTTTGTTTTTCGTGGTAGGGTCTCACTGTAGCCCAGGCTGACCTGGAATTCACTATGGAGTCTCAGGGTGGCCTCGAACTCATGGCAATCCTCCTACCTCTGCCTCCCGAGTGCTGTAGTACTATTATTTTTAAAAATAATTTTATTTATTTATTTGCAAGGAAAGAGAGAATGAGAATGAATGGGCACCAGGGCCTCCAGTCTCTGTAAGTGAACTCCAGATGTATGCATCACTCTGTGCATCTGGCTTTACATGGGTACCAGGGATCGAACCAGGGTTGTCAGGCTTTGCAGGCAAGCTCCTTAACTGCTGAGCCATCTCTCTCCAGCCCTAGTACTATTATGTTTAATTTGTATATTGTATTAGATAAGTTTTTGTTGCT
Organism: Jaculus jaculus; assembly: GCF_020740685.1. NCBI lineage: Eukaryota > Metazoa > Chordata > Mammalia > Rodentia > Dipodidae > Jaculus > Jaculus jaculus. Next base: position 52,767,867 of record NC_059102.1, read on the forward strand.
GTAAAAAAAACAGAAAGAAGTAACTTAATGAGAGAAGGCTTATTTTGGATTCTGGTTTCTAAGTTATCTTTCCATGATTGGATCCATCAGTTGGAGCCCAGGCCCTCAACCCAAGAGCCTTTTTAGGGGAAACTTCATATCCAAATTGTAACATACACTCCGCTTTTTGCATTTTGCTTTCTTATTGAACTAAGCACTTAATAGATTTACATCATTGGAATAAAAGATGTACAAGCTTGCATTTCATGTATGTGTCATACTTGAATCCCCTATTAGGGGATTATGCATTGTGACTAGGTTTTCACTGTTTGGAGTGATGATCAAAAGATGTCCTCACACTTCTTTTTCTGTTGGACAGGATATTTTCACTCAGCTCTTTTATTCCAATGAATGTTTGATTCTGTGTTACTAAGTAGAAACATTTTAATTGGAATGATATGAGTAGAGTTTTTTTGTTGTTATTCTTTTCAAGGCAGGGTCTTCCTCTCGCCCAGGCTGACTTAGAAGTCACTCTGTAGTCCCAGGCTGGCTTTGAACTCAAGGCGATCATCCTACCTTTGCCTCTCGAGTGCTGGGATTAAAGGTGTGCACCATCATGCATGGCTCAATACAAAGTATTTTTATTAAAGTTGTTTTTCAGAGCAAACTCCATGGTTACAAGGAAAGGTGTTAGGTCAGACAGCTTGTGTTCAAATTCCCCTCTAGTGCTTAACTAGTAGTTTTGTGAGATCGAGCAAGTTACTTACCTTGCTGTGCCTCAGCTTCCTCATTAGTAAAGTGGGAATAATAACCAGCTCTCAGCCTGGCATGGCCACCCTGAGACTACATAGTGAATCCCAGTCAGCCTGGGCTAGAGGGAGACCCTGCCTTGAAAAAACAAAAGCAAATCAAAACAAAACACAACTCTCTTACAGTTATTATGACAGCTGAAAGACATGGTTCCCATAAAATATTCAACACACAGAACTTGGCATGTGGAAAGAATTCAGTAGATTTTGCTGTTGTATTCTGTTTACTCTCATGAAATATTGTTAACATTTATCGGATGTCTTACTTCATTGTAAACTTTATAAGTATTATAGTAATATAATAATTAATTTTAGAGCTACAGATTTTTTTGCACATGAAAACTTTCTTTGAGGCTATTTTTCTTACATCTAGGATTATTAATTGTCATTTTATCAATTATATGGTCTAAGTCACAGGCAAAATTTTCCTTTTTTTTTTTTTTTTTGTTTTTTGTTTTTTTGTTTTTTTGAGGCAGGGTCTCCCTCTAGCCCAGGCTGACCTGGAATTCATTAAGTAGTTTCAGGGTGGCCTTGACCTCAGGGCGATCCTCCTACCTCTGCATCTTAAATGCTGGGATTAAAGGTTTGTGCCACCACGCCCAGCAATTTTTTTTCCAGTTCTAACAAGTTGAATGTGAAGATTTAACCTTTGTCACTTGAAAAAATGTATTATTTCCACCAGTTTTACATTTTCCTTGTGTTCTGGACAGAATGTCCCTAGTAACGTCATTATAAAAGTACAAAAATTCAGATCAGAATATTGTTTTAAATTCCCTAATGTATTTGTGTCTATTCCTGGACCCATTAATCAGTTAGTTTTCCTTTTTTTATTTTTTGTACTTTGAACAACATTGTTTAAGCTATTTTTTGCTATACTGGCTGAGAATCCAAATTCTAAAATGCTTGGGACCAGAAGTATTTCAGAGTTTTTTGTACTTTGGCACATTATCCAAAATGCTCCAAAACTGGAAACTTTCTAGCATCACTGCACCTTTGACTTGTGGATTAGGGATATTCAAGTCAGGAAAATTGGTTTATGTGACAGGACTTGTTCCTCTACATTACAGTCTGTTATTTTCTATAAATAGTCTTTTGAAATTTTGAGTGTATCTGATGAGTTCAGGTCTTTCCCTCCTTCCTTCTTTCTCTTTTGCTTGTTTATTTGTTTGTTTGTTCAAGGTAGGGTCTTGCTCTAGCCCAGGCTGACCTGGAATTCACTGTGTAGTCTCAGGGTGGCCTTGAACTCATGGCGATCCTCCTTTTCTGCAGGTTTCCCAAGGACACTGCCACAGGCAGAAGCACTGGACAGAGCTTATCAGATAGACACAGTGATTAACCTGAATGTGCCCTTTGAGGTCATTAAGAAACGCCTCACTGCACGTTGGATTCATCCAGCCAGTGGCCGAGTGTACAACATCGAATTCAACCCTCCCAAAACTGTGGTGAGTGATTGCAATGGATTTCACACATAGCAGACTGTCTCTGTGTCCACAGATGTAAGTTTTTTAAATATGGCCATCCTCTGCTTGACCAAGACATGTCAGGGGATATTCTCAGGTCACTTGGTATCATGGGTGGGTCCAGTCCAATCAGCTTTGTGGTAAAGACTCTTCTGCTGTGTCAGAGTTTGCCATTCATTCAGGCGTTATGGTTTGATATGAAATGTTACCCATAGGCTTACGTGTTGAATGTGTAGTCCATAGCTGGTGGTGTTATTTTAGAAGGTGGGGCCAACCTGGAGGAAGTGGGCCACTGGGGGTGTACTTCTGTGGTTAAGATTCCTTCTCTGGTTCCTCTACACCAGGATGTGAAGAGCCTCCCACCCCAACACACTCCTGCCGTGACATTCTGCTCAATCTCCTAGGGGCCAACCAGCTGTGATCTCCACCCCCTGAGCCCATGAGCCAAAAGAAACAATTCCTCTTTAAAGTGTTTTTCTCAGATATTTGTTATAATAAAGAGAAAACCAACATAGAAACACAGCCATCTTTTGATTTCTACTCTGTGTCAGGGAGCATGTGAGAAACAGAGACACAGGGAATTTGCCACACTAGATTACAGTTGAGATTTCTAGTCTGTAATTTCTACCACCTCCTAATCACCTATGAAATGGAACCAGTGCTTCAGTACTTAGGGTTGTCAGGAATATATTTCAAATCCACACTATTGCAGTGTGGAAATGATCCTAGGGTCTTGTGGTTGTTGAAATGATCTGTCTTTACTTTGGATTCTGTTTATTTAAGTGGTAGCACATGTTTGTGAGCTGTGACTGAACAGAAGATATCTGCTTAAAAAGACCTGCTTATGAAAATAGCTTTCAAAGACACTGTATTTGATAGCACACTTCTCTTCTGACTGCTGTTTTAGGGCATTGATGACTTGACGGGAGAGCCTTTGACTCAGCGGGAGGACGACAGACCAGAGACAGTGATCAAGAGGCTGAAGGCTTATGAAGCCCAAACAGAGCCGGTCTTAGAATATTACCAGTGAGTACTTGCTTTTCAGAACTCCTCTTGAATGAAGGGAATTTGTTTTTTGCGTAACCTGTTTTTTTTTTTTTTCATTTATTTATTTGAGTGTGACAGAGAGAGAAAGAGACACACAGAGAGAGAGAGAGAGAGAGAGAGAGAGAATGGGCATGCCACAGCTTCCAGCCACTGCTAACGAACTCCAGATGCGTGTGCCCCCTTGTGCATCTGGCTAACGTGGGTCCTGGGGAATCGAGCCTCGAACCGGGATCCTTAGGCTTCACAGGCAAGCGCTTAACCAGTAAGCCATCTCTGCAGCCCTGCTTTTGTTTTTATTTTGTTTTAGTTTTTCATGGCAGGGTCTTGCTCTAGCTCAGAGTGACTGGAATTCACTGTGTAGTCTCAGACTGGCCTCAAACTCACAGCAGTCCTCTTACCTCTGCCTTCAGAGTATTAGGATGGGTGTGCCACCATGCCTGGCCAGGAGTCTTTTTTTATTATTGTTGTTTGTTTTAAGCAGGGTCTCACTGTAGCCCAGGCTGACATGGAACTCATTTTATAGTTCAGCTTGGCCTTGAACTCACAGCAGTCCTCCTATCTCAGCTTCCCAAGTGCATGCCACTATACCTGGGCTGTTTGTGTGTGTGTGTGTGTGTGTGTGTGTGTGTGTGTGTATGTACGTGTGTATGTACACAATCACATATATACAAGTGGAGGTCAAAGGACAATTTTGGGGTGTTCGTACTCCACCTTCTTTGAGACAGGGTCTTTTGTTTTGTTTTGAGGTAGAGTCTCACTTTAGCCCAGGCTGACCTGGAACTCACTCTGTAGCTCCATGCTGTCCTTGGACTCACAGCAGTCCTCCTGCCTCTGCCTCTCGAGTGCTGAGGTTAAAGGCATGTGATGCTTCAAACACACATCACTGTCATTGGCCCAAGAACTTCTGGATTCTCTTGGCTCCACCTCTCATTATGATAGGTGCGCTAGGATCACAGATTCATGCACCAATTTGTATCAGGCTTTATATGGGTGCTGGAGAATTGACCCCTGGCCAACAGACTTTGTAAGCCAGCCCCTTTAACTGCTGAGCCATTTCCCCAGCCCTGAGAGTTTTTGATTTTGCATATTCTGTAGCTAAAATACCAGAAGACCCAATCTAACTAACTTAAGCTATAAAGGAAATTTCTTGGTTTGTGTAATAGAGAAGTCCAGAAAGTAAGCAAGGGGTTTGTCCAGGTTTGAAGAGTTTTTCTGTTCTCTTAGCTTTGCCTCCTCTTGTGGGTAGGCTTTGCCCTCTGAATTCCTGCATGCATGCTTTCAGATGTTTGCCAGAAGCAGCCAGATCTTCCTGTTTTGTGAAGAGCTAAAGGGTAACCTTTTATTCAATGAACAATGACAACAACAAAAAAGCTCTGAGCATCATTCAGATGAAACTTTGGGCAGTCACCATCCTAGACTGAGGTTCCTTCCATTTCCTGAATCAGTCATTGAACTGGGATGGATTATACTGATAAGTCCACATCCAGAGCTAGGAGGGCCCATTCTCACCCATACTCTGCTGTGTAATAGATGGAGGGCTGGAGTCAGTGGCAAGCTCAATAGTGTCTACTATAAATGCTAAAAGATGGTGCTTTAGCCAGAAGAAAGGCAAATGACAACCATCCCTTAGATTATTTATTTTTATTTTAAAATATTGTATTTATTTATTTACTTACTTGAGAGAGAAAGCCAGGCGTGGTGGCGCACTCCTTTAATTCCAGCATTCAGGAGGCAGAGGTAGGAGGATTGCTGTGAGTTCGAGGCTACCCTGAGACTATATAGTGAATTCTAGGTCACCTGGGCTAGAATGAGACCCTACCTGAAAAAGATTTTGAGAAAGAGGCAGGTAGAGAGAGAGAGGATATGGGTGTGCCAAGGCCTCTAGCTATACAAATGAACTCCAGACACGTGTGCCACCTTGTGCAAAAAATTGGCTTACATGGGTACTGGAGAATTGAACTTGGGTCCTTAGTCTTCACAGGCAAGCTCCTTAACCACTAAGCCATCTCTCCAGTCCTAGATTACTTAATAGTTACAGGATTCTTTTCAAACATGGTTTTGCTCTTCAAGGGATTTGTGTCATGTAATGAATATGATAACTAGACTGAGCTGATACTTGACTCAGGTTACGAAGCAGTCTACTTTGCTTTCTCAGCCTTGCCTTCTAGAGGTAGAGCGCCTCCCCGTTCTTTTATTCCTATTTCCTAGTGACTCAGGGTCAAGGCCGTGTACACAGTTGAGGTGAAAGCACAGATCCTGGAGCCAGAAGGCATAAGTTCAGGTCCCAGCTTGCTATTTAGTTAATGTGACCTTAACCTCTGGCTTAATTTCTGTCTGTGTTCTCTTTCATAAGATGTGGGTGAGAAGAAGCTTCAAAGTGAGTTAATATATGTAACTTTTACAACTGTGGCCAAACATGTAAGTACTAAATAAATACCAGCTGTTATTGTGGCTGTAGTTATTGTAATAGAAATGAGTATGCAATAAATTCCAAAGCTACAGTCTCCAAACTGTCCTAACAGTTTCTTTCTGGAGGGCAAAATTATGAGAGTTGGCAATTCACTTCTTATAGTAGTTGTTACAGTACACTGTTCAGATACTGATCTCTGAAGATTTCCAGCTCTGTGGCCCTGGGCAAAGCATTTAACTTCTGTGCCACAAATTCCTTACTCACAACATCAGTCAGTGTTAAGTCACACCAGCTTTACAGGGCTGCTAAGGAACTGAGGTGACAGGACCTGTGGGAAGACTTAAAGCAGTTCCGGCATCCATTATCATTACTTTGTTGACTACCTGGCATTTGGTCCACGTAGATAATTAGGTCCATTTCCTGTCATCCTCTAAGAAACCCACCTTCTGTGTGTGGGTGAGATGGAGAGCTGTGTCAGCAGGATCTGTCATGCAATGTAATGTGCGCTTATGTTCTCCAGGAACCTAATTCACAGTGACATGTGTTGGTCATATAAATAAGAGTCCAAAAGGATCATCAAGGCGCATTCCCTTTCAGCTCTTGTCTGGTGGTGGCTTTAGTCTCAGATCCCCCTATGTGGCAGGGTCTCCTCACTCCAGCTTAGCTCCTAGCAGCTCAGCTGACCCAGTAGAAGAGCCTCTTTTGTTATCAAGGCTTGGCATAAATACCCAGTAGCTCCTGCCATGCCACTGTTGAAGACAGGGAGTAGGAACAGTCTCATCTGGACCTCAGGACTGAGTGTGGTCAGAAGGCTGAATGACCAGAGTACCAAGAACTACAGGCAGAGAATGCCACCATAAGGTTACAGGTAGAGGTCACCTTCATACCATTGAATCCTGCCAAGAAGACAGGAGGTGGGAGAAAGCTGCAGAAATTAAGGACGCATAGCCTGGTCTTTATTTCTAGGCTGTGGGTTTTGCTACCTCTTGCCATTAATTGAAGTTTTTCCTTCTAAGTGTCACACACAAGATTATAGCTGGACTTAACTAAAAATAGAATACGGTGTTTGTAAGAACTTTAATAATATCCAACAATAGTGTTTTGGGTTTTTTTTTTTCTCCTAACTTCTCAGCAGTGGAACATTCATGAAGCGATTATCTAGGAATATGATGTCCCTCCTCTTTCATGGACTTTTCATGGATTTTTGGAGTTGACTGCATTTTATTACAGAGCAATTAAAATGATAATTCATCCAAGGTGCAGCTTTAGGAGTGAAGCGGTGCATGAGGTTCTATCCTCAATAATGACCCACTAGTGACCCCAAGAGGCTTACAACTGGTAAAAACTTGCTTTTCTGAAAGCTGTGTGCTGTGGGTTCAAACACAGAAGGGATGGACTCCATTATAAAGTTTTGTCTAATTTGTCTCTACAGCAGATATCCCTTATCACAAAAACAGTGGGTAGTAACCATGGCAAATTTCATGAGCTATCAATAAGAGAACCCTTTTATTCTGAGTGAGACCCCTGAGAACCAGGAAGAACAGTTGCGGAGATAGGGTGGATCCTTGTGTTGTAAAATATTAAGCCAGAGGGTTTCAGTTGTTCTTAAAACCAGGGTGGATATGCACAAGAGTGTGACTGAGGGTGGAGGCGGTGCTGGGGGGTGGGGGGTAACAAGGATGCAGAACCACTGAAGGCTCTGTGTGCCTTGAAAAGCAGGATTTTAGTCCTCGCGACTCATCCATCATATCACTAGACAGCTTACAAACAAAATGGAGCAAACAAAATAGGCTGGCTGCCTGGGAGAAACAGAAAGCTAATAGGAAAAAGCAATAAACCAACAGGTTCTATCCTCCTTTCTAGCAAAATTCAGGAAAGCAGAATAGAGGGGGGAAATGAACTTTTGTAAAAAGGAAGAATAATGAAGTATTATAAAGCTCTTTTCACAAGTCTTAAGTTATCATGAAAGGTCTCCTAGGCTGTGTTTGAAAACCTACCACCTTGGGGCTAGGGAAATGGTGAAGTGGATACAGCACTTACTCTATAGTCTGAGTTCAGGTGCCCAGATCTCATGTAAAAGCCAGAAACTTCTGTAATCCCAGTGTAATTTTGACAAGAAGGGAGGCTGAGACTAGAACTTCTCAAAGCTCCCAGGACAGTGAATAGTAAGCCCTCATCCCTCCAAACAAAAACAAAGTAGAAGGCAAGGACCAAACTGAAAGCTGTCCTCAGACCTCCACATGCACACCATGACCCGGCCATGCCCACAGTCATATACATATACAACAAAATAAACAATTTCTATTTTAAAAAGAAAACATACTAATTTGGTGCTGTAGACTAAGTCACTTCCTAAAGAGTCAGTTTTATCAGGGAGGCAAGAAAACTTGAACTTTTAAAATATGAAATCAGGGCCGGAAGGATGGCTTAGCAATTAAGGCTTTGCCTGCAAAGCCAAAGGACCCAGGTTCAAGTCCTCAGGATCCATATAACCCAGATGCACAAGGTTGCACATGCGTTTGGAGATCATTTACAGTGGGTTGAAGGTCCTGGCACGCCAATTTTGTATGCCTATTTCTCTCTCAAATAAATAAAATAAAAATTATTTAAAAAAAAAACATACATGAAATTAGCCGGGCATGGTGGCGCATGCCTTTAATCCCAGCACTCGGGAAGTAGAGGTAGGAGGATCACTGTGAGTTGGAGGCCACCCTGAGACTACATAGTGAATTCCAGGTCAGCCTGGATTAGAGTGAGACCCTACCTCAAAAAACCAATAAATAAATAAATAAACAAAACATGAACTTTGATGCTTAGTATGGGTTGAGCAAACAGGATGTGTACCATGAAAGCTGCTATTTTTTCGGTTTTTCAAGGTAAGGTCTCAGTCTAGCCTAGGCTGATCTGGAATTCACTATGTAGTTCTGGGCTGGCGTTGAACCATAGTGATCCTCCTACCTCTGCCTTCTGAGTGCTGGGATTAAAAGTGTGCACCACCACACCTGGCTCTGCTGTTCTTTGTAAGTGCTCATTTCTGTGTGACTGAGAGCAAACCTGAAACTATAATCTGGGCTTTCCCGTGTCTAGCCAAGAGACATATGCTCACATAAACTTCTGTGGAAAAGCTTTGAAACCCTCCTTAGGAACACTGAAACTTGTGTGTCTTGCTTATTTATCTGGTTTTGTTTCTATCTTTAGGAAGAAAGGAGTACTGGAAACATTCTCTGGAACAGAAACCAACAAGATCTGGCCCTATGTATACGCTTTCCTACAGACAAAAGTCCCAGAAACGAACCAGAAAGCTTCAGTGACCCCCTAATGACAGCGGACAGGATCCTTGGCCTTGCACCAAGCGGCTCCTTTCTGAGATACGGCATGTACGACTTCTTTACAAGTGTGATCAGTTCTTACTGACTTTATCCCCATGTTACTAATGAGGTGCCAAATGAGTCAGATATGGAGACTGAACTTCCAGATCACCCAGTGTGGGTATCCAGTTGCTGTCTGTAGGAGGGCAATGCACAAACATAAGGGATGCTGAAAACTTAAAAAAAAAAAAAAAACAAAAAAAACCAACTCACAGCCAGAATTTTAAAAGAACTGTTGGTAGTAATCTAGCTTTTTGTTCAGAGCAGTAGTTCATAAAATTTTCATATTTTTCTGGAAAAGTAAAAAAATAATTATCACTTGGACCAAATATCTCATTAGAGGCTTTTGAATAGAACAGTCCCTCCAAAAAGATGTTTTCTGGCTAAATGGGCCATTGTTTGGGGAGACACTCTAGTATTCCAGAAAAAGAAAAAGCAACTGGATTTATAGATCTGCTATAAGATGCAAACTCACAGTTGCCTTCACACTAAAAACACATAAGCTAGCCATGTTTGCTGCTTATCCTCAGACATACCTTCAGTTTAATTAGAATTTTTTACGTGCCAAAAATTTATCAATTATCATAAGAAAATATCCTAATATGGCCTTTTCAAAATATGTGTACTGTGGGATACAGTTTATGCTAGAAGTCTATATTCTAAGTTCTTTACCAGCACCAACACTGAATCAACTTTCTACTGACAAATAAGTCTTGGGCTGCACTTTCAGATAGTTCTCAGGTTAAGAAACATGTGTTAGGATCAAACTGTCAATTTCTGTTTTTGATCCAAATATGTATTCTGCTTTAATAACCAAGTTGTAGTAAAAAGTAAGAGAACACTCATGTTACTAAATAAAGAGGCAGTTTGTCATTAAGGAAATAATAGATCAGATATACCTGGGAAATATTCCCTTGGCCTAAGTATTAGCGAACAGCTTTAGCAATACAAAATAGGTTTAAAAGGAACATGACAGTAACTGAGTTCCCCTGAAGGAAATCTCTGGATTGAAGACCTTGAATCCCATCCCCATCCAATCCCTGGAGTGCTAAGTTCTATAGGTGTGCACCACCATCTCTTGAAGGCAAAGAATACTTCTGGTGTCATCTAAGCAGCAACCCCCACCTACTGGGGAGCCACCTCAGAGCACCTAACCCTGAGCTACATTCCTGGCCCTTAAGAATCTTGCTATGTATGTAGTTCATGCTGCCCTCGAAGTCATGATTTGCCTGCCTCAGCCTCCTGAGTGCTGAAATGACAGATGTGCACTGCCACAGCCAGTGTGAGCACATGGATGCATTGTGGCTTGGCAGAAGCGGGACAATAGGCATTTTACTTGGTGCTCAATCAAATGATTCAAGCCCTCATTCAAGCTGTTACTGCCTTTGGAATTTTGCCCCATTTGATTCCAGACGTTTAAAGTACAAATGCCAGCAAGTGGGTTCTTGTGTATTTGGGGGTAGTGGAGGGACTTTTCTTGATTTTCAAAAATCCATTGTTGATCTTTCAAAACAGACTAAGTCTTTTAAAAAGAATTACAGTATCTTGTGCTTTATCAAAGTTTGATGGTGCCTTAGTTGAATGTCATTATGTACTTTCTAAAAATATTGTGAGCTACCTAAAACTCATGAATCAGCAGTGACCAGGTCTGCATTAGTCTTTGTTACAGTATAAGGAGACATCAGCACTGTGTTATTACTTACTTCTCGGTCTTCAGTCTTTCTCAGGTCCACTCCACCCACCTTCCTCTCTGCTGGTGTGCCCTCTCACAGGCTGCTTTCTCTCCTAATAAATTGTATTAAGCAGTACCTTTACTGGTTTTACTGTATGCAGTTCTCTGTCTTCTTTCCACAGAGTCTTATAGTTATACTGGCTCTTGGGACACTTACAGGTGGGGACCAAACAGTGGCTGAAAATGTGATGTGACAAGACTCTTCCTGTAATCCTTTCCCTAACCCTGAATCCTCAAAATTTTGCCCGTACATCCATTACTCTGGGAAATGTGCATGACTTTTCTTTGTCAAAACACCAGGAAATCCTTATATAGGCTGATGTCACAGACAGTGACTTTCATTGCTGAGTATATCCTGATAAAAAATACAATGCTGAGCTGGAGATGGCTCAGCAGTTAAGCGCTTGCCTACAAAGCTGAACGACCTGGGCTTGATTCCTCAATACCCATATAAAGCCATATGCACAAAGTGGTACATACGTATTTATTTGAGAGAGACAGAGAAGGAGAAAGAGAAAGAGAATGAGCACACCAGGGCCTCCAGCCACTGCAAACACACTCCAGATGCATGTGGCACCTTGTGAATCTGGCTTAGAAGGGTCCTGGGAAATCAAAGCTGAGTCCTTTGGCTTTGCAGGCAAGTGACTTAACTGCCACGCCATCCCTCCAGCCCTTAAAAAACTATTTCCAAGTGTGGGGGGGGGGGAGGGAATTACCATGGGATATTTTTTTATAATCATGGAAAATGCTAATAAAAATTAAAAAAAAAAACTTATTTCCTATCTTTACAAAAATAACACTATAAGTCTACTTCAAGGCTTATGAGAGTATTTTCAACACCATTAGGTAGTAAACAATCCATAATCATCTTTTACTTCTGTAACTTCCCCCATCAACTTAGAGAGGAAGCAAACCAAATACTTAGCAGGTGGATCAGTATCTCAGAAGACCTATGAGCGAGTGCACACACATCCTTTCCAGATGGGAGTTAAAAGTGACAGGGTTCAGCACCTCATTAAAAGCATATGATACAGGGTTGGAGAGATGGCTTAGCTGCTAAGAACTTGCATGGGAAGCCTAAGGGTCTAGGTTCAATTCCCCAGTACTCACATAAGACCAGATGTATCAGGTGATGCATGTGTCTGGAGTTCATTTGCAATGCCTGGAGGCCCTAATGTACCCATTCTCTCTGTGTCAAATAAATAAATAATAAGTAAAAAAAAATTTTTAAGTATATGATACAGTGGCAAAACTGAGGTGGGAAATTAGCCTCATAGACAAGTACCACATCAGTTTAAGAACTAATGAGTTTGAGAACAGTAAACTGGCATTTCCCCCCATCTCTGATAGTACCTTATAGTTAATTTGAAAGATCACTTTGACTAAACCTAAAACCAAAATTTTCATCCAGTAAGAACACCACTTACTAAAAAAGATACATGCTCTTTGAGGAGCTTGCTAGTTCACTTTGAAAGATATAGTAAGAGTACTAGTCTGGGTCTGGAGAAATAACTCAGCAGTTAAGGCACTTGCCTGCAAAGCCTAATGACCCAGGTTCAGTTCCCCAGTACCCACATAGAGACAGATGGACAAGATGGCACATGCATCTGGAGTTCATTTGCAGTAACTGGAGGCCCTGACACACCCATCCTCTCTCTCAAAAAGAAAAGAAAAAAATGCTACTCTGAAAAACAAGTCTAATATCCCTGAAAAGAAATTACAGGAGGCTGGGTGTAGTTGTGCATGCCTTTAATCCTAGCACTTGGGAGGCAGAGATAGGAAGATTGCTGTGAGTTCAAGGCCAGCCTGAGACTAGATAGTGAATTTCACGTCAGCCTGAGCTACAATTAGACCCTACCTTGAAAAACAAACAAGAAAACAAGAGAAAGTATAGATTATAAGCTCATTAAGCAAAATTTGGGAAGTAAAAGAGCCACTAATGGTATAATTTTGAGACTCTTCAAGCAATTCTAAGCCACTAGGTATCTTACTTACTACTGACAGAAAAAACAATTAACAGAATCATAGGCTCTTTTTTTTTTTTTTAAGATATTATCTTATGTAGCACAAGGCTGGCCTCAAACTCATAAAGATAACCTTGAGTTTCTGATACTCCTGCCCCTACCTTCTGAGTGCTAAGACCACAAGCCTGGGCTACAGCATACATTTTATGTGGTGCTGGGCCTTTGAGCTTTGTGCCTGTTAGTTAAGCACCAACTGAGCCATATTCCCATCTCCTAGCTATTTCATTTTCTTAAAAAAAATATTTTACTAGACATTAGATGTATTTTACCAAGTCAAACCAGCTTTAAGAACCAGAAAAGACATTTATTACAGTAGTAGTTAGCTGACAGTACTTATAGGGTATTTTCAAAATAAAAATAAAAATAATCCAAATTTACTGTTCTTAGTACTAAAGTGCTGCTGATTATGAAGTTATAGTCTTTAGGTGCAAATTATGGCATCAGCCAGTGGTTCCTAAAACAACACTCATCTACACAGCAACACAGAATACTTCCTTCTAGGGGGAAAAAAAAAAAAATTACAGACCAATTTCAAACAACAGTTCTTTAGGAATTCCTGTTTTAGAATGCAATCAAAAGAATCTCTTACTAACTATATACTCTGTTAATTCCTTTTGCCATTTTCATCCATTAATAGTTTTAAATTAAAGAAAGCACAATGAAAGTCAAAACTGTGTGAATGATTGCAGGCCAGTCCTAGGGAAAAGTAAAGCTGAAGAGAGTGGAAACCAATGGTTTGAGTAACATCGGTGAGACCAGGGATTTTGTTTTGTCCTGGTATGAAGGAAAAAATTGAGAGCATGCTCCAAAACCAAAAGGAGAGGAAGGATGAAGAGCAAGAAGAGGGAGGGAGGAAGGAAGGAGGCAAAATCTTCGATGACTAAGTTATTGGTTAAAATAAATAAATAAAAAAAGGCTGATGAACAATACTACAATATAAATTAGTCAAACATTTTATTATAGAGTATATATTTATATCAAAAGCACAAAAAGACTTTTAGTCTAAAAACCAGGAAGATTATAACATTACATGAGTATGGTTCCATGATTCCAGTACTAAGTGCCTAATCACCTCACTTTAAACGAGGTACAAATGAGGCCAAGATCACAGTTCTGTTCCTCGTAAGTTGCTTAGCTTTTTTTTTTTTTTTTTTGGCTTCTCAAATGGAAACATGTATTCTCAATCCCAGTTAAGCATCTTCAAATGTTTGCTACTAGTCTCATTGGGTACCAAGCCAAAGACTACACTCAAAAACAACCAAAGCTGATATTCCTTCAAAAACAACCAAAGCTGATATTCCTGAAAATCAGATTAATCTTCAAATAAAAGGATGTCATCATTAGCACTGTCACCTAATTCTAAGTAAGTCAAATGACCTAATGTCTTGGTGTATCAGCAATGAGTTACATAAGAAACCATAGTGTTCAGAAGCACCCTAGAGTAACTCAGCTAGCAAGAGGAACAGCACATGTAGCAGACCCCCTTACCGTTAAGGGTCCCTATTACCAGGTTCTTAGAACTCAATTGGCAGCTCAAGGCAATTTTAGTTCTACAAGATTTCTCAAGGCTACACAGAGTGAGACACACAATAACCATAATTTTAAAAATCACATTATGCTTCCTGTTTGCTCTTACAGGCTAATTAGTATTCTTTTAAAACTTACTCCCTGAGAGATCCCAGACTATGTCAAGTAAAGAAATTAAGAGTAAGCTTGAAGTTTATCTTGTTAAAAAACAAAAAACCACGAGCTTGTTACTTTTTATATCACTATACTCCTTTATATTTTAAAAATCAACAAAGTATAATCTTCTAAAGATCACAGTTCTGAAGAATGTAATTTATTTTGCAGGTGTGTGTGGTCTGCATGCACATATGTGTATTTGTAAGTTTGTGAGCACATACGCATATATGGTGCAAATGTGTGTGGAGGCCAGAGGTTGGTATCAGGCGTTTTCCTCAGCAGCTGTTCATCCTGTTTTGGGGGACAGCAAGCCCAAAGATCCCAGGGCTGGGATTACAGCTATGCACCCCTGTGTCAGCTTGTCGGCACTAGGGATTTGAATTTAGGGCCTCATGCTTATGTGGCAAGCTCTTTACCAAATAAGCCATCTTCTCAGCCCCACATGTAATTTTAAGTTAAGAATTTTAATTGATGATGCCGAAAATACAAACATTTTAAGAGGAAACACTTAAGAACTTTTGTACCATCCAGCTTACATACTAAAGTAGGTTACCAACTACTGATTTATTGCTTTAATATGATGAAACACCAGATCTGACAGCTAAAATTAGCAGTGGGATACAAGTATGTTTTTATCTTTAATTATTTTTGTAGAGTAGGATGTGTACATATCTGTATAAAAAGATCATGTAGCATATACCTCCTAGAATCAACCAGTTCTTGTAAACATTGCATTTGTGCAGATTTCCATACTTTGATTCCAAAATTGAGAACAGTTAAAGGCAAATTTAGTAGCCAAAGGGGAGTGGCGGGGGTGGGGGAGTCCAGTTTGACTTCCTGCAACATCCGGTACCACTCCTCCCTTCAGAAAACAAAACAAAACAAACAAAACCTAGCAGCACATAAAGAAAGTTATAAAACATTTCAGTACTCTTTCTCTCCCATCAAAAACTGAACAAAAATAAAGTGCAGCACCCATAAAAGTGTCAAGAAAATAGCCAAGTTCTTCCTTTCTTGTAACAAAATAGCACTTGGCCTCAGCAGTCAAGCAAATCATACAGTGTCCATCATCTTGGGCTCATCATCCTCCTTATGTACCACCGAGTTTAAACTGCACAGAGCTGTGTTGAGAGAATACTGAAGATAATCTGGGTTCTGGGGGAGGAAAAAGGGAGAAGAAAAAGAATATTTAATAGCCAGTTTTGTGCTAGCACTATAATACTGAGTTTCACAATCTCTATTTCTCTGTAATATAGGAGAGTAAGAAAGAAGATATATTTTGGAACTGGCATGGGGTGAAACTCAAAAAATACAATAGGATGTTATTACTTAACCAAAAGAGATATCACTAAGCAAAATTAACTTGGATAAAAGTATCTTGGCCTGGAGAGATAGTCTCATAGTTAAAGGCCCTTGTTTGCAAAGCCTGACAGCCGGGTTTGATTACCCAGTACTCATGTAAAGCCAAATTCAAAAAGTGGCACAAGCATCTACAGTTCATTTGTGGCAGCAGGAGGCCCTGGTGCACCCATCCTCATTCTTTTTCTCTGTCAGCCTCTTTGTTACTCTCTCAAATAAAAAATATTCAATAATGAAACATTTTTCAAAAAAGATAATTCTGGAGCTGGTGAGATGGTTCAGCAGTTAAAGCACTTGCCTGCAAAGCTTGAAGACCTAGGTTTGATTCCCTGTACCCATGAATAGCCAGATGCATGTGGTGGCACATGCATCTGGAGTTCGTTTGCAATAGCTAGAGGCCTTGGTACATCCAATTCTCTATCTGCCTCTTTCTCTCTCTTAAATAAATATTTAAAAAAAAAAATCTAGGGCTGGAGAGATGGCTTAGCGGTTAAGCGCTTGCCTGTGAAGCCTAAGGACCCCGGTTCGAGGCTCGGTTCCCCAGGTCCCACGTTAGCCAGATGCACAAGGGGGCGCACGCGTCTGGAGTTCGTTTGCAGAGGCTGAAGCCCTGGCGCACCCATTCTCTCTCTCTCCTCTATCTGTCTTTCTCTCTGTGTCTGTCTCTCTCAAATAAATAAATAAATAAAAATTAAAAAAAAAAAATCTCATTCCTCTTTGGAGGCCCTTGGTCCCACATTTTTAAATGCTAATAAAATAAAACAGTTCAGGTTTTATTCTTCAAACAGAACACATGGTCCATTTCTCACCTGGGAGGAGATAATATAAAACACAGTTCAATAAATGGAAATGTAAAACAATTACTTGTTCAAGTACCACAGGTAAGGATGTAAGTAACCCAAGATTTTAAAATTCTTTCCTAAGCAGTTGTCTAGTTAGTTCTTTTGAATATCTGACAGCTACTTATACTTGCATTACTACAGAACCTAGCTTCACTCATTTTTATCTAGTAAATATAGTCCAAATGTGATATATATACAGCCCAAGTTGGCCTTCAACTTGGGATTCTCCTGCCTCAGCCTACTGAGTGCTGGGATTATGGGGCTTTGCTACCACACTTAGCTCAAGGAAATGTCTTCAATCAGGGGTATATAACCCATGGGCCACATGAATCCCAGAAGACCTAGGAATGAAGCTCAGTACATTTGTAGGTAACAATGTCAAAAGGATTGACATCCCTGTTTAAACTGCCCTACCTCACAGGGAAGCAGAGGCTTTTGTTTTGTTTTGTTTTGTTTTAGTCCTAATAAAGTACGATATTTTGTTAAGTCAGGTATAATGTCTCATATCTGTAATTCCAGTACTCAACTAGTTGAGGCAGGAGGTTAATGATATGAAGCCCAGTTTGGGCTATCAGCCAAAGGTGGGGATTTTAAAAATCCAAACCTAGCAAGGCAGGGTGGCACACGTCTTTAATCCCAGTACTCAGGAGGCAGAGGTAGGAGGATTGTCGCGAGTTCAAGGCCACCCTGAGACTCCAGGTCAGCCTGGGCCAGAGTGAGACCCTACCCCGAAAAAACAAAAATCAAAAAAATCACAACCTAGCCAGATGTGGTGGTGCATACCTTTAACCCCACCACTCGGGAGACAGAGGTAGGAGAGATCCCAGTGAGTTTGAGGCCACCCTGAGACCACATAGTGAATTTCAGGTCAGCCTGAGCTAGAGTGAGACCCTATCTCAAAAAACCAAAAAGCCCTCCCCTCAAAATTCCAAACTTAACTTTACCTCGCCCCTCAAGTCAGGCCTCCCTCTGCAGCATAGGTCAGCCTCAAACTCACACCACGCAGAAAGCTACTTCAGCTTCAGCTTCTCAAGTGCTAGGACTATAGGCACTAGCCATTTTTTACTGTACAAGCCACAAGCTAGGCAGAAGTGTGATTAAATAAATTAATATTTTGAAATTTCTCTTTAAAAATGAACGAGAATTAACCATAGCATTTTTGAGAGGATTGTTATATATGAAAGTGCTATGTGACCTGTAAACTGACATAAGACATGGTGTACTAGGGTTGGAGAGATGGCTTAGCAGTTAAAGTACATGTCTGCAAAGCCAAAGGACCCAGGTTTGATTTCCCCAGGATCCATGTAAGCCAGATGCACAAGGTGGAACATGTGTCTAGAGTTTGTTTGCTGTGGCTGGACGTCCTGGTGCACCCATTCTCTCTATCTGCCTCTTTGTCTGTCCCCCCACCCAAGAAATGGGCCGGGCATGGTGGCACACACCTTTAATCCCAGCACTCAGGAGGCAGAGGCAGGAGGATTGTTGTGAGTTGGAGGCCACCCTGAGACTACATAGAATTCCAGGTCAGCCTGAACTTGAATGAGACCCTACCTCGAAGAAACAAAAAACAACAAAAAGAAATGGTATACTGTTGTTATGGTAAGATTTACTTTCAGATTTCCTTGAAACTGCTGACTTGGTCCCTCAGGTGGATTCTCCTATCCTGTTTCCCTCAACTAGCTGATAATCTTGTGTATCTACTAGGAATATTTTCAAGCCCTTCCCTCCCCAAGAAGATGAGACCAGGATACTCAAATACTCATACGGTAAGGAACAACTGATTTGTTAGACCAGATAGTCTCAAGAACCCAGAGCTAGAAGATGGCTCAGCGGGTAGAGTATATATACACCATGCAAGTAAGTATGAGGACTGGGGTTGAATCCCTAGAGTCCAAGTAAAATGCCAGGTTTGGTGGAATGCCTATAATCTCAGTGCTGGGAGGTGGAGACAGGGAACCCCTGGGACTCATTGGCTAGCAAGTCTAGTCAGGTTGGTAAGTCCCAGGGTCAGAGAGAATCCTGTCTTAATAAGGTGGAGAGCAAGAGGCAGAAAACCAATGGCAACCTCTGGCTCACACACACATATGCCCACACATGTTTGTGCTCGCCCTAAACACTCATACACACACCAAAGCACATCACACACACATGCAATAAAATAGAAAAGAGACCAGGAAGCTAGAAAGGGGCCATGAGGGAGGAAGAAAGGGGAGGGGTTAAGGGGAAGGTATAGTAGATATGTAAGCAGAGGGACAAAAGGTCTAAGAGAGGTCAGGAGAGGAGGGCTAGTCAAAATTAAAGACGCTATGAATAAGCCATATGGAAACCTACTTCCTCCCTAGACAAATAATACGTATGCTTAAAATAGAGAAAGTCTGGGCAGAAGTACCCTGTGGGATAGATAATCCTGTGCCTAGAAGCCATAGATTGTTATAAGAAAATTTAAGGGTATTATACCTTAAAGCAAGTTGGTCAGGGAGGCTCCCTGATGCCCCCAAAACATTACAGCCTACAGCCAAGGTTCTTGGTTGCCCACCAAAACTATATGGTAAGACCCGAATGCTAAAGACAGTACATGCTTGGGCTGTAGGACACTGAGAAATCAAGTAAAAGCTGAGCTGGAAGACTCCTCCCTGTTGACTAGCTGTCATGGTCTGAACTAGCAGTGGACCCTGAAAGCTTCACAACTTGGCCAAACATGCCAACTAGTACAATAGTAGCATGTCTGTTATGTGGGAAATCAACTGCTTTATGATTGGAATGGAGGCCTCTCCTTGGGAGGAAATTCATTGCTAGTACTGTAAACCTAATCAAAATCCTATGCATAAACCCTAGGGAGGAACTACTACTGCTATCTGGCTCAGCGGATATATTATGCCCACCAAACTGCCCTCTAAATACTTACATTTATGCCCATATATTAATGATACTCTCACTTTTGGTTAGAGAAGATTATCTTTTCAGATGGTGGTGACCACTGGGGTGGCTCAGAACTCACCAAAGTGCTGAGAAGAAATGAGAATGGTGTATTAACCACTAAGTGAGACATTAACTATACACCCTCCAAGGCTCAGGAACCACTATGGAAGAGGTGGTGAAAAATATAAGAGCCAAAAGAAGAGGAAGAGCACTTGGCAATACTGTCTTCCAGATACAAAGTTGTCATGGTACTCATGACTTCACAGTGACTGATGCTACCTACACAAAACCTGCATAATAGGAGGGGGAAAAATGATGGCAACAACATAGGAGAGAGACTAGTTGAAAAGAAGGGATTCAGTGAAGGAGGAATATGGAAGGGGGAAATGGAAAGTGGTGGGAGGGGATTATGATCACGGTATATTGTTTATATGTATGGAGGTTGTCAATAAAAAGTTAAAAAAATAGAATTATATGATCATAGTCTACCTTCTCCAAATGATAATGAATGCCTAGCAGATAATATCAGCTGTTACTTGATATACATAACAATGTATTTCCCTCAAACCAGAGGGAACTTCTTGATAATACAGGTTGCCTATAATATTTTAATGTGTACATTTTCCTCCTTATGTTAAAAAAAAATCAATGATATCCTTTAAATCTCTTTTCTCTCTGTATGTGTGAGGTGACTTTAATTTTAGGTGGAACTGGCAATAAAATCATTACTGCATTAAGTAATATTACAAAGTAATCTGTAGGGCTTGGAGGACAGCTCAGTGAATACAGCTCTCATCATTCAAACCTGAGTTCTGAGTTCAATCCTCTGATCTTCCTAGATCCCACATTAAAAAGCCAGATGCCAAGGTAGGCTTTTCTAATGTCAGTATGCTGGTGGCAAGATATAAGGTGGACAACAGCATAATAAAATCCAGAGAGAAAAACTACCTCAACTGAGGAGGCAAGGCAATGACTGACCTGAAATTTGCCCCTGACATCCACATGGTATGCATGAACTCATATTCCTTAACACATCACACACACAGAAGTAGGTCTGTAGGAAATCTTTAGCAGGATTATTCCTGGCATGTCCAATTAAAAGAAGTACTACTAATTATTTAAAAATCAGAAGTAGAATATATTTCAATCCTTGAAAATAATGATTTTGGTTGAATTGATTATTTTATGAGGCTTAAAGATAAGCTCTTCTCATATTGTGTTCTGAATGACACTTTCAAACTCTTTCAATGTAAGCAAAAGAATAAACTGGCTATGGATGGTCTTAAAATTTTGGAGGCTAGAAATGAGATGACTAGGCTCTATTAAAATGATGCCTCTACTCTCAAGACATGCAGGAAATATTTAATAATAAGATTGCAATTTGGGCTGGCGGGATGGCTCAGCACTTAAGGCGCTTGCCTGCAAAGCCTAAAGACCTGAGTTCAATTCCCCAGGATCCATGTAAAGCCAGGTACACAAGGTGGCACATTCATCTGGAGTTCATTTGCAGCAGCCGGATGACCTGGCACACCCATTCTCTTTCCCTCTGTCTCTTCTTGGTCTCTCTCCTCAAATAAATAAAAATATTTTTAAAAAAGGAAGATTCTAATTCTAAGCAGAATCAGCTAGGCTAGCATCTTTTCTTTTTGCCCCAGCTGTTTTCAGGGTGCCATGGCTTTACCTTGATATAGCAGACTTGGAAGAGGCTCAACCTGCTGCCAATACTACTATGGTATTGGTGGCTACATAATATGTACTAGGTATGACTAAACTAGATACCAAGTAAAGCCATGTAACAGATCACCTTAGTTACCACTCCTTTGTATGCACTGACTTTAATTCATCCTACAAATTCATACTCAGAATGAGATGCTTCTCAGGAGACACCTTAACAGTTTTATAACTGAGATGATCAACAGGTGACATGACCTATGGCTGGGTGCATGCTTTTAATCCCAGCACTTGGGAGGCAGAGGTAGGAAGATCACCATGAGTTCAAGGCTACCCTGAGATTACATAGAGAATTCCAGGTCAGCTTGGACTAGAGTGAAACCCTACTTCAAACAAGCAAAAAATGTTTATGTACCATTAATCTTTACCAGATTAAGAGATGGGATTTAGCAGTGCTAAATACATAAAGAGTTAGAAGAGACTCAATGACAAAACAGTGTAGGAAACAGAACTAACGGTTAATTTTTGAGGTAAGAATATTTAAAAGTCATGCATAAGTACTAGCACATGCAATAAATACTGACTTGCCCAGTTTACCTGTGGTAAGGATTCTAATGAACCTATAGCTCCAACTCCAGAATGGGGAACATGATTCTGAACTGTCAGAGGCTGAAAACTTTGTGATTGAGAATACAGTCTTACTCTTGACTTGAAAGCTTCAAGTTCATTTTTGAATGCTTCAAAATAACCTTCTTCCTCTGCCTAGAATATAAAAAACAAATATATTTTTCAAAACTTCTAAACCACATAATAAATTCTTAAAAAAAAAAAAAACACCCAATGGAGCTTGGGTGGAGGAAGGAAAAAAAAAGAGTCAAAATACATTCTCCTATTAGATTTATGAAAACTATTTTTTAAATAGGAATATGAATAATTGGTTACTACAGCAAAATATAGCAGGGACTACATATAAGGAAGGGATTCATTACAGGGAGAATGGGGGGGAGGAAAAGGGAAGGTGGTGGCAGGAGATTATGATCATGGTGTATTTTATGTATGGAGGGTATCCACAAAAAGTTTAAAAAATAATTGGTTACTTCCATTTTTTTCTGCTTCAGCACAATAATAAGAAGAAACCACCTCTTCTTATATATCATTATGAAAAGTAGGGCTGAGCCGAGTGGTGTAGGTCTCCCAGTTTCTCAGAAGGCTGAGATAGGAGGATCACTGTGAGTTCAAGGTCACCCTGAGATTATATAGTGAATTCCAGGTCAGCCTGGGCTAGAGAGCAAGACCCTACCTTAAAAAACCAAAAATAAAAATAAAGAAAAAGAGGGATATACCTGATTGACAGAGAATGTGCTTAGCATGCGTAAGACCCTAGGCTCAATCTCCAGTACCACAAAAAAATAAGAAACTAACCTCTCAGTTACTTTTTTTTTTTTTCAAGGTAGGGTCTCACTCTGGCTCAGGCTGACCTGGAATTTAGTATGTAGTCTCTGGGTGGCCTCGAACTCTTGGCAATCCTCCTACTTTTGCCTCCTGAATGCTGGGATTAAAGGTGTGCACCACCATGCCCAGCTGAAGGGACATTCTTAAAGCCTTTCACCTCACGATCAACTGGGAGAAAGCATTGTTACCTAACTAGTAAGCCTCTGACCTGTTTAGATTCAATTTACACTGCAGATATTCTAGGCAGACATCCTATCTTTATAAATTTAAGAATAATTTCCTTGTTTACATTTGAGTAAATATATAGATCTTATATGGACAGACAGGATGCTAACATTCATTTCCAAAGTAATCTTACTGAAAGTTAAGCAGTACACTGCTGTCTTTACTGATTGTAGGCCTAGAGGTTTTGATGGAGAGGGACTATATTTTATTAAGGAACCTATGGGTCACTTGCTTAACTTCTTGATGCCAATGTTCTTTGGCTTTGCAAGCAAGTGCCTTAAACTCTGAACCATCTCTTCAGCGCACATACTTTGTTTTGAGCATAATTTCCCATTACTTTCTTTTGTCTTCCTTACCTTCTACTTCTACTGGACTCCTTTCCAACTAGTGTCTCTTCTTGAATTTAGCTCTTATTCCTCTTTCTCTTGGGTGACCTTTACATTATTACTAATCTAGTTTACTCTAAAATGGCAGTATTTCTTTTTATTTTTTATTTATTTTATTTTATTTTTTTTGGTTTTTTGAGGTAGGGTCTCACTCTGGTCCAGGCTGACCTAGAATTAACTCTATAGTCTCAGGGTGGCCTTGAACTCATGGCGATCCTCCTACCTCTGCCTCCCGAGTGCTGGGATTAAAGGCATGCGCCACCACGCCCGGCTCTTTTTATTTTTTAAATATTTTATTTATTTGTTTGAGAGAGAAAAAGACATAATGGGTGTACAAGGGCCTATAGCCACTGCAAATGAACTCCAGATGCATGTGTTACCTTGTGTATGTGGCTTTTGTGTTGGTACTGGGAAAATCGAACCCAGGACTGTAGGCTTTGCAAGGGAGCACCTTAACTGCTGAGTCATCTCTCCAGCTCAGAAATGGCAGTATTTCTTTCTATACATGCCTATTTACTTTAACAGGGCCAACATTAAATTTATATAAAAGGAATCATTTGATTTTTTTATTTAACTTAAAGCATAGGAATTTTCTTAGACCAAAAGTTCATCTCTCTCCTCCCTACTCCAGTGTTTCACTATTTGGTCCATGCTATCCTTCAGCTCATAATCTTTCAGGTCCAGCCTCCCAACTGTGTGTCCTACTTTTTCAGTATAAAAGTTTGATTACTCATTAAACTGTGAGATCTATACACAGAGCACTGTGTACTTATTTTGCTCAACAGTTTATCCTCAGCATCCAAAATACATTTGCTTTCCATTAGTAGTGGGCACTCAATATTTACTGACACATACATGATGAAACACTCCAAGTTTTCTGAATATCCACATTCATTTGAATGAGGCTTCATTTATACATGTGGTCCAGTCTACCCAGCTTGTTAATAGCTCCTTTAAGTCTCAATTAACATGAAACCCACAGCACTATACTATACTATAAATCCTTGTAATTACTGGTTTATTTATGCTATACTAATATATAGATTATATGTATGTATGACAAATACACATGCACTCTATAAGTACTTACACTACAGTACACTATTCTACCAACTTCTTTTTACTAGAAAACCTATAGCGTTTAACAGCATTCTGGTTAGAAAGCTTCTCTTGATATGTACAGAACAAAGAGATCTCAACTAAACTTCCCATTTAACAATACAAAATAACTACTTACTTTGGCTTTCTGGAAAAATAGACGAAAACACCCTCTTGGGTCCACATTACAGTTTTTAGCCATTTCCATAATAAATTGCATTACAACAGCTTGATGTGCTATCTGTTCCATTAAAGCTCCTTTCTGAAAGTAAATAAATTAAGATTATGAGAAGTACTTGTACTGTGATTACTATTGGAATTTGAAAACATAACTTTCTAGTTAGTAAACAAAGAAAAAACCGATTAGAATGTAAGGGAATAAAAGATTAGGAGGCAGCACACTGAGAAAGTGTCCATATGCTAATCAAAACAAAAAACTTAAGGAGGTCTAAAAACAAATAAGCAACAAAAAAATAACAACTTGTAATAACACTTTCATGAAATGAAAATTTTGTAATCTTACTTTCATTTAAAGGAAATAATGTAAAAAAAATACAAATAAAATAAACCAGAATTCCAGCCAGACATGGTGGTGCACACCTTTAATCCCAGTACTCAGGAGGCAGAGGTAGGAGGATCACTGAGTTCAAGGCCACCCTGAGACTATATAGTGAATTCCAGGTCAGCCTGGGCTAGAGTGAGACCCTACCTTGAAAAACCAATAAATAAATAAACCACAAGTCCACTAAGGTTCCCCAAAACTCAAGACTCACGCAATACCTGCTCGGCTTCTAGGTGGAAACACCATAAAAGGAGATATTTAGCAGTTTCTTCACATACAAGGTAGGGGTGGTCAGACAAAAATCTCTGACTATCATCCCATCGACTCAACATACCTGTCAAAAGAAGAATTAAATCATGAATGTCAAGTATTTTATTCCTTTCTGTAAGGCAAGAAATGGTATTTGATAGCAATTCTCTTCAAATACAATTCACATTACCAGATCAGTATGTCATGTGAAAGGGCAAATGAAGAGGGATAATTATCCTTAAAGCAATATACAGGAAACTGAAAATTCATACAAAGGTTTATTTCAGACCAAAATAGAATGACCAGCCTCTAATCCCAGCACTCGGGAGGTAGAGGTCAGAGGACTGCTCTGAGTTCGAGGCCACCCTGAGACTCCACAGTGAATTCCAGGTCAGCCTGAGCTACAGTGAGACCCTACCTCGAAAAACCAAAATAATAATAATAAATAAAACAAAATAGAATGGCCAGTTGTATGCCTAGAGTCCCACACAAATTGAGAGATATGAGTGATTCTAAGGTTAAAGTGAACAGAGATGATTTCAAGAGACTCAGTATTATTTACTTGAGGCACAGATCTTGTTGTTAAAAAGATAGAAAAAAAAAAAAATTCCCTGAGCCAGGCGTGGTGGTGCACACCTTTAATCCCAGCATTCAGGAGACAAAGGTAGGAGGATCGCCATGAGTTCAAGGTCACCCTGAGACTACATAGTGAATTCCAGGTCAGTGTGGGCTAGAGTGAGACCCTACCTTGAAAAAAATGGCTTAGCAATTAAGTGCTTGCCTGTGAAGCCTAAGGACCCCACTTGGAGGCTGGATTCCCCAGGACCCACATTAGCCAGATGTACAAGGGGTTGCACACGTCTGGAGTTCATATGCACTGCCTGCGAGTCCTGGCATACCCATTCTCTCTCTCTCTGACTCTTTCTCCTTGCCTGTCGCTCTCAAATAAATAAAATAAAATAATTTTAAAAAAAGGGCTGGAGAGATGGCTTAGCGGTTGGGCGCTTGCCTGTGAAGCCTAAGGACCCCAGTTCGAGGCTCGGTTCCCCAGGTCCCACGTTAGCCAGATGCACAGGGGGGCGCACGCGTCTGGAATTCCTTAGCAGAGGCTGGAAGCCCTGGCGCGCCCATTCTCTCTCTCTCCCTCTATCTGTCTTTCTCTCTGTGTCTGTCGCTCTCAAATAAATAATATATATAAAAAAAAAAAAAAGAATTCCTGCTACTCAAGAGGCTAAAACAGAGGACTGAAAACTCAAAGCCTGCTTGGGCTACAGAATGAGATCTAAGCCAGCCTAAATAACTTTGAGACCCTATCTCAAAATAAACACTAGGAAGTTAAAAAAAAAAAAAAAAAAAAGGTAGAGATGGGGCTGGAAAAATAGCTCAGCAGTAAGGGTAATGACCAGAATTCAATTCCCCAGTGTCCACATAAAGTCAGATGTATAAGGTGGCACATGAATCAGGAGTTCCTTTGCAGAAGCTAGAAGCCCTGGTGCACCCATTCTCTCTCTATTTGCAAATAAATAGAATTTTTAAAAACATTTTTTTAAAAGGTGGGTATGTTATCCACTGATCAATGTGTGCCAAGAATACATGAGGTTTGAGGCTCCATTCTTGGTAGCACAAAAATAAATAAATAGGGCTGAAGAGATGGTGTAGCTGTTAAGGTGCTCGTCTGCAAAGCCAAAAGACCCAGGTTTGATTCCCCAGGACCCACGTAAGCAGATGCACAAGGAGGCACAAGTGTCTGGAGTTTGTTTGCAGTGGCTGGAGGCTCCGGCATACTATTCTCTATCTGGCTTTTTTCCCCCCTCTCTCACAAATAAATAAATAAAATACATAAAAAATGAATTAAATAAGTAGAGGGAGGGTCAGAGAAAAGTAGCAGGAAGAGGGAGGGAGGGAAAGAAAAGAGCAAAACTTCAAGAAACTATAATTGGCAAACTTAAAGGGACTTATTAAATACATGAAAAATCCAATTATCTCTAATTTATTTATAAATGTTGGGGCTGGGGAGATGATTCAGTGGTTAAAGGCACTTGCTTGCAAAGCCTGCAAGCCAGGTTCAATTCCTCAGTACCTATGTAAAGCCAGATGCACAATGTGTCACATATGTCTGAAAAAATGGTTGTTATTTTGTTTCAGGATATTAAATGAATCCAAACTGTACTTAAGGTATACTTGTGCCTTTATCTAAATTAATATAAATTTGGTTTTCTTTTTTTAAAGTTATTTCATCACTTTATTAAAAGTTATTTTTATAAAATAACTATTGGATCACTTAAGATTCTGAGACAGGGCTGGAGAGATAGCTTAGCAGTTGAGATGCTTGCCTGCAAAACCAAAGGACCCAGGTTCCATTCCCCAGGACCCATGTAAGCCAGATGCATAAGGTGGCACATTTGTCTGGAGTTCATCTGCAGTGGTTGGAAGCCCTGGCACACCCATTCTCTCTCTTTGAAATAAATAAATATATTTCTTTAAGTTAACATACAATGTTAGTAATATCTGTAAGGGTCAAAAGGGCATCATTACATTGATGCCTGAGACAAAATTAACACTTGAGATTAAACATAGATTTTCTATATCTGACAAAATTAGACATTGAATTACTATGAAACTAAGAAATTACAAGCACTCCATACAAAACATTGTGAAAACAGCATGGAATTGTATTTAAAAGAAATAAACACTTAAAATTAATAGCTACAAGAACAGAAGATACCTGTAATTATTGGTGTTATTTTGGAGTTTGGAAAGAAGCAGAGAGGAATACAATCTATCATGGTGTCTAGGAAACGAGAGATAAACTTCCTTGGTTTGAACATTAGCTTCACCTTGGGCAAGTTCCTTTAGATGCCTCCATTGCCTCAGGTATAGAATAGAGCTAAAAATAGTACCCAGCTTCCTAGATTTTGGAGATGATTAAGTAACATTAATTTATATAAAGCACTTAGAATCATGTCCTACAGTAAAAATTCAATAAGTAATTATATTAACACATTAGTGAACAATTCACTCATATAACAAGTATTTATTAAAACAATCCTTTGACTAAGGATAATCCTGACATTCAAATGAACCAACCAATTTTTCTAAATGCTGGGAAAGCTCACTTTGATAAACTATAATATTTTAATTCATGTATGTATCTCCCTAATGAACATCTAAATGTCAACCCATTCATCAACTCTCAATATTCTACTTCTAAAATGGCCCCTAATATATACATCCTTATTATTCCTTTTTTCTTTTGGCATTATTCTTTACGTGAGAGAGTGATTGAGACAGAGAGAATATGAATGGGTGTGCCAGGGCCTCCAGCCACTGCAAATGAACTCCAGACGCATGCACCATCTTATGTATCTGGCTTAAGTGGGTCCTGGGGAATCGAACCAAGATCCTCTGGCTTTGCAGGAAAGCACCTTAAGTGTTACGCCATCTCTCCAGTCCTTTGAGCATTATTCTTATGGAATTAATGCATCTCACTTTGGTTTCACCTTACCTTCTCAACCTGATAAAATTCCCCAAGTAGGTTGTAGACTGCTTGAGTGAAGACATGACTACTATTTTTTATAAATATAGCCGAGCCCTAAATTTCCAGTATCCACTCATCTGTCACCAGACAACTATTTTTACCAAAATGCCTACACACAAACTTGTCTTGGCTGGCTGAAAAACAAAATTCCCTTTTCTGTCTACCATCCTACCATGCTTTTTACATTCCATGTTACCTAATCATGCATTCTAGAAACTCATTTGACATTTCCACCAAGTTCTGTGATTGTATTACTATAATCTGTTAATATGGTGTGCTATAAATTTTTAATGTGAAGCTATTCTAAAATTATTGACTAAAACTTTAATTTTTTTTCAAATTATAAAAATGAAGTATATTCACTGTGAAGAATTGACAAGTCTGAAAATAAAAATCACATGTATAAGAGATCATTAAAATTTTATCACAGGGCTAGAGAGACGGCTTAGCTGTTAAGGCATTTGCCAGCAAAGCCAAAGGACCCAGGTTTGATTCCACAGTAACCACATAAAGCCAGATGCACAAGGTGGCACATGCGTCTGGAGTTTGTAGTGGCTAGAGGTCCTGGTGCACCCAATCTCTCTCTCTCAAATAAATAAAATATTTTTAAGTTTGTAAAAAGAAAGCTTATCACACATACAATTTTCTATTACTTTTACTTCATATTCTATTCAAGTACCTAATAGCATATATTTCTCAAAATTAAAGGCAAAGCATAAGTGAATATATTAAAATTATTATAAATATTTATCCTCAGTACAAATGAAAAAACTCTACTACTCCTGTGCAACAGTTTGAACTTCTGGATAAAGTTTCTAGCAATAACATTTGATAGAGATTCAGAAAATGCTGAATCACAGCTAAGGATGGCTGGAAGGAAGATGACATGCTCTGAGAAACTATTACATGACTCAAAACACAGGTTTGATCACAAAAACAATAATGTCAAAGATGCAAATAACTTTGGATGGAACTATTTTGTAAGCCATTTAAAATAGGTTTGTGTCTAAATTAACCTTCTATATTTATAAATGAAACCACTAAATTAATAAATAAAAATGTAGAGGGGGGCCGGGCGTGGTGGTGCACGCCTTTAATCCCAGCACTCGGGAGGCAGAGGTAGGAGGATTGCTGTGAGTTCAAGACTACCCTGAGACTCCGTAATGAATTCCAGGTCAGCGTGGGCTAGAGTGAGACCCTACCTCGAAAAACCAAAAAAAAAAAAAAAAAAAAAAATGTAGAGGGGGGATTCAAATTTCAATGTGTCTTAACACAATAGCAGTTGTATTATTTACTATTAGATAGTGCATTTCACCTAGTTTCAAGAGCAAAAGCAACACAAGAAAGATAGTCATTAAATAGCATAAGAGAAAGTTAGGAAGAATTTAAGAATCAAAGACCACAGAGAAGTACTGGTGTGAAGTCCTATGTAGCCTTATATAGCACCCCATGCATCAGTCAAGTCTAGAATGCAACCTAAGCTTGCAAAGTCTGCATTTGGAAGCTTCAATTATAGCTACTCTTTCCAGATGTGTTTCTGGCAATATAGTCATTGTTCTGGTAAATGCTTTTGTCCCTTCGTTTCAGTAAGTATATACAAACAGAAGCATTTGCTTTCACCTTATAGAGATCATCTCACACTTCCACCGTCTAGCCTCAAGTTTCTTCAACCCTATGCCATAATTTAGAAAGTGGGGATTCTGATGATCTCATCATCCCATGTGATTACAAACTGGTCCATTCTATGCTGATGGAACTTGGTGAGCAGGAAATACCAGGTGTCCCAGATGCCTTATGAAGATACACGCATGGTAGAGTGAAAAATAAAAACACATGAAAATTTTGGGAGCCTACTACCTTAGGAACATTTCTGTGGATCCAATGTGCTGCAGCAAGTAGGGTATGTCCTCCAAAGTGAAAAGCCAATGTGCATTTCCACTAAGAAACAGGCACAATGTGAATCTGGGAGTGGCTATAGTCTGGTTGGGTTTGAAGACAGCAAGGCTCTGGTTAGTATTATGAGATGAGATACTGGAAGCATACATGCAATGGCAAAACACTGTGTATTAATCAGCCTTTTCTCTTGGCCATCTCATATAAACTAAGGGGTCACGGTAGCAAAGGCTTGAGATCATGCACAGACTCAAAAGCATGGACTCTTCTCATTAAAGATGTTCTAGTATCCCAAAATCCAGTATCAATCAATGAATAACTATTTTATCAGTAGCAGAAACCAATGCCAAAAACTCAATATGGCACCAAATACTACAGAACTATTCAGCCATCAAATAGCTGAGTGTGTTGGTCCAATTTCATCTTGGGGAAGAACCAAATAATCCCTCACATGAACAAGCCCATTCCTGAATGTGGAGCTGCCCTCCCTCCTTTCCATGCTTCTACTGGTAATAAATTGATCTTTGATTCTACTGGATGAGTCAGTTGCTGCACCACATTATACTTAATTCATTCTATAGCAAAAGAAGTGAATGAGTTTATGAAATTCACTGGTCTTATCATGAACATCATTACTCAGAAGCAGCAGGTTTTATGCAATAATAAAATGGTCTACTAAAGAATCAGTCACAGTGTTAGGTCTGCTACAGTACCTTGTGAGAAAGGGTTGGGATGTTTTTCCATACAAAATTGCTTTTAAGGCCCAGTTTACAACAAAATGAAGGTGCTGTTTCTCATCTGCTAGGTCCCATGGCTCCAAAGCCATTAGCCTATAGAATGCGAGCGGCATAATGGCATCATGAGGGATACTACGCTACACATGTAGTGCTCAGGAAGAGCAACTGATAGACGGTACATTGTTTTGCTTATACAGAACACACAGGCCTAGGAAGAAAGGCAAGTGGGCACTCACATAATGCAACCAACACTCACTTGCAAATTACTCCTTCTGTACTTGTGATTTAAGGCCCTGCTTGTTTAAAGATTCTACTACCTGTCCCAAAGGGGACACTGCTTATTCCCTTTTTCTCCAATATATGAATGCCACAATGATAATATGTATAAGTACAAATTGTTTATGTTTACTTCTTCAGATATTAGGTCTTTTAAAAATTTATTTGTTTGGTTTTGTTTTCTCTTGAAACAGGGTCTCATAGCCCAAGCTGGCCTAGAACTTTCTATCTAGAGCCCAGACTAGATTTGTTATTTAAAATCCTAAAATCCTCAGCTTCCGGGAGTATTGGGATTAGAAGTATGTGTCACATGCCTAGCTTACTTCAGGTACTATTCTTAAATTAGTTTTTCATTTTTAAAAATTAATATGATAAACTGAGTATTTGATGAAACTGTATGAAAGAGGGGGAAATAGAAGATAATAATCCATTATCTTGATATAACTGAAGCCTAAATAAAATTCTAAATACTTTTTTTAGGCTAGGTATGGTGGTGCATGCCTTTAATCCCAGCACTTGGGAGGCAGAAGTAGGAGGATTACCATGAATTCAAGGCTACAATGAGACTATAATTTCAGGTCAGCCTGGACTAGTGAGACACTACCTCAAAAAACTAAAATCAATACTTTTTTGTGTGTGTGGGAAGAGACAAGGAACACACCAGATTTCAAAATGCCATTAGGGGCTGGGGAAATGGCACAGTGAGGTACTTGCTTGCAAAGCCTGCAGCCCTTGACTCAGTTTCCTAGTATCCACATAAAGCCAGATGCACAAAATGGTATGTCTGGAGTTCATTTGCAGCAGCACGTGGCCCTGACATGTTAGTTTACTCTCTCTCAAGTAAATATATAAATGAATAAAACTACATTTGGAGTTGGAGAAATGGCTTAGCAGTTAAGGCACTTGCCTGCAAAACCAAAGGACCCAGGATCGATTCCCTAGGACCCAGGTAAGGTAGATGCACAAGGTGGTGTATGTATCTGGAGTTTATTTGCAGCAACTGGAAGACCTGGTACACACATTCTCTCTCTCTCAAATAAACAAATAACTTAATTAATTAAATTTAATTTAAAAAACTGGGACCAAGTGTGGTGGCGCACACCTTTAATCCCAGCACTTGGAAGGCAGAGGTAGGAGGATCACTATGAGTCTGGGGCCAGCCTGAGACTATATAGTGAATTATAGGTCAGCCTCGGCTAGAATGAGACCCTACCTTAAACCCCCCACAAAAAAAGACTACGTTTTAAAAATGCCATTAGAGGGCTGGAGAGATGGCTTAGCGGTTAAGCTCTTGCCTGTGAAGCCTAAGGACTCCGGTTCGAGGCTCAGTTCCCCAGGACCCACGTTAGCCAGATGCACAAGGGGGCGCACATGTCTGGAGTTCGTCTGCAGTGGCTGGAGACCCTGGCGCGCCCATTCTCTCTCTCTCTCTCTCTCACTGCCTCTTTCTCTCTCTGTCACTCTCAAATAAATAAATAAAAATACACAAAATATTTTAAAAAAATAAAAATAAAATTAAAATGCCATTAGAAAACTGAAGAGCACATCATAAATAAAAACTGTGCCAACAAATTAACATATTACTTGATCAAAAGATGTATGGTTAGTTGGGCACAGTGGTGCATGCCTTAAGCCTTTAATCCCACTACCTGGGAGGATGATCAGGTCCATCCTCAGACTACATAGTGCATACCATGTCAGTCTGGGCTAGAGCAAGAACCTACTTGGTTGGAGAGATGGCTTAGTAGTTAAGGCACTTGCCTGCAAAGTGCTAAGGACCCAGGTTTGATTTCCAAGTACACATGTAAAACCAGATGCACAACATATATCTAGAGTTTGTTTCTTTGCAGTGGCTAGAGGCCCTGGGACACCCATTCTCTCCGCCCTGCCCTTCGATCTCTCTGTTTGCAAAAACACGTATGTATGTATGTATGTATGTATGTATGTATGTATGTGTGTGTTTTAAGTATGACTGGCTGAAGAAATGGCTCTGTGGTTAACAGTACTTGCTTGCAAAGCCTAGCCGCCTGAGTTCAATTTTCCAGTACTCACATAAAGCCAGATGCACAAAGTAGAGCATGCATCTGGAATTTGTTTGCAGTGGCAAAAATATCATGGATATGCTTTCTCTTTGTTTGCTTATATTTCTAAGGACAGACCATGCACACATTTCCTGACACTGCATTCCTTCATACAGTTACTATTGCCTTACCTACATAAAAAACTCCTATCTGCTCCTCACGAGCAAATTCTGGGAATTCTTCACTTACATCAACTTCATCCTACTCTTTTTTATTTTATTTTATTTTTATTTATTTATTTATTTATTTTTGAGAGGAGAGAGAGAATGGGCACACTAGGCCCTCCAGCCGCTGCAAACAAACTCCAGACACAAGTGCCACCTTGTGCATCTGGCTTACGTGGGTCCTGGGGAATCGAACCTGCATCCTTTGGCTTTGAAATCAAACACCTTAACCACTAAGCCATTTCTCCAGCCCCAAATTCATCCTACTCTTATCCCAATAAGGAAAAAAATACTTTCTTACATCACAGTATATACATTTCTACTGTATTTACCTAAACAACATTGATTTCAAGGAAATATGTGAATTATAAAACATAATATTTAAACCTGAAAAAAACAATTCTCATCTTTTAACTGTAAGATAAAAGGTACCAGGGGCTAGAGACTTAGTGGTTAAAGCACTTGCCTGCAAAGCTTAACAACCCAAATTCAATTCCCCAGTACTCACATAAACCCAGATGCACAAAATGGTGCATGCACCTGGATTTTGTCTGTAGTAACTGGAAGCCCTGGTAAACCCATTCTGTCTCTCATCTGTCTCCTTGCAAATAAATAAATAATTTTGTGTTTTGTTTTGTTTATTTCTGTTTTTCAAGGTAGGGTCTCACTCTAACCCAAGCTAACCTGGAATTTACTTTGTAGTCTCAGGGTGGCCTCAAACTCACAGTGATCCTCCTACCTCAGCCTCCCAACTGCTGGGATTAAAGGCAAGAGCCACCACATCCAGCCCCCCCAAAATTTTTTTAATTCCTTTTGTTAAAAAAAGGTACTAAGGAAGCAAAAAGAGCAAAGACTCAACAAGATATGAAAAACTGTAACATGAATGAACAGATTGTCCTGAGGGTGGCATCAACCGATTGACTTTTGCTTTTCTTTACAGTCTAGTTTGAACTGCCAACCTGCCTTATTTATGATCAAAACATCCAGAATAGATCTATACAACTCTGACAGAAGTAGCAAACAATGTAACTGAAGTTTGCTGGGTATTTTCTTTTTGGATCCCATTTTGTAAATCCATTTTTATGCATATACATCTATAAACATAACAACGACTACTGGACTTACCAAAATGTCTGATTTTTTGCTCATATTTCTGCATAAATGACTGTGATTTATCTTCATCTTCTGTTTTTCCTTTATCTTGATTAATAAAACTCTGAAAATATTTAAAAATTAAAATCAGATTTTATGTTCTAATTGAATCTTCTTAGTTTCTGAATGCCTAGCAAGTCTTAAACAATATAAAAATATGATATAGTATAATTCTATGATAGCATTAAACAGCTAAACTTTTCATTTAAAAAAAATTAAGTTTTCTCATTTGGTAGTTTTATTACTTTTGCTTAAAATGATACTGGTGTGGGAAATTATAGATTTATCATAAAAAAATCACACAGAAAAACTGTATTAATTTTTTGTTAAACTGAATTGCCCTATTCAAGATAGGTAGAGAAATATCTTTTATATGCATAATCTACATCTGCATTATTCATTTCCCATAAATATTTGCGACTCCAGGTGGTTTTATTATTAATGTCTTCATAGACTCATGTGTTTGTGATTAAGTTTCCTACTTGGTCCCCAACAAATGGAGCCTTACTAAGGTCTGTTTCTGGAGGCAGACCTTGGAGTTGACGAGCCTAGACTTCTGTGTGTTCGAACCAACTTGTGCTTGCTGCTCTGTTTCTGCTGTGGATGTGTGATGAGTAAGGCAGCTTTCTCTGCCATGATAAAGCTTCTCCTTGAAACTGTAAGCCTGAAATAAATCCTTTCTAGCAGAGGCTGCTTTTGGTCAAGTGTTTTGTCCCAGCAATGAGAAGGTAACTAGAACAAAAGAGTTATAAACACTTACTTTAAATTCTTTGAGAAAAATAAAAAATAAGCCTTAGGCTGGCCATAGTGACACATACCTTTAATCCCCACACTCAGGAGGCCGAGGTAGGATTACTATGAGTTTGAAGCCAGCCTGGACTAGAGTGAGTTCCAGGTCAGGCTGAGCTTAAATGAGATCCTGCTTAAAAGAAAAAAAAAAAAAAAAAGCAACACGCCAGGAGCAGTGGCCCACGTCTTTAATCCCAGTACTTGAGAGCTTAAAGTAGGAGGATGGCTACAAGTTCAAGGCCAGCCTGAGACTAATTCCAGGTCAGTCTGAACTAGAGCAGTACCCTACCTCAAAAAACAAAAACAAACAAGCAAAAAAAGCCAGGCATGGTGGCACTTGCCTTTAATCCCAGCATTTAGGAGAATGCTGATGTAGGAGGATTGCTGCAGAGTGAGTTCTAGGTCAACCTGGACTAGACTGAGACCCTACCTCAAAAATAATAATAATAAATAATGATAGTAAACAAATAAAAACAAAATAGGGCTAGGTCTCAGTGGTTCAAGCTCTTGTATGCAAAGCCTGCCAGTCTGGGTTTGATTCCTCAGTACCCACAGAAAGCCAGACACACAATGTGGCACATCTGGAGTTTGTAGTAGCAAGAGGCTCTGGCATGCCCACATTTTTCCCTCTCCCTTTCCAGAAAATAAAAATATCGGGCTGGAGAGATGTCTTAGCGGTTAAGCGCTTGCCTGTGAAGCCTAAGGACCCCGGTTCGAGGCTCGGTTCCCCAGGTCCCACGTTAGCCAGATGCACAAGGGGGCGCACGCGTCTGGAGTTCGTTTGCAGAGGCTGGAAGCCCTGGCGCGCCCATTCTCTCTCTCTCCCTCTATCTGTCTTTCTCTCTGTCTGTCACTCTCAAATAAATAAATAAATAAAAAATGAACAAAAAAAATTAAAATATATATATATATATTAAGTAAGCCTTGACTGAATTTCTAAAAACTTTTTTTCTTAGGTCAGTTCTTGAAATCAAATACAAATTTCTATTAATGAGGCACATACTTTCTGTCGAATAAGCCATAAAACAGATCAAGATGAAGGCCGTAATCTACCCAGAAAAAAACTACCAGAACAGTTTCTGAGAACATTCCGTGATATATTTATATTCTGATATCATCAGTGCTGAAAATATCGAGTACACACTAGCTCTCTGCCAGCTTCCGATCGGGAAATGCACAGAAGTTTATGTACTTGGAATAAAGGCACCTTTCCTGCACAGTTTTTCACAGGC
Organism: Jaculus jaculus; assembly: GCF_020740685.1. Classification (NCBI taxonomy): domain Eukaryota; kingdom Metazoa; phylum Chordata; class Mammalia; order Rodentia; family Dipodidae; genus Jaculus; species Jaculus jaculus. The sequence continues at coordinate 52,805,004 of NC_059102.1, forward strand.
CAGCAATGTTGGTCACAAGGACGAAGTTTCCTATTTCCTCCATTAAAAAGTAGAAACAAGCCAGCCTGAAACTACATAGTGAATTCCAGGTCAGCCTGGGCTACAGTGAGATTCTACCTCAAAAAACAAAAACAAAACAAAAAAGTAGAAAACAGAGCTGCAGAGATGGCTCAGCTGGTAACGTGCTTACCACACAAGCATGGGGAACTGAGTTTGAATCCCCAGCCCCATATAAATGTGTGCCTACAATATACTGGGTAGCAGACACAGGAGGATCCTGGGGGCTTGGTGGCCAGATAGTCTAGATGAATTGATGAGCTACAAGTTCAGTGAGGGTTCTGTCTCAAAAAATAAGGTGAGAGCAACTGAATACATGTGATGTTGACCTTTGGCCTACACAAATGCACACACATGTGAACACAAAGATAAATAATAAAAACAGAAAGAGATGAAAAAAATATAACTAATGTATTATCATTTTAACATTGAAGCAACCTCAAAAATTACTTAACAAAGTACTTTTACTTTTCTTCAGTACTGAGGAATAGCCCAGTTGGGATTAGCTAGCAACATTTCAAGAGCTCTGTAGCTCATGGCCTTATGCTCCCAGACAAAACCAATATATAATTTTTTAAAACATTTTATTTATTTGCAAGAAGATAGAGAGAGAGGGAGGGAGGGAGGGAGAGAATGGGCCACCAGGGCCTCTAGTCACTGCAAATGTGCTCAGGATGCATGTGCCACCCTGTGCATCTGATGTGAGAACTGGGAAACTGAACCCAGATGGATAGGCTTTGCAGGCAAGTGCCTTAACCACTGATGTATCTCTCCAGCTCCCAATGTACAATTTTCAAAAATATTATTTTTATTTATTTGCAAGGAGAGAGAGTGGGAGAGAGGAAGAATGAATGAGGGAAGGAGAAAGGGAATGGACACACCAGGACTTTTTTGTCACGGCAAACTCCAGATGTATGTGCCATTGTCTGGCTTTACAGTGGGTACTAGGAAATTAAACTTGGGCTGTTAGGCTTTGCAACATTCAAGATATTCTCCTTAGGGCCACCCTAAGACTGCATAGTGAATTCTAGGTCAGCCTGGGCTAGAGTGAGACCCTACCCCCCCCCAAAAAAAATTGAATTTCCATGCACTAGATTATTTCAAAGTAAGCAAAATTAGGACACCTCAAGTAATGTTGAAATGGTAATACTTTAAAAGTTCTTGAGCAAGATCATCAAATCTCTAGATTTTTAACTCAAAAAAAAAATGTTGCTCTTTGGAGGCTTTAGAAGCCTTTTATTTGTGACCTGGCAGTTCTTTCTAAGTTTCATAATTACATTGACATTGTTGAGCCCTTTAAAAAAATTCTTGAAATCTGATCCAGTTGATGCATTTCAACTCCTGTCCCCCATTTTATTGTACTCATCAGAGATATAATGGGCTAGATTTAGCTTAGGAACTCATGATGAAAGTATTTTTTTACAGGAGACTTTTAGAATTAGTTGTTTTTAAATAATGTGACATAATTACAAGTGGAAGTTCTGTGCATACAAGGCCCATGAACAGGAATGCACTTCTGTGTTTTTTCTTGTTTTTTTTCCCCTACATTCTAGAACAGAAAGTATCGCTGTGTTGTAAGACCTTGCACATGCTAGCGGTAGTAGAATGTTTTTTTATTACTGAAATTTTGGCAACTTTAATGTCATCGTACTATGTAGCTTGATAGCAGTGTATTGCTAATGGTTTAGCAATCTTCACGTAAATTTTTTTGGTTGGTTGATTGGTTTAATTAAACTTTTATGGTTTTTTGTTTTTGTTTTAATCTTTTGGGGAAATTTCCCCAGAATGTCTCATACATCCTTACCTTGATACAGTGGGGACATATCACTGCTGCCTTAAAAATGCTGCACTGTTTTGGGTTTGTTAAGACTTAAATCACTGTTACTGGTATCACTACGAAAGGTGCAGGAATTTAAACATCTTGATTATGGGACTATGAAGTGGAATGTTTCAATAAATACATACATGGTGAATTAAAAAAAAAGATATTCTCCTTAGGACAATATATACAGAATAGCGAATAACTCAGATAAAGAATGATTCTGCTGTGGGTGAGAACAAACAATATAGGTACAAAGAAAAGTCTAGAGAGGACTCACTGTTAAAGGAAGTTATCTCAGAGACACTACAGGCAAAGCAGCCTTTCAACTTCTATTTTACATGCTTGTTCATTTATTTTACAATAGGTAGGTTATACAAAAAGGTTATAGGCTGAAGTCTACAAAACAAGAATGGTCAAAGGTTAACGTGGACTTAGACAAGAATGAGCAGTCTGGGAGTTTAGCATAAATAAAAGACGTACTCCTCAGCAACTTAACAGAAAGCGCCTGAATTTCACTGACCCAAGAGATTATAGAATAAAGATTTAACTATTCGTGTTTCAAGTTTGATATTATATATCTTTTCTTGGCATCTTTTTTATTGACAACTTCCATACTTACAGAAAATAAACCATGATAATTCCCTGAACTGTTCCTTTAGCCATCTGATAAAGCATAGAAAACCATGAACACCAAAATATTTGTGCCTATCAATATGTTCAGAGAATTGTTTCTCCAAAGTAAAGTCTAATATAAACTACATTTCAACATTTAATTATGTAACTTTAGTCCATGCTAACATCACTTTATGAGTTAAGTTTTTTGCTTTCTACCCCCTTTCATGTGCTTTGAGATCTATTTTGAGAGAATCTAGTTTTAAAAGTAAAATAAATGTATAAATCATAAGTAGCTTTTAGAAACATGGGAATTTGGGGATGGAGAGATGTCTTAGCGGTTAAGGCACTTGCCTACAAACCTAAAGACCCAGGTTCAATTCCCTAGTCCCACCATAAGCCAGATGCACAAGGTAGCACATATGTCTGGAGTTCCTTTGCAGTGGCTGGAGGCCCTGACATGTCCATTCACTGTTTCTATCTGCCTCTTTCTCTCTCATAAATAAATAAAAAAATAAAATCACTATCTTTCTATCCCTCCCTCCCTCTCTCAAGTAAATAAATTTTTAAAAAATGGGATTTTGAAAGTCATCATTAATAATGACCTCCTTAGACAGAGCAATTTCATTTTCATTCTTTGTTTTTGATGATACTTGGATTAAACCTAGGCCAGGGGTATGACAGGTGAATGCTCTACCACTGAGCTATATCCCCAGCCCTCTTTTTACTTCTTTTTTTTTCGGGGGGGGGGGCTCGAGGTAGGGTCCCACTCTGGTCCAGACTGACCTGGAATTAACTCTGTCATTTCAGAGTGGCCTTGAACTCATGGCAATCCTCCTACTGCTGGGATTAAAGGCTTGTGCCACCATGCCTGGCTTACTTCTGTTTTTATTTTGAGTCAAAACTACACTAAACTGTCCAAACTAGCCTTGAACTCACTTTATACCCATGCTATAGAAATTTAAAATTGTAATGTACTGTCTTAGCTTCCCAAACAGATGAAATCACAGGTCTTCACCACCAAGTCAAGTAGACCATTTTCATTCTTAAAGACATCTTAATAAATGGCATTCATTATCTCTTTTAGTGACCAAACCTATTTAAATATTCAGAGGCTTTAAGGTGGAGAGGAGCTGATGAGGTCAAAGGATCTCTTATATTCTCTGCTGGCCAGATCTCCATGACCTCCCATCACTGAAAGCTCAACACCTTTCTTTATTTTACCTCCTCTTTCAATATCACAGTCTGAAATTTCTTCCTCAGATTCAACCCACCCTTATATTATCATTACTTAGTATTTAGGTTTTTTAAAGATTTATTTATTTATTTATTAGAGACAGAGAGATAAAGAGAGACAGAAAGTGGGAATGGGAGTGCCAGGGCCTCTAAGCCACTGCTCATGCCACCATGCGCATCGGGCCTATGTGGGAGCTAGAGAATCGAACCTGGGTCCTTAGGTTTCGTAGGCATATGCTTTAACTGCTAAGCCATCTCTCCAAACCAAATTTAGTTTTTTAATTTATAAAGTAAATTGGTTAAATTAAAGGAACTCTAAAAGCAGTGACCATAAAATTACAGGTACAAAATATAAGATATCGGAAAGTACTCTATAACTTTGATTTAGATTGGTTCTCATCCTTATCTTTCTCTAGCCTTAAAAGAACAGAATGTTTTTTTTTGGTTTTTTTTTGTTTTTTTTTTTTGGTTTTTTGAGGTAGGGTCTTACTCTAGCTCAGGCTGACCTGGAATTCACTATGTGGCCTCAGGATGGCCTTGAACTCATGGCAATACTCCTACCTCTGCCTCCTGAATACTGGGATTAAAGGTATGTGCTACCACACCCAGCTCAGAATGCTTGTTATTTTATTATTTTTTTTTTTTTGGTTTTTCGAGGTAGGGTCTCACTCTGGCTCAGGCTGACCTGGAATTCACTATGGAGTCTCAGGGTGGCCTCAGAATGCTTTTTTACATAAAATATTTGTTCAGCATTCCATATACATAACGAAATATTTGTGAATGGCCTATTATGAATGTGTATTTATAAGGCCTTTTAATATATTGCCAAAACATTCACACTTTAAGTTCACATACCAAAACCACATTAAAAGCAAAATTAACAGTAATGAAAAGTTTTATCTATTTTATGTTGTTATTCTTTTAACATTTTATTTACTTACTTGCAAGCAGAAAGAGACAATGGGAGAGAGAAAGAGGGGGAGGATAGGTGTGCCACTTTGTGCATCTGGCCTTGCATGGGTACTAGGGAACTGAACTCAAGTCTTAAGGCTTTGCAGCCAAGCACCTTAACCTCTGAGCTACCTCCTCTGCCCCCCCCTTTTTTTTGACAAGCCAACATATAAAAACAAACATGAGGGCTGAAGAGATGGCTTAGTGGTTAAGCACTTGCCTGTGAAGCCTAGGACCCTTGCTTGAGGCTCAATTCCCCAGGACCCATGTAAGCCACTTGGGGGCGCATGAATCTGGAGTTCGTTTGCAGTGGCTGGAAGCCCTGACACACCCATATTCTTTCTCTCTCTCTCTCTCTCTCTCTCTCTCTCTCTTTCTCACTCTGTCACTCTTAAATAAATGAATAAAACTAAACAAAATTAAAAAAACATGAAACATCATGGACACCCATGACATAAATACTTAAGTCCTAGGAACACCTTAAAGAAAATTAAGTTGAAACTTTCTATTTTTTGAGATGTAAAACTCAACAAGAAAGATCACTAGTGAAGTTACTTATAGCTGGGGGGTGAGGGGAACAGACAGAAAAACTGCCTGCAGCATGCAGCTCCAGAGTTTAAAAGCTTTCAAATTGTTTTACATTAAAAAACAGACCGGATCTTCTGTTGTAATCCCAAAGCATGAATTTTACAAAACAATGTCAACCCTCTGTAAGTACTTAACACTCTGATCTTTTCTATTCTATTTCAGAGAGCAAAATGCTAACTGGACTGCAACAAACTTTTTTCACAATCTACTTAAAGTGACCATGACACCACAGTTTGAAAAAAACTGTTCTTCCATACTCTCAATAATAAACATTCTATAACTGTAGGACAATTTAAACCCATTTCTTCTTCAGATTCAAAAGTCAAAGAATAATCCTTTAGGGTTGAGGAGACTCACAAGCATTTGGATCTGAGTTTGATCCCCAAAATCCATGTAAAAAGCATGCTTATTATCCCAGTGCTGGGAAGATAGAGACATGAGTATCCTTGGGGCTGACTGGTGAGTCAGTCTAGACTATTGGTGAGCTCCAGGACAATGAAATTCCATCTCAAAATAAAAAAATGAAAAGTGGGCTGGAAAGATGGCTTAGCGGTTGAGCCCTTGCCTGTGAAGCCTATGGACCCCGGTTCAAGGCTCAATTCCCCAGGACCCATGTCAGCCAGATGCACAAGGGGGTGTTTGCAGTGGCTGGAGGCCCTGGTGCACCATTTCTCGCTTGCGCTCTCTCTCTCTCTCTCTCTCTCTCTGCCACTTTCTCTGTCTGTCACTTTCAAATAAATAAACAAAAATAAAAACAAAAATTAAAAAAAAAAAAGAAAACCACAAGGGTGGGTAGCATTCCTAAGGATGACACACAAGATCATCTTTGGCCTCCACGTACCATACATACAAACATACACCTGCACATCTTCACAGACATGTATCAAGGAGGAAGAGGAAGAAAGATACAGTCTAGCAAGAAACTAAAAACCACTAACTTTGCCAGGCATAGTGGTAGAGACCTGTAATCTTAACTCTCTGGAATTTGAGACAGGATTGTGAAACAGAGATGAGCCTGGGGTCCACAACAAATCTTGTCTTAACAAACTACTAATTTTGCAAAAGTATTGTGCTACTTTTTAGACTATTCCTAAAGGGTCTTTTTAAATCATTGCTGCTTATAAGATGAAGTCAAAACACTGTGTGAAACAAGACAAGGATGTCTACTTTCTACATTGCTTTTCATATAGTATTTGAAGTCTTAGTTAGGGCAAAGAAGGGAAATAAAAGGCACAAAAGTAAGAAAGCGAGAAACCAAAGGACTCTTTTCTGTAGATGACATGACTCTTTTTTTAAAATTTTTTTTAATTGTTTATTTATTTATTTATTTGAGAGCAACAGACAGAGAGAGAAAGAGGCAAACAGACAGAGAGAGAGAATGGGCGCGCCAGGGCCTCCAGCCACTGCAAACGAACTCCAGATGCGTTGCGCCCCCTTGTGCATCTGGCTAACGTGGGTCCTGGGTAGTTGAGCCTCGAACCGGGGTCCTTAGGCTTCACAGGCAAGCGCTTAACCGCTAAGCCATCTCTCCAGCCCCTGACATGACTCTTAATAAGAGACTCAAGAAAGACTCCCAACAGACTCTCTTAATAAGAGACTCCAAAGACTACACCAGAAAACTCTAAGATCTGATAAAACTCTGAGATCAGCAAAGTGAATAGATACAAAAATTAACATGCAAAAAACAACACAGAGCTTTTCTATATCTCAATAATAGAAAAACAATCCCACCCAAAAACTGCCTCAAAAACCTTGGAATAAACCTAACAAATGAAGACCTTAATAATTAAAACTTTGAAATACTGAAGAGAAAAATTAAAGAGAATAGAAGACAGAAAAATCCCCCATGTTCATGAAATGGAATAATACTGTGAAAATGACTATACTACCCAAAGCAATGTACAGATTCAAAGTAATCCCAATCAAAATCTCAAGGCTGTTCTTCACAGAAATATAAGCACACTGGGTACCTCAGCATATACATGTGCAAACACCACACCACACATACCGAATACATACAAACACACACAAATTTATATAGAAGCACAAAAGACCCTAGAGAACCAAAGCAATCCTGAGCAAAAAAGAACAATGCTAAAGCATCACCATACATGATCTCAAGTTATACTACAGAGTAGTCACAATAATAACAGCAATATGGTACTGACACAAAAATAGACATACAGATCAATGGAGTAGAATAGAGGATCCAGGTATAACTACTGTCTATGTAACTAAAGCTACCCAATTTTTGACAAAGATGCCGAAAATACACATTGGAGAAAAGACAATCTCTTTAACAAACAGTGCTGGCAAAACTGGACATCTATATAGAAAAACAAAGCTGGATTCCTCTCACCCTGCACAAAAATCAACTCCAGATGGAACAAAGACGTTAATGTTAAGACCTGAAACTCTGAAATGATGGAGAAAAAAGTAGGAAAACATTTCATGATTTCAGCATAGGCAAGAACTTTCTGAACTGGACTCCAATGACTCAAGAAATGAGGTCATCAACTGACAGATTTCATGAAATTCAAAAGCTTTCATGAAATTCAAAAGCTTCTGCACAGGAAAGGAAACAATCAAGTGAAGAGACAGCCTAGAGAATGGGAGACAATCTTTGCTAGTTATGCACCGGACAAAGGATAAAGATTTAGAATGTATTAAATTCAAAAAGCTCAGGGCTAGAGAGATTGCTGAGCAGTTAAAGGCAATTGCTTGAAAATCCTGATGGCCCAGGTTTGATTCCCCAGTACCCATATAAAGCTAGATGCACAAGGTGGTGCATGCATCTGGAGTTTGTATGCAGTGGATGGAAGGACGCCCTGGTGCACCATACTCACTGTCCCCCACCTGCTCTCTCAAATAAGTAAAAATGTGGAAAAAAAATTTTCAAAACTCAAAAAACTAAATAACAAGAAACCAACCCAACCAATAAATGCGCTAATTAAATGGCAAATAGTTCAAAAGATGAAGTAAAATCAATCAACAAGCATATGAAAAGAATTTCAACATCACTAGCCATCAGACAAATGCAAATAAAAAGTATATTGAGATTCCATTTTATCCCAGTCAAAATGGCAACCATTACAAAAACAAGTAAGATATGTCGGTAAGGACATGGACAAAGGAACCTTATACTGGTAGGAATGTAAATTAGTCCAGCCACTGTGGAGGTCAGTATGGAGGCATCTCACAAAGCTGAAGTTAGAGACATTATATGACCCAGCTATACCATTCCTGGGTATTTACCTGAAGACTCAAGTTGCCACTATCAAAGAGGTACTTGGACACCAATGTTTATTGCAGCTCTATTCACAAGAGCTAAGTTATGAACCTCACTTAGATGTGCATCAACAGAGGAATGGATAAAGAATATGTGGCATACAGGCTGGAAATTTTTAGTGATAAAGAATAAGCTTATGGGGACTAGAGAAATGGCTTATTAGTTAAGGCACTTACCTACATAGCCTAAGGACCCAGGTTCAATTCCCCAGTACCCACATAAGCCAGATGCACAAGGTGGCACATGCATCTGGAGTTCTTTTGCAGTGGCTAGAGGCCTTGTTGTGCCCATTAATTCATATTCTTTCTCTCTCTCTCTCTCTCTCTCTCTCTCACACACACACACACACACACACACACACACACACAAATAAACAAAATTTTAAACATATATATAAATATACACACATACATAAAAACATACATACATATATAATATGAAATGCAAGCATCCTACCGTTAGTACTCCTCTTCCTAATTCCTCACTCTAGCCCAGGCTGGCCTGGAACTCACTCTGTAGTCCCAGGCTGGCCTCAAACTCACAGTGATCCTCCTACCTCAAGCGCTGGGATTAAAGGTGTGCGCCCACCACGCCCGGCTCCTTTTCTTCTTTCTTTATGGCCCCATAAAAAATTATACCTTATTAAAAACATCCTTGCTAATGGCATCCATGTTCCATATGCTCTCTCTCTGAACCAGGGCCTCTTCTTTCTGTCTCCATTCTTCTTCCCGCTGCCTCAGTTCTGATACTGCTGTTTGTGCTTTGGCATGTTCCTGATCCAAGGACTCAGAGTTATGCAGTGCTAAGCTACCAAGTTTCTGCTGAGCTTCAGCAAGATTCCATTTGCATGCCACAGAGCTCTTCACAAACTCTTTCTGCTTTTGGCAAGCCAGCTCAATCCCATGGTTATATATCTGAGTGAAAACAAAACAACAATATTTAAGAAATAAGAAATAAAAGTAGCAATGAATATGTTTGTGTAGCACAGGCTCATTGTTTTGTGTTTGATTTTTTTACTAAAAGGATCTTCATATGATGTTTTTGGTGCATAGCACACCTTGGGTTCTGTGTCTGTAATTACAGTTTTTTTATATTATTGGCCTTGTTTCATCAATTAGACTAGAAAAGCTTCTTTGTTGATCTATGCCCCTCCCTGACAACTAACACTACCACAAAGCCTAGCAATGATTACAGTGACTTACAATACAGCTAGTGCAAAACAAACATCTGATTTTCAGTCTTCATAATCCTTGACCAGTAGAATGAAAACAAAGCTCAAGTCTAGCTCATCAGCTCAACACTCCACACTGAAAAGCAGATTTAGGAGTCTGGATCAGCAAGTTCTTCACTGCAAGGAACCTTCTTTCAGTTTCAAGTAATCATTTGTTAGCTTGCTTTCCTTATGTATTATCCCAATCCTTGGTGATATGAATTCTTAGTAGAACTTTCTATGTATTTAGATGAAAACATTAAGTTAAGAAGTGCCGGCAGTGTGTGGTGGCACACACCTTTAATCCCAGCACTAGAGAGGCAGAGGTAGGAGGATTGCTGAGAGTTTGAGGCCACCCTGAGACTACACTGTGAATTCTAGGTCAGCTGGGCTAGAGGGAGACTCTGCCTTAAGCCCCCCACCCCCCCAAAAAAAGAAGTGCCTACTGGGGCTAGAGAGATGGCTTAGTGGTTAAGGTGCTTGCCTGTGAAACCTAAGTACCCAGGCTCCATTCCCTAGTACCCACAAAGCCAGATGCACAAGGTGGTGCATGTGTCTGGAGTTCATTTCCAGTGGCAGGAGGCCCTGATGTGCCCATTCTCTCATAAATTAATTAATTAATTAAAGAAGTGCTCACTGGTCTACCCTGATGAGTTTGCTTCATTCAGGAAGGCCCTGGCATGCCCATTCTCTCTAATAAATAAAAAAATTGATTTTTTTAAAAGCCAACAAAAAACAAGTCTGATCATCTGTTTATTCTTAAAAATTGTCCCTTCATGTTGCTGGGACAAAACACCTGACCAAGAGCAGCTGATATGAGAGAAAGTTTTTGTCTTATCTTGAAGGGAAGCTTCATGGATGCAGGGAAAAGATGGTAGAGCAGAGGCTGGACATCATTTCTGCCACAGTAAGTGGATAACAGCAGCAAGAGGGTGAGCTGGACTCTGACAAAGGGAAACTGGCTTTAACACCCCAAAGTAACATACCTCCTCCAGCAAGACTCCACCTCATAAATGTGGACCAAGTATTCAAACACATGGGTTTGCGGGGAGAACATCTGATTCAAACCGCCACAGAAGTCTTGAGGTAAAGTGTAAACTCTTGTTTCTTGCCTTAGTTTTACTTAGTCCTACTTAGTCCGCTAAGTAATTCCTATCCTATCCTAATCCTTTTCTTATCCATTCTTCCTCTACCTCAGTTATGCATATTTCTATAGTGGTGTTTTAATATATTGTACTTACGGGTTTCCTTGACTACCACCACCATTTTAGTTTAGAATCAACAGATGTTTGATGAATAAACTAATCTTGAGGCAAGTAGCAAGCAAGGCCCTATTTTCTGAGTTTTCATGCCAATTCAAGGTTCCTACTTAGACACATGTGGACACTGTTGCTATTCTGATATATTATTTACTCATTCAGCAGGTTGGGAGTACAGATATCACTGTCTTTGAATAACCCAATAATTTATTTTTACTTTTTTCTTTTCTTAGATCAAGAATCAAGAAGAATGGCAAGACTATCAATGCTTAAAAATGGGACAGAATGATCTGGAGAGATGGCTCAACAGTTAAGGTGTTTGCCTGCAAAACCTAACATCCCAAATTTGATTCCCTAAGATCCATGTAAAGCCGATGCACAAAGTGGCACATGCATCTGTGATTAGTTTGAAGCAGCTGGAGCCCCTGGCATGCCCATTCTCTCCCTCTCCTCTCTGCTTGCAAATAAATAAATAATTTTAAAACAATGGGATGGCTGGTTGTGGTGGCACACACAGGTCAGATATTGCTGAAGAGGTGGAGGCAGGAGGATCAGGAGTTCAAGGCCAGCCTGGATTTAAAGAAAAACAAACAAAACAAAACAAGGGGATGGAGGAGCTACAAAAAATATGGGGCCTGGGGCCAGGAAGAAGAAAAATCAAGCTCTAAAACTTGATCTGTAAAATACTAAGCTATAAAAAGACAGACAATTAATGGTAAATGAGATATATTTTCTAATTAAGTAGGAGCAAATGTTTCTCAAATCAAATCAATTATAGAATGACTTTTAAAAATTTTGCCAACAACTACCCAGACAGCCCAATGTTTGAAATATTAAGGTTTTTAGATTTTTAATATTTTTAATTTTGTATTACTGAGGACTGAACCCATGCCAGGTGGGTGCTCTGCTACTGAGCTATATCCCCAGCCCTACTAAGTCTTGGTTGAATTTTAATCAGTGATCATATTAGTTTTAAAGGGGCATAATAATTATATTCTAATGATCAAAAATTCTGCAAAAAACTGTTAACATTAAAGTCAGTCTACTACTGTATTACCAAAAGTTCTCAAATAAGAGCTTTAAATTCTGAGGTCTTTAAATTATTCTTATATCATTTGTTATGATGAGATATCTGGATCTCTCATAGTCCATAAAAATCAAGATAAAGCTTTATTTAAAAAATTACAAACGCCTACTGATTGGATTAAACATCTTATGCTGCAAACAAACTCCAGATGCATGTGCCACTTTGTGCAGCTGGTTTTATGTGGGTACTGGGAACTCGAACCCAGGTTGTTAGGCTTTACAGGCAACCGCCTTAACTGCTGGGCTGTCTCTCCAACCCTTATCTTATTCTCCCCCCCCCCCCCAGGTAGGGTCTCACTCTAGTCCAGGCTGACCTGAAATTCACCATGTAGTTTTAGGGTGGCCTTGAACTCAAGGCGCTCTTCCTACCTCTGCCTCCAGAGTGCTGGGATTAAAGGCATGTGCCACCACACCTGGCTTATTCATTTAAAAAAAATTATATTTATTTGCAAGCAGAGACAGAGAGGAGAGATAGAGTACGGATGTGCCAATACTTTCTGCTGCTGTAAACAAACTGCAGATGCATGCACCACATTTTATTTTTTCTAAATATTCTATCCTAAAATTTTAAGACTTTGCCAGGCGTGGTGGTGCACACCTTTAATCCCAGCAGTCAGGAGGCAGAGGTAGGAGGATCACTATGAGTTACAGGCTAGCCTCAGACTACATAATGAATTCTAGGCTACAATGAGACCCTACCTGAGTGGGGGGAGGGGGGGGAGGGTAAAAAAAAAAATTAAGTCTTACAGCCAGCAAGACAAATAAGTAGGTCTGTAACAAATGTATGAATTTAGGACTAATGACTTTGCAAATTTTAATGCCATTTAAAGTTAGTTTCAAAGAAGATCTTGGAATAAGCAGTGCAGAAGATGGGAAAAAGCACTGGACTAGTTGTCATCAGGTCTAGTTTGGAATCTGACCTAGCCAGCTATATGGCCTCAGGGAAGTCCTTTTTAATGAAGAAGATAAGCCTATTTATTTCTACTTTTATTTTCACCTGAACAGATTTACAAATGCACAAAATTAACATACAAGCACTTTAAATGCCGAGTTTCTCTTGTTACTTTTTTTTTTTTTTTTCCGAAGTAGGGTCTCACTCTGGCCCAGGCTGACCTAGAATTCACTATGTAGTCTCAGGGTGGCCTCCAACTCACAGTGATCCTCCTACCTCTGCCTCCCAAGTGCTGGGATTAAAGGTCTGCGCCACCACACCCAGCTCTCGATACTTTTGTGATTCAGCCACAAATGGTCAGGGATTTTTGAGACCTTTCTTTCTCTCCAAATGCCTTTACACTGACAACAGCAACTGTCTTCCATTCTCTTGGTAATACTTAATGTACTCTTAACGCGAATGCATTGTATAAGCAGACGATATAGACTTGTAATCCATAATTACTAGTTGGCTACTGACCCTTTAACTCTCATTTTGCCTCACTTTCCCAGGACTAGCTGGATTAAGTACAGTGTGTGGTTACGATTACAATATCTGTGTGAAACCAACTAACTTCATTAGCTGGACGTAAAAATTGATTATTCTACCCTTGGGCATAAATAAATCACTCCATTTCACTAACGTCTGGCAGAATGAGTTTGGAGAAAAACAAACTGCTGTTGTTTTGGTCTTGTAACACATTTTGCAAAAAACCTCGAAGACAATTATAATCCATTTATCTCATTGAGCATATCAGTGTTTTGTCTATGGTCCCGAAAAACAAGTCAGAAACACATTTAAGGTGGAGAAAAATCAGAAGAAGGTGATGTGTAAACACTACCTAAAACATGGACCCCAAAATCCTAAATGATCCATCACATTTGGGTAAGTCTGGGAGGCAGAAAGCCGGGTTGAAAACCACAAGTACATTAGGAGTCTGAGTAAACCCTAAAGAAAAGGAAACGATGCCCATATTTTTATTGGAGAATGACGGGAAAGAAAAAGTGAACACAAAGCATGGGGAAAGCTGGTCACGCGAACCGGAGGTGTGCACCAGCATCAGACGCCAGGATTTACAGAACCTGCTCAGATGTCAACGTGGTTTTGTGACCGGGCATGTGAACTCTTCATGTCAGGACGCGGCGTCCCGTGGACAGTACAATCACTAACGGTTCCAACCTCGGCCGAGGAGTTAAAAGCCCAAAATAAAGGCTCGGGTAAAATCACGCCCAGGACAAAGGGTCAACGTTATACAGCGTGAGCCGCCGCCGCTCCCCAATACACCCCCTCCCCAAAAATCAAGGGGCTACCGGGAATGGGAGAGGAGAAACAGTCTTGCAAGAGCGAGGCGGAATCATCCAAGGTGAAAGTCAAAGTGCGTGGAGGCTGGGGATGACGCGGCGCCCCCACCCCGAACGAAGATGCTGCACTAGCGGCCTTCGGGGATGGGGCCCGGCAGACGCCCGAGAGCCGCCACCCCAGGGAGGCTGGGCGCCAGCGTGCCCCCGCTGAACGAGGCCCCTCTCACCTGGGCGCCGCCGCCTGGCACGGGCGGGCAGCGCGGCGAAACGGGGGACACGTCCAAGTCGCTCTCCTCGTCAGCCTCACCCTCAGCCCTAGCGAAGCTCCAGGGGCCCGGCGGCGGCCACGGCTGCTCCATGTCCGGCCGGCCCCGGCTCTACAACCGTCACCGCCAAACCGCCTGGGCGAAGAGTGGAACCCGCGGCAGCGGAGCCAGCCGTCCAGCGGGCCACGGTCGTTACCCAGAATCCCCCCCGCGGCCCGCAGCGATGCAGACGCACGCCCAGCACTGGCCTGGGCCGCGCCACCGGCGGGCGGCGGAAGAAATACCCGGCGCGCTGCGTCACTTCCGGGTGGGGGGCGTGTGCCCAGGGGGCGTGGCCGGGGCTGCGCGCGCGTGCGCGCGCGGGGGTGCGACCGGCTCTCCAGGGCTTGCTCGTCAGCCAAGGACGCTGAGGTGGTGGTACCACGTGTGGCTTCTAGTGCTCCTCTACTATAAAAATCGCACCTCGAAAACAAATACAAACAAAAACAAAATGCGCCTCAGGTTGGAGAGATGGCTCAACGGTTAAGGTGCTTGTCTACAAAACCTAAGGAAGCCAGTTCGAGTTCCCAGTTACCAAGTAAGGTCAGATGTCATAAGGTGGTTTACGCGTCTGCAGTTTGTTTGCAGTGGCTAGAGGGCCCGTTTTTCATCTGCCTCTCCCTCTCTCCTCTGTCACTCAAATGAATAAATGAAATGTTTAAAAATTGCACCTCAGGCTGGAGAGATGGCTCAACAGTTAAGGCACTTACATGCAAAACTTAACAACCTGAGCTGGGTGTGGTGGCGCACGCCTTTAATCCCAGCAGTGCAGAGGCATAGGTAAGAGGATCACACACAGTGAGTTCGAGGCCACCCTGAGACTACAGAGTGATTTCCAGGTCAGCCTGAGCTAGAGTGAGACCCTACCTCACAAAAACAAAACAAACAAACAAACAAAACCCTTAATAACCCTGGTTCGATTCCCCAATACACATGTAAAGCCAGATGCACAAAGTGGTCTATGTATCTGGAGTTTGTTTGCAGTGGCTGGAGACCCTGGCTTACCATTCTTTGTCTGTCTTCTTTATCCTTGCTTGAAAATAAATAAATAAATATATAAAATGGCACCTCATTCGTGTACAGTTGACATAAAAATCAGCATGCCTAAGGCGAAGTTGGTGAAGGAAACATTTTTTTTTAAAAAAGAAGGGCTGGAGAGATGGCTTAGCGGTTAAGCGCTTGCCTGTGAAGCCTAAGGACCCCGGTTCGAGGCTTGGTTCCCCAGGTCCCACGTTAGCCAGATGCACAAGAGGGCACACGCGTCTGGAGTTCGTTTGCAGAGGCTGGAGGCCCTGGCACGCCCATTCTCTCTCTCTACCTCTATCTGTCTTTCTCCCTGTGCCTGTCGTTCTCAAATAAATTAATAAAAAATGAACAAAAGATTTTTAAAAAAGCAACACACGTTTTTCTTTCAATTACAAGCAATGAGAGAATTCCAAAATTTGGCTATGAGGAAGATGACACCAAAAATAAAACACCAGAGCATACAGGGTTGCAAAGAATTGAAATAACTACTACCAGTTGCAAATATATTAGAAGGTTCCCTATAGTCCTCCATGTCTCTCTTAATCCTGAAAATTTGAACTCTCACTGTCCCTTTCTATAAGAAGAAATGGAACCAAATTGACCCAGATCACACATTTTAAGAGGAAGACCTAGAAACCAGGGAGTCTTGACTTCAGAGTCTGCGGGTTTAATCATCTAGCCTTGCTGCCTACTCATAATTGGAGTCAGATCAGAACAACGGAACACACTGTAGTGAATTGAATCAAATGTCCTCTAAACTCATGTGCTTTGAATGCTTGGTCTCTAGTTGGTGGCAATTTGGGAGGTAGATCCTTGCTAGAGGATAGATGTGTTATTGGTGGGCAAGCTTAAGGGTGTTATAGCCAGCTCCTCTTTCCCAGAGCCCAGCTCCTTCTTTTGTGGATATCTTCTACCTGCTGTCTTAAAGAATGATGTCCAGCCTCTGCTCTATCATCTTTTCCCTACAGCCACGAGGCTTCCCAGAATGTAAGCCAAAATAGAACTTTTAAAGACCCTGTTGCTGAAGACACCACAGGTTGAGGTCACAGGACATTGGAATATCATGCTGGAACAGAAAGGGAAACTACTTCCTCCTGGCTAGCCCTTATATTGCTGGAAAGCCCCATATGGGAACTGCTGGAGGACAATGGTCACCAACAGCGTGAATAAGAAGAGGCCCCTGCAGACTATGAAATCAACCACCTGTACAAGAAACACACACTTGTGCAATAGTGTCATACAGCCTCCACAGATAACCAACTGTTCTCTGATTGCACATGAGGCCTGCCTAGTGGGAAAGAACTCATCTGGAAGAATCCCATGGTCGGGAAACTTAGACTTCAGAAAGAAGCTCCCACTGCTCTATGGAGCTGAAGAATGGACTCTCAGATAACTTTACATACCCCTTTAACCCAAGCTGCTCTCACTGTTGGTTAGAGAATGTTTTATTTTACAGATGGCAGAGAAACTGGAGCAGAAAAGCTAACATCTATTGATAAGACAAGAAGTTACCTGACTGTCCACCATGAGACTTGCCATCTCTACCACATCTGTTAGGGCCCAGGAGAAATTGCAGAGGAAGTGGAGACATGGATGCTGCTCTTACTACTAGCCTGACAACTGGTTCCAGTGTGATGGTGACAGACATGGTGATCAATCAAAACCTCTTAAAGCAGAAATGCGGAGGCTACATAGAAGTCAACACTGAATGAGACTGTCAACAGGCCTCCTATGGCTCAGGGAACATTGTAGGAGAGGAATGGAAAGATTGTAAGAGCTACAGTTTCCTCCAAATTGAAATATTCCTTCTTAGAGGGGAGAAGGAAGTTCATAAGATTTAGGAAGCTAAGAAAACTTAGAAGTATTATGGGGAGTGAGGTGCTGCTTTGACTCAAGAATTCACTGGTTATTTCTCTCCACACAATAAAGGATCAGAACTAAAAGAGAGAGAGAGAGAAGCAAAGAAAGAAATAGAGAGAGTGTGGGCACAGTAGGGCCTCCAGCCACAGCAAATGAACTCAGATGAGTGGGCCATCTTGTGCATCTGGCTTACTTGGGTACTGAGGAATCAAACCTTGGTCCTTAAGCTTTGCAGGCAAGCACCTTAACCGCTAAGCAATTTCTCCAGTTTTTATTTGAGTAAAAGCAAAAGCACCCTTAGGTATAGAGAGGGACCCCTGAAGAGGATGGCTGCTGATCTCCGTCTGACCATGGTTTTTATCTAGGATCATAACCCCACTATAGGATCTTGACTGTCCATGTATTCTTAGTAGTGGATAGGATGCCCCACTTCTGTCCACAAGCATGGATGTGGAGCTTCTGACTGGATTCTCCTCTAGCCTCAGGCCTTGAGCACAGAAGCATTAGTTCAACTGGTGGCCTTGGCTGCAGGCTGTCAGGGAAAGGCAGCATCTTTTCTCTGCAGGCTTCTAGGATCTATCTCCCAATGGCTCAATTTACTCTCTCTAACTGCCTACGATACTACCCTTCTATCTATCTCTCCCTCAGAAGGTTCAGGAAGCTCATGAAGCTTCCTAGACTTAGAAAACTCAGAACGTTGCAAGATTCCCAAGCATCAAACAATAACTGAGGAGGGTGGAATCTTCAGGGGACCTGCCTGTCTTCTCCTTCATCTCTCATGTCTAACCCAGCAGTAAGCCCTCTTGCTTTTACCCTCAATCCACAAATATCTCTACTTCTTTCCACCTTCCCTGATATATCCTTAGGCCAGGACACCATGATCCTCCCTGTAGTCAGTAATCATTTTTACAATATTTATTTACTTATTTGTTTGAAAGAGAGAGAATGGGTGTGCCAGGCCCTCCTGCTGCTGCAAACTCCAAACCCATGTGTCACTTTGTGCATCTGGCCTTCTTGGTTACCAAGGAATTGAATTCTGGCCATCAGGCTTTGCAAGCAAGTGCCTTTAGTGGCTAAGCCATCTCTCCAACTCCCCTGTGATGGTTAGTCAACTTGATAGGAATTAGAATCACCAAAAGAGACAAACCTCTGGATATGTCTGTGGGCAGCATCATTGCATGGGCTGGGGTTCTGGGTTGAATAAAAAGAAGAAAGTAAGTGAAGGGCCAGCATTCATCTCTGCTTCCTGACTGCAGATGCAAGGTGACCAGCTGACTTATGGTCCTGCTACCATCCCATACCATGATGGACTGGCCCCTCAAACTGTTACCAAAATAAATCTTCCCTTCTGTAAGTTGCTTTTGTCAGGTATTTTGTCACAGCAACAAGAGAAGTAACTAACATAGTTCCTCAGGACTAGCAGTCACTTTCCATGCAGATCTTCCATCCTTGCTCCATACAACCTCTTCATACAACTTGCAGATTATTTTTATCAAAAAAAGAAAATAGGAGCCAGGCATGGTGATGAACACCTTTAATCCCAGCTCTGGAAAGGCAGAGATGGGAGTATTGCCATGAGTTTGAGGCCACCTTCAGACAACATAGTGAAATTCCAGGTCAGCCTGGGCTACAGTGAGACCCTGCCTTGAAAAACCACTGGAGAGATGGCCTAGCAGTTAAGACACTTGCCTATGAAGCCTAAGGACCTAGGTGTGATTACCCAGTACCCACATAAACCAGATGTACTAAGTAACATAAGTGGCTGGAATTTTTTTGTTTTGGCTAAAGCCTATTCTCTCTCTCCCTCTCTTAAATAAATAAATAAAAATATTTTTTAAAAGAAAGTAAATATCATTTCAAGTTACATCTCCTCCAAATTGCTTATATGATTTCAGTGCAAATAATTGTAGCTCCAATTTCAAAAGATATTTATTATTTATTATTTTTATTGTTCTATTTGCAAGCAGAGACAGAGAGAAAGAGACACAGAGAATGGGCATTCCAGTTCGGCTAGCTGCTGCAAATGAATCCATATGCGTGTACTACTTTGTACATGTGGCTTTAAGTGGGAACTGGGGAATTGAACTCCAGTACTTAGGTTTTGCAGGCAAGTGCCCTAACTGCTTAGCAATCTCTACATCCCGTACTTTTCAATAAAAAGAATGAAGCTAGGTGGTGTCAGGATATGCTTAGCAGTTTTCTAGTGTCATCAAGGACTCGGATTCTTCCTAGCCTTCCTCTCTACCACCCTAAGTGTATCGATGTTCATTGTCAGGCTCATTGCATTGTGGTTGCAGATGGCTGCCCAGGCTTGACCCAGCACATGAAAGTAGGACAGCAGCTGAAGCAGGCAGGGTGATAAGGCAAGCTCAGCTTGATTCACCTCTGGCTCCTCGTGTCAGGAATACTAGTATTTCTCAGATACTTCTAGTGACTTCTGCTCCTTTTGTATCTCATTGACCAAAGTGACTTCAACAGTAATTCATTCCCTGGAGGTGGATGTCTTGCCACCTACACAAAACAGGTTTGCTTAGAAAGGAAGAAGAGGCTATAGCTATGAGGTAGGCAGTCATGCTGTCTGCTAGAGTTGCGCAAGTTTCTATGCATGCTGGAGGCAGTGTACCTCTTAAAAAGCATCTCTTTTTTAATTGTTTTAATCTTTTACTTTTCTAAATTTTTATTTGATAGAGATAAAGAAGCAGAGAAAGAAAGAGAGAGAGAGAATGAGAATGGATGTGCCAGGCAGCCACTGCAAAGCATGTGCCACTTTGTGCATCAAGCTTAAGTAGGCCCCAGGGAATTGAAACTAGGTCCTTTGGTTTCCTAGGCAAGCGCCTTAACTGCTAAGCCATCTCTCCAGCTCCAAGAAGCATCTCTTAAATGTCCTTCCCCTATTTACCCTTCTCTAGGTCTCTATATATTCATTGGCCTTGTTTCAGTGCCAATTGCTTAAACCTTTGCATTTGATGTCCCCTTTGCATGGACATCTTGTCA
This sequence comes from Jaculus jaculus, assembly GCF_020740685.1. Lineage (NCBI taxonomy): Eukaryota > Metazoa > Chordata > Mammalia > Rodentia > Dipodidae > Jaculus > Jaculus jaculus. The sequence goes on from NC_059102.1 coordinate 52,825,531, forward strand.
TGTAATTCATTCTAAGTCTTTCTCATGTTCTTGCTATCTTCCTTAGATCTTAGGCCAAGTGCCATACCCTTGTGGAGGCTAACCTAGCCACCGAATATAAATCAGATTTGTACCACTTCACGATTCCTGTTGTCATTCATCATACTGTTAATATTTTACTTGTATGCTCATTCATTTATTGTTTCTTCTCCCACTGGACTATAAGCTACACATGATCACAGATTGCCTGCTCACCCTTATACTTGGCACTACCCAGAACAGAACCTGATACATAGTAAGTAGCTATTGAACAAATGAATGGAAATAATCATGAATGGAGAGAAACAAGGATAAAAGGTTAAATAAAGGTAAAAAGGGATGTGGTGGTTTGATTCAGGTGTCCGCCATAAACTTATGCGCTCTGAAAATTCTCCTGCTGATGTCTCCCACCTGATGTTGGCCAGGAGGTGATGTCCAGCCACTACTTCTGCCATCCTTTCTCCTGCCATCATGGAACTCCCCTCAAGACCATAAGCCAAAATCAACTATTTACTCCCATCAGCTGCTTTGGGTTGGCTGCTTTGTATCGGCAATGAGAATAACTGCAACAGGGGGAGAAAAAGGAAAAAAATAGAGGTATATTTTGGTGACTGTAGTTACTTCTCTTGTTCCTGCTGTAAATCTTCTGACAGAAGCAACTTAAGGGAGAAGAGGTTTATTTTGGGCTCAGCATTCCAGAGGGAACAGAACATCAAGGAGTAGCAGCAGCACGGTGGCAGGAGTGTGAGGCCTCGGATCCTCGAGTCTTGGCAGATTAGGAAGCAGACAGAGCAGAGGCAGGTAGAGCCTTCACTGCCTACCCCCAAATACTCACGTTTCTGCTTGTTGGGCCACATAGCCACATGTCCCAAACGTTCCACATTGTTATGGCTTTACTTTCCTGGGATGAACCTCTAGACCAGACTCAGTTTATGGAACGAAGGGATTTATTGAAGCTTAGAGATCCAGGGGAAGTTCCATAATGGTGGAGGAGGCTGAAAACAAGGTCGATGCAGAGAGAAAGTACCACCAGCAGCAGCACAAGCAAGCCCATTCCAGGAACCACAGGCAGAGCTCAAGTACTCTGCTTATCTTAGGCTGCAACTCAGATCTGACCCCAGTAACCCCTGAGGGATGGACCCCAGGATCCACAGTGACACCTCCTCCAGCCAGGTAGCTGGAAATCCAAGAAGCTTTAATAAAACTCCTGAGTCTATTGGGGGATATCCACTCAAACTACCACACATTTACTTCCAAAACAGTGCCATCAGCTGGAATCTGGCATTCAAACACCTGGAAAGGGACATTACAGATTCAAACCTTGAAGAGGTGACTATAACATGCACTGTGTGCCCAGGCATAGTAAGTAGGTACTTCCTTTAACAAGCTTTGATGTTCACCATACTCTTCTACTTTCTTATGTTAGAAAGTAAAATTCCTTAAAAATTAAATTTAAAAAATTGCTTACTAAGAGTCAGACTAGACTTTTAAATACAAATTACTTACTGTTAAATTGAACTATATAGTATAATGTCCAAAGGCAATCCTGGAGGAAGGGTGTGTGTGTCATCACTGTTTTAGTGCGTGGTCCCACAGATGTCAGTGAGTCACAACACAGGTCTGACTCACAAATCCTAATAAGGCTTTGTCAAATAGATCCTATATGTGGGTCCAGATCCCCAATCCATTGTAGTTTGAGTCTTTCCCTGGAAGTACTTCAGACACCAAAAGAAAGTTCTAGAGAGTATGTCTATTTAAAGAAATAACCTGCCAGTTTCTGTGTGGTATTTAGAGACTGCAGCAGCTCTTATAATACAGTGCTAATTTTGTCCTTCACGTGGGCTTCCTGCTGAATGACTGTGGTAATTTTCTAGTCTGCATTTGAGTGGACTATTATGTCTATTAAGACTTGTCAGGCATGGTGGCACACGCCTTTAATCCCAGCACTCAGGAGGCAGAGGTAGGAGGAACACTGTGAGTTCAAGGCCACACTGAAAATACAGAGTGAATTCCATGTCAGCCTGGGCTAGAGCGAGACCCTATCTCGAAAAAAAAAAAAAAAAAAAAGACTTCTATGAGGAGGGATTTCACACTGATGCCACCTTGTGTCCTCTTGATGGGCCATTGTAGGGCAGAAAAAGGTCCACACAAGGGTATGATAGCCTTTCTTATTTGAGTATGTGTGAAAGCTTTTAAAAAATTATTTTTATGAGGGCTGGAGAGCTGGCTTAGCAGTTAAGCGCTTGCCTGTGAAGCCTAAGGACCCCAGTTCAAGGCTCGATTCTCCAGGACCCACGTTAGCCAGACGCACAACAGGGCACATGCGTCTGGAGTTCATTTGCAGTGGCCAGAGGCCCTAGCATGCCCATTCTCTCTCTCTTTCTGCCTCTTCCTCTCTCTGTGTCCACCGTTTTCAAATAAATAAAAATAAACAAAAAATTTAAGAAATTATTATTATGAATACTCTGAACATAAAAAGTGTAGAATTAGTGAAATCTCCTATATCCATTATGCAGATCCAGTCATTATCAAGATTTTCCTATATTTGCTTTATCTATTCCTTTTTTTCATGTTAATCACTTTTTAAAATCAAATTTTATGTTTTTTTAATTTTTCTTGTTTATTTTTACTTATTTATTTGACAGTGACAGAGCAAGAAAGAGACAGAGATAGGGAGAAAGAGAATGGGTACATCAAGAGAATGGGCACATCAGGGCCTCCGGCCACTGCAAATGAACTCCAGATGCATGTGCCACCTTGTGCGTCTGGCTTACGTGGTACTGGGGAATGGAGCCTCGAACCACAGTCCTTAGGCTCCACAGGCAAGCGCTTAACTGCTAAGCCAGCTCTCCAGCCCAAATTTTATGTTTTTTAAAGTTACTCTTTTTAATATTATTTATTTACTTGTAAGCAAAGAGATACAGACACAGAAAGAGACACACACACAGAAAGTATGGGCATGCTAGAGCCTCTTGCCACCGTAATTGAACTCCAGATGCATGGGGCACTTTGTGCATCTGGCTTTACATAGGTACTGGGAAACTGAATCCATGTCATTAGGCTTTGCACGAAAGCACTTTAACTGGTGAGCCATCTGTTGAGCACAAATTTTATTTTTTTCCCCTCTCCCCTGCCCTCATTCCACTGAGGATCCTTCTCAGTGGGGTTATTGGTATTCACTGTGGGGTCTTGAAGGCCTGAGCCAGTCCTGTTTCTTTTACCCATTTGCTGGAGTATTTGAAAGTAAAATCTTAACATTAGATCATTTTATTACTATATACCTGTAATGCTTAATTTTAATTATCAACTTTATGGAATTTGGAATCACCTAGGATATGCACCTCTGGGCTGAGCCTATCAGTGTTTCCACAGTTAACTGAGGAGGGAAGACATACACTGAATTCTAACTCTTCTCATTCTTTCTCTTCTGCTTCCTCCTTTTTTTTTTTTTTTTTCCTTTGGTGCTGGGGGTGAAATCTGAAATCTCAGGTTCCATGTATGCTCTCTAACCATTCTACAAACACAGCTATATCTTTATCAGTGAAAGATGGCACCAAAAAGCTGGCAGCCTGAGCAAGACTTGGTTTGATGTTGCTGGCTTTGAAGATGAGGGAGGAAGCTTTGAAACACAAGAGTACTGACAATTTCTCAAACTTGAAAATGCAGGGAAATAGAAAGGGTAAGGAATTCAGATCTGTTGGTACCTTGTTTTGATGTGGATTAGACTTCTGAGCCACAGAACTGGAAGATAATCAGTTTGTCTCCTCATACCCTTCTCATTAGTGTTTTTTTAAAAGGCAGCTTTTCACCTTCATGAGTGCTCCTTGTGTCATTTGAAAGTATTTATAATTTTGTGTTATAATTATGTTATATTCTGATTATTTGCTTAACTGTTTGAGAAATTCCCACTTGGAACATGGTTTTGTTTCATTTTTCTGGGGCCAGGATATGCCCAGGATGGGCGGATCCATCACTTCTGCAGGATGATGTCACTGCTTATCAGCCTGCACCACAGAAACACTCTGGGAATACAAGCTGTTTAGTGGGATCTATGAGCTGCCAAGAAGAGCTTCCCACATAAGCAATGAAGCTGTTCTGTCAATGCGGTGCCGACCCAATCCCTGAATGCCTTTGCTTGGTTTGCGGCAGAGACAGCATCGTGGATTACTTTGCAAGATAGGCTTGAGCTACTGTGTAGTTACTTCAATGTCTCTGTGGCAGCTGGGAGTCTGAGATGACCACGATGGGGAAAAATTAACCTTATCATGGACAGCAACAGCAATCTAGGTGGCATATGTAAATGAGTACCAATATTGTGTGACACTTAGATAAAGGATTGACAAAGGGGATCACAAAGCATTCTAGAAGTACTGCTTGAAGATCAAGTAGACAAAGGGAAATGGAGAACAAAAAACAAAGGCTAGGGGCTGGAGAGATGGCTCAGCCATTAAAGGCACTTGCTTGCAAGATCTAAAAACCCAGATTGGATTCCCCAGTACCCATGTAAGCCAGATGCACAAAGTGGCACTTGTGTCTGGAGTTCAATTGCAGTGGCAAGAGGCTCTGGCACACTCATGTATGCACATGCTGTCTCTCTTCTTGCAAATGAATAAAAATATTTTTAAAAAAGAATGGCTAGACAAGTTGGCAGGGAATCAGAAGAGCCTGGGTGTTAGAATCCAAGCAAGGAGTCCAGTAATATCAAAAGTAAGAAAGGGGGCTGGAGAAACGGCTTAGTGGTTAAGACACTTGCCTGCGAAGCTTAAGGAACTAGGTTCAATCCATGTAAGCCAGATGCACAAGGTGGTGCATGCATCTGCAGTTCATTTGCACGTGGCTGGAGGCCCTAGTACTCTCTCTCTCTCTCAAATGAATATTTTTTTTTAATGGTATTAATTGAAGTTTATTTGTTCCAATCACCACGATTATCCATTTCCATGTAAAAGTTTTCCCATACATTCAAATGAATATTTTTTGAAAATATTTTTTAAAAAGTAAGAAAGACTATGGGGAGGGGGAGAGCATGGCTGGGACAGTGAATCTCCAGGTCTGGGCTGAAGGAGCAGTGAGGTGGTAGACCACCTTGACTCAGAGGTTATGCTTCTGTAGTTGTGTAACTTTGGGCAACAGGTTTGGCTGCAGTGCATCGCTGTAAATTTGGAATAATAATATCTTCCTTTAAGGGTTATTGTGTGGATGAAATTAACTTGCATATGCAACATGCCTAGCTCTTCATTGATTCTTCAGTAAAAATTGACTCCTCCCTTATATTTCTTCTGGCTACTTATTTATCAATGTTTTGTCACTCTCTTTGATAGCTTAGTATGAATGTTGGTAGGTTACCTGTGACAATCGCCACAGGTCTTACACCAGTGAGCGGTTGTAAGATGGCAAATCCATGCTCTGGACACTACAGGGAGCCAGGAGCCCATGTGTGAATGACTTGGTATGCAGAGACAGACACTAGGGGTTGGAGAGTATCACAGTGCTCATAGTGCACCATCCTAATCACAATAAGTTTTTTTTTTTTTCCATTTGGGAGAAAGGAACTCCAGTCACTTTTTAAATATTATATTTATTTGCAAAGAGAGAAAGGAGAAAGGGGGGGGAGAATAGGCACGTCAGAGCCTCCAGCTGATGCAAATGAACTCCAGATGCATGGGCCACTTTGTGCATCTGGCTTTATGTGGGTACTGGGGAATCAAACCTGAGTCTTTAGTCTTTGTGGACAAGCACCTTAACTGCTAAGCCATCTCTCCAGCCCTGGAACTCCAGTTATTTAAACAAATATCCTCTAGGAACATCTTTCTGTACCATTTCCAATTGCATAAATATCCATTGAAAACATTAATAATAGATGATAAAATACCTTTTAGATTTTTTGGAGACAGCATTTACTCTTCAGGAATTTTTGAACTGGCTAAAAGCCACACACACCCTCTTCCATTCCTTCATTTTGTTTATCATATATTGTGAATGGAAAAATGTCATTTCCCTTACCAGTTAAGAACTCTGGCTCTGCCAGCCACCTGACAGATTTTGCATTACAACTATGGCTTTGACAAATACAATCACTACCCATTGGGAGAGGATATAATTCAGTGTTTGCCTTAGAATAAACCCCAGGCAAGGCTAAACTATGCAGTGAAATGAGATTGCTAAATATTTCTATTGTTTCTAGAACAGGATGCCCAATTTAAGACTCTTTAAGAATGATCTTTGGGTTTGGAGAGATGGCTTAGCAGTTAAGGAGCTTGCCTGCAAATCCAAAGGACCCAGGTTAGATTCCCCAGGATCCATGTAAGCCAGATACACAAGGGGGCACGTGCGTTTGGAGTTCATTTGTAGTGGCTGGAGGCCCTGGCATGCTCTCTCTCTCTCTTTCTCTCTCTCTGCCTATTTCTCTCTCAAATAAATAATAAAAAGAATGATCTTTGCATTTCTTTTTTTTTAATTAAAAAAATTTTTTTGCACATTTTTACTTATTTATTTGAGTATGACAGAGAGAGAAAGAGACGGGGGGGGGGGGGAGGGGGAGAATGGGCGCACCAGAGCTTCCAGCCACTGCTAACGAACTCCAGACGCGTGTGCCCCCTTGTGCATCTGGCTAAAGTGGGTCCTGGGGAATCGAGCCTCGAACTGGGGTCCTTAGGCTTCACAGGCAAGCGCTTAACTGCTAAGCCATCTCTCTAGCCCTGCATTTCTAATTAGCACACATTTTCATTTTTATTTGTTGTTGACTATGAGCATGTTTTTGGACACAAACTTGAAGTCATTTAACAAGCAAAAGAGTCCCTGAAGGGATAGAAGGCGTGTGTGTGTGCGTGTGCGTGTGCGTGTGCGTGTGTGTGTGTGTGTGTGTGTGTGTGTGTGTGTTTGGTTTTTTGAGATAGGATCTCACTCTGGTTTAGGCTGACCTGGAATTCACTCTGTAGTCTCAGGGTGGCCTCGAAGTCACAGAGATCTTCCTACCTCTGCCTCTCAGGTGCTGGGTTTTAAAGGCATGCACCACCATGCTCGGCTTTGGCTTTCCTTTTTCCTTTCCTTTTCTCTCCTCTCCCCTCCCCTCCCCTCCCCTCTCCTTTCCTTCCCCTCCCCTCCCCTCCCTCTCCTTTCTTCTCTCCTTTCCTTTCCTTCCCTCTCCCCTTTCCTGTTTTCTTCTTTGAAGGCAATTATATAAATAGAAAGTCACAGAATTTCCAGCGTCTGGGATCGTATAACCACTTAAAATAAGTAATTGATACCAGAGCTATGATCTTATTCCACAATGATGACGGTTGCACCTTGCAAGATGCCCAAGAAGAACACTGGGTGCCCTCCTCTACCCCCATTAGCCTTACTTTCCTTACCCAGGAGCCCCAGCGTTGTCTCAAGTCTCCTCAGCCCCAGGCTCACACGCACGCGGGACCGTGCCTGGCTTCTTATGTGGGTGCTCGGGATCAAACTGGGGTCCTGCATGCTTGAGCCATCTGCCCACCTACAAAACGAAACAGTTTAACTTGGTAAACCGAGGCCGTGCTGAGAGCTAAGAGAAAGAAAGCAAAGGCTCTGGGCTTCCCCCGCCCCCGCCCCCCAGGTCGGGTCGGAGCGGGTTTCGCCCCGCGGGGAAGCGCATCCCTCGGGTCGCAGAGGAGCTCGGCGCCTGCGCTGGGGCCTGGGCAGCGTTCCACCGGGGAGGTGGCGCGTTTGAGCATCCATGGCAACACGACGCTCCAGCCTTCTGGAAGCTTACACTCCCGAGCCGGGTGTGAGATATCGGTCCCGGTGGGAGGGAACCCGGGCTGGGGGACGGATGGGGGAACAAAGGGTGGGGCCTGGGGAAGCTTCGGAGAACTGTAGCTGTAGGAATTGAGCCAATGTAAGAAAAACGGGTCCAAGGCTCAGCACAAAAGGATCTTGTCTTTCAGGTCCTTTCGCGCTCGCACTACGAAGGATGCCTCTGGAGGTGGTGGTGGAGTTGCAGATTCGGGCGGTAAGAGACAGACAGCCCCGAATCATCCCCCCTTCGCTTACTACACACACATTTTGCTACAGCTCGTGTTTTCGTCTGTGGGATTCTGTCCACTTATCTTCCTGAACCTCTAATTCAGCTTTACCTTTAAACCTTTAATTCAGCTTATCCTGTCCCACCCTTTATTTTTTCTTCCAAAGTCAACGTTTCCCTAGCTTCTTTTTTCAGTTTATTTATTTGAGAGATTAAGAGGCAAATAGAGAGAGAATGGGTGCACCAGGGCCTTCAGCCACTGCAGGCGAACTCCAGATGCATGCACCACCTTGTGCATCTGGCTTACTTAGGAACTGGGGAATTGAACTTGGGTCATTAGGCTTTACAGACAAATGCCTAAACTGTTAAGCCACCTCTCTAGCCCCTCCCTCGCGTCTTTTAAAACAACCTTATTAGGTCCAAAATAGGAATTTTTTTCCAAGATATTTTGTGAAAGGATTTTTAAAACTCTCCTTTAAATAACCAAGGAATAATTAACTTTTAAAAGTTATTTTTCCCTTTATTTATTTGAAAAAAAAGCAAGGGATGAAGAGAGAGAGGGAGAGAATGGGCACGTTAGGGCCTTTAGCCACTGCATTCATACTCCAGGCGCATGCACCACCTGGTGCATCTGGCTTATATGGATCCTGGGGAATAGAACTTGGGTCCTTTGGCTTTGCAGGCAAGTGCCTTAACCTCCAAGCCATCTCTCAGCCCTAAAAGTTATATTCTTGATAATTTGTCATCTCTAGGAGTCAATCAAAACAATCTTCCCTAATTAGGGTCTTGGCTTGCTAATTCCAGAAGGGGAATTTCTCAATCAAAAATATCTTTCTAATTATCCTCAAACTCCTTCTTAAGTGAAGTGCTGGGGCACAGTGATGGAACTGTTCCTTACTTCAGTTTCCAGTTTCCCATCCTTCCATCTATAAGGCAGACTGACATGGAGCCTGCCTCCAAGCTGTAAGGAAATCACAATTACAAAACGCTCAGTGGCCACTGCCAGTTGGCTGTGGTTTCATCACACACGAAGCTGTGAAACAAAAGTCAAAGTGTCCTGGTTTTGGTCCCACTTTGCTGACATCAAATGAGGTCAGAATGTATTAATTGTGCTAGATCCATTGCAAAACTGTGCAGGAAAGATGAGAGAACTCTGAGGAGGTCCAGAAATAGCTCCCACACCAAGGCAGAAATTAAGATTTCATCTCACTTCATTCAGCATTATTGGTTAATTTTATTTTGACTTTAAAAAGGCATTCCTAATATACAATTAACAAGGGAATCAGTTTCTATTCTACAGTACTTAGGATGATCCAGAAAGCCAGACAAATTGATCTGTGCTTTAAAGCCAGAAAACTCAGGCCTCGGAGATTAAATCAGGGAATTTCAGAAGTATAACTGCAAAACAAAAGGCGAGTCCCTAATATTCAGACTTGTGTACATTGCAAGAGAAAAATACCATTGTTTTCATGTGTCTGGCCTGAATGTTGCTGAGATTAAAATGAAGGATCTCTGTATGGCTAAACAACAAACCCAAAGCACCGAGAGCCTCACAGATTGACTGACTCTGCTAGCGAAGGGGTGGTCAATGCTCAGGCTGCTGTGGGAATGCAAATGACTACTTAGAGGAGTAGCTGTTCCTCTTTTAGTGTACCCCTCATGCGTGAAGTTCATGCTCCCCTCTGTCAGAACATACTTATCACAGCCATTCTCCTGGTTCCTAGCCACACTCCTTTATGCCAGATCGAAGTCCACAGTCCTATTTGGCAATGCCACAAACAATTGGTCATTAAGATGTTCTCAAGTAATTTCAAGGTCTTCTTTTCTGATAGAGCAGCATTTAAAGCACATATATCCCTCTTTGGCCTTTCCAGGTCAAATAACAGTAAGCAGAGTCCACCATGCAGTTGGTGGTCTTTGGTCCTGTGATCTGGGGAGGCACCATGGATGAACAGCTTTCAATGCAAAGATCAATGTAAACAGAAATTTAGGAGTTATACCTTGTGCTCATAGCAGGAGGCTCCCCTGGAGAATTTCAACTTAAATACAGTTTATTTTAAAATTCCAGGAAATGGAATTCCATCTGAAAATGTAGACAGGATCATCCTTGTATACATGAGAAAGTTAAGCAGTTGGACTGAAAAGGATCATGTTCTTTTCCCATTTTATTACTGGATGGATGACCATTATTCTCTGTTCATAGAGATGATGGGGAGCAGGACTGTGTCTCCTGCCACACATTGGTCATTGATCTCACATGCGGTCAGTGATCAGCCTACTCCTGATGTTCCCCAGCAACTTAGCTCCTGGGCCCTCTGGCATGCCATGCTATAGGTTAACAACAGAATTACAGAGGGAAGCATTAGTCTCATACTTACTTTTCTGTGAGAATCTTAGACATGCCCACTTTTTGAGTGTTTCCTAAGTGGGTTTTCTGAATGCTAAAAGATACTATTAGAGACTAGTGGAAAGTGACTATCTATCTAGACCTTTTGAGGAGTACACAGAGAGGAAAGCAAAGTACCACCATCTCTTCTCAGTTCTCAATCCACGTAGATGGAAGAGATGAATTGTTTTTGTTTAACTTTACCAAGAAAATCAGGGGTAAGCTGAAATAACCCCAACTGTGACATCAGATCTTCAGAGAATTAGCTAGAAAAACACCTATCTTAAACTTTTGAAATACTGCTTAAAGTCTACCTCAGGAAAAGGACTAGGATTGATATGTGTCTAATCTAGATGTATATTTATGACTGAAGATTGTGTTTCTTAAAATTCAATTTACAAGTGATATGTCGACTTATGGGATTGCTACATAATACGAATATGTCGACAACTTAAGGAAAAACAGCAACCATATAACCGCTGAACTTGGTTTCCCTGCAGTTGTTCTGGAGACATAAACAGTAGTTGAATACATATACAATAGAAGGATATTTTTCTTTCCCTAATATGGCCGTGTTCCGCAGTGGCCAGCCCCGGTGCTCTGACCTAGCAAACACATCAAGACGGTGGGACCCCAGAAATCCAAAAGGAAGCCTGAAGTGTTTGAGGGGCAAGTGGGAATGGTGCTGCTTTTAGGCCGACACCTTCACATGTGGAAACCTTCAGACCTCCTTGGCTGCAATAATCAATGAGATGGTGTCACTGTTGATTCCACAGTACAAAGAGGAACGGAGCATTGTGGGGTGAGAGCCAGAAATAGTCCACGATGCTGTACTGCATGTAGCCCACAAAAAAGCCAAACGCTACATCAGTGACATTGTGCCGCCCAAGCATGACCCTGGAGAGACCCAAGATGAAGGCCCACAGGACCACCAGCACCCTCAGTGGAATGGCCAGTACCAGGTGGTTGAGGATGAACCGGGACACCAAGGCGGCCCTTGTGGTATGGCCTGAAGGGAAGGAGTACTTGTCCACCGACAGGGTGAAAAACATGTCCATCTGATTGTGCGCCGGTCGGCGCCTGCGGACCAGCCCTTTCATCGCGGCCACCAGCAGCAGGTCCAAGAGCAGGGCGAAGAGCAGGTTCATGAGCACCTCGCGCCCGGCCCAGCTGTCGCTCCTGGACAGGCAGTAGAGGGTGCCCAGCAGCCAGGGGACGCCGTGGCCCGAGATCTCCAGCAGCTTCATCAGGGGCCGCGCGCTGCCCCAGGACGAGCTCTCGCCCGCACACACCCCCAGCTTCTTGGACAGCCACAGGTCGATGGCCAGCAGGGAGCGCAGGGCTATGGCCAGGAAGGACGGGTTCAGGGTCATGCGGTCGTCCTCGGGCGGCGGGGCCGGGGGCGCCGGCGCAGGGCCCGCGGCGGCCAGCGGGAAGGAGCCGCGCCGGTGCACTGGGCTCTCGGACGCGCGCAGCCGGGCGCAGGCGGGGTCGGCGCCCGTGCGGCCGCTCAGCAGCGCCTGGAACTCGAACCTGCCGCCGCCGCCGCCGTGGGCCGGGCTGCCCGGGACGCTGCTGCTGCAGTTCGCGGCCGAGGCGCCCAGCGGCCGTCCCTCGACGTTCCTCCGGGGGCTCGGCATTGCGGCGACAAGCCGGATCCCGGGAACCGGCCAGACCCGAGCGAGGTTTCCCGGCTCGGCAGCCTCTTCCGCTTCCGCACTGCCATCCTTGGAGGGCGGGCCGAGGCGCTGCGCCGCGCGGCGCGACTGTGACACCTGCTGGAGAAGACGTGGGAGGGAACCGGGATTTCCAGCTCCAGGGCGCGGAGGACACGCGAGGGTGTGCATGCTGGGAGGCGCAGGCGAGGGAGGTGCACGGATGGGGACATTTCAGAGGCTGTGGGAGGATAGGAAAAATACAGCCCCGTGGATTTAAAAAAAAAAAACCAACAAAATCTCCAAAAACCCTGCTTGCCTTCTCTGTTCTTTCTTTTTAAGATTTCTTGCCCAGGAGTGTTCTTGCCTGACAAGCAAAGTGTGTACCTCGGAGTCTACCTCCTGAACCAGTACCTGGAGACTGATTGCTTTCCCTCCGCGTTCCCTATTGTGATTCATCAGAGCATGAGATTTGAGAAGGTGATCATGACTTTCTTAGTGGGTTTGGCTGTCTGAAGACAATCCTACTAGTTCTTATGAAGAACATAGTTCTGACAGAGTTATTTTGTCCTTTTTTTTTTTTCGAGGTAGAGCCTCACTCTAGCCCAGGCTGACCTGGAATTCACTATGGAGTCTCAGGGTGGCCTCGAACTCACGGCAATCCTCCTACCTCTGCCTCCCGAGTGCTGGGATTAAAGGCGTGCGCCACCACGCCCGCCTGGCTGTTTATTTTATCCTTTTAAGATAAATCACGCGAAGGCACTTCAGCACAGTGCAAAAGCACAGGCGGCCTTGAAGCAAAACCATTGTCTCTGGAAGACTTGCTTTTGCTCTGTAGGTCTTAGCCAAGTTCTGTCAATCGAGTGCTAAATACCCCCGTCAATGTTTCTATTCTTGGAACTCCCGTGGCATTTTTTTTAACTGGAGCACAGAGAACGTTTCTTAATGTTCTTGGAGGTGTTAGAGACAGCTGCATTACATTTATGAAAGGGCATATTAATAAACTGCAGTCCATAGGGAAAACTTCCTTAGACCCAGAAAAAAGTAATGTAAAACTATATAACTAAAGTAGTTAAATCTTGTAACTGAAAACTTCTAAGTAAAGACACGAAGGCTGCTTCACAGTTACTGTTTCCTTGATTTACATAGCTTTGAGTGATAAGGGCTAGATTCCACTTTAATGAGCACAATCATAAGAATGGCTAAAACCCTACCTGCCCTCTTCCCACCTGAGTTATGTAGTAGACTATCCATTTCATTACTGTGCAAATCACCATAAATCCCTAAGGCTTTTGTGTGGGATTTGGAGATGGAGTTTGCTTTATCCTTAATAAGCCTAATCATTTTGCCCACACAGTGACACTGAGGTGGACCTTTGGGGAAGAGAAAAAACTGCAGTGTTGAACGCCTCACCTTCAGAGGTCTGGAAGATGGTGCCTAGAAATCCATATATATATTAAGTTAAATATATATATATATTTAACTTAAGGATGGGAGAAAAGGTGGTAGATTGATTCACTGAAGGGCCAGTGTTGTTTGCAATAATTTTTAAAATTACAACCTGTTAATTTAATAAAGCTGGTGTCAAACTGATTGGGTGAAAGAAGAAATGGTGGGCTGGGGAGATGACTCTGAGGGAACAAGTTTTAGCTGAGCAAGGGCCTGAGTTTGGATCCCCACTACCCATGGTAAGTGCTAGGTGGGTGTGGAGGCCCATTTGTAATCCCAGTGCTATAGAGTTAGAGAGAGGGGTTCCCTGGAGCAAGCAAGCTAGCTAGGCTGGCTGAAGTGGGCAAACTCCGCATTTAAATGAGAGACCCTGCCTCAGGAAACAGTGGAGAGTGACTGAGGAATATACTTGACTTCAACCTCTGGCCTCCACACGCATGTGCACAAACATGCACGTGCACCTACACCTGCACACACATGCACCCACACATGTACAAACAGGAATACACATATGCAAAAAAAAAATTTTAAAGAAAAATGAGTATTATCTTGGGAAATACAATCAGAACGTGAATGAACCTAGTTGTTACATTTAGATGTTTCACTCTGCTTGGTAGAAGAAAAATACATGTATAAAGAGCATGCGGATCTCTGGGGAGGTAGCTCAGTTGGTAGAGTGCTTGCTTAGCATGCACAAGACCCAGGGTTCATTCCACAGCAGTACATAATCAGGTTGTGGTAATGCACACCTATAGTCCCAGCACTCAGGAGGTAGAAGTCAGAGGAGCAGAAGTTCAAGGCCATCCTTGGATACATAGTAAGTTCAAGGCCAACCTGGACTATATGAGACTTTTCCTTAGAAAAAATGAAGGCTAAAGATACAGAATTGTGCAAGTGCAGAATGAGAAATCTGTAAATGACCATAAAGACTCATCTAGTCTTTTATTTTTTGGAAGGAGAGTCTCAGAGTCCCATTTATTATTATGATGATGGTGATGCATGTGCATGCATGCGTGTTCATGTTCCTGTGTGTGCATGTATATGTGGAGTCTGGAGGACAATCTCTGGTATCATTCCCCCAAGGATCCTCCTGTCATTACCTCCCTAAGGTAAACCCTTTACCAACTAAATTGTCTCTCCAGCCCAACAGTCACATTTTAAATGCCTCTACTGCCTTGTGGAAAAGCTGTGCATTTGAAATTCTATGGGATCTTTTTGTTGTTGTCATTTTGTGTTGTTTTTGGAGGCAAGGGTCTCACTCTAGCCTAGGCTGACCTGGAAATCACTGTGTAGTCCAGGTTTTCCTCAGACTCATAGTGATCCTCCTACCTCAGCCTCCTGAATGCTAGGATTATAGGCTTGAGACACCATACCCAGCCTCTTGTTTATTTTTCTTTTTATAAAATGAAAATAAATACTTGCCCTCTTTTTTTTTTTTTTTTGGTTTTTCGAGGTAGGGTCTCACCCTGGTCCAGGCTGACCTGGAATTAACTATGTAGTCTCAGGGTGGCCTCGAACTCACGGTGATCCTCCTACTTCTGCCTCCCGAGTGCTGGGATTAAAGACGTGCGCCACCACGCCCGGCTTTTTTTCTTTTTTTCTTTTTTCTTTTTTAATACTTGCCCTCTTAATGAGTTGTTTGGGCTTATGTTCTAGTTTCTTGTAGTTCTGGCTCTCTTGCAGTCTGTTCCATTGTCTAACTTCAAATACTAGTAGCAAGTAGCAGAAACATTTTCATGGCCCTTCTGGGTAATTAGAAGGCCCATAGACAAATTCCTCATAAAAAACTTTAAGTTACTATATTTGAATAGATCACACAGAGATCACTCCAGAAAATCCTTACATCTGGTTATATCAGGTACTTAGAGTTGGCATGCAAATGACCTCACATGGAATGGTTTAAGCAGCAGGGAGTTATTGGGTCACTGATCTGAAGACTAGAAACCAGATCAGAATGTTGCTGGGGCCATGCTGCCTGGAAGACACTAGTGAAAAAGCTCTTCCAAGCCCCTCTCCAGCTCCTGGTAGTTCCTTGGCTTATGTCAGCAAAACTCCAATTCTTACATGGCAATTTATTCTTTGTAGTGAATATTGTTAAATTCTGGGAGGGTGGTCTCAGGCCAGAGCATCCTCTGTGCTTCAAATTCCTCTGTAGTGCAAGGAAGCTCCTTGGAAACTGTGAAGTAAAACCAGAGACTGTCAATCAGGGACTCTCAACTAGTCTGTGACAGCTTTTCCACCCTAACCAATCAACTCTATGTGTTTGGTCTTGTCTCTCCAGAGCGTGGAGGTGCTCTGTCTGCTGCATAGCGGTAGCACTCTGAATCTCTGCTCACTCTGAGCACTGACTTCCTAGGTCATGCATCATTCTCTGTTCAAATACACCTTGGTGATTTTATCTTGTCTAAAGTATTTTTAAAATATTTATTTACTTATAAGAGGAAGAGAGAGAGAGAGAGAGAGAGAGAGGGAGGGAGGGAGGGAAGGAGGGAGGGAGGGAGGGAGGGAGGGAGGGAGAAAATGCGTGCTCCAGGGCGTTTTGCCCCTGCAATCAAACTCCAAATGTACCACTTTGTGTATCTGGCTTTACATGGGTACTGAGGAATTGAACTTGGGCTTAGTCATCTCTCCATCCCCTAAAGTATTTTTTTCTTTTTCTTTTCTTTCTTTCTTTTTTTTTGGTTTTTCGAGATAGGGTCTCACTCTAGTCCAGGCTGACCTGGAACTCACTATGTATTCTCAGGGTGGCCTTGAACTCACAGCAATCCTCCTACCTCTGGCTCCCAAGTGCTGGGATTAAAGGCGTGCGCCACCATGCCCAGTTTCCCTAAAGTATTTTTTAAAAACAGTTCCTGTATATTTACTTTACAAGATACTGATCATATTGAGTTAGATGCCCTGCCTACTCCAGTATGACATCATTAATATCTTAACTAATTACATTTGCATTGATCTTATTTGGAAATAAGGTCACACCAGGCTTAGCACATCAACCTGTGGATTTTGACAGGAGCACAACTCAACCCATAACAATAAGTGAAGTGGAAAAAAGCAATTATTAAAATAATTCATGTGAAAACAGTTACCCCCTTTTACTTAATAAATCCATGTAGACAAGTCAAAATACTACATAGGGGGCAGACTCCATTTTGTACTCAAAAGAGATCTGTCTTTGGAACCACAAAAAGATGATTATTATTACTGTTAATTAATTAATTAATTAGGTTTTTTGAGGTAGGGTTTCACACTAGCCCAGGCTGACCTGGAACTCACTATGTAGTCTCAGGATGGCCTTGAAATCATGGCAATCTTCTTACCTCTGCCTCCCCAGTGCTGGGACTAAAGGTGTGTGCCACCACACCTGGCATTACAAAAAGATTTTTAATCATGCTTAACTTTAAATTTCACCTACCAGGTGCTATGATTACAAAATGATATTTAAAGTTTAAGAGATGAAACCAAACTCTTCTGAGAACTTTAAAAAATATTATTGGGCTGGAGAGATGGCTTAGCAGTTAAGGAGCTCACCTGTGAAGCCTAAGGACCCAGGTTCAATTCACCAGTACCCACGTAAGCCAAATACACAAGATGGTGCATGTATCTGGAGTTCATTTGCAATGGCTAGAGGCCCTGGTGTACCTATTCTCTCCCCTTCTCTATCTACCTCTTTCTCAAATAAATAAGTGAATAAATAAATATTTAAAAATTTATTTGCAAGGAAAGAGAGAAGGAAGGGGGAAGGGAGGGATAGATAGGGAGAGAAAGAATGGACAAACTTCTTGTCACTGCAAATGAGTTCCAGATGCTTGTGCCACTTTATGCATCTGGCTTTACATGAGTACTGGGGAATTTTACCTGAGCTGTCAGTCTTTGCAAGCTAGCATAAAATATTTATTTACTTATAAGAGAAAGAGAGAGAGAGAGAGAGAGAGAGAGAGGGAGGGTGGACGGGCGGGCCATCTCTCTAGCCCCAAACCTTTTGTTTCCACAAGGTTCTAGAGACCTTTTATTTGGTATGCTTTTAAAAATTGTTTATTTATTTGCAAAGGGAGGGGGAGAATGAATATGGGTGTGCCTGTAGCCTCTACAAATGAACTCCAAATGCATGTGCCACTTTCTGCATTTAGCTTTATGTGGGTACTGGGGTGTCAACCTGGGTTGTTAGGCTTTGCAGGCAAGTGCCTTAACCTTTGAGCCATATCTCTAGCCCTGGTATGCTTTTTATTTCAAGGCCAAAATATGCAGATCTAGCTAGTGATAGCTAGGCTAAGATAATACAATTAAAAGTTATGAGTTTCTCCCAGTTGCTGCTACTTTAAGGTTGTTTTTTTTTTTTTTTTTTTGGTTGGTTTTTCAAGGTAGGGTTTCAGTCTAGCCCACGCTGACCTGGAATTCACTATGTAGTCTCAGGGTGGCTTTGAACTCACAGCAATCCTCCTACCTCTGCCTCCTGAATACTTTAACTTTTATATTATATTGGTTCCTTTTTAGCATAAGGAATTACTTGAGATGTCATCTAGGTAACACTTAATGGGTATCTGTTTTGTACAGAATGTTTTTCTAGGTACTCAAAACTCAGGTTGTTGCAAGATGTCTCTTGGCAACAAACTAGATGTAGATCAGACTGCTGATGATATTTTAAGCATGTGGTAGATTTGGTTAACTCAAAGTTTCTTGCAGTTGCTATTGTGTTACTTTTCACTCATTTGGTCTATAATCATTTGCTGTACTTTTCAAAATTTATCTGAGGGAGAGAAAGAGAAAGAGAATGGGCACACCAGGAACTTCAGCCACTGCAGATGAACTCCAGGCACATATGCCCCCTTGTGTACATGTTCAACATTGCAGACACTGTGTGTCCTGCTTACATGGGACATAGAGATTTGAACATGCATTCTTAGGCTTCGCAGGCAAGTGCCTTACACACTAACCCATCTCTCCAGACCATTTATTGTGCTTTTAATCCCACACTTATTAAAAGTGATCCCTTTGAGTCCTTAAATGTTGCATGGCTAGATTTTGCATATGTTAACTATTTGGAAGAACATAAACTACCATTTCTTAAATACATAGGACTAAAATTGAAACTTTACTTTCCTCCTTTATTCTGTGCAGGTATTTGAAAATGCAATAGATCCTGGAGCTGTTGCAGACCTATTAGAAAGTAGGTACTTTTAAAAAAACATTATCATGTATATAATTCACAGGTATAAAAATTGCGCTATTTTCTAAACCGTAATGCTTCATGTTTGATCATTCAAATTTAAGAAAATTCTATGGTATAATTAGAATCATGGTTTATCTCTGTTTAATTTTTTAAAAATTATCTATTTGCAAGCAGAGAGAGAGAGAGAGAGAGAGAGAGAGAGAGAGAGAGAGAGAGAACAGGCATGGTATCAGGCTAACATACAGGTAGATTAGGGATTTTGAAATTAGCAGATAGGCTTGAAATCACTGGGCCAAGACACTAAGGCAGTGGCTCAAAAAATCAGGTGGAGAGTAAGAAAACATAAATTGTCTGGGGATCAAAAGTTAATGTGGGAAATTAAGGAGCAGTAAAGTGGACTTGGCTGGGCTTGGGCATGCTTTCAACACAGAGCATCTAGAACAAACCTTGGTTCCTAGCTCTGTTCACTACATTCACTGAGACTGGAAACTCTCTGCTGGGGGAGCGTAGCTTTGAACAGGCTGAGTCTAGAATGCCTACAGTAGAAACTTCAAGTGGAGGATGTCTGCTAGTGCAGGACACAATTCTGAGGCTCAGCAAAAACTAGATGTGGTCTGCATGTGAGAGATTGGAGAATCTTTTTATCTAATTGAATGAGACACTCCAGAGAGTGACAGCAGAGAAGGACCAGAGATAACACAGAGCAACTTCAAGGAGTAAACTGACGAAGAACAGCCTCAAATAGCCTCCATCATAAGCTGATTCCATATGAACAGGGTCTAACCGATTTTCTTGAGTACTAAAACCAGCTGTCAGACAGGCATCAGGGAAACTGAGTATAATGCAGCTCCCAGAAAACTTATGCCTTGGAATTTAGCCTTTTAAACAGGGATGTGATACACAATACACTATATTTCCACTTGCATTTACATGTCTGAGATAGGTCACTTCTGTAAGGACACTAGTTCCCTCAAACCTCTTTAAACCCAGAAAAAAATGAGCATTTTAAATGTTTTGTTCATTTTTATTTAATTATTAGAGAGAGAGACAAAGAGAGAAATAGAAAGAGAGAGAGAGAATGGGTGCGTCAGGGCCTCCAGCCACTGCAAACAAACTCTAGATGCGTGCGCCCCCTTGTACATCTGACTAATGTGGGTCCTGGGGAATCGAGCCTTGAACTGGGGTCCTTTGGCTTCACAGGCAAGCACTTAACCGCTAAGCCATCTCTTCAGCCCTCAGCATTTTAAATGCTGAGACAAGAGTTAGGATCTTTTCAGTTCCCAAATACTAATCCTGGGTGCTAGACTGTAGCATTAAAAGAACACAGAACAGCTTTCTAGGTCACTTATCGATGAGTGGCTGTCCATAAAGCAAGGATATCACTCCAGGAGATTATGGAAAACTGTAGATGTTTTAAAGAGTCCCATATTAACTTGTTCTTTGTAAGACTGGATGTTTTCAGTGAAGTTTCTTGTGGGTAAGAGCACAGAGTTCTGGGAGACTGCTTGTGTTCAAGTAGAGTCTGTCATGGTTAGTTTATGGTCTTGTTTTTCCTTCCTCTTTTGTCTTTTCCTCATTCATAAAAGTGAGGGTAGCTATTTTACTGGACACATAGGTTGCAGTATGAACTAATTTATGATGAAATAAATTAAGTTTTATAATGTTACCACTGTTGTAACCATTGTCAAACAGATATTCTTCCTTCTATTTTAAAGGCTTAAAATTGCATGCTCTTAAATTTGTTGGGATTCAAAGTTTTGATGGCCTAAATTCATACTTTTTTTTGTTGTTGTTGTTATTTTGCTTTGTTTTTGTGAGGTAGGGTTTCATTCAAGCCTAGGCTGACCAAGAACTCACTCTGAGCCGGGCGTGGTGGCGCACGCCTTTAATCCCAGCACTTGGGAGGCAGAGGTAGGAGGATCACCGTGAGTTCGAGGCCACCCTGAGACTACATAGTGAATTCCAGGTCAGCCTGAGCCAGTGTGAGACCCTACCTCAAAAAACCAAAAAAAAAAAAAAAAAAAAAAAAAAAGAACTCACTCTGCAGTCTCAGGGTGGCCTTGACCTCATGGTTATCCTCTTACCTCTGCCTCCTGAGTGCTGGGATTAAAGGCATGCGCCACCACACCCAGCCTTCATTCAGTTTTTATCAATCTTTAATGTGAGAATTTTATTTTTCTTGTCTATTTTAAAATGTTTTCATTTCTAATATTGTAGGAATTGTTACCTTTACTGATTTTTTTTTTTTCAAGGCATGGTCTCACTGTAGCTCATGCTTACCTGGAATTCACTATGTAGTCTCAGACTGGCCTGGAACTCTCAGCAATCCTCCTACCTCTGCCTCCCAAGTACTGGGATTAAAGGTGTAAGCTATCGTGCCCGGCACCTTTCATGATTCTTGTTGTATCATTTTCTTTTTCTTTTTCTATATTTAAGATTTAAGTTTTATTCTTGTCTATACAGATATTTTAGATGGGCTCATTATTTCTAAAGATATTGTAAACTCATGTCATGTTTATGTAGCCATATAACACATTGTTTAAGGCAAGCTCACCTTTTCTATCTTAGTGGACAGCAATTAGATTTTGAACTTTTTAAGATGAAAGTATATCATTATTTTAGTTATTTACAAATCTACTTTAAAGAATTGTGTGTGTATATGTATGGGCTGGAGAGCTGGCCTAGCAGTTAAGGAACTATCCTGCAAAGTCAAAGGACTCAGGTTCAATTCCCCAGGACTCATGTAAGCCAGATGCACAAGGTGGTTCATGTGTCTGCAGTTCACTTGCAGCAGTTAGAGGCCCTGGCACACCCATTCTTTCTCTATCTGCCTTTCTATCTCTCAAATAAATAAATTAGATATTTTAAAAATGTGTGTGTGGGTGTTGTATGTGCATGCACACACCTTGGCACATGTATGGAGGTCTGTGGACAATAGAGAAGTTTGTCATCTCTCCTCACTTTGCTTGAGGCAGAGTCTCTCTACTGTTTCTTTCTTTCTTCCTTTCCTACTTTCTTTTTCTTTTCTTTTCTTGGTTTTGTTTTGTTTTTGTTTTGCTTTTGCTCCTTTTTGTGTGCACCAGTATAGCTGGCTTGGGAGCTTCAGGCATCTACTGGCTCTGCTTCCATTGCTTTAGGTACACTGCGATTACAGATGTGCCTGTCAATATACCTTTATGAGAGAAAGACATACTTTCAAGGAAGTAAATGGTAACTTTATAACTCTGTTACCCTTTTCTCACTTCTTCAATTTATGAACAGCCAAGTCATTGCTGCTATGGTACTTATTTTTTAAAAAGCAATTTATTTATTTGCAAGCAGAGAGAGAGAAAAAAAGAAACACAAATGCATGTGCCACTTTGTGTATCTGGCTTTACATGGGTACTGGGGAATCAAATCCAGGTCATTAGGCTTTGCAGATAAGCACCTTAGCTTCTGGGTCATCTCTCCAGCCTCTGGTACTTATTTTTATAGTAATCCTTGGCATCCTTGTAAAAATGGTTCCAGACCTCTGCATATACCAAAATTCACACATGCTTATGTTTCTATATAAAATGATGTCTTTGTTTATAGCATATATAGGCTTTAAATAATGTCAATATTCTTTTTTAAACTTTTGTTTATTTGACAGAGAAGGTAGGAGAGAGATAGAGAGATAGAGATAGAGAGAGAGAGGGAGAGAGAAAAAGAAAGAGAGAGAATGGGCATGCTAGGGCCTCTAGCCACTGCAAATGAACTCCAGATGCATGTGCCCCTTGTGCATCTGGCTAACATGGGTCCTGAGGAATTGAACCTGGGTCCTATGTAGGCAAATGCCTTAACCACTAAGCAATCCCTCCAGCCCATCTATATTTTTATATACTCAACATAGTATAAATGCTATGTAAATACTTGTTATTCTATATTGTTTAGAGAATAATGAGATGGGACAAGATTATGCATGTTAGTACAGCTGCAATTATTTTTTCAAATATTTTCTCTCTGTAGTTAGTTGAATATGTGGTTGTGGAATCTGTGGGTGGGTATGGAACCCACGAATCTGGAGGACCAGCTGTATTACTGTTACTAATAATGTACATGGGATGCCATGGTAACATTAATTTAGTATTTAATAGAACCTGCCAATTTTATGATATATTAAAATCTCATATTTCTCCCTTTTTAGGCTTCCTAACCAGGTTTGAATTAATACAGCTAGTAAATCCAGGTAATATGCCAGTAAATTCTTTTCTAAACTAGTCGATTTTAAAAAGATTTGGCATGGCAAAATGGAGACTGATACTTAAAAGTTCTTGCTATTCCCTTTCTTCCTCCCTCCCTTCTTCCTTCCTTCCCTCCTCCCTCCTTTCCTTTCTTTCTGTTATCCTTCAATTTTTCCTTTCTTGCTTCTTTCTTCTTTCCCTTTCTCTTTCCTTCCTTCCCTCCCTCTTTTCCTCCCTCCCTCCCTCTCTCCCTTCCTTCCTTCCTTCCTTTCCTTCCCTCCATCCCTTTCTTTCCTGCTTTCTTATCTTTTTTGTAGTGCCCAGAATTGAACCTAGAGCATCAAAGACTAGGCAAGTGTTCTAAAAGTCTTAGCTCTAAAAGTTGTGCTTTTATTTTATTTTGTTTATGTGTGCATATGTCTGTCTGGTGCCTGTGCATGTATATATGTTCATATGTGTGTATGCATGTTCATATATGTATGTGCATATGTGTGCACACGCATATGGAGGACAGCATTAGTTATCTTCCTCAATCACTCTCCAGCTTAGTTGAGACAGTGTCTCTTCCCGAAGCTGGAGCTCACTGATGTGGTTAGAGTCCCTGTTTCTGCCTCCCTCATGCTTGCAGGGCAGTTGTGCTCCATCGTGCTCAGCTTTTACACAGGCACTGGAGATCTGAACTCAAGTCCACAAACTTGTGTGGCCAGCACTTTACTGAGTGAGCTATCTCCCCAACCCACAAGTTACACTTCTTAATAATATGACTTTATGTATATCTAAGTTTATATAATGTATACTTCTTTTTGTAGCCAATATATTTAATTTCATTCACTGTCTAATTTCAGAACATTTTCATGACCCTTAAAAGAAACCACAGGCTCCCTAGCAGTCACTCGCCCTCCTTGCTCAGGCCCCTGGACACCCCCAGTCTACTTTCTGTCTTGCTGATTTGCCAGTACTAGGTGTTTCATATAAATGGGAGCCGACACCATGTGACATTTTGTCTGGCTCTTGCCTCTAGTGTAATGTTTTTAAGGTTTGACTATGTTGTGGCATATATAAGATCTTAATTTTTTGTTTAAATAATATTTTACATGGGTTCCTTTTTATGCTTGAATAATATTTTATAAGGACACATCATATTTGCTTATCCATTTATTAGCTGATGGATACTGTAGTTATTCTACTCTGGACATAGTAAGAATAACGTTGTTATGAACAGTGATTTGCCTTTAGTTTTCTTGGGTGTGTGCCTATATGTAGACCAGGTCATTCACTCTGCTTTATGTTATGAGAAACTGCCAACCTCCTGATTTTGTTCTTCTTCTTTTATTTTTTCAAGGTAGGGTCTCACTCTAGCCCAGGCTGACCTGGAATTCACTATGTAGTCTCAGGGTGGCCTTGAACTCACGATGATCCTCCTACCTCTGCCTCCCAAGTGCTGGGATTAAAGGTGTGTGCCACCATGTCCAGCTCCCTGATTTTGTTCTTTATATTTTGAAATTGCTGAACAAATATTTTCAAAAGAGGAATTCCGGGGGAAGTTATATGAAATTCACATTTCATCATCCATAAATTAAATTTATTAGAAAACATCATATTCGTGATTTAAGTATTATTTATCGTGGTTTTCATGAGGTAGTAACAGAATTGAGTAGCGATAACCAGATGGCCTACAAAGCTTAGACTGTTGTCTGTCCCTTTAAAGAATAAGTGTGTGACCCGGTGCTGGTGTCAGAGGACCAGCTGGAGCCTTCCCCGTGGCACCTTTGCTTTGCCGTGCATCTTAGTGACACAAGCTGGTAGAACCTGCCAGTTCTGAGAAATAGTTCCTGTGGTTCTAGAGATTCTATGGTTGTCCACATGGGTGAGAGAGAGGTCTTAGAAAACTCCCTTCTGATTTTTGCTGTTATACAACTGTTTCTTTTCTGTTCTCAAAATGAAAATAAGCTTTAGAGTTTTTACTTGTAAAAAGCACCCCAAACACATTCCTGAAATATTCTTTATTTATATTTTGATAAGCATGTTTCTTGGTATTTCACTGTGGCTTAAAAACATAGATATGGTGCTGGAGAGATGGCTTAGCGGTTAAGCGCTTGCCTGTGAAGCCTAAGGACCCCGGTTCGAGGCTCGGTTCCCCAGGTCCCACGTTAGCCAGATGCAAAAGGGGGCGCACGCGTCTGGAGTTCGTTTGCAGAGGCTGGAAGCCCTGGCGCGCCCATTCTCTCTCTCTCTCCCTCTGTCTGTCTTTCTCTCTGTGTCTGTCACTCTCAAATAAATAAAAAATGAACAAAAAATATTAAAAAAAAGAAACATAGATATGAAATTTTTACACAGTGCCATAAGAATTTTCTTTGGCTATTATCTTGTTACCATTAAGTAACTATCACGGTTTCTCTGATATTTATATTTATATATATATATATACACACACACACACACATACATACATACATACATATATGGTTGTTTTTTTTTTTTTTTTTGAGGTAGGTCTCACTTTAGCTCAGGTTCACCTGGGCCTCACTCTGTAGTACCAGGCTGGCCTTGAACTCACAGTGATCCTCCTACCTCTGCCTCCCAAGTGCTAGGATTAAAGTGGTGCACCACCACACCTGGCTATTTAAAAAATATTTTTGTTTATTTATTTGCAAGCAGAGAGAGACAGAGCAAGAAATTCTCTCAGAAGAGTTTATGTAGCCCAAAAATGATAGGATAAAATCAGGCCATTGAGGGTTTTTTTCTTCCAAATTTTTTTTTCTTGTTTGACCCAATTTAATGTTTAAACATATACTACTGTGAATTGGCAAGTTATATTTTAATATGCTAATAAAAGAGAAGCAAGCTTATTTTGTCCTCACTTAATTTGGCATAAATTAAAACATAACCAATATCTAAATACCTTATTGTAAAAAATTTAGCAAATATAAGACTATATAGAATAAAAAGTCAAACATCCATTCAAAAATTCATTTTTTTCTTCTTCTTCCTTTTTTTGGTGTTTCAAGATAGGATCTCACTCCAGGCCAGGCTGATCTGGAATTCACTATGTAGTCTCAGGCTGGCCTAGAACTCACAGTGATCCTCCTACTTCTGAGTGCAGGGATTAAAGGTGTGCACCATCATGCCCTACAAGAAAAATTTAAAATCTTTTTTTTTTTTTTGTATTTATTTATTTGAGAGAGAGAGAGAAAGAAAGAGGCAGATAGAGAGGGAGAGAGAAAAAATGGGCATGTCGGGGCCTTTAGCTGCTGCAAATGAACTCCAGACACATGCGCCACCTTATGCATCAGGTTTATGTGGGTCATGGTGATTCAAACTTGGGTCCTTTGGCTTTACAGACAAGTGCCTTAACTGGTAAGCCATTTCTCCACCCCACTTCCTTTTTTGGGGGGGGCTGTTGAGATAGGGTCTCACTGTAGCTCAGGCTGACCTGAAATTCATTATGTAGTCTCAGGGTGGCCTCAAAATCTCGGTGACCCTCCTATTTCTGCCTCCCAAGTGCTGGTATTACAGGCGTGCACCACCATATCTGACTCCAATTCCTTTTATTTATTTATTTTTTTCATAGAAAATCAGGTAGGCCAGTCTCACTATGATCCTCCTACTATCTCCACCTTGTTAGTGCTGGAATTACAAATGTGCCACATCACATTTGTTCTAATTTTTTTTATTATTTTGTGTATGTATGCAGGTACACATGTGTGTCCTTGTGTGTGGAGGCCAGAGGACAACCTTTTGTGTTCTTCTTGGAACAGGTCTCTCATTGGCCTGAAACTCACCTAATTAGGATAAAGTGAGTGGTCAGCGAGCCTTAGGGATCCACCTACCCCCCTGCCTCCCAAGTGCCAGGATTACAAGTATGCACCACCACCCCTAGCTTTGTTTTTATTTTAAATTTATGTTTATATTTTATTTATTTCCAAGGAATGAGAAAGAGAGAGAAAGGAGAGAGGGAGAGAATGGATTCACCAGGGTTTCTAGCCACTGCAAACAAACTCCACATGTATGTACCATTTTGTGCATCTGACTTTATGTGGGTACTGGGGAATAAAACTCAGGTCTTTAGGTTTTGCAGGCAAGTGCCTTAACTACTGAACAATCTCTCCAGCTGCTCTTTTAAAATTAATTTTTAGAGGGAGAGAATCAACATGGGATATTTTTTTATAATCATGGAAAATACTAATAAAAATTTAAAAATTAAAAAAATAAATAAAAAATCAATTTTTATTTTATATCAATTATAATAGCTTGTTCTCTTTTATCTTCTTTCTACAGCTCCCATTACCCTGGAGGCCCTCCTCAGTGGGGTTATGGTATTCATGGTGGGGTCATGAAGGCC
This sequence comes from Jaculus jaculus, assembly GCF_020740685.1. NCBI lineage: Eukaryota > Metazoa > Chordata > Mammalia > Rodentia > Dipodidae > Jaculus > Jaculus jaculus. The sequence continues at coordinate 52,852,734 of NC_059102.1, forward strand.
TTAGTCAGTCCCTATGGGGTAGCAGGGGACTGGGCCTCAGGATACTCCTACCTGCTCTGTGGCTCTTACAATCTTTCTGCCCCCTCTTCTGCAATGTTCCATTAGCTATGGCAGGCCTGTTGGCAGTCTGATTTAGTGTTGAGTTTTCTGTAGCCTCTGGATTTCCATTTTGGTTGATCACCATATTGGTCATCAACAATCTGGAGCTGGTTGTCAGGCTAGCAGCAAGAGCAGTGTTCATATTGTCACTTCCCGTGCAGTTTCTTCTGGACCCTGGCAGATGTGGCAGAGGTGGCAAGTCTTGTAGTGGGCTGTTGGTTATATTATTGACGCATCTTGTTTCTCCTCCATTTTCTCTGCTACTTGTTAAGTAAAGCAGATTTTCCAACCAAGAGTGAGAACCTAGGTTTTTAGGCTTTGCAGGCAAGCACCTTAACTGCTGAGCCATCTCTCTAGACCAGTAACTTGCTTTTTAAAATTTCATATATCTTGAACTCTTGCATTTTATTGAGTTGGGTTTTGCTAAGTATCAGTAGCCAAGGTTAGCCTTTAATCATGATCCTCCTGCCTCGGTCTGCTGAATGCTGAGATGTACATGTGAACAAGTTACCAGAACAGTTGTCTGAAAATAATGACAATTGGAGGATATTCAAGCAGAGGGCATGTCTACTGCTTACAAGTTAATCACATGCAAAATGCCAAATAGGAAGCTTATCCTTCCTGTCTTTTTGCCCACAATCCTCCATTTTCAGATTGTAATTTTAGTGGAATTAAGTTTGAATTACTCACAATAACAGTTTCACTGAGTTTCCGATGCTATAAAAGTGAATCCATTAATCGCTTTAACATAGCACATAGCAGCAGTGAGTTCTATGAGCTGCTGGTCCTTGATACAAACTAGCTGGATACAAGTAATTTGCTTAAAGTCACATATGGGGTTCACATGGACCATTTTGGGGGTCTCAGGAACGAATTATTTAAGGATATAAGAAATAGTACTCAGATTAACATGTAGCTTTGGTGCTAATGCCTGCAGAGAGTCAGTGACGGACCTCTCTGTTCTTCAGTTTACAAAGGTATGAAAAAGTGACAGTCACAGGGGGCAGTATAATACTGTTGACTGTGAGCTTGGTGTTTTCTTTCATGGACCTCCATACTCAGTACCTTCTCACTGGGTAAATCAACGTAAATTCAGTACAGCTGTAAAATACTCTTTGATGGGGCACCCATGAACTTAATCAGAGCTGGATTTTACACCTCAATAGTCAATGCTCACTGGATGTCAGCAAGGAAAGACCTCCTGCCTCAGGCAACCTGGTTCTGAGGTCCTACCTTGCCATGAAGCCTCATGACAAGTGACTTAAAATCTTAGCCCGTTCTCTTGTCTGCAAAGAGAGAAGAAGATGAGTTCCTTTTTGAAAGCATGCAGTCAATTTTGATATGTTCTATGAATGTTCGACATTTTTCAAGCCAATGTATCTGAAATTCTCATTTTATCTCTCTCTTTTTGTGGAGAAGTTGTTCATTGATGGCTTTGATGATGTCACTGTCTATGCCATTAGCCTATGGAAAACAATAAATACTTTCAGCCACTTTCCTTGGCCTATGAGACTTGTACAGGCTAGGCACATGATCATTATTTATAATCCAGGCTCTTACTGTAATATACTCTTGATGTGCTGACATTTTCATATCTGTTGTAGTTTGGATGTCTAGAAAATGGCCAAACTGGAGAGACTGTTTAAGATGCTTCATAGCCTTCTATTTTTCTAGCTCTGCTCTTATTCTTCTTATTCCAAACATAGTAGATGAGCTTGCCCATTCACCCCTGACTTAGTTTAATTTAAATCCTCCTTTTTTTTTTCGAGGTAGGGTTTTGCTCTAGAATTCACTGGGCTTCACTATGTAGTCTCGGGGTGGTTTTGTACTCATGACGATCCTCCTACTCCTGCCTCCCAGGTGCTGGGATTAAAAGCATTGCTACCATGCCTGGCTAATCTAAATTCTTTTTTTTTTTTTAATTTTGTTTGTTTATTTATTTATTTGAGAGCAACAGACAGAGCGAGAAAGAGGCAGAGAGGGAGAGAGAGAGAATGGGCGTGCCAGGGCCTCTGGCCACTGCAAACGAACTCCAGACGCGTGCGCCCCCTCGTGCATCTGGCTAACGTGGGTCCTGGGGAATTGAGCCTCGAACCGGGGTCCTTAGGTTTCACAGGCAAGTGCTTAACCGCTAAGCCATCTCTCCAGCCCTAATCTAAATTCTTGATCAATATAGGGATAATAATTTTGTAGCTATCATTTTGGATTCAGTGACAAGGACTAGTCAATGAAGCCATGGTGGCACACTCCTTTAATCCCAACTTTTGGGAGGCAGATGTAGGAGAATTCCTGTAAGTTTGAGGCCAGCCTGAAACTACATAGTGAATTCCAGTTCAGTCTGAGCTAGAGCAAGACCCTACCTTGAAAAAAAAAAGAAAGAAAGAAAAAACAAATGAAAGGAAAGAGGGCAAAGGAAAACCTACTGTGCAGCACATCATCACTCCACACTTCTAGGTGTTTGTCCACTGGGAAGGCAGTGATGTCCATATAGACCAGAGCAGTGTGGGACCATGGTTAGGCTGATATCCTGGAGCAGTCATCATTGTAGGTAATGGTATGTTGAACTCTTTTGTCACTTGTCCATACGGTAGCTCTAAGGGAAAGACACTGTCATGATTTGTACATTTACCTCAAGAAAAGACTAAAGTTAAGAAGTTTCCATAATTTTCCTGAGGCCACATAGCTGGTAAGTGGTAAAGCAGAGATTTGAACCCAATTCTTTCTTTCTTTTTTTTTTTTTTAATTGGCCAGGCATGGTGGCAGACACCTTTCCTTCTTTCTTTTTTAAAATATTTTATTTCTTAATGTATTTGAGAGAGAGAGAGAGGAAGAGGCAGAGAAAAAAAGAGAATGGGTACACCAGGGCTTCCAGCCACTGCATATGAACTACAGACACATGCACCCCCTTGTGCATCTGGCTTCCATGGGTCCAGGGGAATTAAACCTGGGTTTTTTAGGCTTTGCAGGCAAATGCCTTAGCCACTAAACCATTACTCCAGTCCTAAGCCCAATTCTTTTATTATTATGGTTTTTAAAGTTTTTATTTATTTATTTGCAAGAAGAGAGCACGGGCACTAGGGTCCTCCAGCCACTGCAAACGAACTCCAGATGCGCGCACCACTTTGTGCATCTGGCTTTGTGGGGATACTGGGGATTTGAGCCCAGGATATTAGGTTTTGCAGGCAAGTGCTTTAACCATTGAGCAATCTCTCCCAATTCTTTCTGACTCTGGTTCTTGAGTTCTTAACCACTGAACTAAGGGTTTTAGTGGAAAGCTGTGTTTTATTGTTAGTGCTAGGTGAGGACATTGGTACAGCACTTCCTGTGTTCACGTTGCTCTTCAGAGTCCGACCCTAGAAGGAGGGAGAGTCTTCACCATCAAGAGTGGGGAGCTTATACTCTTCACAGGGATGCAAGAGGAGCACTGATAGGCAAGGAGGCTGGGGACAAGCTAGTGAGTGAGACTGCATGGGCATGCCAGGGCCTCTTGCCATTGTAGACCAACTCTAGATTCATGTGCTACTTTGTGCATCTAGTGTTATGTGAGTACTGGGGAATCAAACCAGAGCTGTCAAGCAAGAACCTTTAACTGCGGAGCCCTCTCTCCAGCCCTCTTTTGTTCTGTTATGACTTTATACAGCTATTAAAATTGTCCCTGAGGGGCTGGAGAGATGGCTTAGCAGTTAAAGCACTTACCTGTGAAGCCTAAGGACCCAGGTTTGACTCTCCAGAACCCACATAAGCCAGATGCATATGCATCTGGAGTTTGTTTGCCATGGCTAAGAGGCCCTGGTGTTCCCATTCTCCCCCCATAAATAAACAAAACATTTTTTAAAAATTGCTTTAAAAATTGTCCATGAGATAGAAATTAGTAGAAACCAATTTCCTTTTGAATAATAAGTACTAGGTTCAAAATGACTAGTTTTACCTGAACACTGTCTCTGATGTCATTTGTCTGAACATCTGTTTTATTAAACTTGTAATTGTATGCAATATATATGCTTATGCCCTTTCTCCTTTCTTTTAGTGTGGGAAGAGTTGGCCTATTATGAAGAAAACACACGGGATTTTCTTTTCCCTGAGCCCAAGCTGAGACCCTTGAACCCTGGAATACATAGGGAAGTTCTCATGAAGACGGCTGTAGGTTTCCCAGTAAGCAAGTCTATCCCACTGGGGCTTCTAATGGGAGAGAAATTCTCGGGCCTTGAACATTTTAATATTGACAGGGTTGGTCTTGTGTAGAAAGTCTCATTTTACTTCATATCCTAGTGGTTCTGATTGGCAGCCATGTTTAGAAGCCCAGCTCAAGACATCAAATTGTACTGGTTTTCACTCTTGATCTAAGAGGTGGAAGTCTTATCTAATTAGGCTAAATCCTTATCATACTTATGTTGTCTCACAGTGACATGAAAAGGTTGCTCTTTCAACTTTCCCAGGGTTGTTTAGGAACAGTGTGACTAGAATGGCAGTAGTAACAATGTTGTCTCAGTTATTTTGTACTTGCAACTTTTTACGCTTCTAGTTTTTATTTTCCCCTGACAGTTATATAATTAGCCAAGGCAGGGCCAGGCATGGTGGCACACGCCTTTAATCGCAGCACTTGAGAGGCAGAGGTAGGAGCATTGCTGTGAGTTCAAGGCCATCCTGGGACTACGTAGTGAATTCCAGGTCAGCCTGGGCTAGAGCGAGACCCTACCTTGAAACAAACAAACAAACAAACAAACAAACAAACACAAACTCAAGGAAAAAGGGGCTGGAAGGATGGCTTAGCAGTCAAGGCATTTGCCTGCAAAGCCAAAGGACCCAGGTTTGATTCCTCAGGACCCACATTAGCCAGATGCAGAAGGGGGCACATATGTCTGGAGTTTATTTGTAGTGGCTGGAGGCCCTGGCATGCCCATTCTCTCTTTCTTCCTCTTTCTGTGTCAAATAAATAAATAAACAAGCAAATAAATAAATAAAAATAAAATATTTTTTAAAAAAGAAAACAAAATTAGCCAGAGCAGATATGCTGGTCCCCATTAGCAGAGAGGAAACTGATAGAGGCTAGCTGATGTGACTGAAGAATCTGGTGACAAAGCAGGTACTCTCTGATAACCTAACTATGTGGAGGATTTTTATCTGACTGAAGTTCAAAGCATTCATTCTGATATTACCTTGCATGATTTCTATAACTGCAGCAACCCTGACCTTTTTCTAGACCTGTGTGTCACTTGAATGACCTCCATTTTAAGGGCCACATCTTCGTGAATTATCAAAGGCATAATTAATATTTCACTTTCTTTTAGTGTCCCATGAACTGCTGTCATTATCACTTAATGAAATGTTATTGTCGCCACTCAGTCGAAAGTGCTGTGCAGATATGATCTGCAGAATGCCTGTGTCTTTGATGCTCATGAGGATTGAGCCTGTAATTCTAATACTTCAGACACAGACATTCATCAGAGCTTGTCCCAGTCAGGATTCCTAAAGTCTATAACTTTAAGCCTTGTTATTTTTGAGAGTTTGGCAAATATTACTGAAACCATTTCCTTTTCTTTCTCCAACATCAACTTCATCTATTACTTAAATTCCTACTACCCGTGAGGTTCCCACCTTTTTTACTGTGAGTTAGGGGAATGTTGCCCTTCAGAATCTAAAAGGAAATAAAAGTTACGAGACTCAGCCTGAGGAAGCTCTCTCATTAACTTGGTTTGCTCAGATTCTCAGTGAAATAGATGCCATGTTCAAATAGTGGGCTGGTATCTATCTAGGTAAGTAAACAGGCAAGGGGAACCACACTTTTTTGTATATTTTGAATTTTGCATATTTCATATATATATATACATGCATATGAATTTTTAAACATAGATTATAATCATATCTCCTCGCCCTGGGTCCCCATTTCCTTGAGGGAACCACACTTTTTTTTTTGGTTTTTCGAGGTATGGTCTCACTATAGCTCAGGCTGCTTGAACTCACAGTGATCCTCCTACCTCTGCCTCCTGAGTGCTGGGATTAAAGGCATGCACCACCATGCCCGGCTAAACCACACTTTCTTATCTTTCCTCAAGTGTTACCTGTTGAACTATATAGGCATAAACAGGAAGTCTAGCCTTTAAGAAGCTGTGTTGCTAGGCATTTGTAAATGTAGGAGATCACCAGAGACAGAGCTTTACAAAAGCACCAAAGCCTCCTCATGAATTAGAGGAAAGGTACAATTGAGTTAAACTCCACTTTTTTTAAAATTAGTTTTGTATTCAGTGTATACAATCAAGTTGGTACCATCATTAGCCTCTTCCCTCTCTTCCCCCCTCCACAGGGACCCTCCTCGTTGGGAATATAGGTCGTGTGTTGTGGGGTTAGCCATCCGTTATGGGTAGGAGGCAATGTCTCTGTGTATCATGACCCAACGTGTGGCTCTGACTTTCTTTCTGCCCCCTAGTCCACGAATTTCCCTGAGCCATGTTGGGTTCATTTTAGGTCTGCTTTAGTGATGAGGTCTTGGGAAACTCTGCATCTCTGGATCTCTGGTTTGGCAGGAGTTGAGTGTTCTCTGTGTCGATCTCCCTCACCCTTGTGCAGGTGTCAGGTTCACCAAGAAAGCAGCATTCTTGCTCATTTCCCCAATTTTATTAGTTTCAGCTCGGGCCCTTTTGAGGTGTGATGGGCTGGTTCTCTCCTTAGAATCTGCATCCATCTGAAAAAGAGAAGCAAATTCTCCAATGGAGAGTGAAGTTAGTGCCAGATAAATGGGATAACCATTATTTTTGAGAATTTAATAGGTGTAGGCCCTCTTGTACCCCACGATTGGTGGTAGCTTGGTAATGGAGAGTGGGTTGGGTTTTTGGATCTGGTTCTGACTTGATTACCAGCTCCAGCTATGGGTTCCATTCCACTGAACAGATCAGTTAGCCAAATCAAGAGCAGTTGGTTTCCCACCATGGCTGTGCGCCACTATTGCACTTGTGTGGGCATCATGCCAGGTTGTTTGCTGATGAGTAGTTTAGACCATGAGTTGCTTGGACAGATATTGATCATTTCCCCCCAGTCGCTCATGCAGCACCGTAAGCTCCATTTTAAACAGTTTGAAAAAAAAAAAAAAAAACCCATGGGCTCAGTCTCTCTGAAATGTTCTACAAATAAAAATAAACTCAATTGTCAAAGTTTGAAAGATGGTTGATGTCCACGTGTGCTTAATAGATCCCAGGCTCATGCTGGGCACACTCTGCAGAGGGTCTTGTTCCATTCTGCCCTTCACCTCATGGAGGGACTGCTATTCTTTTCCTCATTGTGCGGATGGGGAGCCTGGGGCAGGGAATTTCAAAGATGTATTCAGGCTCCCAGAGCTGGTGAGTGGTGATGCAAGGATTCTCACACTTCAGGGCTCATGCATGAAGTCATTACTCAATGGTAATTCCCTGACATTTATCTCAACCTACTATTTTGTTTATTTCCCATTAATATGATAGGGAGTAAGAGTGAATATGTATAGGTCAGGCACATCACTCACATATCTAATTTCTCTGAATGTAGCAATTCATTAATAATTAGATTTGTTTCTTCCACTATAGTGGAACTTTTCTTTTTCACATGTTATTTTATTTCATTTGCTACCTCAACAACCTTTTAGACAATGAGCTACTGAGCAAAACTAGAGATATTAATTAATAAAACAAAAAAGAGGTTAGAAATCTATTTGGTGAACAAATGCTTGATATAAGATGGAAACAAATTTTTCAAAGCAGGAAGGCACCAATCCTTCCTCCTAGGTTATCTCATTCAACGTTAGGGTCCCATATTTTAGATAGAGCATCTACTGGCATGGACACTGGAGCACAAATCCTTGGGTCCAATTACCAGCTCTGCCATTGCTAGCCTGGCAGGTCACTTGAACTGTGCCTATTCCTGTTCAAGTAGAGATCGTATTAGGACCGACTCATGGGTCTGTGCTAGGGTTAGATGAGTTAATATATTCAAAGTACTCAGGCCTTGTTTGGTATAGAAAACCTATTACTTTAGTATCTAGCTAGGCCCACATGCATTCATGCACACACATGCATGCATACACATATGTATACACATATATGTATATATAGGTATATTAGAAAATGTGTTCATAGTATGCCACCTACACAGAAGAACAGTTAGGTTCTTAAAGGGTTTCCAGTTAAGATGAGATAAACAAAGTATTCTTTCCAATAATTTTATTTGCCTCTTCTATGATGTCTTGTTTTTAAGGGCATTGCTCCCAAACTAGAATTTTCTACAAGGACAGCCATTCGAGAATGTGTGTTGCTACAGAGAAACAGGTTTCTTGTAAGTATATAAAAAGTCAGTGACAGAAATGATGGAATTTTCCCCCTAATTTAAAGACTTTTAGACTGAACGGAACAAATATACACCTAAATGGTTTTTGTTAGGTTTGAATATGTTTATTCAGACCATTTTCAAGCTTATTACATTAGAGTATGCTTGGCTTGTATTCAGAAGGGTGCAGGAGAATGGTGACTGGGGTAATTTATAAGGAACAGGATGCAAAACCTGACATGGCTGGTACCATCCGCTCCTCCACCCTTGCACACGACTACAGACAGAAAACTGGACAAATAAAAGGGAAGTTGACAGAGTCCCTGCTACAGTGTATAGAGCTGAGGTGGGGTTGCATCCAGGGCCACTGCTTATCTCCTAAGATAGCTGCTTTCTAATTTTAAGCCAGGTATACTGGTACCCACCTGTAATCCCAGCACTTGGAAGGCTGAGGTGGGTGGATTGCATGCATGAGTTCAAGGCATCCTAGGCTACATGGTGAGTTCTGTCAAAAAAAAAAAAAGCCTGGGCTGGTGAGACAGCTTAGTGGTTAAGATACTTGCCTGCAAAGCCAAAGGGCCCAGGTTTGATTCCCCAGGACCCACATAAACCAGATGTACAAAGTGGTGCGTGCATCTGGAGTTTATTTGCAGTGGCTGGTACACCCATTCTTTTTCTCTTTTTCTTTCAAATAAATAAATAAAAATAAAATTCAGAAAAAGAATCATTGCTTTAAAAAAAACCTATTTCAAACTATTATAACCATTTAAATTGAGGTATACATACCATAATTGTTTTCTTATAATAAATTCCTTAGAAAGAAATTTTTGGACCAAGTATATGTGACCTTTTCTCTTTCTCAACAATCACTATCTACCCATGCTTGGAGTATGCATCTCTCTCTCTCTCTCTCTCTCTCTCTCTCTCTCTCTCTCTCTCTCTGTGTGTGTGTGTGTGTGTGTGTGTGTGTGTGCTATTTCTTGATTTTCCTTCTCTCATATGAGCTATTCTCACTGCTATTACTTGGACTATATGATTTTAGAAAATTAACTACTAATGATATTAAGTTAAGCTAAACAGATAAAAAGATTAAATAGAGCTGTAAAGATATTTTATACAGTTGAGATAATCTTCTGCCTTACAACTAGATGCAGTTATAATCTAAATGAATTTTCTTTTTTTATTCATTAAAAATATTGTAGGGCTAGGGGTATAGCTCATGGGTAGAATGCCTTCCAAGCATGCTCAGAGCCCTAGGTTTGCAAACAAAAACAAACAAACAAAAATAGAAGGGATTGCTGGAGAGATGGCTTAGCAGTTAAGGCACTTGCCAGCAAAACCAAAGGATCCCGATTCGACTCTCCAGATTCCATGTAAGCCAGATGCACAAGGTGGCACAAGCATCTGGAGTTCATTGGCAGTGGCTGGAGGCCCTGGCACATCCATTCTCTCTCTCTCTTCCTCTTTCTCTCTCTCTTGCCCCTGTTTTCTTTTTTTCTTTTCTTTTCTTTTTTTTGAGGTAGGGTCTCACTGTAATGTAGGCTGACCTGGAATTCACTATGTAGTCTCAGGGTGGCCTCCAACTCATGGTGATCCTCCTACCTCTGCCTCCCAAGTGCTGGGATTAAAGGCATTCGCCACCACTCCTGGCTTTCTTTCTCTCTCTCAAATAACTAACTAAATAATAAACCAAAAAACAGAAGGGATTCAGTGAAGGGAGAGATTTGGGAAGGGGAAAAAAGAGGGTGGTATGAAGAGATTATGGTTATGGTATATTTATATATATGGAGCTTGTCAACAAAAAGTAAAAACAAAAATGAAAAAAGTAAGAAAAAACCCCTAAAAAACAAAAAAACAAATATCCCCCAAGCTGTTTTTTGTTGTTGTTGTTTCAGGAAGAAACATATAAATCACAAAGGCCTTTATCATCATCATATGGACAAAGAGACCCCTTACATAATGGAAAGATGAAGTCAAAGGAGAGAAATCTTGACCAATTTCCTAAAGGCACTCAGTCCTGGACACCCTCTCCATTTCCCACCAGACGTAACTTCCTAGACCAGCAGACTCATGTGAACTTTGGAAATAGCTTTAGATTCCCTGAGGAAACGAAGCCTCCATTTGTGGTCAGACATGTGAGCCTTAAGTTATTTCTCAGAGTACCTTGTTATGGTGAGGATGTGGATACACATGGTAGAATGGAATGTTGAGTCATAAAACATAGGGGTAATATTAAATAAGGAGGAAATTAAAATTGAATAATAACTGTGATTAAACTATGTTCATTTTCTAGAGTCATTGCCAGGAAATGCCTATAAAGGTATCATCACTGAGAGAGAACTTGCTCAGTAAATGTCAATCATCCATATTTAAATTTTTGAATGTTATTAATAGAGAGTGATGTCTGTGGATGATAACTCAGTGTTACTCAGAAGAGTCTGTGAAGTGTCAGGAATTGAAAATGTTTCTCAGAGGCTGGCAGAGTCGGTGTATCAATCCAAAACAGAAGCTTCATCTGCTGAAAAGAAACAGTTTTATTTTTGCAATAACATGGGAGCTCAGTGGCTGTACACTGAAGAGCAGGGCCAGTGTTTGGCAGAAGACACAGTGACAGGCTTCACTCATCTCATTAGTTATTGAACATTAAGCCTCAGGAAGCATGGGCAAATTTATTCACTGTAGTTCTCTTAGTTATCTTAAATTTCATTTTTTTTTACTATTGTGCTATAAAAGTAATAGACACTATAAAAAAAGTTTAAGAAAAAACTTACCCATAGGCTTATCAGTGTCAATCATTATTTCCAGCTGTGTGTAATGGCTCACCCCTATAATCCCAACACTTGGTAAACTGAGGCAGGAGGTTTGTTACAGAGTGGAACCATGTTTCAAGAAATAAGAAAAAAGATAACTCACTATTTAGTAGAATTTTCATCATCTTTTTGTACATAGGATTTATTTTTTCCATGGAGTTGTCATTATACTGTGTATAATGTGTATAGAGATGAATTTCCTAATATATTGCAGCTCATATTTTCTGTATTTCATGCTCTTCTTGAACACCATTCCATGTTCTAGTTAGTGCTTATTCTCCAGAATGTCAGCTACTGAAAGAGTGGCAGCTTGATATTTTTACTTAAAATCACTGGAAATGACACTTGTGCATTTGATATAGGCTGCAAGGTAGGTTGGGTCTCAGAGTCAAAGTGCTTTAGAGATAGATTTATGTAAAATAGTTGATCTGTAGGTAGAATGGAGCCTTTTGGCTAAAAGATAATAAATAGGTAATCTATTTAGAGATATCTATTCATAGATAAATACCAAACAACTGTTTCCTCTTTGGTGACCTAAGTAAAGATGTTTAGCCATCAGTCTTTAAACATGATCCCAATGAAAGTATTGTTGGTGGTGTGTTTTTGGACAGTGTGAGTTGTTCCAAACCATATACATGTTTAAGAAATGCAGGTTTAGTCCATGATATTATGGACTGAATAATCTTAAAATATGGTTAGATGTCGTTGGGAATGAAAGTGTGCTTGATCTATCATTTAACAAATTCTCACACAGCTTTTACTATGTGCCAAGCTCTTTTATAAGTGATGTTACATAATAATCCTTTTATTTGCCAGATTTTCTGATGTTCCTTAAGTAGAAGCATTAAAATTTAGAGGAACTGATGTTGCAAAAACACTACATTTATATGTCTATTTCTTGAAATATAATAAAACTGACATTATAACCTGATTTATTGAAATTTGAAAATAATGGGGCTGAAGAGATGGCTTAGTGGTCAAACGCTTGCCTGTGAAGCCTAAGGACTCTGGTTCGAGGCTCGATTCCCCAGGACCCATGTTAGCCAGATGCACAAGGGGGCGCATGCATCTGGAGTTCATTTGCAGTGGCTGGAGGCCCTGGCACCCATTCTGTCTCTCTCTATCACTTTCAAATAAATAAATAAAAATAAATGAGAAAATAAAAATAAATGAAAAATTTACAAAATAAAAACAATAAACAAAAATTTAAAGTCCAAGTACTTTGCCCTATAGATATTCTAGCAAAGTTCCTTTATCAAATATTTTGACCTGTTTGCAGATCGCAGGTCATGTTGTCTAGTTTATTTTTTTAGGAAAATGTGGTCTGTCCCCATAAGTAAAAGAATGCAGTTGCTGCTAGACAGCGCATCGCCCTGTGGCAACTTGTTCTCCGGGCGGACTCTGCCTAAGCCAGCACTGCCCATGCTGCTTAGGAGCAGATTACTCTGTCTTGCTTCAAAACATGGGGAAATAAAGCTTTGCTTGCCCCAAGTCTGTCCTTTCCAGTTTCTAGAATGTAATTATGACCACCTTTATTTCTTCATGCTCATCCTTGCACACATCCTCATGTTCTCACCTCAGTGAGGATGGGAGACAACAGTTTCTTCTTGGTATAATAGTGACACTTCAAGACTGTGATTTAACTTATTTGCAACCTTGTGGGTGGGGGGGCAAAAGCCCTTATGGGCAAAGAGGAGAGGGTAATACCAGCTGCTGTTGATCAGAGTCTGAGGTCTTCCCTTTGCTTTTAGGTGGACAGTACAAAGCCCTTTGGTGAAAGTACTCCAGAGCATCATCCAGTAAAGTTTGGAAGAAAATCTAAATTGTCAAACTTCCCATTTCCAGTGAGAAGAGGTGCGTGAGTTTCCTGTGACTCCTGTTCACTTCCCAGTGGGAACCAGTGCGTCTTCCTTTTACGCTGAGTCACAGGTTCCACTGGAAAGTGTGGGCGGGATCCCCAAGGTCTCTGCAGCTATGGTGTCCCCACAGGGCAGAGGCAGGAAGGATGCTGTTCTTTTGGGAGATGCCCTCTGCGGCCAGGGACTGTGCCCAGAGCAGTGCTAACCCAGTGTGCTGTGGCTACATTCGTCTGCTAGCCGCCTGGAAAAGCAGACAGCAGCTGGTCCAGGTGGACACTCCTTGAAAGACACCCCTCACCCCTGCCAATGAACACATAAGCCATTTGTTTGCCTTTTTTTTTTTTTTCCTTCTGCAAGGGAATGAGCAGGAGACTGATGGTGATCAGGAGGTTTAATACTTCCTGTCCTAATTCCACATCACATGGAGGGGAGCCAACTCTGAAGCGGTTAGGTTAAGGCAGGGCTCCGGGAGCTTTGATTGAGGACTGTGCGTTCTTTATGTGACCGAGGCCCCACCGGAGCTTGTGTTGATGTGGATAATGTCTTTCAATATTTAGCATGTTAGGGATTAAAACAAAAAACTTAAGACTACAGTCCTCTAGCACAAAAGCTGTGAGAATGATGATGTTATGACATGTCACGGTAGCTTTGGTTGGGATGGTAAGCATGAGAATGAGAAGTACAGATTGTGTCTGTGTATAATTACAAAAGCAGGGTTGACTGTGGAGTTTGAAAGGCTCTGAAGGGAGCCTTAGGGAGGATCCAGGACTACACATTATTGATAGCCACTGGGGCTGAGCTCTCCCCACCCCCAGCCGTGCCTTTACTACATGACTGACATGTGTGGCTCTGTCACTGGTGAGGGTCACAGCAGCAACATGCAACAATTCCTGAACTTGACCCCAATTTCTAGGCTAGGGAAGGATGGTAGTGGCCCCTTCTCTTGCCTCCTGGGAGGACTGGATTTATGATGTCCTGACAACAGCATTCCTTGTGTCAAGTTTAAAGGTTTGTTCTTTTAAAGGAGTGCAGTCTTCTGTGATAAGTAGGTCAGTGTCCTTAAAGCAGAGCAGGGTGACAGTTGACCAAGGACAGAGGGTAGGGTTGGAGGGAGAAAGTGCTTCATCATCTCTGACAGTTAATTTAAATTCTGCAAATTGGAAATCACCCATGTGGACTACAAAAGCAGCACTGCCTTCCCTGTTCGAGTGAAATCAATCAGTCAGGCTCAATACTGGCTTGAGTGCGCTAGCACCCATAGCCACTCTTGGTTTTGTCTTCTGGGTTTTTTTTTTTTGTTGTTGTTGTTTTTGTTTTTTGTTTTTTGAGGTAGCCTCTCACTCTAGCTCAGGCTGACCTGGAATTCACTATGTAGTCTCAGAGTGGCCATGAACTCATAGTGATCCTCCTATCTCTGCCTCCCAAGTGCTGGGATTAAAGGCGTGCGCCCCCACACCCTGCTCATTTTTTGTCTTCTTCTTCTTCTTTTTTTAAAAAATAGCTTATTTATTAGAGGGAGAGAGGGAGAGAATGGATGTGCCAGGACCTCCAGTCTCTACAAATGAACTCCAGAAGCAAGTTCCGCTTTGTGCATCTGGCTTTACACGGCTACTAGGGAATTAAACTCTGATCCTTAAGCTTTGAAGACAAGCACCTTAACCTCTGTGCCACCCCTCTAGCCCCCACTTTTTGTCTTTTTAAAAATCAATTAATTAATTTAATTTTTGTTAACATTTTCCATGGTTATAAAAAAAGTATCCCATGGTAATACCCCCCTCCCACTTTCCCCTTTGAAATTCCATTCTCCATCATATTACCATTTTTTGTCTTTTTAATCCTGGCAGGTGGCTAAATGAAGTTCCAGAGAGGTTAAAGTGTGTGTACAGCAGGTACCACACCAAGTGGTTAGCATACCCACAAGTTAGAGAAGATGTTCAGAATGCTGGAATTCTACAGCTTTTAAGCTCAACCTTTTGGGGTCGACTTACTCACCCAGGCCTGAGGCAGAAAGAGCAGTGCTTCTCAAACTCAAACATGCTTGGGAATCACCTGGGGATGTTGGTGAACTGCAGATCTGGGTTCAGGGTCTAGGGAGGAGCCTGGGTCCTTGCTTTCTGACAAGCTTCCTGGTGATACCCCTACTGCTGGCTCTTGGGCTGCCCTTTGAGAAGCAGGGGAACAGCCGAGGAGTAAATGTAACAGCAGTTTGAAGTTCATCCGTGAAAGCTGAAACTGGTAGCCAGCAGTTCCTAGTGCTCGGGGCCTGTTTGTGGCTATAGCTGCAGATGGCCTTGCTCAGCTTGTGGTGGGAGAGAAGAGAGCTTCCAGGGATAAAGACACACACATGCATGCATATGCACGAGACTTTAAAAATCCCTTTATATTCTGCCTTATTACTATTGTTGTTGTGGGTAGAATGAGAAATACATTGCCTAAGCCAAAGTTATACTGGAGACACCTTGTGGCCTTAGCATCATCACCTTACGTGGGTTCTGAGGAACTGAACCTGAGTCCTTTGGCTTTCCAGGCAAATGCCTTAACTGCTAAGCCATCTCTCAAGCCCTCCTTTTCCTCTTTTGTCCTGAAGATTGAACCTTGGGCCTTACACATGCTAGGCTATTGCTTCACTCTCTAATGGTTGGAGGTCTACATCTCATGCTTATTTGGGGTAATGATTGGTGTTTTTGCTGCCTTGTGTTTCTCTAGATTTTTATGGATTCATTGTGCCAATTTAACATTTGTGTTTACCTTGGACAAATATACTTAAGAGCTCCTGAATAAATAGGGTTTTACAGAAACTGAAGAGAAAGGCTGAAGAGACAGAGTATATGACTTTTATATTAGGCTCATATTGCTTTCTTTGAGGATCTGGGCACCTGGGCAAATGTTTTCTCTGCTTAAAGGCCTTAAAATTCAGCTTTACCTCAGTTTTTATTTTTACCATCACCTTTCCATCTGTGCTGTTATTGAAAATATAAGCTCAATGTGGGCCCCAGAAAGAAGAAAATCTCATAGAATTTCAGCAACCCAAGGGAGACTGAGAAACGATAGTATAATTTACAAGGGAGTACTTAAGTTCTTTAATCACTCGTACATTGCCTAAAGTTTTTGTACTGCTATAAAATAAATGTAACAGTAGTTGTAGGGTGGCTGGTAATCATGAGTGACTCAAACACCTGTTCCTTTCTCTTTTAGTTTCTTCTCTTGACAGTCTTGCAGACAACATAAAGGTAATTTTAGAATAACAGTTGTAAAAATGATTTATTTCCAGCTATCTTATGTCAATTACTGTGCTCTCTGCAATGAGTGGTGAGAACATATTTCTAGCCAGTGCTGCTTGCACAGGGCTGCTTTAGTCCAAGGAAAGTTTATTCCATGAGGAGCCAGGCTCCAGTGTATATACTCTGCTTTGGGGGTCATTGGGAGGCTTCCCTCATTTTATTTGTACCCTCAGTTATATAGGCCAATATCTGCTTCATCACTCATGACCTGCATTGTTGTTTTTTTTTTTTTTTTTCAATTGGATACTTTTGCACATTGAGATGATAAATCACTTTTTCTTCAAGTTGGATTGGTTTGTCAAAGTGAAGGCTCAAACTTGTATGTTAGAACTTAGAGATCCATGCAAAGAAAATTGAGTATACTATGCATCTTTAAAAGTTATTTATTTGCAAGGAGAGAGAAAGAGAGAATGAGAATGGTGGTGCCAGGGCAAAATATTTTTATTTGTTTATTTGCAAGCTGAGATGTGGAGGAGAGAGAATGGGCACATCAGGACCTCCTGCTACTGCAAATGAACTCCAGATACAAGTGCCATTTTGTGCATGTGGCCTTACATGGGCACTGGGCAATCTAATCCAGGTCATCAGAGTTTGCAAGTAAATGCCTTTAACTGCTGAGCCATCTCTTCAGCCCCTATGCTTAAAATTTTTTATTTATTTACTTAAGAGAGAGATAGAGAGAGGGAGAGTGAGAGGCAAATAGAGAATGAGCACTCCAGGATCTTTAACCACTGCAAGCAAATGAACTCCGGATGCATGTGCCACCTTGTATATCAGGCTTTACGTGGGTACTAGTGAATCCAACCTGGGTCCTTTGGCTTTGCAAGCAAGCCCTTTAACTGCTAAGCTATCTTTCCAGCCCAGAGGAAGTGTTTTTTTTTTTTTTTTTTTTGAGGTGGGGTCTCACTGTAGCCCAGGCTGACCTAGAATTCACTTTGTAGTCCCAGGCTGGCCTTGAACTCATGACAATCCTCCTACTTCTGCCTCCCAAATGCTGGGATGCACCACCACACCTGGCTTCCTATGCTTTTTTTAATGCCATTGCATTTACATATTTTGTTAAAAATTTGTATTTTTCCCAGGCCCAAAAATTCCCTGTCCTCAGAAACCAAAGTTCAGATCAGAAGTTTATTATGTTAATATTGCCGAAGGCAAAGACCTTTTGGTTGTTTTTACTTCATCTTGATTCCTGAGTCTTTCATCTCTTTGTGTCTGAGCTGCAGTCCCTTTTATTTGCAGGGATCCGTGGGTGTAGATTCTATCATCTTAATCCAATTTCTCTTCCTTGTCTTAACCTGCTCCTAGCCCTAAACTAAGTAAGCAGAAATCCAAACTAAGGCTGGGCATGGTGGTGCACGCCTTTAATCCCAGCACTCGAGAGGCAGAGGTAGGAGGATCGCCACATTCAAGGCCACCCTCAGACTACATAGTGAATTCCAGGTCAGCCTGGGCTGGAGTGAGACCCTACCTCAAAAAGCCAAAAAATAATCCAAACTGCAACTGAAGGATAATGCACGTTATCACTTAGGTTATCAAAGAGCCAGATGAACGGATTGTTTTAAGAAGTCAGTCACCAGCACCGTTAGGTTCAAACAAGTCTGGAAGGCCCTCGTCCAGTCACCAGGAGGATACTGATTTCCACCGAGAAACTTCCTTTGCCATCTCCAGATCTCCCAGCCCTCTGGATCTTCGAGAAAGGTTAGCAGTCAGCACCGCCTCCTGCCTATAGAGTGCGCTGTGCTCCATGTAAAGAAAGCCTGGGCACCTCCTCGCTTTGTTTTATGGGATTATTCAGCTGGTGAACAGTCGTGTTCCTTTCCACGTCTCCCCCCAGTCAGTGCTGAGCCTTTTCCATTGCCTCTGGAAGATGCGTCCGAGGATTCTTGGTGTAGAGCTGGGGATGTAGCTCAATGCCAGAGCAAGTACCTAACCTATCTGTGAGGCCCTGGGGTTTAATTCCCAATACTGCCTCTCCCCTCCAAAAAAAGTTTTCTGTTATAAATTTTAGTTTCAAAAGTATAAAAGTGTTTACTGAAGACATTTTAGAAGTTTTACATAAAAGGAGTGGGAAAATATCAGACATATTCTCATATTCAAAGGCAAAACATTAACATATGTATTCTATTTCCATAGACATAGTTTCTTGGTTTGTCTACATTATTATTACAAATAATAAAAACACATTTGCATATCCCTGAGGGAAGGCCAGAGAGATGGAGCCGGGCCTCTATTTGCCAGATAGTGTCTTTAGTAAAATGTGATTTGCCTGGGTCTGCCAGGGTTAGCCCTGGAAGTCCTGCATCTGGGGATCCTGACACACAGTCAGACCAGTTCTGGGGTCACCTTCACTCCAGGGAAGGGCCACTGAAAATAGCATAACACAGCTTAAAAAAAAATTTTTTTTTGTTCATTTTTTAAAAAATTTATTTGAGAGTGACACACAGAGAGAGAAAGAGGCAGATAGAGAGAGAGAATGGGCGTGCCAGAACTTCCAGCCACTGCAAATGAACTCCAGATGCGTGTGCCCTCTTGTGCATCTGGCTAACATGGGTCCTGGAGAATCGAGCCTTGAACCGGGGTCCTTAGGCTTCACAGGGAACTGCTTAACCACTAAGCAATCTTTCCAGCCGACACAGCTCTTTTTTTTTTTAAAGATTTTTTTTTTAAAATTTTATTTATTTACTTATTTGAGAGTGACAGAGAGAGAGAGAGACATTGAAAATGGGCGCACCAGGGCCTCCAGACACTGCAAACGAACTCCAGATGCATGTGCCCCCTTGTGCATCTGGCTAACGTGGGTCCTAGGGAACCGAGCCTCGAACCAGGGTCCTTAGGCTTCACAGGCAAGCGCTTAACCACTAAGCCATCTCTCCAGCCTGACACAGCTCTTTTTGAAAGAAACTTTTCATTATTAGTAATGATAGCTAAAAGCGCCCACACTAGAACACACAATTGCAGCTCACAAGAGACACACAGTAAGTTTGTCCAAATTCCGAGTGGCTCTGAAAATATAAAAGGAACTACATTTAAGGTTGAGGTAGACTAAAAAAGTAGCCATCTACTTTTAGTGTTTCTCAGGGTGGCCTTGATCTCATGGCAGTCCTCCTACCTCTGCCTCCCGAGTGTTGGGATTAAAGGCGTGCGCCACCATGCCCGGCTTGTTTCCTCATCTTGAAGATGACTGTGAGATTCAAAGATCCATTTTGTTTTTTCAGCCCATGGCTGCCAGAATCAGGGGAAGCCCATGGCTTGGTCCATGTGTTCTGGTTTCCTATCTCTCCAAACAACTTCAAATCAGCACAGTGAGGTTTTCTGACACTGCATTGAGTGTGTACTTGTTGGACAGCCACTTTGTGCAATGTACATGATTGTGACACTTCTCTGTTTTCCAGGGACTCACATACTAGACGAGAAGGTAAACTTAACCCACCCCACTAAGAATGATATTGTGGTATGCGCTTAGCAGAAGTGCAATCCAAATATAAGGGCAAGACATTGCAGAGGGGGCTTAATGCAGGAGGGAGGTCTGGGAAGGCCTTGTTTCTCCTTAATCATGCCAGATGGCTTATGCATTCATTCAACCCACATGTATATTTATGAATCAGGCCATGTTGAATCTAAACTCTGGCTGATGTAGGAATTGCTTCATGTTTATTGAGTCAAAAATCAATTGGGATTGGAGTTGAATGTATGTGAGAAAAGAAAATCTCAGGGAAAAGAAGATTGATGGTGGGGCTGGACAGATGGCTTAGCGGTTAAAGCATTTGCCTGCAAAGTGAAAGGACCTCAGTTTGATTCCCCAAGACCCAAGTAAGCCAGATGCACAAGGTGGCATATGCATCTGGAGTTCATTCGCAGTGGCTGGAAGCCCTGGTATGCCCATTCTCTCTCTCTGCCTCTTTCTCTCTCTCAAATAAATAAATAAAAATAAAATATATATAAAAAGACTGATGGTGGAATGGAAATGTTAATATTTAACACATTTCTTTTGCTTCCTAAGTACTTGTAGCAGAGCACAAAATTAAATTTAAAAATCCACAGACAGCTTTCTACAAGGCAGAGAACTATAATTGATACAGATGCTCCTGGTAAATAGAGGGGAATGACATGTCCAGTTTTGTAGAGGAAACCATGTTTTCTTGTGAGTCCTGAGGGAGGAGATTGGTTTATGATGGAGTTAATGGAGGGTTGGTACGTAAGGAGGCGGGGGCACGGTCAGATTCCAGTGAGTTTGGAGGTACAGTGAGTGCCAGACCTCCAGGATCTGAAAGAACTAGGGGCTCTCTGCTGAGTTTGTGCTTTGCTTGGGAGCACCAAGGAACTTGGAAAGGTTTTGTCACAGGAGATGTGGCACATGCAACTTTCAGAGGAGGACACTGGCCATTTCAGATAAGATAGCAAATTATAGGCCCAAAGTCAGTCTAAATGAGAACTTTTGATCTAAGTGACTATGAATTTAAGTAAAGCCACAGTCCACAATGACAAAGAATCATGTGACCACAGAAAGGCTCTCCTGTCTTGGCTTTAGTCCTGAGTTCTGCGTTCTGGGAAAGCAGTGAATCCTGGGTAAGCTAAATAAACTGGTCACCTTCCCTCCAGGAGTTATCCCTAAAGGTAATATTTTTAAAACAGCTGTTTTGAAGGAGGGCTATGTCTGCATAAGCTTGGGAAGACTTCCACCCCCGCGACTTTAGAATGAGCACAGAGGCAAGCAACTGGATCGCTAGTGGTCACCAGCACATTGTCCCCTCCTCAGTGACTGTTCTTTTCATGTCAGGACCTTCAGGACCAGTTTCTCTGTGACCAGCTCACAAAGGTGCAGGAGAAACAGCTCCTGAGATTCTGCCAACTTAATGCTAAAAGAGTAAGAACCAAGGTTGTAACCCTGAGTGGGAAGAACTTTCAGGGTAAAATAAGACCAATGCTTTTTTTTTAGTCCCCAAGATCTTTTTTTTTTTTTTTTTTTTGGTGTTTCGAGGTAGGGTCTCACTCTGGCTCAGGCTGACCTGGAATTTACTATGTAGTCTTAGGGTGGCCTTGAACTCTTGGTGATCCTCTTACCTCTGCCTCCCGAGTGCTGGGATTACAGGCATGCGCCACAACACCCAGCCCAAGATCTTTTTAATGTTCTTTTTCAAGTTAGCATACAGAGTAATAGACTTTTTTATGGCATTTTGTTATTCTTATCCTTGTCTTCCTTCTCCCTTCCTACAGACTTAGCCTCTGCTTGCTTGCCTACTTCCATCCAGCAGCTCTTTCTGCCTTTATGTCACATTTTATGTCACATGTATTCCACTGTCTTCCAGTTCATTTAATATTTTTTTTATTCATGTGGAAGGAGAAAGAGAGGAGAGAGAGAGAGAGAGAGAGAGAGAGAGAGAGAGAGAGAGAGAGAGAGAAAGAGAGAATGGGCACATCAAGGCCTCTTTGCAACTGCAAGTGAACCCCAGATGCCATGCACCTCTTTGTACATCTGGCTTTACATGTGCACTGTGGAATCAAACCCAGCCCAGCAGGCTTTGCAAGCGAGCTCCTTTAACTGCTGAGCTATCTCTCCAGCCACCAATGTCTTCTATTTTTTCTCTCCCTCCCTTTTCTTCTTCTTCTTCTTCTTTTGTTTTTTTTTTTTTTTTTCTTCAAAATAGGGTCTCGCTCTAGCTCAGAGCTGACCTGGAATTCACTATGTAGTCTCAGGCTGGCCTCAAACACACGGTGATCCTCCTACTTCTGCCTCCTGAGTGCTGGGATTGAAGGTGTGCGCCACCATGCCCAGCTCCCTTCCCTTTTCTTTTAAGATCTCTTCTTCCCTTCTCATGTTCTCCTTTCTAGTATCATGACCTGTACCCTCCCCTACAGACACAAGTTAAAATTTAATATCTGGACATGAGAGAAAATTTGGGGTATTTATCATTCTGACTAACTTACTTCACTAAGCACAATGATTTCCAGTTCTATCAGTTTTCATGTAAATGTCATAATTTTATTTTATTTTATTTGTGGCTGCAGTAAATTCCCATGGGTATATGTATCACATATTCTTTATCCACTCACCTGTTGATGAGCATCTAGGCTGGTTCCATTTCCTGGCTACTGTGAATAGTACAGCACTAAACAGCACAAGTATCTCTGTGCTATATTAACTTAGGGTCCTTTGGGTATGTACCCAGGAGTTATGTAGCTGGATCAAATGGTATTTCTATTTTTAGCTTTTCTGAGGAAACTCTGTAACCAATTTCCACAGTGGCTGCACCAGTTTACACTCCTTCCAGCAGCGTATGAAGGTTCTTCTTTCCCCAAGCCCTGACCAGAATTCCTTTTCTTTTTTTTTTTAAATTTTTTTTCATTTTTATTTATTTATTTGAGAGTGACAGAAAGAGAAAGAGGCAGAGAGAGAGAGAGAGAATGGGCGCGCCAGGGCTTCCAGCCACTGCAAACAAACTCCAGACGTGTGAACCCCCTTGTGCATCTGGCTAACGTGGGTCCTAGAGAATCGAGCCTCGAACCAGGGTCCTTAGGCATCACAGGCAAGCGCTTAACTGCTAAGCCATCTCTCCAGCCCCAAGGGATATAATTCTTTAAAAAAAAAGAAAAGAGGGCTGGATGCCTAAGGACCCTGGTTTCTGCCTCTTTCTCTGTCTGTAGCTCATAAATAAATAAACAAAAATAAACAAATAATTGTATCTCTTTATTTTATTTATTTATTTGAGAGAGGGAAAGAGAAAGAGAGAAAGAAAGAGAATGGGCACACCAGGGTTTCCAGCTACTGCAAATGAACTCCAAAGGGTCCTGGGGAATCGAACCAAGGTCCTTTAGTTTTGCAGGCAAGTACCTTAACCACTAGGCAATCTCTCCAGCCCCTAGAATTTATTTTCTTGATGATCACCATTCTGACAAGAGATGCAGTCTCAGAGTGGATTTAATTTGTATTTCCCCAATGTCTAAGAATGTTGAACACTTACTCAAGAAGTTATTGTTCATTTGTGTTTCTTATTTTGAGAACTGCATTCAGTTCAACTCATTCATTGATTGGAAGAATTGGGTTTGGGGTGATAATTTTTTTGTGTTTTATTTTTTGTTTTATTGCGGTTGGGTCTCACTCTAGCCCAGGCTGACCTGGAATTCACTATGTAGCCTCAGGGTGGCCTCGAACTCATGTGATCCTCCTACCTCTGCCTCCCAAGTGCTGGGATTAAAGGCGTGTGCTACCACGCCCAGCTTCTTGGGTACTAAGTTTTGTAGCTCTTTGCATATTTTAGATGTCAGATTCCTGTCTGATTCTATAGTTGGCAAAGATTTTCTGCCATTCTGTATTCAGCCCAGGGTTTCAGTGGAAGACGTGCAAAGTCCCTTAACCTCCAGGGAGATTAGTGGTAATCTCAAAGGAGCGAGAAGCACTCCTGCTTCCTGGCTCACATGGGCAGCGCTTCATGTCTTCTCCCCTCATCCTCACTCTTCCATCCATGTGTGGGCCTGTATACAGACCCAGCTCTTCTTAGTGTTGGCTTAGCATTCTGAATGGATTCTCACATGTAGGAGAGATTGTATGGGCATGCACATGTACACATTTATATTACATATGAATGTGTGAATTGATGTGACATTTCATGCAACTGTAGGCACTGCCATATGATTTTTTAAAATAAGCTTCCACATTTATTTATTTATTTGAGAGCGAGAGAGAGAGGCAGCTAGAGATGATGAGAATAGGTATGCCAGGGGCCTCTAGCCACTGCAGACAAACTACAGAAGTATGCCCCTCTCCCCGTGAATCTGGCTTACGTGGGCCCTGGGTATTGAACCAGGGTCCTTAGGCATCATAGGCAAACACCTTAACCGCTAAGCCATTTCTTCAGCCCCTGTATATGGTTTTTGAGATATGGTCTTGCTCTAGCACAGGCTGACTTGGAATTCGCTATGTAGTTTCAGGGTGGCCTTAAACTCATGGTAATCCTCCTATCTTTGCCTCCCAAGTGCTGGGATTAAAGGCGTGCACCACCACACCCAGTGCAATCTTTTGTTTGTTTTTGTTTTTCGAGGTAGGGTCTCACTCTAGCTCAGGCTGACTTGGAATTCACTTTGTAGGCTTAAGGTGGCCTTAAACTCACAGTGATCCTCTTGCCTCTGACTCCTGAGTGCTGGGATTAAAGGCCTGTGCCACCATGCCTGGCTAGTCCAGTCTTTTTTAATTGCTATGAAAAAGCATGTGTGGGGCTAGGGAGATGGCTCAGCAGTTAAGGTGCTTGCCTGCAGAGCCTGATGGCCTGGGTTTGATTTCCCAGTATCCGTGTGAAGCTGGATACACAAAGTGGCACATGCATCTGGAGTTCCTTTGTGGTGGCTGGAGGTCCTGGTGTGCCCATTCTTTCTCTTTTCCTCCCTCTCTCTGCTTGCAAATAAATAAATAAAATATTTTTAAAAAGCATGTGAGTCTAGCTGGTGGCTATTTTTAAATGCTAGTTTTTATAGTATCTAAGATATATATGTATATATATATGTATATATATATATTATATCTATATTATCCATATATATATCTCTCTTCAAAACATTGCTATTTTTTCCCTTAGTGGAGAACAGAAGTGATATATGTGATTTTTTTCTTAAGCACAGCAGTGCTTTTGGGAGGGGGTGCTCTTATTTGCTGATAGTTGTTTTTCTGGGTGCAGTCAATTCTACCCTGGGTCTTATCTCCCTGGAGACCGGTGAGACATGCTTGTTACAGAGAGAAGTTGACGAGAGGATGACGGCAATAGAGCCATGCAGAGGGGCAGCTGCACAGGGTCATTAGCACAGTGGTCATAACAACCACGTCATGCTCCATTAATCCCAAGATGGACAATTTTTTATTAGTGCTAGATGTTGACCCCCTGTTAACATTCCAAATGCTTGTGCCATTTCTAGTGTTTATTATATATTGATAGAAGACAATTATTTCATCTGAACTACAAAAATTCTTTGGATATTTTAAGAAAGCATGTCTGTACTTTTCATTATAAAATTGGTATGTGTGTTACCCACCTTTACCCCAAATATGAATGAATGGATGAGTTCACTGCTCAAGCAGTACTTTTTAAATACTACTGTGGTTTTCAGTACCTATTATTCACTGGGATGAGGTTGAGGTTTTTTTTTTGTTTTTTTTTTTTTACTATTTTTATTTGTATCTGCGTGTGGTGGCGCATGCCTTTAATCGCAGCACTTAGGAGGCTGAGGTAGGGGATCGCCAAGAATTTGAGGCTAGCCTGAGGTTACGGAGTGAGTTCCAGGTCAGCCAGGGCTAGAGTGAGATTATTCCTGAAAAAAAAATATTTTTATTTACTTAGTTTTTTTTTTTTTATTAGAGAGAGAGAGAGAGAGAGAGTGAGTGAGCATGGGTGCATCAGGGCTTCCTGCTGTTGTAAACAAATTTTAGATACATGTGCCACTTTGTGTGTTTAGCTTTACATGGGTACTGAAGAATTAAATCCAGGCTGTCAGGCTTCGTGCCTTTAGCCTCTGAGCCATCTCTCCAGACCCCCCCGTTTTTTTGGATAGGGTCATGCTATGTAGTCCAGGCTAGCCTTAAACTTGTGACCTTTTCCACCTCGGTCTCCCCAGTGCTGTGATTGCAGGTGTGCGCCACCATGCCCAGCTGTAGGACGAACTGCTAACCAGAGCCTCAGTCCAAGTTGCAGTGTAGGGCAGAGACAGACACTACCACACAGCACAGCGTCTCCTGGCAGCTGTGGCATGAACATGGTGGGGCTAAATGGACTCCGGGGGCATGGCTGGGTGGCTGACCTCCTCTACCGGAGGGGTATCGGGAAGGACTTCATAAAAACGCAGCATTGATGACTGGGCTTCTGCGTGAGAATGAAAATACTTAGTAGCAGAGGCCAGCAAGTTAAAAAGGAGACATAAAGGGTAGAGAAAGGAAGGGAGGAGGATACTTAATAGGTTGATATTGTATATATGTAATTACAATGATTGTAATGGGGAGGTAATATGATGGAGAATGGAATTTCAAATGGGAAAGTGTGGGGGTGGGGAGGGAGGGAATTACCATGGGATATATTTTATAATCATGGAAATTGTTAATAAAAATTAAAAAAAAATATTAAAAAAAAAAAAAACGCAGCATTGAACTGACCCCTGAAGGGTGGTTAGGCGTTAACAAGTCTATGGACTTGGGAGGGAAGACGGCAGCATTCTGCACAGAGGGAGCAGGGTTGGCAAATGCCTGTGGACGAAAGAAAATGCTTTGTTTATGAGGAACTGCAAGACACCATTGAGCTTGTGCTTAAGTCTGGGGTCTGAACGGCCTAAAGTAAATGAGATGCAAGATGAAGTCCTTGTGGTAGAAAATAACTGAGATTAAAGTTTTAGGAAAAATTTGAGGATTACAAATTTTAGTGGAAGAGCAGGATTGGAGAAATAGCATAAAAACACATTGAAGTCCAAGGAAGAATTACTCATAGGTGCACACTCAAATATAACCCATTTTTAACATCTTGGGTGTTTGTATTCCTAGCATTTTGCTTCTATGTAGGTTTGATGAAGGCACAGGAATAATCCTATGTGTACTGTTGTGCATGTTGATATTTTGGCTTGTGGTTAAGTTTTCAGTACTAACCCACAGTATAAGGTACTGGACATCATTGTACTTTTTAGTAGCTGCATCATGCTCCATTCCATTTCCTCTGTTGGGCAGGTTCCGTCTTCATTCTCCATACACGTGGCAGAAGATTCATGAAAAGATTTGCAGCCTTCTGACAACGCACAGAGCTCACCCAAGGGTAGGGTTTCTGGGAAATATGGGAACAGGAACTGAAACTTACAGCCCAGTGAAGGAAGGAACAGTAACCAAGGGACCATAGAAATAAGTGTAAAATTGTGACACTATCAAGGAAGAGTTCAGGAGGTCCTGAGTCTATTGGGAGGATGGATGAGTGTTTGGGTCAGGCCAGGCTTCCCCAAGGAAGAGGCACAGGGACTTAAGAGGCTTAGATGTGAGCAATTAATTTGTCACAGCAAACATCAGGTGGAGGCTTTGGGTGGGGTCCTTTCCAAGGACTTAGAAATTGAGAAGCTAGTTTTGCTGACCCTTCATCATATACCCTTCCTCTGTAAGCTGTAGAAGGTGGTCTTGGCGCTTTGATTTTTTTTTAAATTTCTGTTTTATTTTTATTTTATTTTAATTTTTTTTTTTTGTGAGAGACAGAATGAAAGGGCCTCAGCCACTACAGTCAAACTCCATGCACTTGCACCACCTAGTGGGCATATGTGACCTTGCGCCTGTCTCACCTTTGTGCATCTGGCTTATGTGGGACCTGGAGAATTGAACATGGGTCCTTAGGCTTTGCAGGCAAGTGCCTTAACTGCTAAGCCATCTCTCCAGCCCAGCTCCTTGACTTTTTTTTTTTTTTTGGTTTTTCGAGGTAGGGTCTCACTTTAGCCCAGGCTGACCTGGAATTCACTATGGAGTCTCAGGGTGGCCTCGAACTCATGGCAATCCTTCTACCTCTGCCTCCAGAATGCTGGGATTAAAGGTGTGCGCCACCATGCCCAGCTAGCTCCTTGACTTTTTGTGCAGAAAGAGGAAATGTTTATGAATTCTGGTAGATAGACTTGGTAGTTTGTGTCTACTATAGACAAAGCCCTCCATACCTTGAGCCAAATTCAAAAGAATTCAACTGGAAAATTAACATTTCCCTCAGAATTTGGAGTTAACCAGGCTATGAGTCAGTCACCTAGAGCTTTAGACACTGGCATATTCTAGATTTGCAGGATGGCACTTACTACTGTTCACCGTACCCAGAGGAGTAGTGAATTTCTCTGTTTCCTCTCTGACAAGCATTGTTTGAGTTTCCAATCTAAAGGAAAGGACTCGCCTTAAAATGAAGAGAGGGAGGGGATTACACATGCATGTATGTCACACATGTGTACACAGACCTCTTATGTTCCAAAAGTTACACATCAGGGGATTATTGATCTCTGTTGCATTATGGGTAATGCAGTTATCAGATGTGTTTTGTTACAGAAAGATTGCATCTCTAATGGAAGTTGTATCTCTGAAAGACAGAGCTATGATCTGATGAGATACCCACCGCATAAACAAAGATATTTTTAACTCCCATCTCATGTAAGTAAGCAGGTTAAGTATTACTTCTTATTTTTGATTGGCTGAAACAATCTTAGTTCTCTTTTACCAGTAAAGTCCCCAGGAAATGTGTTGGAGGAGATGTGCTCTTCCTTCACTCAGTGAAGCACTGGCAGAGAGGTCCTTTCTCCCCTCTCCTGGCCCTGCCCCTCACTGCCTCTTTGTGTGTGGGACCCTCAGACTTCTGGCTTCTTGACACAAGCTCTTTCCTGCTTTGGGGCCTTCTCCATCTGGACCACATCCTGACTCACCTGGGTAACTTCCATGTGTCCTCCAGGTCTGTGACTCTCTCCTCCAATATGTGCCCTTTAGTACCCTGTGTTTTTCTTTATAAAGTATGATACAACTTAGAATTTTTGCTTAAACTACTACTACTCTACTAGAGTGAAATCTAGAATTTGGCTCAATGCAAGGAATTCCATTTAACTTTTCAATCACACACACACTGGGTGCATGTCCTGAATAAGACCCTACCTTCCCACCCTCAGCCTGCTCCTGCCTCACATCCCTTGTCCCTGTAGTAAGGCTGCTGCCTTGAAGGAGATGACAAGGCAGGTCTAGAATTCAGGTTGGGGACAAGGCTTGCCCATGAGTAGTTGCAAGTTGGATTTCTGTGGATGGGGAGGAAGCTGGGGGACTTCTCCTCTGCCATCTTGCGGATGGCACCCTCTACTCTTCCTTCTCTCATATTCCCAAGGGCCAAGGACTGACCAAGTACTTGCCATGCACTAGACGAATTCCTGTCTGAGTCTTACAGTGACCCTATGGGATGAGTGTGATTATTATTTCCATTTCTTCAGATGGCAAGACTAAGGTACAGGGAGGCCAGGCTACGTACCGAGCGAGGGCTGGCGCCGACTGTGGCCCTGGTGAGTGTGGCTACAGAGATCATGCTCTTAATCAGTAGGTTTTGTTACCTTCCTATAGCTAGTGTGGCCAAGAGAACCCTGGGGGAGAGACCGAGCAGGGTGTCCATGAGAGCCCTCAGGCACTCAGGTGACGTCTACGGACACCACCCTTCCCTCTCTCCCACAGGGTCCAGTCGGGCAGCGTCCAATGATCCACACCCAACAGTGGCAAATTGACGAAGAGCCCTATCAAACAGTGAAGGACCATGTAGTGACCCGCTAGGTTTTCACCATAGACAGGTTCCTAAAAGTCTGGCCTGAGAGTCATTCATGCTTTAGGTCTTCAATGTCCTTGTTCCCAGACTGGCAGGGTTCCCCACCATCAGCACAGAGGAATGGGCCACTCCATAATTGCCTGCATCTTAGAGGCTGTTAGTTTAGAACATTCTGCTTGGTGGGTTAAAGGATAGATTCTAGGTCACTTCATCCCAGGTTGCGAAAATAGTCATTTACTATTTTATTAGGTCATTATACAGAACATAGCCCACGTAATTACCAAATGCCAAGTTACACTGAGTTTTAATGTGGGTAAAATCAAATTCATAAATTTCTGAACCAACTGACATGGGGACACTGATATAAGACTAAGAAGAGTTAAGAACCTCCCCGCCCCCCACACACACATACATTCTGTCTTGGAAAGTGGATTTCCTACATAACAAGAGTCCTCACCAGTGGTTTGGAACATGCTCATAGGTCCCTCCCAGAAGTGTTCCATTCTCTCCTTTGACTAATACCAGTTGAGCTGTGGGTTCCTACTGAGGCTGGGATCCTGGAGTACTATACCAGGGAAAGATCTCCTGCAAGAAACAAAATGAAAACGAGATGGCTCTGGTTAGTCTGGAGCAAACTAGGCATTTATTATGAATGTCTCAGTGAACCCAGGTAAGCTCCAAGCAAGTGAGTGAGGGAGACATAAGAGGAGAGCTGGACTTGAGAGGCAAATTCCAGAGGGAAGTTCTTGCACACAGTAGAGCATTCCTATTCCATGTCCTGGCCCTGTCCTCCAGACACTGATGGCAGCACAGGTCTTTGTCCCTACCCTCCTCCCAATCTGCTCTTTCACTCTGGCCAGCTTTTCCTTCCCTGGCTTCTCAGTGGTCTCAGGGTGTACCAAACAAATTGAAAATTCCTTTCTTAGCTGCAAAAATGTCAGGGGTTCTTGAATCAAAACCACTGAGTCAAATACCTCCCCCCAAAAAACAGATTATCCCTCGTAGACTTTAAAATGGTAAATTTTACTATCAGCAAAACAAAACCACAAATAAACATTAAAAATCCTATGAACTCACCGAACTCCTTGTTATGCCTATTTCTCTTAGAAGACATGACTATTCCTCCAGCATGAGTTCCATGAGTTCTGAGTGTGTGAGTTGGTTGCTTGTGTTTGGTGCACACTACAGAGAATCCATTGACTTGCAGGTTACCGAAGCCACCTCTGTAACACTGGGGCTCCTCGAGCAGAATCAGGCCCTTGTCCACTATGCAGGAAGATGGCACTGGCCACGTGCACTAGGTCTACCCATCAAACACCCCAACCCTTGCCTGTAGGTGTTCCCAGATTCCACCCTGGGCTGACCATCATTGGGAGGGAGCAGGAGCCAGGCTTTTTCTCATGCTTACAGACAGATGGTGGTTGAAGACTTCAGGTCAGGGTTTTCTCAGACATAAGCAAGGATTGTAGCCTCCTCCTGTCTTCTCTAAAATTCAGGAACAGCCAAAAGGAAATACCATAGGCAAAGAAAATGATAAGGGATAAGAATTAAGTGCTGGTTTCTGATGGCTCATTTGGCCTTTAGTTCGTGATACAGTGGCTGGTCTGGCTCCAGTGTTTATTATTTATTTTGCATACGTATGTGTGTGCATGATGTGTATGTGTATGTGTATGTATAAAAGTGTATGTGTGTACAAGTGTGTATACCTGTGTATGTGGGTGCACATGTATGTGTATACATGTGGAAGCCAGAGATTGACATCAAGTGTCTCTTTCAATCATTCTCCATCTTTTTTGTTGATGTTGTTTGTTTTTATTTATTTGAGAGTAACAGAGAGAGAGAGGGAAAGAGGCAGAGAGAGTGAATGGGCGTGCCAGGGCCTCCAGCCACTGCAACTGAACTCCAGATGCATGTGCCCCTTGTGCATCTGGCTAACGTGGGTCCTGGGGAATCAAGCCTTGAACCGGGGTCCTTGATCTTCACAGGCAAGCACTTAACCACTAAGCCATCTCTTCAGTCCTCCACCTTTTTTTTTTTTTTTTTTTTTGTCTTTTTGAGGTAGAGTCTTGCTGTAGCCCAGGCAACATGGAATTCACTATGTAGTCTCAGGGTGGCCTTGAACTCAAAGCGATCCTTCTACGTCCGCCTCCCAAGTGCTGGGATTAAAGGCATGCGCCACCACACCCAGCACCTCCACCTTATTTTTTAATTAATTAATTAGCATATATGTGTGGGGCAGTGTATATGGGTGTGCCAGGGCTTCTTATCAGTATGAATAAACACTAGAGCTTGCACCACTTCAACTGTCTGGCTTCTGTGTGTGACTTGGGAATTGAACTTGGGCCTACAGGCTTTTACCTACTAAGCCATCTTCCCAGCCCCTCTATCTTATTTATTGAGTCAAAGTTTTCACTGAACCTAGGGCTCACAGATTCGGCTACACTAGCCAGCCAGTGAGCCCCAGGGGGGGGATCTTTTCTCCTCTTCTCCAATTCTGAGATCGCATTGTATGGCACCATGCCTGGGTGTTGTGTTGGTGGTGGGAATCAAGCTCAGGCCCTTATTCTTGTGGAGACACACTTTATTGATTGAGTTATCTCCCTAATCCTGATCTGACTTCTAACCAGTGATCTCCACTGGCCAGTTGACATTTCACTTCCCTCCACAGGAGTCCTTGCACCTCTGTTACAACCAATGCTGAAAGCAAACCAGCCTTAGCTGCTAGGGTTTAGGTTCTATCATTCAGCTCTCTCTTTAGGCATTTGGGCACCAGCCTTTGAGAGAGTTATCATTTGGTGGCTTGTGGGGGACTGATGTATGTAATGGGCAATGATACAGTTGCCTTCATCCCGAAGGCCCCTGCTTCTATTAGAGACCAACAGAGCACTTGGGTAATGACCAGGTACCCGAGGCTTATGGCAAATTCCTGGCCTTGAATGAGTATAAGAATCCCCTGGGAAGCTTGAAGAATTTCCAGTACCCAGGGTCCTCTCTAGACCAGTGTAATTCCAGTCTTGACAAGTGGTGCCCAGCATAAATGATTTTACAACAGTTCTTCAGGAGATTCGGATGCACAGTTAGGGTGGAGATCTCAGCAGTAGAGTCTGAATTCCTTAAGGAGGAGTAATGTGGGACTTCCAGATTCTATACTTGAACCTTTCCATGCTCAACAATTGCTCCATAGAATACAATCGGTTGGAGCACGTCTAACATTTCAACTCAACAATCAGCAGCCTTTTGCATACTCACTATGAATCGAAGACCATATTAACTCCACACAATGACACTGGGAGGTGGGTTCTCTGAGTATCAGCATCCCGGTATTATACAAAAAGGTTAATGCCTTTCCTTATTCTGCTATGGGGATTTAGAGCAATAGGCACAGAAGGGGAAAAAAAAAAATTCCAAGGCTTAGATGGATCCAGTATTAAGATGGCATGAAATCTGGCTGTATTGATTGTTCACAGGGGAAATTGAATGGAAACAGAAGGATGAGGAAGAGCCCACTCATGGAGACAATGGCACATCTGTAGAGAAATGACAGCATTCTTTATTGCATGTGTTGAGTTACCAGTGTCTAACCCCCTTTAAATCAAACCCTGTACTCAGTCTTTTGTGCCCAAGGTAAGGATTATTGATTAAAGCATTTGCTGTTCGGGGCTCACAGGTTCTTGTCATCTGGAAAATTTGAGTTTTCTTTTCTTTGTGTGTTCATTTTGCTCATGAAGTAGAAATTAATAATAGCTATATGGTAGGTGATTTTCCACTTGAAAAATACATTTTTAGAATTATAACAGAAATATCTTATATGAGCCAAAGAAAGTTTATATTTAGGGAAATAACTTGTTAAATCATTTAGGAAAAAAATGGTTGGACTTTTTTTTTCTTTTTGGTAAATCAGTTATTGTGTTTGTGGTTTTTTTTTTTTAAACTATTAGACTTGAATGACATGAACTCCCCCCCACCACACTTAAAATGTAACTAAGGACAGCATTACATTTGGAGAGTTCAAATCTCATTTTAAAGATTATTCTATGATAAATTTGAGAGAAGAGTCTAGTTTCTTTGGACTGTAGAATAAATGGCTTCTGTTCCCTATCCTCTTCCCCTTCTGCAATTCTTCATAAATGGAGATTAAAAACAAAACCTTCCTCAAGTATTTTTCTGAGAGAACTACTTTATGTTAATAGGTTCCACGGAGCAGAAGTTAATTAGCAGAGTGGATTTATGCAATGCTTATACAGTTTGAGAGGTCAGAAAGAGGAAGAAGACGGTAGGAAAGGGGCCATGGGGAAGTCTTACCTTCATACTATACTTGGTACCTTCCTTTACTACATTTGCTGTGATCTGAATGTATCACCTTAAAATCCATCATTGAAATCCTAACCCCAAGGTGATGGCATCAGGAGGTAGAGATTGCGGGGAGCTGAATAGGTCATAAGGGTCATAATGGGATCTGTGGCCTATAAAACAGGCCCAGGGGAGCTCATTTGCCCTTACACCACAAGAGGATACAGTAAAATGGTGCCATCAATGAAGTTGAAAGATTCCTAACTTGCTAGTCCCTTGGCTTTGGACTTCCTGATCTCCTGAACTGTGACAAATAAATTTCTTTGATTTAAAAGCTATCTAGCATCTTAAATAAATGAGCACAATATACTAAAAGTCTTCTAGTTCTATGATGCGAGCCAGGTTTTCTTTTCTTATTATGACCTCAAAAGTTGTGGGTTTTTTTTTTTTTTTTTGTAACTTAGGAATACAAAACTAAAAATTAAAGTTGAAAAAAAAACTAAAACAAAACAATAAAACAGAATGATACTCTTAGAGTAAAGGTATATTACAACAAGGATTCAACCTTGGAAGCAGAGCATCAGCCTACGTTACATGTATTTTTAAGTTTTCTTGGTGCCTGGAAAACTACAGTTGTCAATTTGTTATTTTGATACTACATTTAATTATCCATCCGAAATAAAAGTTTGCTGGGTGTGGTGGTACATGCCTTTAATCCCAGCACTTGGGAGGCATAAGGTAGGAGGATTGTTGTGAGTTCCTGGCCACCCTGAGACTGCACAGCCTTTCATTATTCTGCAAAGCAAAAAACAAAACAAAACAAAACAAAAAAAAAAAACAACCTACTTTTATGTTAACATTATGGTAATCAATCTCCACAGTGGTCTATTTGCATAAAGAATGGAAAGAAATCAGCTGTTATGAATTTGCACCTCATCTCAGTTATTGTTAAAATATGTGCTGTGCTATTGAATGTTCATTTAAAACCAGTTTGTGCATAATTACTTAATATAATAAAGTTTTACAGGCTCATTTTTATTTTATTTCTCACTATGCTTTCTCTCTGCTCTACTAATTCTATTGTGTAAATTATTTATTTATCAAGGAACTATTTAAGCTGATATTTTGCAGTCTGTCATACTGTGAATAATTCTGTGCTATAATGGGGTTTGAATGGCTATGGGAAGTTCTGCATCATTAAACATATTGAAAAAGAAATCCTTCCCGTCTTTCTTCAGTTTGTAATGCCTTTCTTGGCTTCCACAGTTGCAGATGATCAAGTCCTGGACCATATTTTACAAGCATATATCATGAGTCTTAGTTTGCAGAAGAGTCTGGGGCAGGGTCCTTTGTGGAAATGGAGCCTTCTAAGCCGAAGCCACTGTGTAGCAACATCATTCCTCACTGGTCACCAGGCTGGCTAAAGGCCGCAGGTCATGAATTGAAGAGATAAAAATGAAAGCCTGGGGCTGGGGAGAGAGTCTAGTGGGGTTACCGTGCAAGTGTGAGGATCTGAGTTCAGATCCCCAGCACACACATAAAATGCTGGGCATGGAAATGTGCATCTATCACTTCAGTGCTAGGGAGACAAAGACAGTGGGCTACCCAGGGTGTGCTGGCTAGTTTATCTAGCCAAATTGGTGAGCACTAGGCACAGTGAGAGATCCTGTCTCAAAAAATAAACATAAATGAACAAAAACACACACAAGTTTGCGCACATGAACATAATACACATACATACCATATACACATTATTTTTGTTGTTGTTCAGTTGTATTTGAGAGTGACAGAGAAAGAGAAAGAGGCAGAGAGAGAGACAGGGAGAGGGAGAGAGAGAGAGAGAGAATGGGCACGTCAGGACTTCCAGTCACTGCAAACGAACTCCAGATGCGTGTGCTCCCTTGTGCATCTGGCTAACATGGGTCCTGGGGAACTGAGCCTCGAACCAGGGTCCTTAGGCTTCACAGGCAAGTGCTTAACCACTAAGCCATCTCTCCAGCCCCACATTATTATTTTTTTTTTTAATGAGAGTGTAAAGGATGTTTGATGTAAAAAGAGGAGGTTCGTTTTAAGTGTATAATTTGAGAAGCTTTATGAGTTACTAAGTGTGTGAAGTCAGCCAGCCTCGTCCTCTGTATTAGGGGACACACCCCCGCACCACTTGGGGATCTTCAGGCTGTGGAGCGCCCCACCACTTCTTCACTGTGAATCCTGCCAACAACGAGAACTGCAACCCCAGCTCTCTTGTTCTCAGGACTTCTTTTCCTCCACGCTGAATGGAGGCTCCAAATTATGGCAGTAAAATTACATCGTTTATCCGGAGAAAGAACCTTCATTTCATGTTTAGAAGTAGTGAATCTGCCAAAACTTTCATGTCCAGGACAGGAGCTCTTGGCTCAAATGTCTCCTTTCCAGAGGGGCTGAGTGGGCAGAGTCTCCTCAGCACAGTGAGTCATTCAAGTCCAGAGAATATCCCTTGGGCTTCTGAACCTTGGATCCATCAGCACCTCTGAAGCACTGATTTCCTTCAGCCTAAGGCCTGGTGTGTGCTAGGCAAGCACCCTTGTTGTTTATTTTTTAAAATAACTTATTTGAAAGGAGAGGAGGGGGAAAGGGGAGAGGGGAAAAGAGAGAGAGAGACTGAGAGAGAGAGACTGGGTATGCCAGGGCATCTAGATACTGTTAATGAACATCAGCTGCATGTTTTTTTTTTTTAAATTTAACTTATTAGTTTTCTTTTCAGTAAATACAGACAGTTTGGTACCATTGTTTAGGCTCATCTGTGATCTACCCCCTCCCATTGGACCCTCCTTGTTGATGTAAATGGGTCGTGCATTGTGGAGTTAGCCCCCAGTTATTGGTATGATAAATGTTTCTGCAAATCATGATCCAACATGTGACTCTGACATTCTTTCCGCCCCCTCTTCCGCAAAATTTCCCTGAGCCATGTTGGGTTCATTTGTGGTCTGCTTCAGTGCTGAGGTGTTGGGGGCCTCTGAGGCTCTGGCTCTCTGATTTGGTAGGAGTTGATTTTTCTCTGTATTGATCTCCTTCCCCCTTGTGCTGGTATCCGGTTCACAGGAAAACATCACCCTTGCTTGTTTCGCCAATTGTCCTTAGTTTCAGTTGGGCCCCTTTTGAGGTATGTTGGGGCAGCTCTCTCCTTAGGATCTGCATCTATCTAAAAAAGAGAAGCAGATTCTCCAACGGAGAGTAAGTTAGCACCCGGAAAATTGAGATAACACTTACTTTTTTGATAGAAAGTTTGATAGGAGTAGGCCCTCTTATACCCCGTGATTGATGGTAGCTTGATATTGGAGAGTGGGCTTGTGTTTGGGTATGGTTCTGACTTGTTTCCCAGCTCCAGCTATGGGTCTAGTACCACTGAGTGGATCAGTTAGCCAAATCAAGAGCAAATGGTTCCTCACCATGGTGTGTACCACTATTGCACTTGTGTGGGCATCACCTCAGGTTATTTGTTGCTAATTAGGTTAAACAATGAGTTGCTTGGACAGATCTTGGTCATTTCCCCCAGTCGCCTATGTAGCGCCTTCTGGCACTAGACATGCTGACTGTCTGGGGACT
This sequence comes from Jaculus jaculus, assembly GCF_020740685.1. Taxonomy (NCBI): domain Eukaryota; kingdom Metazoa; phylum Chordata; class Mammalia; order Rodentia; family Dipodidae; genus Jaculus; species Jaculus jaculus. The sequence continues at coordinate 52,890,209 of NC_059102.1, forward strand.
GACTCTCTCCTGGCTTCCAGCCATGTCATTCCATTTTACGTGTCAGCTGCGTATGGAGTCTTCAGCAATAGGGTCTTACCATTGGCCTTTGGTGGGTCATCAAGTACTCTGACAGAAGTCTGTCATTGTTTTGGGAAACCTTGTAGGTTTCTCTGATCAAAACATAGTCCCATTTTCAGATGCATGGTTTTATGTGAATAGTTAGGAATTGAGCCCAGGTCATTAGGCATTGCAAGCAAGTGTCTTAACCACTGAGCAATCTCTAGCCCAAGCACACTTTTTTTTTTTGTTTGTTTTTGAGGTAGGGTTTCACTCTAGCCCAGGCTAACCTGGAATTCACTATGTAGTCTCAGGGTGGCCTCAAACTCATGGTAATCTTCCTACCTCTGCCTCCCAAGTACGGCTTTCACCCTTGGTTTTTGAGATGGGGTCTTTCATTTAGGCTTACTTTTTTTTTTTTTTTTTTTTTTTTGGTTTTTTGAGGAAGGGGGTCTCACTCTGGCCCGGGCTGTCCTGGAATTCACTATATAGTCCCAGGCTGGCCCCAAACTCATGGTGATCCTCCTACCTCTGCCTCCCGAGCGCTGGGATTAAAGGCATGCACCACCATGCCCAGCTTCATTTAAGCTTGCCTTTAACTTGGGATTCTATTGCCTTAGCTTTCCTAGTACTGAGATTACAGGTGTGTGCCACCATGCCTGGCTTATTATCTTTATTTTATTTATTTATTTAAGAGAGAAAGAGAAACAGACAAAGAGAGAATGGGCTCACCAGGGCCTCCAGTCACTGCAAACAAACTCCAGATACATGCAGCACCTTGTGTATCTGGCTTACGTGGATCCTGGGGAATTGAACTTGGGTCCTTTGGCTTTGCAGGCAAGTGTTTTTACTACTAAACCATCTCCCCAGCCCTATTATTTTTATTTTTCAAGAATCCTGCTTCTCATAGTCAACTACCATCTCTCCTTACATACTGCTATGAATCACTTGCTGGGGCACAGTCACTCTCTGGCTCTGTGGTCACCGCACAGCTTGGCTGTCTCTCTAGACTGTGACAGCCAACAGAACAACTTATGCTGTGCCGGGTTTGCTTTGTGTGTGGGAGGGTCACATGATGAAGAGGCTGAGGTCTTTAGAGCGATTCTGGAGCTTCCGGGCCTTGAGATACTCCTAGATTAAGACTTCCAAAGGAAAAGAGGGTAGGCTGGGGGTGTAGTTCATTGGTTGAACAACTGCCTACCAAGCTTAAAGCCCTGTGTTCAAAGCTCAGCACTACAATTAAAGAGGATGAATTAAGACCCCAGGCAAGGCAGAGAGTCTGCTCTAAGGTAAAAGTGGAAAAGCAATGTGTGTTGTGGGCATGTGCGTATTAGGCTTTAGTGGTGACTGGTTGAGGATATTTTCTTGTTTGTTTTCTTGAGATAGGGTCTCACTGTAGTCCAGGATGACCTGGACCCATAGATCCTCCTGCTTCTGCCTCTCAGATGCTGAGACTAAAGGCATGTTCCACCACATGTAGCTGGGTTGGGGATATTCTTAAATCACTGATGTTATATATTTCAGTATTCTGAGTATCATGGGTTGGTGCAGGGTGATTTGTCCTAAGTTTTCTATAAAGGGGGCCAGGACAAGGACAACTTTGGGAGAGCCATAGTCTTTTTTTTTTTCAAGCTAGAGTCTCACTCTAGCCCAGTCTGACCTGGAACTCACTGTAGTCCCAGGCTGGCCTTAAACTCATGACAGTCCTCCAACCTCTGCCTCCTGAATACTGGGATTAAAGGCATGCACCACCATGCCCTGCTTGAGCCATAATCTTTTAAGAGACCTTGCCCCTGCCTTTAGGGAACCTGCAATGCCAGTAAAGACATGAAGTGAAGGTTCTTTTTCCCTCTCAGCAGACCCCTGCTTTCATCTACTCATTGATTTCTTAGCATTTCTGTTCACCTGGTGTCTCTATCCAAGGCTTCACATTTTGATGTAGGTGTAAAGACTGCAACTCAAGGTTTAGACTTGGGTTCTGTCACCATAGGCAGAGAGCATTGGACAAATGGTTTAAACTCTCCATGCCTCAGTTTTCTCATGTGCAAAATGAAGGCAGTAACGTTAAATGCTTCCTATTGTTGTAACATGGGTGACACACTTCAAAATATTTTTGTTTATTTGAAAGGAGAGAGAGAGAAAGAGAGAGCAGAGAGAGAGGACATGCCAGGGTCTACTGCAAATGAATTCCAGTTGCATGTGTCACTTTGTGCATCTGGGTTTATGGGGAATTGAACCCAGGCCGACAGGCATTGCAAGAAAGTGCCTTTAACTGCTGAACTATCTCTCTAGCCTAGGCCAACACACTTTAAAAGCCTGGAACAAAGTAGGTACTCAACCAGTGTAACTATTTCCATTCTCATCTCATTTAATTATGTAAGGAAAACATCATTTCCTCAACACAATTAACGTCAGAAAATCAAGTGTCAGAAACCATATTCAAATCATGATGTGTCTTGTTTCCAAACCTCATGGTTTCTCTATGACTTTCTACCAGTTCTTGGTTGGTTGTCACATGAGCTTTATAGTCCTTTTTAGTCCTCGAGGCTATAATTCCTGGAAATTCTACCTAAGGGGTTGAAAAACAAGTCATCAATTAAATCAAGAGTGATAGGACAACTCCGTTTTCTTAAAGCCCTTTAGTATGAGGTTAGTAGCTTCTTGTTTAGGTCAAGAGGTGCTTTCTGTTCTTATTTCCTGTCATTGGACTATCATGTTTGTAAATAGCATTTTTAGGAAGTTCTCCTTCCCCCTCACTTCAAAATAAACCTCCCTGTTCCTTTTCCTCCAGGAACTGACACTCACTTAAATTAGTATTTTGAACTGAGACAAATATCACACCTGTTTTAATGGGATGACTTCCAGGAACAGATTGTAAGCGGTAGGTGTTGTTGCTGGAAGTGCTTGATTCATGGTGGGAACACGTCATGAAAGCTCATTTGGCATTGCTAAGGGAAGTTCAGCTCAGGCAAGTTGATGGCATCTTTTGTGCATTGGGTCATACAACTTCCGGCCCTGACAACCAAATTGGTTCCACAGCCTTGTGCTGATCCATCAGTGTGTACTTCCTAAATTCTACTATGAGCTCAGCTGCGTACTGGACCTTATGTGGAGAGTATACTAGGAGTTTATGACAAAACCCACACCATTCTAGAGTTCTTCTTCTTACCTAGGGCAATGAGATGTTTCAAGTGTGATCATCAGAAAGTATTTCAGGCTAAGATGTCTTTATGTCTAGGCAGGATTCAGGACTATCAGCCACAGTGGGGTTTGAAGTAATGGCAGGTGAGGACTAGAATGAAAAGTGGGGGGTCTAACCCACCTCCAGCCTTCCACAGAATAGTGAGATTCCTCAAATCCAAATGTGCAATGGCAAAGACTCTACAGCCACATGAAGTTGGGTCCTGCTTAACAGTATTGAACTAAGCGAGGTTTGTTGAACTAATAGATTTCATCACTTTATAGTCAAGTCTTATATGAACTGAATAATAAAGTAACACCTGATCCTGTCTCAAGATAACTATTGTTTTCCCAGGTTCCAGGAGGTAAGGAACACTGAGGTCTTGGGAATGGGGGCCAACGATTGCTCTTTGATATAAAAGAACATGAAGAGCATGCCAGGAAGAGATTTGGGCCAAGTGAAGCAATTAGAGGATAGTGAAGGGTAGGAGGGGGAGGAGCAGCTTCTGGAGTGCCTTACACAGTGTCCCTGAGATTCAGACATTAGGGTTTTGGGGCAAAACATTCAAGTACTTGACTGCTGATCTTTCTTGCTCAAGAGTTTGGGAGTGGGTAGAGAAAAAAAAAAGAGCTGGTTCGACATGGGGGTGGGAAGGAATCATGAGGCAATTAATTTTAATGATGTTTTAAAATCTGTGTGTGTGTGTGTGTGTGTGTGTGTGTGTGTGTGTGTGTGTGGACAGTATCTAGATCCTTTGAGGAAGAAATAGGTAGGGCAGGTGTGGTGGTTTGAATAGATGGCCCCCAATATATTCAGTATTTTATTTGTTTGCCACCTTGCTGGAGGCAGTGTCATTGGGTAGATCTTAAGGTGTGGTGGTGGTTTCAGATTTCAATCTAAAGATATGCAAAGTGTACCTAGCTGGAATTCCTGAAGTGTGCTGTGCTGTGTGCCTTTTGACCTTTAGGCTTGTACTCCTCTCTCTCTCTCTGCTTGGTCCTATGAAGGCAGGCCAGCTTTTTCTGCCAGTTATGGAACTTCCCCTGGATCTGCAGGCTTCAATAAATATCCCTTCCTCCATAACTGTGCCTGGTCTGGAAGTTCATCTCAGTGAACCTGAAGCTGTCTGCTACAGAACTTGGTACCGAGGAGTGGACTGAGATGAACCTGACCATGTTGATCTTTTGGAACCTTTGTTTTGGAGAAATGGGCATGGATTTGGTGCTTGCAAATGAAGATGCCTTCTGGAGTGGTAAGCCAAGTTTTATGGACTATTATGATGAGAGTTTGAGAATTCTAAGTGTAGACAATATTGAACTTCGAGGCTTAGCTTATGAGCTTTCCAAGGGGAAGGAAAGACTGCAGAGGACTTTGTTGGAACTGGGCTATTGGCATAAGGGCTGGCTGTGTCCTGCTGCCCAGGCCCAGACAGTTTGATTGAGGTTAAATTTGTAATGGACTGATGTGCTTGGCTAGAGATATTGGACTGAGAGATTTAAGATTTTAAGGTGGAAAACCTCAAGCAAGTTAAAATTACAGGCACTGAGACTGGTCTTAGGTTACTGATTCTGCTATTGTCAAACACATTAGCAATCTTAAGGAAGATGGTCCAATTGTTTTATCATGGGAAGGATGCCTGAGGAAAGACTATCATAGAAATGCAAACACTTTCGGTAAGAGTTGACTGGAGAAGGAACCTGCTTTTCAAGGCTATGATTTATTTTGCCCCTGAATTAAGAATATGGCTGTGTCTTGTACACCTGGTATTGGTTTCAGAAGCATGAAAAATGCAAGGAGTGGTCCTGAATTGCACATGCTTCCAGGAGCTGCCACTGAGATGCAGCATGAGGTAGGGCCTGATGCCCTGATAGGCTGAAAGAGCCTTTGGACGATGGACTGTGGTTTTCATGAAGACCTGAAGATGTTTTGTATATACCAGGACTGTGCAAAGGCTACCATAGAGTGCATTGTTGGCCTGGAATGGAAGTGTTCCCTGGCTACCTGCCCAGCTAGAGGGGCAGAATTGGAAAATCTGGAGACTGTCAGTCTCTGGTTATGTTGAACTTGAACTGCAAAAGTTTGATGTTTGTTTGATGGTGGTTGAGTTTCATTGTTTTAGTCTCTCTTTGCTATGCCTTATACCAGTTGAAAATGTTTACTCTGTGCCTTTATATGTTAGAAATGTTTAACTTGTTTGATTTTACAGGTCTTAATATCTTAAATTGGTCAAGACTGTGGGGACCTTTGAAACTGAACTGAGTACAATTTACAATGTGTGATGGTTGTAACTCCATTGGGGGCCAGGGGTGGAATGGGGTGGTTTGAATAGATGGCCCCCAATATATTTAGTTTTTTATTTGTTTGCCACCTTGCTGGAGGCAGTGTCACTAGGTTAATCTTAAGGTGTGGTGGTGGTTTCAGATTTCAATCTAAAGATATGCAAAGTGTACCTAGCTGGAGTTCCTGAAGTGTGCTGTCCTGTGTGGCTTTTGACCTTTAGGCTTGTACTTCTCTCTCTTTGCTTGGTCCTCTGAAGGCAGGCCAGCTTCTTCTGCCATTTATGGAACTTCCCCTGGATCTGCAGGCTTCAATAAATATCCCTTCCTCCATAACTGTGCCTGGTCTGGAAGTTCATCTCAGTGAACCTGAAGCTGTCTGCTACAGCAGGTGTTCTGGGCTGAGTTAGAAAGCCAAGGTGAAGTACGTACCCATTAGAGGTGGAATACCGGCTGAGAGAGTACGTGGCCTGCAAACCTAAGGACACAGATCCCTTCATTTTCTAGACTTACATTCATCATGGGATATGAGGCAAGATAAACTCAAGGACCCAATAGTGTCTTTTGGCTGACGAGATAGAATAGGACACATTCAGAATACTAGAGGGTGGGGATGCTGCTAGTCAGAAAAGGTACACAAAGGCAATGGGGCCTTGACTTAGATCTAGTTTAAATTTTTGTTGTTGTTGTTGTTTTAAGGAAGGGTTTCACTAGCCCAGGCTGACCTGGAATTCACTTTGTAGTCTCAGGGTGGCCTCAAACTCATGGCAATCTTCCTACCTCTGCCTCCCCCGACTTCTGGGATTAAAGTCATGTGCCACCACAAGCCGGTAGTTTAATATTTTTAATCTTTCTTAATCCTGTTCTTCTTCGTATTATTTGTTTATGTATTTTTTTTGGCCTCGAAATCATGGCAATCCTCCTACCTCTGCCTCCCAAGTGCTATCCTGTTCTTATTATGAAGGTCGTTTGTAAACAGAATTCAGAGCATTATCAAAATATGAGTTGTTCATTAGAGGCTTATTTGGGAGGAATAAATGCAGAGAATGCACAGTTGACCCATGTCTGAAGTGAGCTATTCTTGGTTACTCACTTCAAAGAACCAATACAATTCAGTTGGGCTCCCACCTGAAGCTCAGAATAGGGGGATTCAGATGAATAACGCACAAATGTGAGGCAAGTGCAAGGTCGCACATGCCCACTAGGTGGCGCAAGTGCCTGAATTTCACCTGCCATGGCTGAGGCCCCGGGCACGCCAATTCTTTGTGTGTCTGTTTCAAAAAAGAAAAAAAAAAAAAAAGCTACAAAAGCAGGAAAAAACTTGTAAGCCCAGGTTGCAGGGGAAATCATGGTGGGAGAGACTTCATAAAAATTTCTGAGGTTGGTGTGGAGTAAGTTCGGTTTAAATAGATGGCAGAAAGGCCAATGGAAAATGCCCAGTAGATGTTGGAAATGGGATCTGAAGTGGGGTTGTGAGGTCAAGGCAGGAGAAACGTCTACCTGCTCTATATTCATTCTGTGGTTATACAACTTTGGTAATCATCTGCATAGTGGCAGTTGAAGCCATCATAGCAGGACACTTTCTGGTGGAGATAGTCTAGAGATCAAAATGATGGGAACCTTGTTATGTTCACTCATCCATAGAAGTGTCCAAGGGACCCCCGAGTGTGTGCCAGAGGCAGAGAGGAGAGGCCAGTAAGGAACAGCAAGGGACAGGTCTTGGACAAGAGGTGGGACAGGACTGGATCCGCAGAAGCCAAGGAAGGAGCACATGCTAATCAGAGGTGACAAGTACTGCAGAAGAACCGTGGTGACTAGGAAATGCCTATTTAGATCTCACACTCAGGGCACTCAGTACCTTTGTGGCTCGGAGAGCTGTGCGGGTGGGAGGCAGACTGCAGAGGATTAAGGTGTTAAATGAGTGGGAGGAGAAACAGAGGTGAGCCTAAGACTGATGAGCAGTCTCAAACAGGTAGCAGGCAAGGAAGAGAAACAGGGTTCAGTTTTTGTTTTTTTTTTTCTCTGATGCCTGCCCCTCATTATGGGGCAGGTAGTGCTACAAATTTCTTTTTTTTCTTTTGCAAGTGTTGTTTGTCTTTGTGGATGATGTATGTGCTTGTATGTATGTGTGTGTGTGCACATGTGTGTGTAGGACAGAGGAAAACCTCAGGCATTAGCCTCAGGTAAGCCATGCCATCCACCTCTCTCTGTATAGCTCATCCACCTCTTTTGGAGATAATGTCTGCCACTGGTCTGCAGATCACCAATTAGGCTAGTGAGGTCCAGGAATCCACCTGTCTGCCTCCCCAGTGCTGGGATTACAGGAACAAGCCATGTATGCTTAGCATTTATGTAGGTATTTGATATCGAACTCAGGTCCTCATGCTTGTGAGGCAAGTGCTTAATGACTGAGCTATCATCTCAGTCCAAGCATTGAAGATTGAATGAAGTACGTAAAGAGCACATGAGTGGAATGCATTCAATGACACCTTATCAGCCACAAAGGGGGTGAGGTCAGGCCAATGGGTAACAGACAACAGACACATTCTAAATTAGCCATTGCTAGAATGGGAAAGCAGGGAGGGAGGAGTTGGAGAAGTAAATTCGGTTGTAAGGAATGAAAGGCCATGCTTATGACCAATGGGCACCATTCAAAGAGGTGAGGACTGGATGCCATCATGCATTAATTATTACCTTTTGCTTTGTAGGCATCTGAAAGCTTGTATCTTGAGAGCTAAGAAAAGGCTTGGGTGTCAGCATTTGAATACCATCTGGGCAAGTTACTGAACCTTGCTGAACCAGCTTTTCCAGGAGATGTGTGTGTGTGTGTGGGGGGGGAATCCCTTCCCAACTGTAATATTACTTGACTAATCTGAGTGTTATAAAGAGCAAAACATTATCCAGTAAAATACTTAGATCAAGTCAGCACATTAGTTAGCACTTAGTGTTTGCAATGACATACATACAATGTCATGATCCTGTCCATCACCTCCAATGCAAACCAGCCTTCCTTCCTTCTTCCCCCTTCCTCTCTTCCTTCTTTCTTTGCTGTGTTAAAACATTTGAATACCCTTTTCAGCAAAATGTTAAGTATACAATACTTTTAATTATAGGCATTATGCTGCAGAAAAGTGTTCTACAATGATTTTCACTTGTCTTGAAAATCTTGAGTCATTCCAGACGTGAATTAGAGCTGCTCCCTGGGATCCAGGCTTCCTGTGCCTGGTGAAAATGCTTACACAGGAGCCTGACTGAAGTGCCACCTATTGTTATAGGATCTGGGGCAAGTGGCTTAACCTCTTGTGACAGTTTTCTTGGCTATAGAGCCAGCAATAATAGCCACTTCATGATGCTGTTATGAAATTAAATGGTTACTATTTAGGGACAATGTTTGCCACATCATAACAGCAATGCCAACATTGGCTGAATGAATAAAAATGATTTTCGTCAGTATTGTTCTATTTTTCTTATGGAATCATGAGATGTACCCCCTCCTGAACTTATCCTGGTAAAGAGAAATCTCCCTCCTGGCTGTTGGGAGGCACTGAGTCAACATCCTGAAAGAAACCGGCTCTTTACCGGCCTTGCTGTCATCCCATGGAGGAAATGATACTCAAGAATACAGTAGGACAGCCGGGCGTGGTGGTGCACACCTTTAATCCCAGCACCTGAGAGGCAGAGGTAGTAGGATCATCGTGAGTTTGAGACCAGCCTGAGACTACAGACTGAGCTAGAGTGAGACCTTACCTCAAAAAACCAAACCAAACCAAAACAAAACCCAAACAAAAACAGTAGGACATTGTTGTATGGGAAGTGGACATGTGCCCATCAAACTGCCCTCTCAACATTTATGTTTATATATAGAGCTGTTCTCACTTTTGGTCAAAGAATCTTCTTCCTGCAGATGGTGGGACTGCTGGGGAGACTCAAACCTTGTCAAGTGATTCTCGAGTGTTTAGCACTAAAAGACATTTCTATCACACCAGCCAAACCTCAGGGAATATTGCAGAAGATGGAATAGAAAGAATGTAAGAGCCAGAAGATGGGAAGAATGCTTTGGAACTCTGTCTTCTAGACACAAAGTTGCCACTGCATTGTGACCTTATAGAGGCTGTTATTATCTGTACGAGACCTAAACAATATTAAGCTGATTAACATGTCATAATAAGTGATGTTAGAGAACAGAAAAAGAGATATCAAAATGGAAGAAGGACTAGTTGAAATGAAAGGGTCAGGATGGAGGAGACAAAAGAAGATAATGGGAGGTAGTTAAGACCAAAATACAATATATACATGTATAACAATTATCAATAAAGTTTAAAAACAAACAGAGAACAGGTTGCCTGCCTGGGATGATCTTCAAGCAAATTTATCCTCCGTGCCAGAAAAGCACACTAAGTATCCTCATAGCCTGTGTGTCTTATTTGCATTGTCTGATGTCATGACAGGTGGCAGGTTTTCCTTACAACTCACCCAGCAGAGAGCCCTGGGTTTGTGTATGATAAAGGTCAACAGTCTCCTCCAGCTTCATGTTTATGGCTAACATAGGAGACGGAGGATTAGCTGGGAAGCCCTGGGAGGTGAAGCCACATGGGCATTGATAGAAAGACAAAGCATGTGCCCCAGACCAACTAGTGTCCTGCTGTTGCTTTTATTCATAGTCAGACCCTCCTCTTCCCTATCATATCCTGCCAGGTTCCTAAGGATAGGGATGTTTTGTTATCCTCAGCTTCCTTTCTTTGGAGCCCCTGCGTTCCCTCTAGTCAGCACAGCAACTCTTTCTGCAAGCCTTCCATTATTCTTGCCAAGACAAGTGATGACCTTGGAAATACAACATGGGCTGTTTATTTTTAATATTTTTAAATATTTAATAATAATAAATAATAAATAAAATATTTAATGGATAGAAGAGAGACAGGCAGAGAAAATGGGTGCACCAGGGCCTCCAGCTGCTGCAAACAAGCTCCAGATGCATGTGTTACTTTGTGCATCTGGTAATGGGAAATTGAACTCAGGTCGTTAGACTTTGCAGGCAAGTGCTTTAACCACTTAGCTGTCTCTCCAGCCCAATATGGTCTGTTTACATGAAAGTTATACCTGAATGCCTGGTGGAGCATCAAAGCCATCTTTAAAGTATTATGGAGCCTGTTCTCCAGGGACCACTCTCCCATGTTGATTGTTCATTTCACTTCATCTTCTCCTCTTACAAAATGTAGTCCTAGAAAGATGGAGTGTGTGAGCTCTAGCCTCCTTCTACCTTCCCTTAGAAGCTGGACCCTTGCCTGATATTCCCAGATTGAAGCTTCCTTCCAGTCAGTGATAAAAAGGCAGCTTCCTGGACAGAAAACACGTTGACATTTAAGAAAGAGTTTGGTTGATTGTGTACTTTTGTTGTAGCTGTCCCACCCTCCACAGGTAGACCAGTTGTCTCTATAGTTTATATTCTGGTGCTACTTCCAAGGGGCCTGAGTCTCCTAGCTCTAGGCTAGCGAGGACTTCTAGAGACCAGCAGAACTTCTCTGGGTGAACAATGATTTCTTTTCTCATTTTTTTTTTTTCCAACAAGGGATTATGGATGTTAGTCATGTTTTGAGGGGTTTACTCACAACTGTTGTACCCTTTGTGGTATCTTACAAGGTAGCAAGCCAGGTTAGAGATGTGTAGATGGAACCAGATATGTCCCATAATTCTGGAGGAATCTTAAATTCCCACAAAGCCATCACTGCTGCTGGCCTACTGTCTGATTACCAGCTACATTCATTTCTCATGGCTAATTTAAGAACAGTGATGGGCTTTGAATAAAAGGCCTTGAGCCCAGTGGGTTCACAAAAATGTTGACAAAAGCCATGTGTGGTGGTGCATGCCTTTAATCACAGCACTTGGGAGGCAGAGGTAGGAGGATTGCTGTGAGTTTGAGGCCACTCTGAGACTACACAGTGAATTCCAGGTCACCCTAAGCTAGAGTGAGACAAACAAGATAAAACAGAAAAAAACACCACCAACCTCTCCCGCCAAGACTCCAGTATATTCCTGAGGCCACAGAGCTATCAGCATGTGGCCTTCTCAGGCCTGGGGAGCTGTGTGTTCTCTTAATGGCTATTACACAAGTGAGTTGTGTCCTATAGAGCCTCCTTGTGACAGAGGCTGGCCCATGTGGTCACTTCAAAGAATACTTTGAATACAGAAATTTGTAATCTGTAGTCATATTTCAGAAGGCAGGAAATGCCCTTTTCATTGTAAACCAAGACATCACTGAATTGGGATTGGGCTGTCTTCTATGATAGTAATTTCTAACAAAATTCTACTTTCATCTTAGTCACAAATTATGACCCAGCTGTTCAGAGCAGAATTGTATTCCACTAGGGATCTTTACTGGTGAGTGTGAAGGACCAGATGATTTTTTTCCACAAGCCCTATTTTTGCATTGTCAGGGAGACAAAGTTATAAAATCAGTAATTTAAAAATCAACATTTCCACACCCACCCATGTCAATAAAAAGGCAGAGAGAAGCAAGTGAGAAAGAATGATGAGACTGAATGTGTTAAGGGGCTAGTTATAAGGATCACCCATGTTCATGAACGGCTCTGTCAACTCTATTGCCTCTAATGGGAGCCACCTGAAAAGGGGCTGTAACAGTCTGGTCCAAAATAAATGATTCATTTAACTTTATTTATATCTAGGTTTATTTCTTATAAATAAATCCAATATTTTCATTTTAAATTTTACATCAAATCATTGGTCACTATGATGTTCACATGACAATTCGGTATCATCATCTTGAAGATTTCAGGTACAAGTGGCCAATAGTGAGCATTCATTTACCTTCCCACTGTCTTTGGCACAGTTTCTGGTTTCTGAGATATAAAAGCATAGGTTTAAGGTAGCCAAGAATAAGAACATGACAGTTATGGATCTAGTTCCATGTAAGTACATGTTCATGTTAAGCATTATTTACAAGGTGAGAACTGAAGCACAGACTTTTTTTGTTTGTTTGTTTTTTTGAGGTAGGGTCTCACTCTAGCCCAGGCTGACCTGGGACTCACTATGTAGTCTCAGGGTGGCCTCAAACTCACTGTGATCCACCTACCTCTGCCTCCCGAGTGCTGGGACTAAAGGCGTGCGCCACCACACCCGGCTGAAGCACAGACTTTTTAAAAAGTCAGTTATCTTTATAAATTAGCAGAATGAGAAGCAGAAGATTCTAAGGAGCAGGGCCTGGGTCACCAGTTAGATTAGTCCTCTCTGGAACAGGAGGCAGTGCTACGAGAAGCAGGGATTTTCCTGAACCTCTAATACCGCTACCTCATGTTGTAGGATGACTCTGCAAAAATTCGGGATTGGGACAGCTGTTTCTGCAAGGTGGTTTGTTTAGCCTATGGAATTGATTTGAAAACATACCTTGGCTGGTGGCTTACTATTCTTGTTTGGGCACTGATGAGGGATAGAGTGAGGGCAGAAAAACAGCAGCCTTGTGAAGAGGGTCTGAGTAGACTTACAATAATGAAGTCTTCCGGTGAGATCTGAGCGATCAGTTTTGGAAGCGCCACCTTTGTATATAATCTTATTCAGAGCTGACATTGAGGCCCTGTAGGGAGCTAGAACCTGGACTTTATAAATAAATGGCGATGCTACTTTGAGGCATCACCATGACATATTCCTATCTTAGGGTTGTTTAGGGATGTGAAATATTCCAAAAACCTGATTCCTATTCCAGTGCTGAGAAGTTCTGGGAAGCTCTGGAGTGCAACTTAGTTGGAATTGGAGTTATTATTCAAGTACAAGGAGAGCTCCTTTTTTCACATTGACAATTCATTTCTGATCTCACAAATTATATGAAAATAATAAATATATACACATATACATATAGTTCTATACTGAACACTGGGCTACCAGTGTCCCAATACAGTACATTAAAAAATGAACCCTTCTCCCCCCTCAACCTATGCCTATCTTAAAATGGTTATTGCAGAACTGTGCTGGTCTTTTTTAAAAAAAGTAGTTTGAAAGTGGCTAGATATGGGTTCCAAGTGGAAATTTTGGCACATCAACTGGGTAGGGCTGTTAAGATGATGTATAATCTATAAAAAGTGAGGGCAAAGGAAATCATGCCAATAGAAAGCCTGAGTAAAAATTTGTAGCCAATAATAATTTCAAAAACCCAAAACACTGGTCTGTATATTGAGAAAGCAATTTCTCTTCCATATCCATTACCTAGTCCCAACAGTTATTACTTTGTGTACTTCCAAACTTTGTCTTAGAGAATCTGAAAGACCCAGCTGATACAGTTCCTTAACTTCCTTTCATTTTACCCCACCCTCAAATCTCCAAACCCAGAGAACAAAGGCTATCAAGCCAAATATAGAAAATAATCTGGAGGTCTGTATATCAAACTAAGTGTAGAATTGATCATTAGTGTTTCTCTTTTCCTTAATGTTGGAACTTGCTAAGAGATGACTCTCTGGGAGCTGTCCGTTATCACCCCAGTCACTGACGCTGAGGCTCTAGAACTGTGAGGTCTGGGTGAAGGAGATGGTGTCGGATTTGTCCACTGCAAAGCCCCCATTCACATAAGACTTCTTGGCATCTGAATCTTCATTATCGAGTATCGTGGATTCTAAAGCAAAGGGGTTCACAATGTTGACTTCCGAGGAGACGTCCATCTGCTCCAGCTCGTTCTTGGACAGCTTCTCCACGATGCCAGTGCCAAATGCGTCACCCAGCACGTTCACCATGGTCCTGAACCGGTCCCTGTGGGAAAGACAGAAATGGGGCTCAGATTTCATTTTCCTTCACTGGTGACTACAGAAAGGAAAGCACCTGACATATTAAGATTGAAGTCAATGCAGAACAATGCTGTGTTCCTGGCTGGCTGACATGGTGCCTCCCAGGCTTGGGGAAGAACATCAGTTACAGAGGCACAGAATGAGTAGACCGGTTCCACCAGGCCTCTGTTCTCAACACATAGCAATGACTTCTCTCAGCCTCCTGAAACTCTCTCCTCTCCTTCCAAGGAAATGTGACTGGGGTCTCCACAGGTATGACCGGGGCTGAGAGAGGATCAGAACTCTTTGAATTACTCAGTTCTAAGTTGAGTCTTACAATTTTTCCAGATTCAATGCAATTAATAGTGTGGGCTGTTTTGGCTCAGGTGAGAGAACCTAGATGTCTGGTAGGGTGTATGGTGCCAAGTGTGTATGTGGGGAGAAGGGAAGGGTACATGTGTGGGTTCATGTGTGCCCTTTGTGTACTAATTACTAAATTAGGTCACTCTCTGAGCAACTTGGCAGGAGCACAGCAGAGGATCAGAAAACACAGGCCCAGGGATGGTTTCCTCCTTTAAGTTCCTCAGCCAGTCTTCATGCCAATGGGCTGGAGAAGAGACCAGAGATATAGATAAGGCCCATAGAGGGCCTACCCATTTTGAGAGTAGAGCTTAGGTGGCAGGACTGTGGACATGGGCACATTTGTGAAAACGATACCCACAGAGTAGAAAAGGCCAGTGGTGCCTACACACGTCCCGTGCAGCGAGACGCCTGTCTGCTGTTCAGAACAATGCCAGGACTGACAGGCCCTAGTGTCTTGGTGTCATCTTCGTTCCCACTTATCTTGGCTGCCTTGGCAATGAAAGCTGCTGCTTCCAGAAGGAACCAGGGGAAAGAGATTAGGACAAATCCATCATCACCACTGGAAAGAAAACCTAGATCTTGCTTCAGTAGGAGGGTATCTTGCAAGAAGGGTGACATTTCAGTTGGGCATTACACCCTAGCTAACTGGGGGGGGGGCGACATGATACACTCCGTAGCCTTCAATGAATGGACTACTTGTCAGGCCCTTTGGTTCTCTACGTCTGCTTGTGTGACTAGTAAGTTGCAGACGCATCTTTTCATGTGATACAGCGCTGAGTGGGAGTGCTCGGCGTTGTCCCCAGTCAAAGCTGCAGCGAGCTCAGCTCCTGGTTTTGATGCCCACTCGAGTCCAAGCCAAGTGTGGGCTCAGGACCACGAGTGACTCTTCTTCCTTCCTCCTCCTCAGCTGCACCTGCAACTACATTGCCCTGACCTCCCCCAGTCAGCTGGAGCAGGATGTGAGGAAAGCTTTGCTATGGAGTGGAACTTACCCTGACGGCCAGGGGCAGAGCCAGACTTTGGTGTTGGAGGAAGTTAGGGACTAGGCTAGCTCCAACTTCAACCTTGGGAGTCACAGAGGTGAGGTCTACTCTCACCTAGCTGTTCTGCTGCATTTCTTATGTATGTGTGAGAGAGACTGGGGTGCGGTGAGATCATTTCTCATGTACATGTGAGAGAGACTGGGGTGCAGTGAGATCATTTCTCATGTACATGTGAGAGAGACTGGGGTGCAGTGAGATCATTTCTCATGTACATGTGAGAGAGACTGGGGTGCAGTGAGATCATTTCTCATGTACATGTGAGAGAGACTGGGGTGCAGTGAGATCATTTCTCATGTACATGTGAGAGAGACTGGGGTGCAGTGAGATCATTTCTCATGTACATGTGAGAGAGACTGGGGTGCAGTGAGATCATTTCTTATGTATATGTCAGAGAGATTGGGTGCAGTGAGATCATTTCTTATGTATGTGTGAGAGAGATTGGGGTGCAGTGAGATCATTTCTTATGTACATATGAGAAAGACTGGGGTACAGTGAGATCATTTCTTATGTATGTGTGAGAGAGATTGGGGTGCAGTGAGATCATTTCTTATGTACATATGAGAAAGACTGGGGTACAGTGAGATCATTTCTTATGTACATGTGAGAGAGGCCAGGGTGCAGTGAGATCATTTCTTATGTATGTGTGAGAGAGATTGGGGTGCAGTGAGATCATTTCTTATGTACATGTGAGAGAGACTGGGGTGCAGTGAGATCATTTCTTATGTACATATGAGAAAGACTGGGGTACAGTGAGATCATTTCTTATGTATGTGTGAGAGAGATTGGGGTGCAGTGAGATCATTTCTTATGTACATATGAGAAAGACTGGGGTACAGTGAGATCATTTCTTATGTACATGTGAGAGAGGCCAGGGTGCAGTGAGATCATTTCTTATGTATGTGTGAGAGAGATTGGGATGCAGTGAGATCATTTCTTATGTACATGTGAGAGAGGCCAGGGTGCAGTGAGATCATTTCTTATGTATGTGTGAGAGAGATTGGGGTGCAGTGAGATAGGGAGTTGTTTGGTACTCAAGTAGTTCCAGTCATTCCCATCACAGCAGTAAAAGCTGGCCTGCACTGAGCATGTGCTGGCTGCTGGATATACTTCTAGAACCTGAATCACATGAGCTCACTTGGTCTTTACAATAAGCCAATGAGGCAAGAAGACATCTTCCCACCTCAGAGATAACACAGTGGGGCCTTGCAGGTAAGGATGTGCTCAAGGTCAGACACCGAGGGGTGCACCTGATAGGGGTTTAAACCCCAGTCAGATGTATGATACACGCTTTGCTCATGCTGCTGGCCCCGACTCCAAAGTCGCCCAGGGGGTTCAGAGTCAGGACTGTGGTAAGTGGATACGGCTATGGAGCCTCATTCAGCTTCTCCATCCCATCACACTGCTACCCTGTCCTGCACCCAGCTCCTGATCTTGAACATTACCAGTACAATGTCCTGGTGGAGCTTGGTGGCTTGTCAGAACCTCTGCAGAAATTCTGAGGGGCGAATTGTTAAGCACGCTCTCAGGCGGCCTGGTAGGCAGTTAAGGCAGCAGCAGGGGGCTCACTAGGCAATCGAAGGTGAGAAGCAGGCACAGCACCCATTCTGCCTGGCTAGGAAGCTGCCGCCCGCCCGGGTGGGGCACATTTGCTTCAACTCACAGGAGCCAGTCGACAGCGATGATCAGGGTGACGTCCTCGGCAGGCAGGCCCACAGCACTTAGCACGATCACCATGGTCACCAGGCCAGCCTGGGGTACGCCGGCAGCACCAATGCTGGCAGCTGTGGCTGTGATACTGTCAAGAAGACATCGCAGCAGGAGAGGGTTAGGCACTCGTTTCTCCCCCCACGGCCCCTCGTCTGAAACAGTCTCCTTATCTGTTATAGCTGTGTCCTCAAACCGGACAGTCAGGATCTGCTATAACTAAGTACCAGCTCTCATCACAGGATGGGAACTCGAGGAGGGGGGAAGGGAGGCTGACAGGAGCAGGAAGCAGAGCCTGACAAGGGCATTTAGTAGATCTGGTAGATCACTGTTAAGGCAGAAAGTGCAGAAGAGCATGCGTGGTGCCAAAAATGAAGCAGCTTCAGAGGCGAGGATTTACCACCTGTGATTTTACACGAGGCTCTGTTTACTCCACCATGCATCCATCTATCCATCCCAGGTGTCAGGCTCCTCTCCTCTGCCTTTTTTTTACCTTCCACCGTTTTAATTTATTTTATTTGTAAGGGGCAGGGGGAATGAATAAGCATACCAGGGCCTTCAGCCATTACAAATGAACTCCAGAAGCATGTGCTACCTTGTGCACGTGGCTTATGTGGGTCCTCAAGAATTGAACACGGGTCCTTTGGCTTTGTAGGCAAACACCTTAATTGCTAAGCCATCCCTCCAACAACCTCCTCCACCATTTATTTTATTTATTTATTTTTTTAAACATTTTTTAAAGAATTTTTTAAAATTTTATTTATTTATTTATTTGAGAGCGACAGACACAGAGAGAAAGACAGATAGAGGGAGAGAGAGAATGGGCGCGCCAGGGCTTCCAGCCTCTGCAAACGAACTCCAGATGCGTGCGCCCCCTTGTGCATCTGGCTAATGTGGGACCTGGGGAACCGAGCCTCAAACCGGGGTCCTTAGGCTTCACAGGCAAGCGCTTAACCGCTAAGCCATCTCTCCAGCCCTCCTCCACCATTTAAAGAAACATTTTATTATTAGTTTTCTTACAAGGAAAGGGGGTGGGAAGAAGAAGGAGGAGGAGGAGGAGAATGAGAAGGAGAGAGAGAGAAGAGGGAAGATAGAATGGGGGAGGGGAGAGAGAGAGTATGGGCACATCAAGGCCTCTTGACATGGCAAAAAACAAACAAACAAAAAGAAGACCCCCAGATGCATGCACAGTTTTGTGCATCTGACTTTATATAGGTGTTAGGGAATCAAACTCAGGCTGCCAGGCTTTGCAAGCAAGTGCCTTTAACCACTTAGCCATCTCTCCAGACCTTCCCTCCAGCTCCTATCTACTCACCTGCTCAATCATTTACAGAGCTTCTAACAGGTACTAGGAATTTCAGTTGCCTTGAAGGATAAGTAGATGGCTCGTAGGGTAGATGGACAAGGGTATTTCCAGGGAAGACCCAGCAATGAGGCAATGGTTAAGCAGGTTTTATGTAATTTCTGGACATCACAAGACTCTAGCCCTCTCTAAGAGCTTCCCATTACAGCAGTGAATTAAGAAACATGATTCCTGGCCAAGGTATGACCATTCTTGACTATGTCTTCACGGCAACAGATACACTTTGGTAAAAGGAAGAGAGATGCAGAATTCAGGATAGGCAGTCAGATGAACTTTATTACCATGTGCTTGAAAAGCACACTTCTGGGCACATAGGGACTTTTCAGAATGTGCAGTTTCTTTAGTAACATGGCTTATTGTCATGGGACCAGTCTGGAAAGTCCCTTGAATCAGATGAGTAATAGAAGATATAGTCAGTACTTTTTAGAGCTATGGCCTTGCCCTTGGACTGAACAATCACTGCCCAGATGGCGATGGGTTAAAAGATGAAGATGTAGGGCTTAGCAGTTAAGGTGTTCGCCTGCAAAGCCAAAGGACCCAGGTTCAATTCCTCAGGACCCATGTTAGCCAGATGCACAAGGGGGTGCACACATCTGGAGTTTGTTTGCAGTAGCTGGAAGCCCTGGAGTGCCCATCCTAACTCTGGTTCTCTCTCTCTCTCTCTCTCTGGCTCTAATAAATAACTAATAAAAATATTTTAGCACTGCAAGCCTTATAATTGGCCAGCCAGGCCAAATGAACCAACAGGTGTAATAGTGGCACATCTATCATGGTGGAAACCAACTGCCCTCCAATTGAACTGGAGGCCCGCTCCACAGAAGGGAACAGGGGTAGTCATGAGCCCTAAGGGTGTAACTTCTGCTGCTGTTTGGCTAAATGCTTATCAAACTGCCCAGTAAGCACTTCTCTTAATGTTCATACCCTTACATTAATGCTACTCTCACTTTAGGTAGAGAATCTTCTCTTTTCAGATGGCAGTGACTTTGGGATGACTCAGAAGGTATCATAGTGCTGGAAAGAAGTGACTGGATTACTGAGTAACATCTCAATCACACCTTCCAAGGCTCAGGGTCTAATGCGGAAGAGGTGGCAGAAAGAATGTAAGAGCCAAAGGAAGGGTAGGACTCCTTACAATGTGCTCCCCCCCAGACACAAAATGGCCTGGATATCCATGACTTCACAGGGCCCGACACTACCTACACAAGACCATCATAAGAGGAGGGAAAGATCATGACATCAAAATAAAAGAGAGACTATTTAGGGGATATGATGGAGAATGGAATTTCAAAGGGGAATGTCGGGGGAGGGAGGGTATTACTATGGGATATTTTTTATAATCATGGAAAATGTTAATAAAATTTGAGAAAAAAATATTTTAAAAAGATGAAGATGTAGACCAGATGAAGCCCTGATTTCACCCACAAATCTGTATTTCTTTAAAACTATTTTATTTATCATTTATTTATATATTTCCAAGAGAGAAGAGAGAGAGAGAAAGAGAGAATATGAATTGGCACACCTGGGCTTCTAGCCACTGCAAGTGAACTCCAGATGCATTTGCTACCTTGTGCATCTTTCTTTATGTGGGTACTGGGGAATCAAACCTGGGTTGTTAGGCTTTGTACACCAAGTGCCTTAACCACTTAGCAATGTCTCCAGCCCCACAAACCCATATTTCTATGGGCTCAAAAGGCCTCTGAGCTCTTAGGAACTAAATTCTGCTGCCCATTCATGTGCCCACTGGAGTGTTCTGGAAGCCACTTGCGGGTACTGTCAAAGGCAGGCCAGAGTTCAGTGGCTACAGCTACCAATTTGTAGTAAATTGGATTTCTAAGGTTGTGTCAAAGTATCTATAGTTTTAGGCTTGCATAATCTTTTAAATTTGTCCTTACCTAATTCCTTTGAATATAAAGGAAAACTCAACTTAATGGCATTTCTTTGTGAGAAGTGATTTGTGCCCAAGCCCACTGATCCCTCTTGGAAGCCTCTACATGCCATGGTCAACCATGTCCTTAGAGCCTGAGGCTGGGCTTCAAACTCAAAATCCATTTAGTCAATAAAAACCCTGCCCTTGAGCCTTTGACTAGCTAGCTTTCATATGAATGTCAGAACTAGACATTTTCAGACAAGAGAGAAAGTGTTAAAATGTACTTTGCTGCCTCACCATGCCCTGCTTTGGCTAAGAGGGTCTTACCCTCTACGGCAAAGTTCCTTCCTAGCACTGGCACTCAGCTTTAGGACAGGCCCATTAACTCAACTGCATACAGACAGGGGCTGGGCTGTAACGAGCGTGAGGGGTTGAGCCACACACTCCTGGCCCGTACTGGCTCTGCCACTGCCCTTCTCTGAATCTCCACTCCTGGCCATGCCACTCTGCTGCTACTGCTGCTGCGAATATTAATACAACTTCCACTCTCCACTCCGAATACAGCAACAACCAAAACAACCAAGGGGTGAACACATCTCTGAAAACCCAACATCCTAAGTACTCCCCACCCCAAAACTTACTTGATACTATGAGTGGAAAATTATGTATTTGATCTCATGTGACAGGGCATAGTCAAAATCCAGAGATACTAAAAATACTGTATAAAATTACCTTATACTATACATAAAATATATATGACACCTAAATGAAGTTCATGTTTAGACAGTGGTCTTTCCCCTAAACAACTGAATACACACACATCCCCAAATCTAAAAAGAAAAAAAAGCCAAGATGTGAAAAACTTCCATTCTCAAGTGTTTAAAGGATACACAACCTGTGCTATTACGACTATTACTGTTAAACTTTTTTCTTCTCTACACCATTTTTTTTCTTGTTTTTTTGGGGGGAGGGTCTCACTCTAGCCCAGGCTGACCTGGGTTTCACTATGGAGTCTCAGGGTAGCCTCGAACTCATGACAATCCTCCTATCTCTGCCTTCTGAGTGCTGGGATTAAAGGCATGCGCCACCATGCCTGGCTCTCTATACCATTTTTTATGCACCAAATTCTGAAGTATATTTTTGATATAAAACTATCCATTTTATACCAGTTGCAATTTGTGACAAGTGAATATTTGCTAAAACTACAAAACAGTATCCCTGTGTCTTCTGATGCTTGAGTCGCTATGTGCGTCTGAAGTCACTTAACCATTAGCCACATGAACTCTGATCTGCAAAGTTATCTCCCAGAAGGAGCCAGACAGGATTTTTTAAACTTTCAGTCAATGATTACTTGTGGCTTCAAAGTTGTTACTGAGTCTGGGCTAGTAGCTCTCAGCAAGCCTGACAAAAGTCATTTGAGGAAGAAGAAATGTTTGGATATAAACTGGCCACTTAGCCTCCAGGCCCAAGCCAGGTGAAAACAGGTTAGGATCTAGAACGCCTATCAGTAAGAAAGAGAATTCATGGGGCTGGAAAGATGGCTTAGCAGTTAAGCACTTGCTTGTGAAGCCTTAAGACTCCAGTTCAAGGCTCGAGTTACCAGGACTCACATAAGCCAGATGCACAAGGGGGCGCATGCATCTAGAGTTTGTTTGCAGTGGCTGGAGGCCCTGGCGCACCCATTCTCTCTCTCTCTCTCTCTCTCTCTCTCTGCCTCTTTGTCTGTCTGTCACTCTCAAATAAATAAATAAAAATAAACAACAAAATATTTAAAGAAGAGAGAATTCATCATAAAGTGACCAGTACACAATGAATCAGCTCTTTACTATGACCTCTTCTGGCCAATCAGTTCAGCGCAGGTTGGACTCCCCAGGGTGGGTGGAACAAGGTGGGGAAAACTAACCAGGGCGGGTGAGGAGCAGACCCTGCCCCAGTCATGGTTCAAGGTTTCAGTTGTGCCACATTCTCTACTCTTTAACCACAGGCCTTTCTCAAGCTCTTCTACCTTGGGCTTTTATAGATTACAGATTTTCAGCAGTATAACCTCCCATGCCCAGCTGAGGTGCCAAGTGGTATTGTCTGCAGTCATTTTCCAGCATATAGCCACTTTATGATTGAGGGTTGGGGGATTGTTAAATTTTACTGTATCAGCACTGTCAGTAAACACACTCCTGTTTGTGAGACAGGGTCTTGAGCATCTCCTGCCTCAGCCCCGAGGGCTGGGATTACATGCATGTTGCCATCACACCCAGCTAGTTCACAGCCATGTCTAGAATTTACGTCTGTGTCAGGAACACAAAAGTTAATAAAGAGAGTCAGATTCTTTCATGTTAAACTCTAAATTGAACCAAAGTCTCCAGGTCAACTCTAACTCTAATCCCAGCCTGTCACTTAAAGTGCATTCCAACAGAAGGTTCTGCAGGGATGGAATCGGGTTCAGTATCTGAGCTTTCCATTCTGCTAGTCCTTAGCCATACAGGACTAGTGGCTACCACACTGGACAGTGCTTTCCTAACAAAATGTCTTCAGCAGAATTCATTCTTTGGCCATTTGTACCCCCTTCAGATGCAGACATTTTCAGTTCTTATTTGGCTTGAATTCTATTCAATATCTGACACTGTGGGCTATTTTCATCCCTGAAAATAATACTCTTGTCTCTGGGTTTCCACAACACTGTAGTTCCTAGCTCACTCCCACCTCCCCAGGCTTTCTCCCTCTTGTGTTCTCCCTGCTTTCTGCCTCTAACTTTAGGATCTTCTGAGGCTTGACCTTTCATCTCCCTCTGCTCCACAAACTCTCTCCACATGATGTCATCCATTCCCTAACATTTGCTGAGGACTCACTGTGTAGGCACAAGGCATTTTATATGCATTCTCTTAATCATCATTTGTGAACAAATTATAGGTACTATTATTATCCTCATTTTACAGGTGAGAAACAAGTTGCTTAGCACACTCAAATATCTTGCCCAAGGTCATGACTAATCACAGTGTTCAGACATAACAACTGAGTCATGCCTCACATCTCTGATGATCACTATTAAACTGAACGACCCGGACACCTGGATCTGCAGCCCAGACCTTCACCTTGTGCAGCAGGCTTTACATGAGTACTAGGGAATCAAACCTGGGTCCTTAGGCTTTGCTGGCAAGTGCCTTAACCACCAAGCCATTTTTCCAGCCTTAGCTTACATTTTAATAACTGAAAACAATATCATGAATATAGGGCTGGGGGGATTGCTCCTTGGTTAAGGGGTTTGCCTACAAAGCCTAAGGACCCAAGTTTAATTTTCCAGTACCCACATAAAGCCAGATATACAACGTGACACATATGTCTGGAGTTCTTTTTTAAAAAAGTACTTTTATTTATTTGCAAGAAAGTGAGAGAAATTTAGGGGGAGAGAGAGAGAGAGAGAAAGGGCACACCAGGGCCACCAGCTGCTGCAAATGAACTCCAGATGCATGTGCCACCTGTGCATCTGGCTTATGTGGGTCCTTGGAAACTGAACCTGTGTCCTTTGGCTTTGTAAGCAAGCCCCTTAACTGCCAAGCCATCCCTCCAACCTATATGTTTGGGGGTCTTTTGCAGTGGCAAGAGGCCCTAGTGCACCCATTTTCTCACTCCCTCTCTGCCTCTTTCTCTCTCTTAAATTAATAAATAAATATAATTAACATGTGAAGAAATAAACTAACTTTGATATACCCAGGATATGATTCAGTAAAATAAATTATTAATACAAATGGAAATATGGGTCATAGTTACAATAATTATGCTTGGTGAACATGCCATTGAGAGGCACATTGTTTAAATTCATTTTCTGGGCATGGTGGCACACACCTTTAATCCCAGCACTTGGGAGGCAGAGGGAGGAGGACTGCCGTGAGTTCGAGTTCAAGGCCACCCTGAGACTACATTGTGAATTCCATCTCAGCCTGGGCTGCAGTGAGACCCTACCTCGAAAAACAAACAACAAAAAAATTTACATTTCTAGAAATGACAAGATATTTACAGTGGTAAAGAAAAGGGAGAACAAGATGGAAAAGGTGGAAGGAATGGCATATCAAGGAAAACATTTGTGACTAATATGTTCATTTTTTAAATCGTGGTAACAGGTTTCTAGGCATCTGTATATATCAACACTTACTGGGTACATGGATTATATGCAGTTCTTTGCATTTCTATTTTATTTTCAGAGTGTCATTAAAAACCTCAGGAACAAACTATGTACTGACGAAAGAATACTACTTGAAATGACATATCTACGGCAGCACGATGTCCACCAGAAAATTCTCCATATTCTCTGGATCAGAGACAATTTGCCTAAAGCTCTATTCAGCAGATTGCCACTAACATGTTACACTTCTTCCTCCACAACTGAGTCAAAGGAGGAAAGAACAAACACGGGCAGAGGCAGATTTAAAAGATCCATTTTTTTTTTAAGGTAGGGTTTTTGAGGTAGGGTCTCACCCCAGTCCAGATTGACCTGGAATTCACTATGTAGTCTCAGGATGGCCTCGAACCCATGGTGATCCTCTACCTCTGCCTGGCATTAAAGGCGTGTGCCACCACGTCCGGCAAGATTATGTTTTTTAAGTATAGAGTGGGGAAAGAGAATGTTCTTTCAAAAATGAGGCAAGGGCTAGCTCGGCAGTTAAGGCACTTGCCTGCAGAGCCTAATGACCTCACATGAAGCCAGATGCACAAAGTGGCACATGTAGCTGGGAATTTGTTTTCAGTGACTAAAGACCCTGATATGCCTAGTCTCTCTGTCTGTCTCCTATCTCTCTTTGCTTGCAAATAAAAAAAAAAAAATCAAACTATTAAAAAAATAATGAGGTGAGAGGAAGTATACAAACAGCAGTGGGCTTCCTGGCCAGCCAGGGCTGGAGCAAACTGTCCTCATGCTTCAATCACCCCGCTGGAAATCAGACCTGGAAGGGGACTGGGCAATTCTTGAGCCCCTGTCCTAATGGCCGCCAGCATCGTTTTGGGCAGCATGCCTGCTATGCCACGACAGGCACCAAATGGGAACAGTAGTGATATTGGCTGTCCCTTTCACCCACTCTGAGGTTGGGGGCTCTGAGCTTGCTCAACCTGCGCCCTTGAGTGAGCACGTCACACCCTCCCTTTGGTGGGTCCCAAGAATGGAGGTGTGCTGGGAGCGCCTGCCATGGGTCAAGGTGAGCCACAGTGCCTCATTCCTGTCGTTGGTGGGGGTGCACTGTGCAGAGGACACGGGCACTTCCCATGGGCCACCTGGGTAGCGATAGGCCAGGTAAAAGCAGCAGGGGGTTCGGTCTGCAAATCCGAATTGCCTCATGCTGTCACTGGGAGGAGGTGGGGCTGCTGGTAATACTGTGCCAACAGCTGCCGCTGAGGTGGCTTGATTCCTCAGAGAGACGACAGTCATCCTGCTGTCCATTTAGAACCCCGGAAGGGGGCTGAGGGGCGGCTCCACTTACAACTCTGTAGTTGCAGTTGGCCCTCAGGTTGACTGTGCTTACAACTGGCGATGATAGTCTGAGAATGGAAGCTGGCAGCCTGCGAAGGAGGGGTGGTACCCCGGGGCTTCAAGGTCCTTGGCAAGATGGGATGGTGGCATTGTACACACACTGCCCATGACCATGGATGGAAACACAGGACGTACGCGATCCACACCCAGAAGGACATGCAAGTGGAGGGCACTGGGGGCAGACGTGATCTGCTGGGGTGCATCGGGGGTCTCAGGTGTGTCATTTGTAGCCAGTCTCTGCTGTCTGCGGCCCTGGACCTGGGGAAATGGCAAAGCACTCCTGCTGTAGCGGAGGCTGATGTATCACTGCCTGCGAGGGGGCGGGGGCCGGAGTCATGGCCACGCCTGTCAGGACCTAAGGATGCACTGCCAGGTCAGGTGATAAGAGAAGACTTGGTGTAAGAGAAGACTGTTGGGTGTGGGGGGGGGTTGTCGGCAAAGCGGCAACAGGAGTGGTGAGGAAGGAAGGAAGAGGGTAACCTGTACACACTGGTGTTGGGGACTCCCTCCTGCAGGAGGGAGGTTTGAAGGGTAAAGGGTCAGGGCAAGAAGGTGTGTGTGTGTGGGGGGGGTGCTGAAGAGATGGCTTAGCGGTAAAGGCACATGCTTGCAAAGCCTAAGGACCCAGGTTCGATTCCCCAGGTCCCACATAAGCCAGAGGCACATGGTGGTGCACATGTCTGGAGTTCGTTTGCAGTGACTAGAGACCCTGATGTGCCCATTTTCATTCTCTCTCTCTCTAACTCTCTTTCCTTCTCTCTGTCTGCAATCAATAAATAAATAAGAATAAACCTTTTTTAATTTTATTTTTTTAAAAAAAGAAGATGTGGGGAGGTGAGAAGCAGGCAGAGCTGCAGCGCTGGCCAGGCGAGGGCTCCATTTCCATCCTGTGGAATATTCCAACTGTGCCTAGCTCTCAAGGGAGGCGGAGGGTCAGAAGGGAGAGCTGAAGAAGGAAAATTGGGGGATTGTGCATATCTTTGGGGTGAAGGAAGAGAGACAGACAGACAGGATGGGGGCAGCAGGCAAAGGAGGGGGAGTGGAGGAGGTGAAAGTGGACAGAAAGTGAGCGGTCTCTGCAGCAGGAGGGGTGAGGCTTGGGGCAGTGGAAGCTTTCACCACCTGTGTTTTATGCCCAAGTATGGATGGATGGATGGATGTGTGTGTGTGTGTGTGTATGTATAATTTTTTTTTTTTTGGTTTTTTGAGGTAGGGTCTAGTGTAGTCTAACCTGCAATTCACTATGTAGTCTCTAGCTGGCCTTGAACTCACAGCAATCCTCCTACCTTGGCCTCCTGAGTGCTGGATTAAAGGCTTGTGCCACTATGCCAGGCCCAGGGATATTTTAATATAGATTTTAAGCATGAGCATTAAGAGAAGGGAAGAGGCACTTGGGAAGAAACTTAAGACACACTTAAAAGCATGGATGTGAGCTTCTCTAAGGTAGAGTGGCCTAGCCTGCTATGGTGGTTTGATTCAGGTGTCCCTCATAAACTTAGGTATGCTGAACGCTAGGTTCCCCAGCTGACGTCAATTGAGAATTAAAGCTTCCTGGAGGCGGTGTATTGTTGGGGGCAGGCTTACGGATGTTACAGCCAGTTTTCCCATGCCAGTGTTTGGAACACTCTCCTGTTGCTGTTGTCCACCTGTGTTGGCCAGGAGGTGATGTCCACCCCCTACTCATGCCATAGTTTTCCCTTGCCATCATGGAGCTTCCACTCTAGTCTATAAGGCCAAAATAAACCTTTTTTAAAAAAGTGTTTTTTGTTTATTTTTATTTATTTGAGTGTGACAGAGACAGAAAGAGGCAGAGAGAGAGAGAGAGAGCAAGAGCGGGAGCGCCAGGGCCTCCAGCCACTGCAAACAAACTCCAGATGCGAGTGGCCCCTTGTGCGTCTGGCTAACGTGGGTCCTGGGGAATCAAGCCTCGAACTGGGGTCCTTAGGCTTCACAGGCAAGTGCTTAACCACTAAGCCATCTCCTCAGCCCCCAAATGAACCTTTTAAAAATTTATTTATTTGAGAGAGAGGGAGAGAATGGGCACATCAGGGCTCCAGCCACTGCAAATGAACTCCAGATGCATGTACCACCTTGTGCATCTGACTTATGTGGGTCCTGGGGAATCTAACCTGGGTCCTTTGGCTTTGCAGACAAACATCTTAACCACTAAGCCATCTCTCCAGACCCCAAAACAAACCTTTTTTGTCCACAAGCTGTTCTTGGTCAGATGACTTCTGCTAGCAATATAAACCTGACTGCAATACCGGCCAAATTATTACTCAGCTAATATTCATCCATACACCTCCTCCTCTCCTCCACGAATCCTTCCTTCACTTTCCCAGGCAGTGCTGATCCTTCCCTCCTTGAGGCCCTTTGTGATCACCAGACGAGTTCTGTTAGAATTCCTATCACAAACCGGGCATGGTGGCGAACGCCTTTAATTCCAGCATTCAGGAGGCAGAGGTATGAGGATTACTGTGAGTTCAAGGCCAGCCTGCACTACAGAGAAACTCTCTTGTGTGTGGGGGGGTAAGAATTCCTATCACAGACCCGATATTTATTTCAATATTGATTTCCTGCTCACCAGGGCCCCCTTGAAAGCAGGGGTTGCTCTTATTCCACCTTGAGTCTTGGTGTCTATTCAGCAAAGTGATACTTCGGCTACTCATCCTGAAGCAGGACTCATGTGAGCCACAAGTCTAGAGCTTGGGGGGCTGTTCCTGGTCTCTCTTCACAGACCACACCTACTTGAGGCTGTCCCAGCACCAGCAAGGCAAACGAGTGACACCTCGCCTCACCTGATGGTGATGATCTGCCCGATGCTCAAGTCCAAGTCGTTCAGCTGCGCGATGAACACAGCGGCCACGGCCTCGTACAGCGCAGTCCCATCCATATTGATGGTGGCACCGACAGGCAGCACAAACCTAGTGATCCTCTTGTCCACCCGATTCTTCTCTTCTGCGCAGCGGAACGTGACAGGCAGGGTTGCTGAGCTGCAGGAGGAGAAGATAAAGGAGTGTAGGGTCTTAGAATGCCAGGTATTTTCTACGAGAAAAGACCCTTTCCTTCCAAAAAGTAAACAGAGGGCCCAAAGCATTCTGGCACTTTTGGCCAGTCCAGGATGAGAAGGTGCTGTGCCCATCACTGCCCCAGTCATACAAGAACTCCTTCCTGGGCATCAGGCCAGGGCACGAGTGCAGGGAGTACGCATAAGAGTGGAGAAACATGTTCAAGGAGACGGGCAGAGAAGGCGCAGTCGTCTCTCCACAGCAGCTTCCAAAACCTGAAACTGGAGTTGGCGTCACCAGGGGAAGCAAGAGGCAATAAAGGAGCCGGGCGTGGTGGCATGCATCGTTAATCCCAGCACTCAGGAGGCAGAGGTAGGTGGATTGTCATGAGTTCAAAGCCACCCTGAGACTACATAGTGAATTCCAGGTCAGCCTGGGCTAGAGTGAGACCTTACCTCAAAAAAAAAAAAAAAGGGTAATATAGTATAAAAGCACAAAGTAATAGGATAACGTATGGTCTGGAGGCTTCTGCCACACACCCTCTTCTGGTTACCTGGAGGAGATCATGAGAGCTGTCAGGAGCGCCTGGGCCATTCCCATGGCGAAGCGGAAAGGGTTCTTCCGTACTACTATGAAATAGATCAGTGGCAAAATTACAATGGAGTGGATTGCAAGCCTGTAAACAAGAGAGAGAAACAGTTTCAAGACAGTATCACCTCTTCACACTTTACTGTGTTTTATTTTGACGGAGCTGGTACACTGGGGCCTCTATTTGCTGCAACTGAACCCCAGACATGTGTGCCACCTTGTGCACATGCGTGACCTTGTGCGTCTGGCTTATGTGCGTCCTGGGGAGTCGAACCTGGGTCCTTAAGGCTTTCTAGACGAGTGCCTTAACCACTAAGCCATCTCTCTAGCTCTTGACCCTATTTTGTTTTCTCTTTTTTTGGTGTGTGGGCATGCAGTGTATGTGTGCGTGTGTGGTCAGTGGACAACCTTGACCCAGTTTTGTTTTTTCTCTCTCTCTCTTTCTCTTTTTTGGGGTGTGTGGTTGTCTACATCAGTGGACAACCCTGGGTTTCAGTCCTTGCCTTCTGCTTTGTTTGAGACAAAGTGTCATTGTTGTCCACTGCTGTGTCTGCCACGCTAACTGGCCTGTGAGCTTCCACAGGTTCCACGTGCACCTACCATGGCACCCCAGGAGAGCTGGGCTCACAGACGACTGCTGCTGTGTGTGGTCCTCACCTGCGCAGCAAGGGCTCCACCTATCCCAGCCCTTGATCGCTTTTCAACCAGCTTTTGAAATCCTAAGTTTTTCAACTTTAATACAGACCCAATGAGATGGGCAGTCATGCCACTGATGAAAAGAGAAAGGCCCATTCAGCTAATGACACACCTTGTCAAAGTTAGGGGGAACCCCGCAGCTGAATCTCCAGGCTCATAGAACTGGGTTATATCTGCCCCACCCTGCTTGTGCTCTTCCTGTTCATTGCTGCTGCCTGCTGCTTAAATCTTAAATCTGAGCCGAATACCTCTTCCTCCAGGACATCCTCAGCAATATCAGCACCCCAACATGGCCCCTACCACTGCCTGTCCTGACAGGCTGGCCCTTGGCAAGGTATAGGTCCTGCCTCTCTGGTCCTGTGGCCCTGGGTGGGGGTTGGCTCTCTACTGGTGGGAACCCAAGATGCTTCTTTGTCGACTGGCAGAATAAACCCAGATTAAAAACTAGCACTAGCTGGGCATGGTGGCAAACACCTTTAATCCCAGCATTCGGGAGGCAGAGGTAGGAGGATCACTGTGAGTTTGAGGTTAGCCTGAGACACATAGTGAATTCCAGGTCATCCTGGGTTAGAGCAAAACCTCACCTCGAAAAAAAACAAAACAAAACAAAAAAAAAAAAACAACAACAAAAAAGCCTAGCACTAGCGGGAACTCTCTGATTAGTTCTAAGAGGTGAGCTGATTGCTCAAATTGAATGTTTGACTGGGAAGTCAATCAGAGTTGTTTACTCATGCCCTTGGTCCACACTGCAGGGGGTAGGACTCTGCTGCCCTCAGTTAGGTTTTGGGGGCCTTACCTGTACCCTATTCCACTTCATCTCCTTAAAGACCCAAAAACAAGACTGTAAGAAATATGCAAAGGATGCAGCCCTCCTGCCTTCCGTTTTACGGCTCCTGAAAAGCCTCACAATTACTTGACTCACTCCCCAGCACCCTGACGCCCTGATGATGCAGGGCACAGCAGTAGCCACCCAGGAAGAACATCTGAAGCAAAACCAGCTCCCTGACTCCTACTTGGTCCAGACTGAATTCATTTAGATCCTTCTTAATTTCTTTCAACCTTGGGACACGTGGGAAGTTATTCTTACCTGCTTGGTTAGTTTATATTCTTAAGAAAGTACAGGGCAGGAGACAAAAGAGGCAACAAGTGGGATTCTGTCTTGTTTTAAATGCAGCCAATAGAGAAAAGCACTGGCAAAGCCTGGTCCAGGCTGTTCTGCCAAGAGCTGGCAATTAGCACAGCACAGTCCACCTACATTACAGCTGTTAAAGGGCAGCCCTGCTCCCTGCTCCCTTGTCTCTGAACCCCATCTTTCCTGTGCATGGAAGAAAAACACCTTCAACAATCTGCACCCTAGCCTCTCAGCAGCAATTCTGCTGCATCCAGTGAGGTTTCCGTTTCTTCCCTTGGACCAGACATACCCGCTGAGGACGGTGACCATGTACAGGCCCAGCTTACGGAAGATCTCCCAGTCTTCAACTTCTATGATCTTCCCAGCGATCAGGAACAAAATACCAATCGGCATGTAGCTAGAAAGTAAGCATGATAAAGACACGATATAGCCACCACAGGGGACTTCTCAGGCTGAGTGGCTGGGAGGAAAGACGCCGGTGCACGTGTGCACACACTCTGCACGTGCGTGTGCTCTCTGCTGGGAGGAACACAGGCATAGCCTGAAGCCATGGGGTCAGTTCAGGGCACGGTGCTGTCTTCCGTATCTGTATGCACCTGGTACACGCCCACACCATACACACGCGCTCTACTTCTTACATCTGCTCACCTCACCTAAGGGAAGTCTGGCACTCATAGCCGTCCTGCTTCTGCGTCAGCAGCAGAGGCAATTCCAGCAGCAGCGGAAGTGATTATAACCGCTCCACTGGGGAAGCGCTCATCGCTTCTTGTGTTGGTGAAAGTATTTTCCATGCATCATTTCACTTAATGTACTTCTCCTAACCCTGGAAGTAGGCTTTAATGTCCTTTTTCTTACAGATGATGAAGCTGGGGTTTTTGTGGGAATAAGCAACTTTCCTGTCTGGTATTACTGGATCTTTTACATCACTGTCAGCACTATACCCTTTGGATTTATAATGCTTAGCTAATTGCTTAAGGTAGGCAGAGGTCTCCCAGAGACAAAACAGTTATGTAGCTGGGGTCACTGGGATGTTTGATTGATAGCTTTCATCCAGAGAGGGTTGTACGCAGACTAGAGTAGCTGTATGTGTTTTGAGTCCCATTTTTGCGTGGGATCTAAAATAGAAAGTGCTTTGTGTTCTCATGTACAGGGACTCTTTCAAATCACTTCTGAGAGTCACTTATGACAGCAATGCAAGGTGACTGACCTCCCAGGCCTTTGAGGGAAGAAACAATGGCTGACAGCTAGGTCTTCATGAAGGAACAAACTTCTGAGTCAGATGTGGAATGATCCAGTATGCCTCTCCTTTCTAGTTCCAAGGAGACAGTGTTATCAGGGAAAGCAAAATGGTATTAACCAGCAACTGCTCACCACATAATAATCTGTACAATTTTCATGGTCGCGTCACTCAAAGCATTGAAGAAATCCACCAAAATCTGCCCCTTCTCTCCCATCTTTCCAATGACAAGTCCAAAGACGAGGCAAAAGATAATCAGGCCCAGGACATTGATGCCATCTGAATACATGCCAACGATCTTGTATTCCTTTGTCTTGTTCTGCAGATCAAAATCAAGAAATATCGAGGTAGGGTCATAATCACAGTGACCTAGCAACCAGAAGCATGTGATAAAAATAATAAGATAGCCGGGCGTGGTGGCGCACACCTATAATCCCAGCACTCGGGAGGATCACCGTGAGTTCAAGGCCACCCTGAGATTACAGAGTGAATTCTAGGTCAGCCTGAGCTAGGGTGAGACTGTACCTTAAAAACAAAAACAAAACAAAAATATAATAATATATTTGGAAGCATGATCAAACCTACAGTGATCTACCAACTAGAAGCATGGTGTAATAAAACCTTATACACAAAGCACATTTCACCACCCGACACTGAAGCTTTTTTTCCCTCTTAACAAGACTGTCTGTGAATACTTCTTTTGAAAATTTTTACCTCTGTAATGTTTTATTCACTTTTATGAATTTTAGAGTCAGAATACTTTTCAAGGTTAACTACTAGCTACATTTGGAGGCTGCTTTTCAAAAAGATAGGAATTACTAAAGCAAGAAGTACAAAATATTTACCAGCATGAATATTTTTAGGACATTTTGCCATCTGTTTTACCCTGATAATGAAGCCAAGGAAGATTCTTCAATGCCTCTGGTTACATGACCAACACGATTGCAGAGACAAAAAATATCAGCCAGTTATTTGCCACTATGAATCATTTCTTCATGTCCTTCTGGATAAAAGTGACATGAGACTTAACTAAGAGACAAACATGATCTGAGTGGTGTGGACCGAGTCTATACAGAATTATCTTGATTAGCCACTATAGTACAACTCATTTCTTTTTTTCTTTCTTTTTTCTGGTGTGTAAGTATGATGTGTGTGTATGTGAGTGCAGACACATGTGTGCCAAGGCACACTTGTGGAAGTCAGGGTCAAAGACTGACCTCAGTTCAGGCCTCTCCCTGTACTTTGAGGCAGGGCCTTTCATTGTTTATCATTGCATTCAACAAGCTACCTGGCCAATGAGGCTGATTCCCTCGTCTCCACTGCCCCTCTTGCTACAGGTGTGCTGGGATTACAGACATGTGTTACCTTATCTGGCTCTGAATGGCTTCTGGGGACATGAAGTCGGGTGTCCATGCTGCCACAGCAAGTGCTTTATCCGCTGAGTCATCTTCCCAGCCTCCAATCATTTTTCATTTACGATGAAACAAATGTTTATGAAGCAGCAAAAATGTTCTAACAGCACTGACTAGAGCCTAAGGCCTTAAACCTCAGGGACAAGAAGAGCTGTGAGAAACAATTCAGAGATGTTGTGTAATTTACACACATCCACATGATGAGCTACAAGTGTCACACAGAGAATGGGACATGAAGAATAAAGTCTTCAAGGTTAGAGAGAGCCAGGTGAGGAGTAGGCAGCCAAGGGACAAGGCATGCTCCACTCCAGAAGATGGCAAGGCAGAAGGCATTGTGCGTTGGGCCTCTATAACCTGCTTTACAGCCCCCAAACTAACTTGACCCTCTCATATGATGCCTCCAAAGATCCTACTCTTCTGGATTATAACACTCAGCACTCTTCACGTGAGGATAGCCACTTTTTTTGCATTCAGAATTCTCATCCCAATGCACAGCAGAACCTCACATATGGAGGGTGCTCCTTAGAATATTTGTGGGACCACATAAAAAAATAGGAGTAATAAGTAATTGAAGAGGCATGTCTAAACAGGAAATGGAAGTCCTTATGCAGAGCAAGCTGGAATACTCAGAAGCCAGGCCATTGTGGGTCTGTGATCCACAGGCAGAGAAGTTACACAGGAAGCCAACCACGGCCTATTGAATTTTATTTATTTATTTGTTTAGACAGGGTCTCACTATCAGGCTTAGGCTGGCCTTGAACTCCAGTCTGCCAGCCTCAACCTCCTAAGTGCTAGGACTCCGGTGTGTACTACCATGCTAGCCTTTCTTTGAATTCTTAAGTCCACTACCATTGCTCTTTTCCACGAATCTTTAACTTCTCTCTCCAATACTAGGGACCTCATGCAAAACAAATCTTTCACTGTGAGTGATGGCACAGAACATTCAAAAGTCTATTGCAGGCCTACAAAGAACCCCTGAATCTCCAATTCTGAAATCTCAAAAGGTCTCAAAGTCCATTGATCTTATTGACGGGTTTATAGCAAACTCTTTTGATGGCAAAGCCTCTTCTGAATGGAGAAGAGATTACTGGTTATCTATTTCTCTTGCTTGGCAGGATATTCATGGATTTGTTGCAGAAACACTGATTCTGGAGGGTTTCTGTAGCCATACTTATGGATGCCACATGCCACACAGCACACAGGCCGTGCCAACCTTCTCAGGTCCATGAAGTTCTGGGCTTAAGACCCCACATGGGGCAGAGAGATTTGGATAACCAAATGTGTGCCTGTATTTTGTGTTCCCACAGCCTTGCAAATCTACAGCAGCACTCAAGGTGCCCAACTGTGAGGAATGACCAAAGAATAGTGGCAACAAGGCTCATTCTTTTCTCTCTACGTACAGTCAAGACTCTTTATTCCTGGCAGTCATAGTCTATGAAGTCCCCATGAAAAGCTACCAAATACTGAAGCATTGCTCGTAAGAGAAACACAGAATCCTCTGCCTCAGCATTTACATCAAACAATCAGCACATGACACTGTTTTATGTGTGTTTCTGTTAAAAAGACATTGTGTTTATTATATACTATATTACTATTTGCTATATAGTATATGCTAGTAATATGCTATACTACTATATATTATATATATATATTGAATTCATGGCCAACAGCACTATAACTCATGCTGGGATGAAGCTTCTTGAACATCATCTGCAAGGCACATTATAATGCTCTTGCACCTAGAACACTAGAGTACACTTTATTAACTATGCTTCTGTCCATTTCAAATAGTGAAATCTACAAATGGACAATATATGACAAAAAGTTCAGTGCCCTTAGCCACTCTGGAAATATAAATTAAAAGTACATTGAGGGGCTGGAGAGATTGCTTAGTGGTTAAGGCACTTGCCTGAGAAGCCTAAGGACCCATGTTCTATCTCTTGCAGATCCCATGTAAGCCAGATGCACAAAAGGTGAGGCAAGTGCAAGGTTGCACATTCACACTAGGTGGCGCAAGTGTCTGGAGCTCGATTACAGTGACTGAGGCCCTGGTGTGTCAATTCTCTTTTTGTCTCTCTCACTCTCTCTAAAAAATAAATACATAAAAGTACATTGAGATTCTATCTAACCCCTGTCAGAATGGCTATCACCAAAAAACAACAAATGCTGGCAAGGATGGGGTGGGATAGGAAACTCTTAGACACTTCATAGGAATATAAATTAGTACAGATACTACAGAAATCAGTATGGAGTTTCCTCAAACACTAAAGCTGGAAATACCATGAATCCAGCTGTAC
Source organism: Jaculus jaculus (assembly GCF_020740685.1). Classification (NCBI taxonomy): domain Eukaryota; kingdom Metazoa; phylum Chordata; class Mammalia; order Rodentia; family Dipodidae; genus Jaculus; species Jaculus jaculus. The sequence continues at coordinate 52,926,689 of NC_059102.1, forward strand.
TACTTGGGTTATATATTCAAAGGAATCAAAGTCATTGTACCACAGAGATCCTTACTTTTCTATGCTCATTGCTGCTCTGTTCACAATAGCCAAGAAATGGCCTAGGTGCCCATCCAGATATAGAAATAGAAACACACACACACACACACACACACGTATACATATATATGTATACATATATGTATATATATATGCATATATACATGTGTATATATATATATATATATATATATATATGTATGTATATATTTAGTCACAATAGAATTTTATTCAGACATAAAGAACAATGAAATTATGCCATTGTGGGCAAATATATGGACTAGAACTCATTATATCAAGCAAAAATTAGCCAGGAAATATAACATCTTTTCTTCTTATATGTGGGTATAGATTTGAAATGCACAGGTCTAGGGATATAGTTCAAGGATAGAGTGCTCCCCAACAAACATAGATAGATAAATGATAGATAGACAGACGGGAAGGATTCTTAGGGAGGAGGAGGGAGAACTAACAGGAACAAGAGGTATTAATGGGAGTGAATAGGAGCAAAATAAATGATATGCATGCGTGAAGATGTCATAATGAAACCCACTATTTTACATGTTCTTTACTAAAACAAAAAGCTAGAGATACAGTTCAGGGGTAGAGGGCTTGCCTGGCTATGCACAAGGTCCTAGGTTCAATCCCCAGCACTCCACATACATACACATTAACAGGAGTGTGTGTGGCGGTGGGGGGGGGAGTGGGGCGGCGGGCATGGAGAGGTTGAGATACCAGATGTAGTATAGGAAAAAGATAATAAACAGATGAACCGATACAGATGGATCACACATTGATAGGTAGCCACATCACAAGAAGCTGGGCCATCATGGTGCACCAGTATTCTAGAGGCAGAAGTAGGAGGATCACTGTGAGCTTGAGGCCAGCCTAAGATGACAGTGCATTCCAGGTCAGCCTGGGCTACAGTGAGACTCTATCTAGAAATAAAAATCACTGAGGTAAAAGCATAAAAATGAAGGAAAAAGTGGTCCCAAACACGTACCAAATGCATGTCTGTTCATTTCGAGACAAAAGGCAGAGCCTAACCTCGTTCAGCCTCAATGGGGAACACATGTGCTGTGGGAGGCTCAAACTTTGTGCCACTCTCTGTGAGACTGAAAGCGCTGTGACTTGGAGGTTACAGAAATGACTTGCTGAGGAGGTGAGCTCACAGATGTGTATTCTGTGCGTAAGAAATAGTGACTATTCTTTCCCTCTCCTGCCACTCATGCCTGGCACGTGCCTCCTGGGGAGGAGAGTGGGTGACAGACGGTACCTCAGGCACTGTTGTCATGGCGGTGGTGACGGATACCTCTGTGCTGTTCCTCTCGGGATCACTGGGCTTCACTTCTTCACGCTTGGTTTTGTACTGTACGTTGGGGAAAAACAAAGACAACAAATAAGAGAAATCTCTAAACCTCCCAAGGTACACCATAGGAATGCTACTTTGGCCAATAAATACCCTCCCCCAAGGCTTCCACCTCTGGTGTTTTTGATAATGGCTCCTGTGAGGTTTTGGAACTAAAAATAAGATTGAAAAGTCAAAACCTCACACTCCCCAAACCACCATTCAATAATGTCAGAGTGTTCTCTCATTGTCATAAGAAAGGACAAAAGAAAGGAAAAATAATGTAGAAGTGATGCTTTCTCTGGTAGATCCTATAGGATCCCTATCAATCACTTCTTATTTTATTAATTACCTTGAACATAGAAAAACCACCTCTCCTCACTTTAATCTTTAATCAAAGTAGTAACTATGACTATTAAGTAGCATGAAAGATGGAACTAGATGGTTGTACTCAAACCAACAGTCCCTTTAGAGCTATCCAGCAAGTGAGATTTCTGTTGAATTCTCTTCCTTCAGCCCTGTTAGGTTCTTCAACACGATGGTTTAAGAAAGAGCTAGGGCCGGGCGTGGTGGCACATGCCTTTAATGCCAGCACTCGGGAGGCAGAGGTAGGAGGATCGCCCTGAGTTTGAGGTCACCCTGAGACTCCATAGTGAGTTCCAGGTCAGCCTGGGCCACAGTGAGACCCTACCTCAAAACAAACAAAGACCTAGTATGTTATAACCAGGCATAAACGTCCCCCACACATCTCTGCCAACATTAGGAACCTTATAAATGGCCACTGTTTCTGATCTGCAAAGGCACCCCTCAAACAGAGGTGGCTCTGTGCTTTGTGGAGGTTGGCAAGGAGTAACATAACTGCCATTTTTATTGGTTTACACAGAGCTCTCTGTTCATGTCATTTATGTAAAGAACACAGCAGTTTGTGATAGACTCAGCTAAGGCCTAAAGTGCATAGACAATAGAAAAAGACACCAATGGAGTACAGACGGCGATAAGCTTCCACAGAGGGGGAAAGAAGCGTGGCTTTGCTCCATTGCTGTGTGCAGCACCTGCAATGGGCACCCAATAGTTAAGGAAAAGACCCAAGTTTGGGGGCAGTAGGCACATGGTATGGGTAAGACAAGGATGGCCACCAAGAAAGGGACAGAAGGAAGATATGGAGAGCTTTGTTTTTCACAACATGGTTCCTCAAAATAGGAACAGGAGTCCACATTTTAAAACCTTGTTGACCGACTTCTGATTTACTCTATTTGAGCTCTTGGACAGTGTGGGGGAGTATAAAAAGAAAGGGAGCCCCATAAATTATGACATGCACGTCACTGTGGCTGGAGAGACAGAGGCATCGTTGCAACTCCACCATCCGCAGGCACACTTCCTGCTGTAATTTTTGGTGAGCTAATTCCATTTCTTGGGTCACAGCAGGAAAAAAGAAGTCTTAGCTGATTATGGGAATGGGAGAGAGTCCTGGGAGCAAAGGTCACTTGTATTACCTGCTGAAAACAGGCTTGGATGAGGTTCTCAGGGAACATATTCCTGTTGGAGACATGGAAAGCATTATGATGTCAGGGAAAACTGTTTTACAACAGGATGGGTACTCTGGCTTCTCTTCTGATCTCTGCTTTGCATAGGACTCCTGGTATTCATTGATTTCTTTCCTGCTAAGTTTTAACTGAGTACCAAGATCACCCGTAGTCAACTACCACTTAATGGATTCTGTGAGAGACATCCTTGCTGTGCCAGCAGTGGAACAACCACAGTCAAGAGACAATTCTTGAATTTTATTCACCATCATGCTCTGATAAGTGAGGCAACATGACTACTATCAGTCTATTCTATTTGTTCCAAAACACAATGCCAATTACTAATTAAATATTTAAACCAATGAAACATGAATGATAAAAACATGGGTCCTATTTCAAACTAAGCTACACATTTGGAAACCCATTAAGGCAAGTGACTAAATCTTCTACATGCAAGTTAGGTATAGAAAGATAAATGAATGTGCCCCCACATTTAAATATAACCATGACCTTACATTCAAAAACTTCTGAGTAAACGTATTCCAGTTTTAAGTGCAAACACAACATATGATACACATCCTGTAACATCTTCAGGAGTTTCTACTATAACTGGTACTTTAAATAAGCGACTTGGCGCTGAAGAGGTGGTTCAGCAGTTATGGTACTTGCTTACAATAACCTGGGTTCCATTCCCCAGGACCCACATAAAGCCAGATGCAAAAAGTGATACATGCATCTGAAGTTTGTTTGCAGAGGCCCTGGCACATAAAAGACAAAAATTTTTCCAAGAATTCTTCAGAACTGGTCACTCAGTTTTGCCTAGCACCTTTTGTGTATGTATGCAAATGTGTGCATATGTAGGCTAGTCCTATGGCCTATCCACTTTTTTGTGTGTTGTTTTGTGTTTTGGATACAGGGTCTCTCACTGACCTGGAACTTACCAGTTAGGTTAGACCTAAGGATCCACCTGTCTCCATCTCCCCAGCACTGGGAATACAAGTGTGTATCAAAACACTTGTCTTTTGTAAGTGGGTTCTGAGGATTGAACTGAGGTCCTTACGCTTGCATCAGAAGCACCTGAGCTATCTCTACGGTCCTTGCACAGCATCTTTATATCATGAGGGTACTTTCCACATCTCTATCCACATCCTTACAGAGAAACTTGGTCTTCCCATTGCTCCTGGAACCATTACTACAAGAAGGGATCACTGGCCAAGTAATTTGTAGAGTCCATGGCAAAAATAAAGGTACATGCCAGGTGCGGTGGCACACACCTTTAATCCCAGCACTTGGGAGGCAGAGGTAGGAGGATCACTGAGAGTTTGAGGCCACCCTGAGACTACATAGTGAATTCCAGGTCAGCTTGGGCTACAGCAAGACCCTACCTCAGGAAACAAACAAACAATAAAAAAATAAAGATACATAATAATACACAAATTATTAAAAAAATTCAGACATCAGAGCAGGAAATCATGCATGAGGCCTTGTGCAGCAACACTGATGGCATGCCCAGGAAGTCACCTGATGGCAAGACTCACCTGACCAAGTCCAGCATAGCATCCACTGTGCTAACTTCGGGGGTGTTGCCTGACCTGTTGATTTCTGTCACCTTCTGGGTGACGCCAGGCTTGATACTCACCACCAGCACGATACCTGTGGTCAATGATAAAGTCCGCAAGAGAATTAAAAACCTGCCAGGAAACCTGGCACCTTGGGGCATTATTTTTAGAACCCAGTCGGCAGGAAGGTACGAGGCAACTCTATAACATGGTGGGATCCAAGATCTAAACAAAATGCTGGGTCACTGCTGACACCCTACAAACATCCCCATTTTCCTCCCACTGAAATAAAGAGGCAGAGGGAAGGTGTGGAATAAGGAATTCTGATTGTTAAAAAAGTTTTTATTTATTTGTTTGTAAGGAAGGAGAGGGAGAGGGAGAAAAAGAGAGAGAATATAGGTATACCAGGGCCTCCTGCCATTGGAAACAAACTCCAGACAAATGTGCCACTTTGTGTATCTGACTTTACGTAGATACTGGGGAATTGAACCCATGCCAACAGGCTTTGAAAGCAAGCACCTTTAAGCATTGAGTTATCTTTCTAGCTTTCTTTCTGATTTTTGTTTTTAGGGTAGAGTCTCACTGTAGCTCAGGCTGACTTGAAATTCACTATGTAGTCTCAGGGTGGCCTCGAACTCATAGCGATTCTCCTACCTCTGCCTCCCCAAGTGCTGGAATTAAAGGCGTGCACCAACAAACCTTGCCTTTTTTTTTTTTTAATTTTTTATTTATTTATTTGAGAGCGACAGAGACAGAGAGAAAGACAGATAGAGGGAGAGAGAGAGAATGGGCGCGCCAGGGCTTCCAGCCTCTGCAAACGAACTCCAGACACGTGCGCCCCCTTGTGCATCTGGCTAACGTGGGACCTGGGGAACCGAGCCTCGAACCGGGGTCCTTAGGCTTCACAGGCAAGCGCTTAACCGCTAAGCCATCTCTCCAGCCCGAACCTTGCCTTTTTTTTTAAAAAAAAAAATGAAGGGTTATATCCTAGAATTGTTTCTGGAAATACCTGCTAGTGAGAATATTATATTTATTTAGTTATTTTGGTTTTCTTTTCTTTTCCTTTTTCTCCCTCTTTCTTTCTTTCTTTCTTTCTTTCTTTCTTTCTTTCTTTCTTTCTTTCTTTCTTTCTTCTTTCTTCTTTTTTTGGTTTCTTGAGGTAGGGTCTCACTCTAGCCCAGGCTGACCTGGAAGTCACTGTGTAGTCTCAGGGTGGCCTCGAACTCACGACAATCCTCCTACCTCTGCCTCCCGAGTGCTGGGATGAAAGGCGTGTGCCACCATGCCAGGCTTATTCTGGATTTTTGAGGTAGGGTCTTACTTTAGCCCAGTCTGACCTGGAATTCACTATACAGTCTCAGGCTGGTCTTCAATGCAGAGATCTTCCTACCTCAGCATCCCAAGTGCTGGGATTAAAGGTGTGTGCCATCACACCCAGAGAGAATTTAAAAAAACATTTTTTGCATGTGCATTTGTGTGTGTGTTTTGCATGCAGGTGAGTGTATACATTAAAATCTTTAATGTATGTGGGCAAATGTATCTCTACAAGTGCACATACAAGTGTGTATACATATGTGTCCAATCCAGAGGTTAATGTCATGTGTCTCTCTCCACTGCTGTCCACGTTATCTATTAAAGCAGGGTCTCTCATTGAAACCAGGGCTCTCTGATTCAGTCCAGTTAGCCAGCTTGCTCTGAGTATCTGCGTGTCTCCACCTTCCCAGTCCTGGGTTTATAGATAAGCATTATCACACTCAACATTTATGTGGCTTCTGGGGAGCCACACTCAGGTCCTTACGCTAACCCAACAAGTGCTTTATCACCTGGGCCATCTCCCCAGCCCAAGAATATTCTTTTATCTATTCTTCAGCCTTTGAAATCAGCCTTAGCATGTGTTGGGGTGGGGGTACTTTATTTCTCAGCCCAGGATGTCTTTCTGTAACTTCCACCCATAGATACTGATCAGTCTCCTGAGGGTCATATGGAATAAACCTTGTTTTCCTTTCTTAGTACCACAGGCCTCGGGATATCTGGAAAGCTCTCGTGTGGGAATTTGTCTATAGGGGTGGGATGAGAACACATGGTGAAAGCTGAAGTCGGGGATGGCTCGTCTTGCACTTGAAATCTGCCTACCTGGCAGAGCTGAGTATGGCCTCTGGAAGCGATGAGCTTCCATCTCTGGAGACACCTGGGCAGTGGTGGAAGGCTGCAGAAGAGGCTTAGGCACCTGCGACTGCTTGACGGGAAAGGAGTGAAGAAGAAAAGGGTCACTGGGCCCTTCCTCCCTCCTCCAAGAGGAAGAAACGCTAACGTAGAGTGCAGGGCTTCGGAGCACGGAACGGTTAGTCTCGTGCTAGAGGGCTCTGTTCACTAACAACAAGAGAACACAAGTCTCTTTTTGTAGCATCTTGCCTCTTCTTCCTGTCTGTCTTGTTCATGAATCTTTGAAGAGAAGTGCCTTTGTTTTACGGCAGAGCTCAGGGCCACCAAGGCCCCTTAGCCAAACACCAGTAAAATTGCCCCGTATCCCACAACTTAACAGTTCACAGAAAGTGGGCTGTATGCATTCAGCTGGCTACAATATCTGAATACCCTTTCTTTCTATTTCTCACTCTGGGCATGTTAACACGCCATGCCATGTCACAAAGAATGGTCCACATTTTTATGAAAACCATGCTAAGAATACAAGAGTAGCTACTCAGTTACTTAAACCTTCTCCTTTTTATAAGTGGGATTTATGCAACAGTATTAGCTGTCAGCTTTTGGTTGTATGAAGTGTGAAATACAAGGAAATACTATCTTTCTGGAAATATTTTATAATTATACTTTACTCTTCCAAATAACTAGATAGTTATCTGGCTTATTATATAAGCTCTTGGCTTCAATTCTTTCTACCCAATGATCCTGACAGGCCCAGAACTGTCACCCTCTTTCTGTTTCTTGCTGGAACTTTAGTAAGTGGTACCATGCTAAAATTCTGTCAGTATTACCTCTCTTCACAGAAAAGGTGCTATGGAGAATTTCAAGGCAAAAAACCCAGGGCAATTTGACAGTATTGCCTTCTGCTAAAAATGCGCATTTTTAAGTCCAAATATGCTGAATAGAAAGTCATAATTGTGTAGAGGAATATAAGCATTACCTAGGATCACAGCAATGATGGTAGTACAGAAATAATACACAACAGCACGCAGACCAATTCTTCCAGATACGTTGGAATCCAGTGCAGCAACACCTGAAAGTTGAGGAGGGAGAAGTGAAGTCATATTGTGTTTGAAAGGGCATGCTTCCAGGGCTGGTGACTCATTTATCAATGTGTTAAGTAAAGAACAGAGTATTCTCCACACCAGTGAGGCCCATCCTGCACAGTTTGTTTGGATAAGATGCAATGGGCAAAAGAAACACTGGAAAAATGTCAAATGTGGAGTTCAGAGGTGGGAGGTAAGAGAGGCCCAAATTCCACAGGTAGGCTCGTTCCTATAGCCATGATTTCTGGTCTTCTTAAGGGTGGCCATGAAACAGCCATAAGGTATATCCCCTTCTGTAACCATCCTGCAAACCTTACCAAGATCTGTACATATCACTTAGTATCACTTATGATAAACCTTATTTGGAATTCAGTTTTAAAGAACAGTTTGTCTTTATGAACTGACATCATAGCCGAGGGTGGTGGTTCACGTCTTTAATCCCAGCACCTGGGAGGCAGAGGTGGGAGGATCCCAGTGAATTTGAGGCCATAGGACACGGGGCAGTTCCTTGGGGCCATCTTTTCCCTGGCTCCCCCTGCCTCTCTCCCTGCTGCCTCTCCATACCTCCTGCCATCGTGGCCCAAGCATAACCATGGGCTGACCCCTGAGAAACTGAGACAAAATAAATCTTCCCTCCCTGAAGTTGTTTCTACCAGGTCTCTGGTTACAGCGATGAGAAAGAAACTAATACATCTGTCTTCATGTAGCATGTATTTCCAAATATACTGTCCATATATGGCAGATGATCAATTTAAGCATCTTTCCAGTCCTGGTGCTGTCAAATGCGAGATTCACAGCGTGGCCACACAACTATTCTAGAGTATGTTCACTGCCCTTTAAGGACTTTATTCCAGCAGTGACATAAATCTATGTGGATAACTGTTTCCAGTACATGCTAGTATGTCAGAATTTGTTTTAATAACTTAGCATGGGCTGATACCTCAGTGTGTTCTTTAGGACTCAGCTGGTAATAAACAGCTTCCTAATAATAAGATTCTTGGCACAAATATCTTAATTACAACCCCAGCAGCTGCTTGTTCCTCTTACCTGGAGCAACTACCTTGTAGTCACACTTAGGAAGAACTTTGTTTCCCATTTTTCTCCTCTACCTTTGTCCTTCCTTGAGTTTTTCTAGATAGATCAGAACTTATATCAAAAATTAGGGAAAATGTGGAGGTAATATGATGAAGAATGGAATTTCAAAGGGGAAAGTGCTGGGGATTACCATGGGATTTTTTTATAATTATGGAAAATGTTAATAAAATTTGTGAAAATAAAAAATAAATAAATTTTTTAAAAATCTGGAAAAAAAATATCTGGGAGGCAGAGGTAGGAGTTCAAGGCCACCCTGAGATGACATAGTAAATTCCAAGTCAGCCTGTACTACAGTGAGACCTTACCTCGAAAAACAACAAACAAACAAACAAAAATCACACTTTATTCTGTGGTTTCCCCCTATCTTTCTTGTGTGTTGTTTAGCAATTTCCTCTCAACTGAAGCTCTGAATTGAAACATTTCCCTCCCAGAGAGAGAGGAGGGAGGCTCAGGAGACTCAAAAGGTAAACAAGCTGGGAAAGTTGAAACTTGAAAAGGTTACAAACGATTCCCCAAAAGTTTGAGAATAAATGCCTGGGGGTGGGTGGCAGTGGAGATTCTCCAAATCGCTGAGCTGTGTGTAAATCTTGCAGTGAGCTCCAGAGATGCCCATTCCAGCAGTCTCACCTTTGCTGAGATGGGCTTTTCCATGATGCAGCTTAATTTATATTCAGCTCAATTTAAATAGCTATGTATGTTAATCACTATCATCCTGGGCAGCACAATCTCTAGGCTGCACCAAAGTACTCGGGCACTTAGTAGGTACTCAACAATACTGCATGAGCAAGTACAACCTTAGCTCCACTATGACGGTTACTGAACTCTTTTCCTTGTCAACACAAGGGCAACTGAGAGGGTTAGACAAGAAGCCATGGTCTCCTGGCATGCAGCTCCCTACTGCTTCAAGGCCTGAGGCTTCGTCTTCCTGGTCCTGCAGTAAATTAAATAAAGTGCTCTTTGAATGTCTGTGCTGCAAGCCTTCCATGTGACAAGAAAAGCTGAACTTTTACATGTCAAACTGAGCAGCAAGAGCTGCAAAGGTCCACCTGTGTGTCAGCAGGTGACACTCTGCAGGTGGCTTGGTTCAGTTCTAGGACAGCCAATGCAAATGCTTGTCACCAATTTTAAAAGTCTCTGTAAGAACATGTCTAGCCTCTTGGCATTTCTCTACTTGGTTTTCTTCATTATTGTGCACTCCTCCTTTTAGACATTTCTTTTTCTTTTTCATAATTAGCACTTCCACAAATTTGTTTTTCAAATATTTATTTGCAAGTAAAGAACAAGGGACAAAGAGAGGGTGTGAGAGAGAGGGAGACAGAGAGAGAATGAGAATGAGTATACCAGGGCCTCTTGCCACTGCAAATGAACTCCAGATGCACGAGCCACTTTGTGCATCTGGCTTTACATGGGTACTGGGGAACAGAACCCAGGCCAGCAGCGTTTGCAAACAAACACCTTTAACCTCTGAGCCATCTCTCCAGCCCCACTTCCATGAAATTTTTTAATATCACAAACTGGCTCTCTGTTTAAGTGAATACATGTACTTTTTACATAAGAGAAGATTCCTCTCTTCATTGCACCCCAAATCAGCTTTTGCTGACTTGGGGATGCCATTGTTATTAAAAATTTATGGTCACTATTGCTGAAGACTCCATACGCAGCTGACGCGTAAAATGGAATGACATGGCTGGAAGCCAGGAGAGAGTCAGTCCCCAGACAGTCAGTATGTCTAGTGCCAGAAGGTGCTACATAGGCGACTGAGGGAAATGACCAAGAGCTGTCCAAGCAACACATTGTTTAACCTAATTAGCAACAAACAACCAGATGTGATGCCCACACAAGTGCAATAGTAGTACACAGCCATGGTGAGGAATCAATTGCTCTTGATTTGGCTAACTGATCCACTCAGTGGTACTAGACCCATAGCTGGAGCTGGGAAACAAGTCAGAACCATACCCAAACACAAGCCCACTCTCCAATATCAAGCTACCATCAATCACGGGGTATAAGAGGGCCTAAACCTACCATACTGTCTATCAAAAAAGTAAGTGTTATCTCAATTTTCCGGGTGCTAACTTACTCTCCGTTGGAGAATCTGCTTCTCTTTTCCAGATAGATGCAGATCCTAAGAAGAGAGCTGCCCCAAGATACCTCAAAAGGGGCCCAACTGAAACTAGGGACAACTGGCGAAATAAGCAAGGGTGATGTTTTTCTGTGAACCGGATACCAGCACAAAGGGGAAGGAGATCAACGCAGAGAAAAATCAACTCCTACCAAATCAGAGAGCCAGAGCCTCAGAGGCCCCCAACACCTCAGCACTGAAGCAGACCAAAAATGAACCCAACATGGCTCAGGGAAATTTTGTGGAAGAGGGGGCAGAAAGAATGTCAGAGTCACCTGTTGGGTCATGATTTGCAGAGACATTTATCATACCAATAACTGGGGGCTAACTCCACAATGCACGACCCATTTTCATTAACAAGGAGGGTCTGATGGGAGGGGGTAGATCACAGATGAGCCTAAATAATGGTACCAAACTGCCTGTATTTACTGAAAAGAAAACTAATAAATTAAATTAAAAAAAATTTATGGTCAAGCTCTCAATGGAACACACAGTATTTTGTATGTTTATAATACAGTATGTTTACAATACTGTATTAAAACATTAGAGGCACTGCCTCTCCATTCGGTATGAAGTCAGGCAGGAGTGTCTGTCCAGTTGAATCTGCAATGGGTAAAACATCACCACCTTTATCCTGGGATTCACATGCTGCCCTGTTACCTGCCCCAGGCCTCCTCTTTACAGCCCACTTCCCCAACTACAGCTCCTGGAAGCTGATGGCTCTGCTACACCAGTGGGTTCTGTGCTCACACATCACAATAGATCTGCACAGAAATCAAGACACACTAAAAGAAAATGTAGCAATTGGATGGTCTTCTTGTGTCTGCTGATTATAATAATAAAAAGTAGGACTGATATTTGCATTTTCAATATCATTTTCTGGTGATTCTCTTTTATTATAGTTTATAAAGTCTATTTATCTGTGGAAGATTAGAAAATTTAACAACTAGATTTTCTTCATCTTGCTCAATAACAAGTTGCTTTGCGAAACCCAAGAGAGCAGAGGTTTTCATAGAAGCTTGAGGTATCACGTGGTAGAAGTAACAGGAAGAGAGTCAATGGATCAGCTGGAACCTGAAAAAATGCACACGATTCCAGCTACCAGTAAGGCCAGGTTCGTCCTTCAGCACTAGGGTCAGTCTGAGGCTGGCCTGTGGCCTAGAAACAGCGATGGATTCAAAGCTGTCTTGGATGTTAGGGGCACCTGCTAGCTCTTTATTTTAGGAAAAAACACATTTGCTTTCTTCACCTCAGAAGGAGGCTCTGACTAGCGAATGAGAATACTGGCTTCTGTCCAGAGCAGTAATCATCTGAACTTTTTATAACAACATTACAAAGGAAGCCATGGCTGGGTTAAACAATAGCATGCTTTAAAAATAAACATCTGAGGCCAAGAGCCTCCTCTGTCGAAGCTACCACCCACTGGAGAACACAATTTTTAAGATGGTCTCTGTACCTTGCAGTTAAGGTGTCAACATGAACTCTATCACTGGGCAGCTCTTTAATCAGGCACTGACTGATGTTCTACACACATCCAAGCAGCTTGATTTTGCACAGGAGTGAAAACCTCTGTGTGTGTGTGTGGGGGGGGGTCCTCTCTCTGTGTCACTAGCACAAAGGCTACTTGCATAGGGAGAAATAAGCATGGGCTCCATTCCCAAGCTCAGTTTCCTCATGTATGCTGCGGGGGATCCTCAAGGATGATGGTGAGGAGCAAAATGAGCCACCCCTAGCTGCTGTGAGGATTAGAACAGCTTTTACAGCACACCCAGAAGAGTGCCTGGACTTCGACTTGGTGACTAACCTCCATGATCACAGAATGGTGTGTGTCACTGAGCAACGCAAGACACATGGCAAGCATTCATACATTCACAGCCTCCTTCCCTCACTCATTCCTTCATTACACAGTCATTAGAAATATCTTATTAAAACATAAATCATTTCATCCTCCAGTACAATTCCCTGACAGCACCGAAGACCAAACAGCAATCCCTTACCCTGGCACATGAGACCCTGTGCCGTAGGAGGCTCTTCAGCCTGTTACTCCTGCAGTCCCCCCAGCTCCCCCAACCCTCTTCTCCAGCAGATCGAGCTCCTCTCCTCCCCAAAGCCCTTGCACGTGTCCTCTCCTCTACGCAGCTGCTCCGTCCACTCTTTTATGTTCCCTCCACGGAGTCCTCCGAACACAATGGCCTTGGTTTCCATGCTTGGCATCATGCATCTATCATATTCCACAACCTTTTAGATCAACAGACTGCTTACTGAACTTGTGCCTTGCTTATTAAACCATAAGCTCTCCACAGGCTATAATGACGTCTGCTTGTCTATCAATGAATAGTCAGTGCCCAGCACATAGGAGAAGTGCAATAGATGTGTTGATTGAAAGTATAGTATGGTTATTGATGTATCATTGTCTGCTCCCTCATTCTTCTCCTAGGCTCCAGTGGCCCCTGAGCAACAGAATGTTCTGGAATGGAATGCATCTATCCCAGGTGCTGCCCTGTGATTTGTATGATCTTGGGAAAGTGGCTTTATCTTGTTCCAAACTCCAGTTTCCTTGTCTCAAAAGATGGAGATAAGGCCCCACCTACTCTACTACTTCTTAGAGTTGCTGTGAGGAGTAAACAAACAAGTTCCCAATTTTAAAATCATGAAACAGTTCTCTTGTTCTCTAGGGAAAACAAGGCTGTATGTGATCTTACTTTATGAATCCAGGGCACAAGGAAAGCTTAGCAGCCTGGATTAACACCCTGGAATGTGGAAAGGAGGGGAATAAGCAGAGTGTGCTTACTTCACCTATGAAGTCCTAATTTCGTGGACACACTCATACAAGAGGTCCCTTAAAACACGCTGTCTCATCACTGCATGCTAATCTGGGAAGACAGCAAGACCAGCCAGCTCCTGGATAGATAGGATCAGTGAAAGATCACTCTGCAGCCTATGTCAGCTGGTCCACATGTGAATGCTCAAAACCCATCAAGAAACAGTGGGTGGTTTCCTGCTTCTTCTGCGGATTGGAGCTGTTCGAGTATTTTCTTAGTACCATGAAGTGTGGCGGTACTCGTAGGTGGGGCGGATTGTTCAGAGAAACCCATAAGCTCTTTTGGAGGGTTACTGTTCAACGAGAGCATTCAAGCCCAACCAAGAGGATCTGAGGAATTCACCTGTTCTCTTCCAAAGTCCATGTGAATGTTTTGGCTTCAGCTGCTGGCATATGATTCAATGAGATGATTTTGGTTTTACCACACCATTTTTTTTTTCCTTTCCCTATCTTATAAAATTAGTAGCTAAGCTGGGCGTGGTGGCACACGCCACTAATCTCAGCACTTAGGAGGCAGAGGTAGGAGGATCACTGTGAGTTCAAGGCCATCCTGAGACTACATAGTAAAATTAGTAGCTAAAGCTTCTAGGTAGACTACCTTATGTCTTAGTGAACTTTACAAGCTGTTGGTATAGCAACCTTTTAATGTTGTTCACATATCCTGAGTGATCATCACACATATTTTTTTAAAAAACATTTTATTTTTATTTATTTGAGACAGAGAGAGCATGCCACGGCCTCTAGCCACTGCAAACAATCTCCAGATGCATGTGCCACCACGTGCATCTGTCTTATGTGGGGCCTGGCAAATTTGAACCTGGGTCCTTAGGCTTTGCAGGCATACGCCTTAACCACTAAGCCATCTCTCCAGCCCCATCATACATATTTAATTGAATCTTAATGTTGACCCTTGTAACTTTCTGGTCCCAACTCAGTAACTTTCTACAAATTTCTGACAACAGACAAAGAGAAGTAAACAAAAAATCATTTACGGCACTCTTGATGTGTACTATGGGACACTTTTATTCTTATTTTATAGCTGAGCACAGCTGACATGACCAAGTTATCACAGCTAGTGAATGGCAGAATCAGGGTTTAAAGCCAGGCAGTGGGGCTCCCGTTCTGTTCTCTTACCCACGAGACCCTCTAGCGTCTCTGTCATGGGTCTTTCCCCACCTAGAGCTTGCACAGGGCGTCCTCCACGTGCAGAGAGCAGCGCAGCGGGGATGGGCGTCACGGTGGTAACTCTCTTCCTGCGCTGGGGGGCTCATCGAACCCCTGGTGACTTACACCCAGCCCCACGCTCACGCTCCTGCCCGACGCCTCCAGTGCGTGCTACTCCAGTTAAAGATGTGCATTATGCCATCCCTTAGTCTGGAATATTCTCCATCTCACCCCATTTCTCCTTATTCCTATTCTTCCTTCAAAACCTGTTCTTGGGCTAGAGAGATGGCTTAGCGATTAGGGTGCTTACCTGTGAAGCCCATGTAGCCAAATGCTAGCATACGATGTCTCACATGTGCCACAGGAGGTGCACATGTCTGGAGCCCGTTCACAGTGGGGGAAAGGCCCTGGCACACACATTCTCTCTTTCTCTCTCTCTCTCTCTGCCTCTCTCTTTCTCTCTCTATGTCTCTCTTTTTATTCCTACGAAGTACTTACCACATAGAATTGCACAGCAATATAGGACCGGACACCAGCGGGCACAGTGGTGCCCAGTGGAGCACATTCAGGACGCTTAAGTGCATCCAGGAGCCATGTGCAGGGACTATCTGTTCTTGCACTGGTGGTTGGAGGCTTCAGCCATCAGAATTAGTGAATTAATTAATCAGAATTAATGTCTTATAAGAAATGTCACCTGGGCTGGAGGGATGGCTTAAAGCGTTTGCCTGCAAAGCCAAAGGACCCAGGTTCGGTTCCCCAGGACCCACGTTAGCCAGATGCACAAGGGGGCGCACGCCATCTGGAGTTCATTTGCAATGGCTAGAGCCCTGGTGCACCCATTCTCTCTCTCCCTCTTCCTCTGTCAAATAAATAAATAAATAAAACACTAAAAAACAAACAAAAAAATGTCACCTGAATTGAAACTCACAGACTGTGGACACCTGGGCCAGTGTTTTCCCAAAGCCACAAATTCTCAGGCCTGTCCATAAGTCATTTTCCTGCTACTTTCCTGTTGCTATAATAGAAATACAGCATATGAACGAATGTTAAGCCCAAGCTGTGGCAGGAAAGCATTCTTTCTTCAGCTCTACAAACACCCTGAGTTGTACTTACTGTGTTTTCTCCTTTGCTTTTGCTCTCCTTAAAGCAAATTTGAGATATGTTATTTCAACCCTATTTAGTTCCATATGCATTTTTAAAATAAGGATATTTCAGGGCTGGAGAGCTGGCTTAGTGGTTAAGTGCTTGACTGCATAGCCTAAGGACCAGTTTGAGGCTCGATTCCTCAGGCCCCACATAAGCCAGATGCACGAGGGGGCGCATGCATCTGGAGTTTGTTTGCAGTGGCTGGAGGCCCTAGTGTGCCCATTCTCTCTATCTGCGTTTTACTCTCTCTGTCTGTTGCTCTCAAATAAATGAAAATAAACAGCCAGGTATAGTGGCACATGCCCTTAATCCCACCACAAAGAGGCAGAAGTAGGAGGATTGCCATGAGTTTGAGGCCACCCAGAGACTCCATAGTGAATTCCAGGTCAGCCTGGGCTAGAGTGAGACCCTATCTTGAAACCCCCCCTAAATAAAAAAAAAGAAAAACAATTTTTTTAAAAAATAAGGATATTTTGTTTGCATATCTATATGCCATTATGACCTCTAAAAAAATTAACAATCTCTTGATACCATTAATATCCAGCCTGATTATTCTATAATTAGCATAATTTCATGGTTTATATGAAAAGAGGGATACATCCTGTTGAGAATGTAGCTTAAGGGGCTAGAGAGATGGCTCAGTGGTTAAGGCGCTTGCCTGCAAAGTCTAACAAGCAGGGTTTGATTCCCCAGCACCCAAGTAAAGCCAGATGCACAAGGTGGCACATTTGTCTGAGTTTGTTTGCAGTGGCCAGAAGCCCTGGCCATTCTTTATCTGCATCTTTAAGTCTCTCTCTCTCTATCCTCTATCTCCATATCATAAATAAAATAATAAAATAAAGGGCTGGAGAGATGGCTTACTTAGCAGTTAGGGCACATGTCTGCGATGCCTAAGGACCCAGGTTCGATTCTCCAAGTCCCATGTAAGCCAGATGCACATGGTGGCCCATGCATCTGGAGTTCCTTTGCAGTGGCTAGAGGCTCTGATGCTCCCATCCTCACTCTCTCTCCCCCTCTCTTTTTTTTTTCCCCCCTCTCTAATAAACAAATATATAAATAAAAATCTTTAAAAAAATAAATTAAGCTGGACATGGTGGCGCATGCCTTTAATCCCAGCACTTGGAAGGCACAGGCAGGAGGATCGCCATGAGTTCAAGGCTACCCTGAGACTACATAGTTAATTCCAGGTCAACCTGGACCAGAGTGAGAGCCTACCTCGAAAAAACAAAAAATAAAATAAAGTAAAATGTAGCTATAAAGTAAGCATGATTATGTCAACAGAAGCTTTGCAGATTTTTTTTTCCTGCTAAGTTTGAAAGAGCTGTGCTTGGAGTATTAGTCTTGGTGTGAGTTTAAGCTGCATTTCTTTTCCTTTTTTTTTTTTTAATTTTGTTATTGAAAACTTCCTGAACTATAGAAAATAAACCATGGTAATTCCTTCCCCCCAAGCTCCCTTTCACAACCTCGCTCTCCATCGTATCTCGCCTCCCTCACAATCAGTCTCTTTTATTTTTTAAGATATCACCATTTCCTCCTATTATGATGGGCTTCTTTTTAATTAGGTAGAAAATTTGTATGGCTACATCATGTGTTGGTACTATCATTTCCCTCCTCCTTGCCCCCAGTCCACTGAGGGCCCTCCTTAGTGGGATTGCTGGACTCACCATGGAGTTGTGAGTTATGAGTTGTAAGAACAGCAGTCAGTCATTGTGTGTGGGCGGGGGCAGTGACTCTGGATATTCTCTCCCACCCTGTGCCTTTTACATTCTTCCTTCCCCCTTTCCAAAAAAATTCCTGAGCCCCGGTGGGGGTTAAGCTGCATTTCTGTCTTTAACTTACATCATCCTAGAGAACTCACTCAACCCGCCAAGCTTCCCACAAGCTTCCACCTATGACGCCCCCACACTTGGATCAGGCTATTGACCCATGGGAAAAGCTCCTATGTAAAAGACCTTTCCTTTGGATTTTCCATGCTCATCTTCTGGGTGGGCAGACTGAAAGCTGGTGTAGGGATTGGGTGAAGGACCTGCATGCCAAGATCAAGGTGGCACTGAGCTGGTTGGGACAGGGAGCAGGGCAGGGAGGCAGGGTCAGGGGACTACCAGGGGCAAAGTCTGAGAAGCACAAAGAAGAGTCCATCCCCATTCTGCCCTCCTTAAACAACAGAAAGAAAAAAATGCTGAAAGAAACCAATACATGTTCCCCTGGCAAATGTAAAAGGAGGCACAATGGGTCATGTTTTCTTAACATCCAGGTCAGAAGGTTGTCAACTTTCTAGATTTGAGCAAATTTGTTTTAAAAAATGCATTTGCATTCTAGTAAAATCTGGGTCATATGCAACATCGAATATAATTTATTTCATTTTAGCACTTTATGCTGTAGTAGGAACATTTTCAATATACCATCAACATGTAGCCAATCAAGTCTTATACATTTACCTTATTACCATTATAAAAATGTGATCATGCTGGGTGTGGCCCATGCCTTTAATCCCAGCACTCCAGAGACAGAGGTAGGAGGACTGTTCTGAGTTCAAAGCCAGCCTGAGACTACATAGTGAGTTCCAAGTCAGCCTGTGTTCAAGCAAGACTCTACCTCAAAAAACAAAAAAGCTACAGTCAAAACCCTATGCCTAAGTCTTTGAATATGTCTCTGAATAATTAATTAACAAATTTTGAGACAGGCACTTATGTAGCCAAGGATGAACTTGAACTTCTGAGCTTCCTGCCTCTTAGTAATGGGATTAGAGGCATGCATCACCACAGCTAGGTTACGAGGTGCTGGGTATTGAACCTGCTTTGTGCACGCTCAGCAGGCACTCTATCAAGTAAGAGCATCCCCAGCCCTCTGCCTGATTATATCTCTATGATAAATGCTTTTCAGAAGAATTACCAGGTGGAAATATCCGAATGTGTTCCACACTGCCTTCCTGAACATTTAATTCCAATTTAGATGGTAACTGTAAGGTATAAATGAGCCCATTTTTTCACGTCCTTTCCAACAGCAGTACTGCTACTTTCTTCCATTAACCTGACAATTGAAAGCTCGGGTGTGGTATCATTTTGTTCATGTTCCTAGAATCCTTGGTGATTTCATTGCACCACATCAAAACAGTGAGGAGTGATTTTGCTTTTACTTTGGTTTCTTGTGGGTTGGAGAGGTGAGAAGACTACCAGATCAGTGAGTTTATCAATGGAATGCTGAGAGCTATAAGCAACTTCTGTACATTATTTGCAAGGCTGAGCTACACACAAAACTTTTAGACCCGCAAGTACCTCACTAGTTACTGGTTGCTAAGAATGGCAGATATCTCTAGGATTACAGAGCTAGTATTTACACCTATATGTGCTTTTATCTTTCCTTCTAAACACTGGCTTACTTCATGAGTTTTGGGCTTGCTGTCTTGTGGATTAGACGTCTTTACTTTCACTATAAACCCAAGAATTACATAGTTTCATTCATCACTCAGCTTATGAACTCTGTGCATATGAAATACTTTATCTGGCTGGGTGTCGTGGCACATGCCTTTAATCCCAGCACTTGGGAGGCTGAGGTAGGAAGATCATGGAGAGCTCCAGGCAACCCTGAGACTACAGACTGAATTCAAGGTCAGCCTGGGCTAGAGAGTAAAACCCTATCTCAAAAAACAAAAAATACTTTATCTATACACAGTTCTTCTACCTATTCTTCTTTACTGAGAAGCCAAAGCATCATTTTTAAAAAATATTTTTTTAATTTATTTATTTGAGAGAAAGGAGAGAGAGAGAGAGAGAGAGAGAGAGAGAAAGAGAGCACGCCAGGGCCTCCAGCCACTGCAAATGAACTCCAGATACACGTGCGCCTTTGTGCATATGGCTTACGTGGGTCCTGGAGAATCAAACTGTGATCCTTTGGCTTTGCAGGCAAATATCTTAATTGCTAAGCCATCTCTCCAGCCCTTCATTTTTGTTGTTGCTGTTGTTTTTCAAGGTAGGGTCTCACTCTAGCCCAGGCTGACTTGAACGCACTCTGAGGTCCCAGGTTGTTCTCCAACTCAGTGATCCTCCTACCCCTGCCTCCCAAGTGCTGGGATTAAAGTATGTGCCACCACACCCAGCCTGCCTAAGCTTTCATTTTGTCTAACACAAGAAATGACTTAATCCTCTTTTGATAAGATGGCTCAGTCAATGAAGTGCTTGCTTGCAAACATGAGGATGTGAGTTCGACCTAAAAGCCAGGTGTGGTGGCCAGCACTAGGGAGTCAGAGAAGTTAGAAGCAGGGTCCCTGGGGCCCGCTAATCTAGCCTAGCCGGTGAGCTGTAGCCCAGTGAGAGAGCTTGTCTTAGATGAAGTGGATGGCACCTGAGGCTGCTCTTTGGCTTCCACATGCACATTCACACACACACACACACACACATACTTGCACACATACAAACACACACACACATACACACAGAATCTTTAATAGGGAGAAAATTCCAAGTTAGGGTTAGAACTGCAATGTGGCCAGGCAGAGTGAGGTGTGGACAGGCTATTTGCAATAGGGAGTGTAGTGACTGTGGCATCCTCAAATGCATTTGTTCCAGCTACATGGAGTAGATAGACGTCTCTTCACCCCTGAACACTGTTAGTATGGGAAAACATGAGCTCAGTATTTTTGCTTCCCAGCTAGGAATATAGATATTTACATGAAGCCTTCCAAATTTTAAATCCTCATAGTAATTTAAAGAGAGACAAATAAACATCATGTGAGGAAAAAATAAGCAGTTTGCTAGGGCTGAAAGAAACTGGGAATCTCAAAACATAATTAAATCTGAAGTACAATTAGTTCCATGTTCTCTGTAGGCTTCTAGTAGGCTGAGAACACCAAGACTGCTTCAGAACAAAGCTACTACTTGGATACTTTTCTTACTGGAGTCTCCAAGGCACTTGTGTTTGGGGTCCCCACATGTGACAGCTAAATCCTAACAACATGTCCACCCATGCCTAATGTTCAGGACTCCCCAAGGATCGGGATTTTTCAGGGGCAATAGAGAAGAGCATTGTAGTCAAGACCCCTAACTGTAGGATGAGAATGCACCCTCCAAGGCTCAGGGAACACTGCGGGAGAGGGGGGGTAAGAATGAATGAGCCGCAGGGTGAGAAGGTGCACTGCGGCCTGTCCACCCTCTCCCGCTGTTTGACTGCTGCATTCATGACCCCACGGTGATTACTGATAATGCCACTGAGCAGGGGATGGGCGCAGAGGAACACAAGGGCATAACCTGGTGGGAATATGACCAATTTGCAATATGTTCATATAATAAAGTTCTTAATAAAAGACTCTTTGGGCTAGGGGGATGACTTAACGTTTAAGGTACTTGCCTGCAAAGGCAAAAGGACCCAGGTTTGATTCTCCAAGACCCATGTAAGCCACATGCACAAAGTGACTCATGCCTGCATCTGGAATTTGTTTCCAGTGGCTGGAGGCCTTGGTGTGCCCATTCTCTCATGCTCTCTCTTTCAGATAAATAAATAATTAAATAATAAAACATTTGTTAAAAAAGACTCTTAGGGGCTGGAGAGATGGCTTAGCCATTAAATGCTTGCCTGTGAAGCCTAAGGACCTCGGTTTGCGGCTTGATTCCCCAGGATCCATGTAAGCCAGATGCACAAGGTGGCACATGCATTTGGAGTTCGTTTGCAGTGGCTGGAGGCCCTGACACATACACACACACTCTCTCTTTCCCTCTTTCTCTCTCTGTCTGTCACTCTCAAATGAATAAATAAAAATAAACAACAATGACAGAAGACCCTTAGAAGGATTACTGTGAGTTCAAGGCCAATTTGAGACTAAATAGTGAATTCCAGATCAGCTTGGGCTAGAACAAGATCCTACCTCAATTAAAAAAAAAAAAAAATCAAAAGACTTAATTGTATAGTTACATAAAACCTTGATTTTCAAGCTGCAAACCCTAAGAAAAATGTCATGCCACACTTTACCAAACACCAGAATCAAGATCAGTATAAGAAACAATGAAATGCAAACCACAGCATACCAAACCCAGTTAAATGACACTTTTATAAGCCAAATTAATCTCTATTTACTTAAGAGTGCTTGCTCATTGAAGGAACTCTGCAGTATGATGACAGGTAAGGGAAAAATCATTTTCAAATTCAATTATCACAAATGCAGACTTAAAAATACCGGCCATATAAAATATGATGCAACCTTCTAATTAAACTCTTGGCACAGGACGTGGCTGCTGGTACCAGGATAGATTTGTAGGGCAGGTGTGCAGCAAGCACTGGGTGCTATGGAGGAGTGAAAGTAGGTGAGGAGCCCTGACGAGAAGCACCCTGGGAGCAGCTGCCCAGGTTAGTGTACAAGAGTGCTGGTGTGGGGAAACAAATGAGTGAACTACTAAACACATGATCAAAATTAACTACTACGTTTCCCCTAAGGACACTGCTGACATTTCAGTGACCAGATAAGCACTTTTCCCCTTCTGTGCCCTAGATAGTTTTATTTATAACATGTTTGAAATTGGCATCTCTCTTACAAGATATCACATGTTAGCCAAATACAGACTTGAGTTGTGCTCAGCAAACAATGATAACATGAAGTAATATTCTACTGAGGGTGATGACTCTTCCAACACAGGAAAATGTACACTTCTCCAGTGAGGTGTGTGTGTGTGTGTGTGTTGCATGAAGCACCTTACTTCTTTCGTAATTTGTAAACAACTTAGGTTCTCCCAGGCCCCTTAGATAATCAGAGAATATCAATGTACCTGTAATCATGCTGGATATAATTAATGGCAAAATGATGAGTTTCAGCATCCTCATTAGAATTTCTCCAGGAAAAGAGAAGTAGAATTTATCCAGATTTGAGAGTGCACCATATTCTCGAACCAGAACTCCTATGGCAATGCCTAAGGGAAACGAGGAAGACAGAGGAATATGGTTGAGTTTTCTTGCATGTGTTTTAACAGAAAATTACTGCAAAATGCAAATTTTAATGGTAAGGAAAACATCTTAGATCATCTTTTGTAAATCTGTAAAATTTAGACTTACAAAATCTAAATGTTAGGAAGTAGAGAGCACATATTATTCAGTAAATCTATTAAAAAGTTTTTCTTTGCATGAAAGCTTTTGTTTGCATTTGTTCCCCATAATTTTTGTTTTGTTTTGTTTTTCAAGGTGGGGTTTCACTCTAGTCTAGGATGACTTACAATTCACTATGTAGTCTCAGGGTGGCCTTGAACTCACAGTGATCCTCCTACCTCTGCCTCCCAAGTGCTGGAATTAAAGAAGTGCACCACCACGCCCAGCTTCTTCCCCATAAATTGTATACACTGTAATGACTAATCATTAAAGAATACTATGGTTCAAAGGGGAAAGTGTGGGGAGGGGGAAGGAGGGAATTACCATGGGATTTTTTTTTATAATCATGGAAAATGCTAATAAAAATTAAAAAAAAAAAAAAGAATGCTATGGGAAGAAAAAAGTTCATCACCTTGCCTTCCCTCCCGCCCTCTCGGACAAGGCTGAAGATCATGCAGGGCCTCGTGCATACTAGGTAAGTGCTTACAGACCTCAACGTCATCCTCTTAGGCAACCCGCTACACCTCTTCTCACAGATCACCTTATTCTTTGTCCATAGCAAGACTTTTATAGTATGTATCTATTTGGCACTTTTCTCATAAGGGTTCTTTTAAATATAATTTCTATATAATTTCTACACTATGCTCTATTGTTACAACTTTTATAATTTTCTTTTTTTTCAGGTTACGTCTCACGCTAGGCCAGGCTGATCTGGAACTCACTCTGTAGTCCCAGGCTGGCCTCGAACTCACTGTGATCCTCCTACCTCTGCCTCAGCAGTTCTGGGATTAAAGGCATGTGCCACCATGCCTGGCCCTAACTTTTATCATTTTGATAGGAAAATAACTATTCTTTGACATGGTCTCCCTATGAAGTCCAGATGGTCTTAAGTTAGAATCCTGCCTCAGCCTGCCCCAGTGCTGGGACAACAGAAGTGCACCACTACACCCAACTGACATGCTAGTAACTGGACACAGGCACCGTGTTACAGATCAACTTTGTTTCCTAATGCTTTTCACTGAGTTTCTGATCCTGAGTGTCCCATATGCTAAGCTTTGTAAACATGTGAGGACAGGGTAGTGGCCACTATTAAGAAATGCTTCAGATCCCTCAGGTTGAGGGCTTAGTCCCACAGAACTGCTCTCCTTCACATGCCAGTCATAAGCCCAGTGATCTATGCTTCCCACCCAACCTTCTCCACCAGGGTCCCACACTCCCCTCTTAGGACTCCATAGAATTTCAAGAGCAGCTCCCAATATTTCAGTTAACACAAACACATCCATTAGCCAGGCGTGGTGGGTGGCACACGCCTTTAATCCCAGCACTCAAGGGGCAAGGGGCAGAGGCAGAGGCTACAATGACACCCTACCTCAAAACCCAAAAACCCACAAGCAAACAAAGCACACCCATGAATAGCCAGGCAGAGGAGATCCATAACAGTATCCATGTCCTGTGGGCACATAACATTCTAGAAAACTCTATGCATTCAGTTATCTGGAGGCCCTCAGAGCTTGGTCTTTCTAATGGAGGCTTCAATATACAGGCATGATTGATAGCATAACTGACCGTTAGCTTGTCAACCCTTTTTCCTCTCCCCAGAAGTGTCCTTCATCACAAGGTTGGTTGGTTCTCACCACAGCCAATTCCATCTTGAGGACAGGAAGCCTACCCCATTAACCTCATTAGCATGTGATATTCTAAGGAGCTCATGTGCATCCAGTACCCTCCCCACACACATCATGCTATCATTTCAGTTACATGAATTTCTGTCTTAACATATTATGTGGAAAATTCCAGAAATAAACTGTAGGTTAATTATAATTTTTTAAAGAAGAGAAAAGAAGTAATGTTATAGATTCTCTGAAATCTTGTTTTAACAAGATGTCTATGTGAAATCCATGCACACTAAATTGTATTTAAGTACAATTTAATGACTCAGATAGCTAAAACTGAGAAAATGTTAGTATTTCCTTATTAGCTTGTTCCAAAGTTCTAATAACACCTAGCTGCTCCATCCTGACCTTCCCTCAATGCACACACTTTTCTAAACATTTTTTTTGGCATATACGTGTACTGTGTGAGGTGTGATATCATTGAACCAGGAACTACCATTTCTTCCATCATTCTGGCTGACCAGTGGGTCCCTTACTATTCCCATCTCCACCGCCACAGGACTGAGGTTACAGGTATATATAGCCACAGCCAGCTGTTTACATGGATGCTGCAGGTCAAACCCAGATGGTCTCAGGCCCTCTCACTTGCATGGCAAGCATTCTTGGCTCCTGAACGTCTCCCCAGCCCCACACACCTTTTGTTAAACAAAGAAATACATTAGTTTCACATCTTTCTTCCTTCATCAGCCTCTATTAACATGCTAACTGGAAGTAAAATGACTAAATGGCAGGAAGATTCAGGGAGGATATTACTGAATATGTGAATTCAAAAACTCAACTAGAGTTCTCTGTACTTTGGGCTTTTTTTCCCCACCCCTGCTTTCCTCTATCCTGCATTTTTAAAAAATTTATTAATTAGTTTTGTATTCAGCAAATACAGTCAGTTTGGTACCATTATTAGGCTCATCCGTGACCTACCTCCTCCCCTTGGCCCCTCCTTGTTGAGGTACATGGGTCATACATTGTGGAGTTAGCCCACAGTTATGGGTAAGATAAATGTCTCTGCATATCATGACCCAACATGTGGCTCTGATATTCTTTCCGCCCCCCTCTTCCGCATAAGTTCCCTGAGCCATGTTGGGTTCCTTTTTGGTCTGCTTCAGTGCTGAGGTGCTGGGGGCCTCTGGGGCTCTGGCTCTCTGCTCTTGATCCTGCTTTTGCCTTCTCATGGGCAGGAGCTCACTGTGCTCTCACCTCTGTCCTGCCTTCTAGGTAGGCTGTGTCCTGAGAATTTGTGCGGGGTTGAGTTGCATAGAAATGGACTGGTGTGAGCAGATGGATATGGCACAGAAAGAAACCATGTGGAAGGCAGAGGTAGGAGGATCACTGTGAGATCAAGGCCACCCTGAGAGAGTTCCTGGGCTAGAGTGAGACCCTACGTTGGGGGAAAAAAAAAACCAAAAACCTCAAAGACATGAAATTTTTGAGCTGAAACTTCTGCTTGTTCAGTTGCAATTGTTTGAAATATTACAACTATTGAGACTGGACCAGCTGACCTGCATTGGCACAAAAGGATTGGGGCCTGAATGCTGGAGTGTCCCATTCTTCAAAATCTGCTTTATTTTCCCCCTGGATTAACAATTTGGGACCCTACCTGGTACTATGGTATGGAACAAATTCAGGAAAAAGTCATTGAATTTGCAACAGAGTTTTGGTGTTTGGAAATGGCCATGGGTGGTGTGAAGCAGGCTTGTTGGATGGTCTGAGTGAAGGCTTGGTGTAGCTGTGCGTTGCACTGACCTGAATGAGGTTCCAGGACTATGGGGCACGTTATGGGTGTTATAACCAGCTTCCCCTTGCCAGTGTTTGGCACACTCTCCTGTCACTGTTGTCCACCTATGTTGGACACAGGGTGGACATCATCATTTTCCCTTGCCATGATGGAGCTTCCTCTGGAGTCTATAAGCCAAAATAAGCCCCTTCTCCCTCCCCCCAAAATCTGCTCTTGGTCAGGTGATTTCTGCCAGTAATGCGAACCTGACTGAAAGAGCTAGACATGAGTGTTTATAGGATACACAAAACAGCTGCTACAGGAGTAGTGGGAAGCAATCAAATGTGATGTATGATGAATACGCATTGTATGTGGTAATTAAAACTTCCTTTCAGGCTGGAGAGATAGCTTAGTGCATCTCTAAGGTGCATGCCAGCCAAGATAAAGGACCCACATTTGAAGCCCCACTACCCACATAAAGCCAGATGAACAAGGTGGCATATGCATCTGGAGTTTGTTTGCATTGACTGGAGGCCCTGGCATGCTCATTCTCTCCCTCCCTCTCTCTCAAATAAATTTTATAAGAAAAATCTTCCTGTCAAGCTTGTTTTTGAAGCTGAGTATGCTAACTGTAGGTTTCCCTGTGGGTAGGTTTTGGCCAACGGTGTAAAGGGTTTCTCTCTGGCACATGACTGAAAGAAACAGGAATAAGATAGCTTTTTACAAGCAATTAGTCAGAGACAGAAGCCCAAAGAGGGAACAAAGAGATGCCATTGTGCCCATCCTAGATAAACTGGAACTTGTATCTGAGCCTGTCTTATCCAAGAGGCCTTCTAAGCAACACTCCTCAGTAGGAACTTCCTGCTTCTCCTCAGCTCAACCTCTCTGGGTCAGCCCCTTGAGTCCATGAACCAATCCGGTTTCTCCTTACACACCTGAGTCTGGTAACAAGGCTCACCCTACCTGGAAGTCTGATCTGTACAAAGGAGGTTAACCACATGGGCCAGCCCTCTCTTTTTCCTGTGACCTCACCTGAACATACATGTAAGTCTGTCTCTCCCCTTCCCAGCCAGGCAGAGATGGGGAGAGCCCTTGGCCAGGCCTGGGTAGTTTTCTGCTTGCCTTCTGCATGTGACTTGCCTTGGGGTGCTTTCTTACTTTGTTACATGTATGGTTTTTCTCTGATCTCTGAGTTCTTCACTATTTCTAAATCCTCTCATCTTTTATGTGAAGGGGAACTTTTTTAACTTTTTTACTTTGAGAGACAGACAGAGAGACAGAGAGGCAGAGAGGGAGAGATAGAATGGGCACCTCAGGACCTTCCGCCTGCTGTGAGTCTGCGGGTGAACGCAAGATGTCTGTGCCCCTTGTGTGTATGTGCGACATTGCGTTCCTGCGTCACTGTGCGGCTATCTCTGTGGGACCTGGAGATTTGAACATTAGTTCCTAGGCTTCTCAGCCAAGCACCTTAACCTCTAAGCCATTGCTCCAGTCCCAAAGGGGATCTTTGGGCTCTTACACTTTGCCTGCCACTGTGGGTGGGTGTGCCTCCACCAGAGTCCTTTACTCCCAGAGAGTTCTCTGTGATGGAGAGTCTCTCCAAAGCCCTCTTCTCTTTCCAGCCTGGCAAGGAGGAGAAGTCTCCTCTTGCTTCAGCCTTTCAGCTAGCTTCCTCCCTGGATCTTAGTTATCCCCTACAATAAACCTCTTAATTAATAATTTCTCCATAAATAAATATTTACAATTTACCCTTCTTGGAGTCTGTTTATCAATTCTTTGTTAAAATTGGCAAGAATCCAAATGTTAGGGGATCCCTCAAGGCCAAAACCCTGCATCATTACTGAGCTAAAACACCATCTTTTGTGACTGCTTCTCTCAGCAAGGCTGGATCTTGAGGCTGTTCCTGAATCAAAGCTTACACTTTGTTTTGCATCATTACCACATGGAATGTCCTATGATATATTTTTTAGGGCTTTGAAAAATTAATGGTTCATGCTGGAGGGCTGTAGTGGTTAAACTTCATGGCCATCTTGAATGGATTTAGAGTTACATGGGAGACACAGCAGCAGATGTATCTGTGAGGGTGTTTCCAGAAGACCCGCCCTGAACGTGGGTCTCACTTCCATCCCTTCCCTGCCATGGACTGTAATCTCAAACTGTGTGCCAAACTCAAATCTTCCCCCTGCAGCTTGCTGCCAAGGCTCTGGTCATAACAATGGGAAAAATAACTAATATAGAAAAAGTGGTGCCAGGAGTGGGGCCATCGCCATGCCTATCTGACCTTGTGATTTTCAAATCTTTGGAACTGGTATATAGAAAGGATTTGGGGAAAAAAAAGAATTTGAAAAAAAAAAAGTTGATCTGGGTGTGGTGGTGCTTGACTTTAATCCTAGCACTTGGGAGGCAGAGGTAGGAGGATCACCATGATCTATCCTGAGACTACATAGTGAATTCCAGACCAGCCTGGGCTAGAGTGAGACCCTACCTCAAAAAAACAAAAACAAAAACAACAACAAAAAGAAGAGTTTGAACCCTTACAGTGATATAATCAGCACTTAATGGGTGTTCTGGGGGAAGGTGGAAGACCAGGACACTCATGAGGGTAGAGAGGAGAATGTGCCCTCTATCAGGAACGGGCCTAGAGGCCACTCACATCATATTCTAGCAAAAACAAAAACAAAACAAAAAACTGACCGCATTTTGTCCATGTTTTGAGAGTTTGAATAACTTGAATAAGGCTGCTTTCAAAAATAGTGGACTAGACTGGTGAGAAATGGTGAATTTGATACCCAGTACCCATGTAAAAATGCCAGGTGTTGTCCCAGCATCAGAGAGGTGGAGGCAGGAGTATCCTGAGGCCTAATTGGCCAGCCATTCCATCCTCACTGGTAAGCTCCAGGCCATTGAGAACCTTGTTTCAAAAAAGGTGGGCAGAAGCTGGGCATGGTGGCACATGTTAATCCCAGCACTCAAGGTAGGAGGATCACTGTGAGCTCAAGGCCAGCTGGGATTAGAGTGTGTTCCAGGTCAGCCTGGGGTAGGGAGAGACCCTACCCTCAAAGACAAACAGACAAAATCACCGTCGGTGGAAGATGCTCCTGGGGGTGACGCCTGGGTTTGCTCCTTGGCCTCCACACACCCAGCCACAAATGTAGCTCTGCACACACACACACACACACACACACACACACACAAACACACATAAAATAATGGAGAAATTTGTTTGGCAGAAGAAATTTCATGACAGCACCTGTTTAAGACTGTGACCAACAGCTCACTGCCATTTTCCAGACGGCAATGTGAGAGAAGTGGAGAAAGATATGAAAGTGTGAGTTCAGCCAGAAAAGGAATGCGAGAGAGTTTAAGATGGCAGACTAAGTGTGTGTGAAGAAAGTAGCTGTAGTTGTTCAAGAGATTAAGGAGAAAACTCATATTTTACACTAGGACAACAGTAAAGGTGTCTTAAAGAGTAGAACTCCGATCATGGAAGGCTCCAGCTTGTAAAAATGTAAATTTCTTTGACAGGAGGAAGACTGAACTGAAAATACCGTACTTGAGCACCGCCTATGGTGGCGTTTGCCCAGTTTGGGCTGTCAAGGTACACAGACGCCACAGCCACTGTGGTCGATGGGGGCCGGACTACATCTCCAGCTGGAAGTAGAACTTGGCAGTGTGGTCCCCGGGATATTACCGCAAAGGCTGGGAGGGCAGAAATCTTGGACGCAACAGTAGCTTCAAGCGAGCTGCTATGGCTGGTCATTATACTAAGAGGAAAACAGCAGAAGATGCAGATCACAGGGAGCCTTGATCAAAAGGGAGCCTTGACACTATGCTAAGGTTTGAAGCTAGTACTGAAGGCACTGCGGAGATGCTGAGGGATTTTCACATGCTTACAGGACAATTTGGAATTAGAAAACCGTGTGTGTGCATCTTGGAAGCAAGAAGACCAGCTGAGAAGTGGTGTGATCCTGAGTGGAGGTGGACAAGACAGAGCTAGTGCTTGGTGATGAGATGCTAGTGCTTGGTGATGTGTCCCCTGGAGGCAGAAGGTGGCAGAGAGAGGACAAAAGGGAGGCCTCGGGTTTCTTGACAGTCTTCAGGAGGAAGGCCCTGTATTCGAATCCTGACATCACCACTTTATTAGCTGTGTTATCTTGGACAAAATACTGATCCTGCAGCTTATGCCTCTTCTTCCTCACCTGTACAGTGGACATAAAAAAGCAGCCTCCTAAAGTCACTAGGAGTTGAAAAGTGAGACTGCAGGTAAAGTACTTAATAAGAAGGATCTGGATCACACTGTAAGGGCAGCTAGCTCTGCCAGTGCACTCTCTGGAGATTTTTCTCACGAAGTCTTCAAATACAGGACTCAAGAGTAAGATAGTAGGGACTGAGATAAGTTAGTGTAAAATACTTTCAGTCTGACGACATTCACAAAGTCCTTTGCTTAATCTATTCCATTTATTTTGTAGAGAAGCCTTTACTTTTATTCCATAAATTCAAAAAAATCGCAGATTAAAAATAGAACACCTAGGGCCTGGGAAGATGATTCAGAGATTAAAGTTACTAGCTTGCAAAGTGATTCAAGCATCTGGCATTCGTTGACAGTGGTAAGAGACTCTGGTGGATCTACACACACGCGTGCGTGCGCGCATGCACACACACACACGTACACATACACGTGCAAATAAATAAAAACAAAAAAATTTTTAATAGGATATCTAAAGGACCCACAAAGTATGCAGAATGTGACACTAATCTCTATACCACTCGCTGTCACTGATACCGAAGTCCCAGGATCTCACTGGAACAGAAGGGCATCAAACTTCTATTTTCTTCCAGTGCTTTCTGGAATAACTTTCTTTGCGTTTCTTTAGGGTGTAATTTTAATTGTGTTCAATAACCTAATTAAATTCTTCAAATATTTACTATGTGCAATGAACTGAGAAAGGCCTGGGCTTGGGTGTAAAGGTGTAATTATGGAGGACATAAACGTAAACCTCTTCCTTTAAGGAGCTCCCAGTGAACGAGGGACGATCACAGATGCATGCAGCATTGTCAGGAGGCCGAGTGGGGATGCTTACAGGACTGTTTACAGACCTGGGAGCACTTTCACAAGATGTCCGTTGATGGAGATGGCATTTGTTTAGCCAATAGTGAACGGGAGCTACAATCAGTATTGACACTATCAAGTGTGCACTAGACCAAATTCATGGAATCCAATGGGAACGAAAGATGAAGACCGATTCTGACGGTCAATGAGTGAGCAGAAAGAGGGAGCATGATATAAATCTGTGCCGCTCAAACTGTGATGTGCAGAGAAACCACCCAGAGAGCCTGTTAAAAGACAGATTCAGATCCAGCAGGACCAAGGCCTGAGGACCAGGTCTAACTGAGTTTAGTAGGGCCTTCCACAGCAAACACCATATCAGTAATGACCAAATCCATCTGCCCTGGCAGAGCAGAAGGATCCTGCTGCTGGCTTCAGGCAACAGGGCAATGTGTATGGCTCAGTCAACATGGAAACAAGTTAGCTATTACTCCAACATGGAAACGAGTTGGCTGCATCCACCTTCTTCAGCCACAAAGCTATGGTCTTTTCCTATTCTGCCTCAGTGTGTGGTTCCAGGCTTCCATCCATTAGGCAGGAGTGAAACACAGTTTAAGCCTGGATGAGGGAAAATGGGACTTTAGCCAGCTATTAGAAAGCTTCTGGTCATAAACCTTCAACTACACAAATTCATCTCCACAAGAATTATACAGTGAATACTCTTCCTAGATGGTAGAGTGTATTCAATTCAATGATGAGCCACAGGGACTCTGTTTGCTTTGAGAAGCAGCTGTCTGAGTTGTAGCTACCAGGACTGCCTCTGAGCCATCCTGGTCAGTTTTTCCCATACAGGCTCTGAAATTGTCAGAGCCAGGAATGTGCCTGACTTTAGGGACATTAGCTTGAGGTGACGCCACGGCATTCAGCTTGGAGCAAGTCACTCTCCTCTTATTCAAATGGCAGGGGCCTCTTCTCCTAACAGTGCCCCGAGCCATGCTCTGTCAGTGAGTCCCTGACAAACTACTACTGGTCACTTCCTTTGCTCTCCCTGTAGCCTTGGCTGATCTCACACACCAGGATCAGGTTTTACAAGACTTTAAACCCACAAGCATCAAAGCACGATGTGTGTTCAGTTTATCCGCACTTCCTACTAGAGAAGATAACCATGGCTATCCTCAAGGTAGCAGGAAGGACTGGAGTATGACCTCAACAGTAAACCCTTCTGTAATGATCATGCCTCTTTCTCACCCAAATTGCCATTTTCAAAAACTAACAGGTAAATGAATTCTCAGGTATAGAATACATATATTTGAGGAAAGTAAAATGTGTACACAAAGACCCATACATGAGATTTTCATAACAACAGTATTAACAGCAAAAGTGAGTAGAGTTCAGGTGTCTATCAATCTGATGCTGGGCACACAAAATAAAGCATGCTTATACAAGCACTATTCACCTAGAAGTCATAAGGAACTGACACATACTATGGCATGTGAACATGAAAACATGACATGAATTCAAAGAAGGCGGACACAAAAAGTTATTATTACGTTATTTCATTTAAGTAAAATGTCCAGACTAGACAAGCTTCCAGAGAAAGAAAGCAGACTACTAGCTGTCATGAGTGAGGGTGAAGGTTAGAAATGGCTGATAATAGGACAGATTATCTCTTGGCAACAGTACTAGAAATACTATGAAATTATATAGTGGAGATAGTTTACTAAATATAGTAAAAACTCCACTGAATTGTATTTTTGTTTTTTTTTTTTTTTTTTTTGTTTTTCGAGGTAGGGTCTCGCTCTGGCTCAGGCTGACCTGGAATTCGCCATGGAGTCTCAGGGTGGCCTCGAAGTCTCGGTGATCCTCCTACCTCTGCCTCCCGAGTGCTGGGATTAAAGGCGTGCGCCACCACGCCCGGCTTGAATTGTATTCTTTATGTAGTAATTTCTTGTGAATTACATTCCAATTAAAAATAACATATTAGGGCTGGAGAGATGGCTTAGCGGTTAAGCACTTGCCTGTGAAGCCTAAGGACCCCGGTTCGAGGCTCGGTTCCCCAGGTCCCACATTAGCCAGATGCACAAGGGGGCGCATGTGTCTGGAGTTTGTTTGCAGAGGCTGGAAGCCCTGGTGCGCCCATTCTATCTCTCTCCCTCTATCTGTCTTTCTCCCTGTGTCTGTCGCTGTCAAATAAATAAATAAAAAATGAACAAAAAAACATTAAAAAGAACATATTATACATCAGTAAATGAAGTAACTTAATTAAAACAGGAGAAAAGAAAATCAGATAATATGACATGTGATCTCTTTACATTTAGACTGCTTAACAATGTGACAGCTTTCCTGGAGTGGGAGTGCTGGCAACGGCATAAGGAAACTTGTTCACTGATTGATTTATTTTTCTCGAATTTTCGAGGTAGAGTCTCACTCTAGCTCAGGCTGACCTGGACTTCACTCTGTGGTCTCAGGGTGGACTCAAACTCATGGCGATCCTCCTAGCTCTGCCTCCAGAGTGCTGGGATTAAAGGCGTGCGCCACCACGCCCGGCTTGTTTATTCTTTTAATCATCTTATTAACAGTACAAGATTGCCAAAGGCATGGCATTTTGTTCCAACTTGGAGGATGTATGTGAGCTTATCATATCTGAAAAGCTCACCATCTGGAATTAATAACTTGAAAAACCAGATGAAGCCATGTTTATCGACAGCTCAAAAGAAGATGGTCAATTCAAAGAAAAGTTGTGATTACAGCTTGTGGTTCACGGCCTATGAAGGAGATGTCTGGGAGCTTAACATTCAAGTATAGAGTATAAAAATGTATCAGAACAGCCAAGAGAAGGCCAGAATTACTTTTAAGAATATAAGCTGAAAAGCTCCAGAGGAAATGAAAGATCAAAACCAATAGCCAAGGAAAATCACCAGTAGTCATTAGTGACTGACTGGCGGTCCTGCTGCATGAAACCCTTTTGCCAAACCTTTCTTCCTGGTCATGTCTGCCTTCCCCTCAGGAAGAGCAGGGACAGGTGAAAGTTGGTGACTGGAGCAGAATGACCTGAGGATGGGCAGAATTGGACTGAAAGACGACAGAGAGCAAGGGCACTGACAGCTGGCTGGAACTGAATAGTCAAGAGGCCTCCACCACTGGCTTGCAGTGTAGGTGGGTTTGATTTCCCACACGTAGTAACGGAAACTTCCAGGAGTTGCTCTGATCTACCTGAGTATTCCCTACCAAGTTGTAGCAATATGCCTGCAAGTAAGCTATTTGACTCCTTCAAACCTTAGTACCCTTACAGTGTCGCATGTAATTGAGACAATAAGTGACCTAATGAAGGCCAAGGACCCAGTCCTGGCCCTGGCTGACAGACGGGCCCAGTGAATGTTTGCTGTGATGGAATAATGGCAGCAGACACCAGCAGTGAAAGCAGAGCCGCAGGTCCAAAGTCTGTCTATTCTCTGGTACAAATATAAACTGCACAGTATCAGGTAATGGAGAGAGGGTTCCTGAGTCCTGACCTGAATTCCATTTCTACCACATACTTAGCCATGCTACTTGATCCCCTTGCTTTTGGTTGCTCATCTGAAAATTCAACAAAGGTACTTCAGGAATGTTTTGAGAAGGAAGTGAGGAAGTGCATGTAAAATGTGCTTTGGGATCTGAACCAGTGCTACTCCAAGAACGTTAGAGAACGAAATGGGGAAGTGTATGCATGAAGCAACATGGGATCCAAGCCAATGCTGTAAATGTGCATTATTCTTAGTTTAGAATTTATATATCTGTTATTCCTACTTGTTCACATTTCCTTGAAAAGTATGAAAATTATA
Organism: Jaculus jaculus; assembly: GCF_020740685.1. Taxonomy (NCBI): domain Eukaryota; kingdom Metazoa; phylum Chordata; class Mammalia; order Rodentia; family Dipodidae; genus Jaculus; species Jaculus jaculus. The sequence continues at coordinate 52,962,068 of NC_059102.1, forward strand.
GACATCAAATAAAATTTGGAGGTCGAACGACATTCTCAGTGGAGAACAGAACAAAAGCTTCCATGAAGAGGAGGAAGAATCCCAATTTCTGTTTATTTCAGCTCAGCTCACAATTGTCTTTAGACCAACAAACACATACAACCAGCAAATACCAGGCTTAGAGGTGTGACAGAAAGATGGTGCAGACCCTAAGGCACGCAGAACAGGAAACCATGATATAAGGTAGGCACAATTTGGCCCAAACTTACTTCTAGTTTTGGGCAAGATGTAAAGGGCAGGTACTTTCTGCTTTGATTGTGTCACAAATCAGGAAGGAATGACACCCTGACCTGGAGACTTAGGGTAGGCATTAAATGTTGATAAAACCGAGTTAGCAAATCCTCTTCCTCCTCTGCCTTCTTCCTGGTCACTTCTGCCTTTCCCCTCAGGGAAAGTAGGGCAGGTGCTTAAAAGGTGATAGCAGAAACAGTGTGACCTGGTCATGGGCAGAGTGTGAATACTGTCACAAAGGCACTAGCCTGTGGCTGGAGTTGGAACAGACACGAGGCTTTCTCCACGACAGACTAACAAAAGGTCTGTGGATGGCCGACCCTTAAAGCATACATAATAGAAACTTTCATAGCCCTGGGAAAGAACTCCTTCCCACTCATTTTTACTAAAATCAAAGAGAAACAATTCCATGTGTAATGACGTTTTAACAATTTCCACAGTTGGCACCAAGCACTGAAAAATCCCCCAAGGCTCAGTGGTCAGAGTAGAAATAAGCAGAACAGGTGTGGGGTCTGTGGTAGCCCTGCCAACTGGTCAACCACTGTTACAAGAGCATTAGGGCTTGTCCTTTGAAAAATTTTATCTGTATCTATATCTATAGTTGTTGTTTGTTTGTTTGGCTTTGTTTTTCTCTAGCCCAGGCTGACTTGGAATTTACTCTGTAGTCTCAGGCTGGCCTTGAGCTCATGGTGATCTTCCTACCTCTGCCTCCCAACTGCTGGGATTTTTTTTTTTTTTTAAGGCATACACTGCCATGCCCAGAGAAATTATTGTTTTCTTTTCTCTTTTCGTTTTTTCTAGGGAAGGTCTTGTTCTAGCCCAGGCTGACCTAGAATTCACTATGTAATCTCAGGCTGATCTCAAACTCACAGTGATCCTCCTACCTTGGTCTCCTAAGTGCTGGAATTAAAGGCATGCACCACCACACTTGGCTGTCCTCTAAAATATTTTTAAAATGTTTAACTTTTTAAATTTATTCATTTGAGAGATAAAGAGAAAGGACTTTTCCAGGACCTCTAGCCACTGCAAATGAACTCCAGAAGCATGCACCAACTTGTGCATCTTTCTTATGTGGGTTCTGGGGAATTAAAACCGGGTTCTTTGGCTTTGCAAGCAAGTGCCTTAACCACCAAGCCATCTCTCTGGCCCCAAGGAGCAACTCGGACCCTAGTCTTTTTGTGAAATCACCAGTTTTCACAGGTTGACAGACAAATGGTTGCAAGCAATTGTTCCATTCTGGGCAGTCATGGCATCTGCCTCCCCAAGGCAGTTTTCTCCCAGACTGCCACCATCTTTCACCAACTTTCACTCTGGTTTTCACACAGAAGAGGCAACGGGAATAGAGTAAGAAAACAGGGGATGTACCAGTGTTGGGTTGGAAGTAAGCAGCCTGCCTGTCAGGAAATGAGCATAATGAACACAGGAAGCCTCCTGTGGACTCAAGTCAATCTGACAAATGTCATCAGAGTGACTTCTTTATGCCAGCACCACGGGAAATATATGTGCTGAAGTCAAAATGAGGACATGTTCTTAACCATGAAAAACTGATGATCTACTAAAGCGGGACCTTGACTTAGGTTTTATTTCATTTGTTTTTCTCCTGTCTTCCTTCTTTTCTGTTTACATGTGACTGTTTTCTTCCCACATTTGGCTCCATGTTATGGTGCAACTGCAGAGTTGGTTTAGAAGCACTACTCTCTCTTTCTTCACTCTGCCTTCCTAAGTGTCCAGAACAGACCCAATTAAAACATAGCTGTGGGGTTGGAGAGATGGCTTAGCGGTGAAGCGCTGGCCTGCAAAGCCTAAGGACTCCGGTTCGAGGCTCGATTCCCCAGGACCCACGTTAGCCAGATACACAAGGGGGCACACGCATCTGGAGTTCGTTTGCAGTGGCTGGAGGCCCTGGTGTGCCCATTCTTTCTCTCTCTCTCTCCCTCCTTTTCTCTGTCCGTTGCTCTCAAGTAACTAAATTAAAAAAAAAAAAAAACATAGCTGTGGGCTGGAGATGGCTCATCAGTTAAGGCACTTGCCTGAAAAGCCTAAGGACCCAGGCCCATGTAAAGCCAGATGCACAAAGGGATGCATGCATTCAGAGTTCATTTGCAGTGTCTAGAGGCCCGGCCATGCCCATTCTCAACCTGCTCCTCTCTCTCAAATAAATAAAAATATTTAAAAATATTTTTAAAAGGTAGCTGTAAAAGCACAGAATGGAGAGTGGCTGTGACAGAAACCAACACACAGGCTTTCAAGACTGTGAATTCTTCTATTCACAACCCATGTTTTATATTAATAATTATATTAATTGTACTTATTTATTTTAATAACTATATGAATATTTCTCAAGACTGATATTCACCCTGTTATCCACAGGCCTGAGGCCAAGAGAACATTCCTACAAAATATGATGTATGAGTTGTCTTTTCTGTGGAGGCAGGCATGTAGCCATTCACCTCCCCACATGCTGGCTTGTTACTAAGTAGAACCTTTTATTCTTATGCCACTTACTCTGGAGTAATTTGATCTCTGGTGACAGTGTAGACTAAAGCCTTTCACAGTCAGAGTAGTAGGCAGGATGTGACATGCCCATGAGAAGAGGAATAAACAGTTTCAAGCCCACAGGAAGACTGCCCCAAAGTTGTAGGAGTTCAAGATCACCCTTTCAATTCCTATCAGGTAGGATTAGAAAGGAACATTAGAAAAGGTGGTTTCCTAGTGTGAAAATGGGAATTTACAACAGACAGAGACTATGAAGGAGAAAAGAGAGGAGGGAGACAAAGAAACAGATTCAATGGGAGAAGTAACATGCAATCAAATTGTCTTTGGTATGTTTTAGGCAAAATACTTGGGACTAGAAATACATGTGTGTTTCAATTTGTTCTTGATGTTTTCAAACACATATACACAGAAGGGGCTATGTTGGAGGTGGGAAACAAATATAAACATAAAATATATTTATTATATATATAGTCTGAACACAATTTTGTGTACTATTTTAATAGTTCTGTGCATAAAATTGTTTCATTATCTAGAATGTGTCCACTTATAGTATCATGTAAACACTCAAACTGTTTTGGATTTTGTAGTATTTTGGCTTTCAGATTAGGGATGTTCATCCTGAACTGTCTAATTCAATTGTCTGATTTCAAAAGTCTGCATTTATAGATAAAGAAAATAATGGAAGCCAGGTGTGGTAGCACACACCTTTAATCCCAGCACGTGGGAGGCAGAGGTAGGAGGATTGTTGAGTTGGAGGCCACCCTGAGACTACATAGTGAACTCCTGGTCAGCCTGAGCTAGAGTGAGACTCTACCTCGAAAAACCAAAACCAAAAACAAACAAACAAACAAAAAGAAAGTACTGCAAAAAGTTTAGGAAACCTACCTATGATCAGCAGCTAGCCTCAAGACGCACGTCACTCTGGTCCCAAAGTTCTGTTCCTTCCCCACAAGTATGTTTAGTCAATAGCTGAGCTGGTGTTTAAGGGATGGTTTAGAACATGAAGCCCAGCACACAGAGAATGGAGCAACCCAGGAAAGGCCTGTCAGAGCAAGGGGAAAAACTGACATTGTTCCAACCCTCAGTTCTCCTCCATGTTAAACCAGCTCTTGTGAGGGTGAAGTGACATAAACCATGTGCTAAAGCACAGAGCAATGCACAAGGATTGGCTCTGTATAGAGATTATGAGGAGCCACTGAGCATGCTCAGACATGGGCATGCCTGGATTGAACACAGAGCCTGCTGAGGCGTGTGGTGGGGGGAAGGTATTAGACTAGAGGGTGAAGCAGTCTGGGGCACAAAATGAGGAGATGGGAAGAGACTTTTCAGGAGCAGGAAGATTGGAGGCAGTAGAATTAGAATCCACGATCCAAAATGTAAGCCAGGGAAAGGTTTGTGGAGATGAAAGGGTGGTTTACTTCACATTTTGGATTAAAAAAAAATATATATATATATGAATCTGTCCATTAATGTATCTTATTTCCGTCAGAAAAGGAGGTTGGGGGAAGCCATTCTGACTCTGCCGCGTCTTCCCGGTAAGTCCAGTTCTATTTAACTTCTGACTGGAATGAAGCCCACTATCCTCCCCCTGGGTGTCAGGAGCCAGCAGCTCACTGCTGTGGCCTGTTCAGTATCAAGCTCACAGTGGTGCACCCCTCCCCCCCCATCCCCCGGGAACACGTAAGGCGTATGCTCTCAGACACACCTGAACTCAGATGTACCTGCTTCGGACTTGGCTTTTTCAGAGAATTGCAGATCACTTCTTACTTAGCGACAGCTCACAGAAAAAGAAACACATTAGACTTTGTACTAACGTGGGTCTCTAAGAACTGAAGGCTCATTATTTGGACATGGCTTGAATTCAGAAGGACATGTTGAAATGGTTAGAGAAGAGGAGCTTTCTTAATAACTACTTTAAGACTCTTCAGGGAAAAAAAAAAATAACTAGGAGGAAGGCTGGGGTTCTAAGTCCTTGTTCCAGACTGGGAATGTCTGACAGGACAGAAGCCATCAGAACCCCATGTTTCTTGTACAGAACCCTGGGGAGAGGCAGGTGGGTCAACTGTCAGCACCCTGCAGGGAGAAGTGGGAGAAACACTCTATTTGGGCAAGCAAGGGGGCAGCCTTGTTGAAAAGATGACTTGTTTTGCAAGAGGATGCTGAGGTCCAAAGAAAGATTTAGGGAAGCACACCACCCTAGCAACAGAACCTGCTGGATGTCTGCAGAACAGAGATAGCCAGGCTGAGAAAGCAGTCATCTCTCTATCTTTTGGCATGCCCTCCACAGAGACATCTCTTTGTCCCAAGGCATTTGCCTTCCATCCTCTCTGGCTGTCTACACTCTCAGGTGATCCTGTCTGCCCTTACAATTTCATTTTTCACCTTGATCTCCATCTCATTTTTTTTTCTCCTAAGTAGCAAACTCAAAACAGTCACTTTCCAGGAATCTTACCAGAATGTATACAACATGACATGAAACATGGGGAAAATGTACTTTTCATTTTCCTCCTTTGCAGAAATGCTAATATTTTTCCATCCTGGGTTCCATTGTGGCTTAAAAATAGGTCTACACCAGCTAACAGAAAGCTGAAAAAGCTACACTGCATATAGTTCAATGGGAAAGACAGAGAAGTCACCAGTGGAGATACTCAACAGTACACACTGCAAGCCTTATATTTGATCAGCCAGTCTTTTATGGGGGAAGTCAAATGCACTCTAATTGGACTGGAGGCCTGCTCCATGGGAGGGAATACATCCCTGATACTGAAAATCTACAAAAGAGGTAGTCATGAGGCTCAGGGGTGTAACATCTGTTGGTGTCTGGCTAAATGCATATGCTCATCAAATTGCCTGGTAAGCACTTCTCTAAATGTCCATACCCATATATTAATGTTACTATCACTTTTGGTTAGAGAAGCTTCTCTTTTCAGATGGCATTGACCTTGGGATGACTCAGAAGGCACCATGATGCTGAGAAGAAGTGACATAGGAGTGCTCAGCACTGAAATATCTCTATCACATCTTACAGAGTCCATTGAGGAAGAGGTGGTGGAAAGAATGTAAGAGCCAAAGGAAGGGTAGGACTCCTTACAACATGCTCCTCCAGACACAAAATGGCTTGGATATCCATGACCTCATAGTGCCTGACACTACCTACACAAGACCATCAGAATAGGAGGAAAAGATGATGACATGAAAATAAAAGAGAGACTTATTGAGAGGAGGAGGGGATATGATGCAGAATGGAGTTTCAAAGGGACAAGTGGGAGGAGGGATATTATTAACATGGGATATGGTCTACAATTATGGAAATTGTCAATAAAAAATAAAAAATAGGTCTACAGCCAGGAGTAGTGGTGTATATGCCTTTAATCCCAGCACACAGGCGGCAGATGTAGGAGGATTATAATATGTTCAGGGCCACCCTGAGACCACATAGTGAATTCCAATAATTCAAGTCCGCCTGGGCTAGAGCAAGACCCTACCTTGAACCCCCCCCCAAAAAAAAAGTCTACAGAAAATTACTTTTTCAATCAAAAGATCATCGTTATCCCTTCTCTGGAACCTGGATGGGGGCTGTGACTGTCTGGATGAGATACGATGCGGCTGCAGCAAAGCTGCATGGAGTCTGAGGCTCTAGTAAGGGCCAGCGTCTGCTAACTTCTCTTTGGGGGAACTTGCTTTGAAGCACTGGGACACTGTGGAACAAGTCTAGCTCCCTGAAGCTGCCACACTCAAGTGTCTACATGGAAACATTATGAAGAATAGAAGGGAAGAAGGGAGAGGAGAGCTGTGAAGATCAGAACTCATTACACTGGTATATGGTAAATTCTCCAAAAAATGTTTGCAGATGACAATTCAATTGAAGAGTTTTGTTTGTTTGTTTGAGGCAAGTCCAACAGACTGGTCTTTTTTCTTTTAATGAGAGAGAGAGAGAGGGAGAGAGAGAGACAATTGGCATACCAGGGCCTCCAGCCACTGCAATTGAACTCCAGATGCATGTGAACCACCTTGTGTATATGTGCGACCTTGTGCGCTTGCATCACTTTGTGCGTCTGGCTTACAAGGGACCTGGAGAGTCGAACATGGGTCCTTAGACTTCGCAGGCAAGCACTTAACCATCAAGCAATCTCTCTAGCCCAATAGTATCTTTATGTAGCAAATCATTCCTGGATTTAGTAGCTTAAAATAACAATGCTCATGGTCCTCCGAGTGGGCAAGGCTCATCTAGGTACTTTTTTGTTAAGTCTGTTCTGTGAGACAGAAGTAGAAGGATTGTTATGAGTTTGAAGACATACTGGGATTACAGAATGAGTTCCAACTCAGCCTAAGCTAGAGAAGAGCGATACGGTTAGCACGTTCATTCTGTCCCTCCATACTATGTGACGAAGCAGCAGCAAGAGGGCTCTCCACAGGTGCTGGGTGGATGTCAGCTCTGCTAAGCTCTTATGAATTATGAACCCAAAGAGCTGATGCTTTGTAAATTACTCACGTTTGAGTCCTCTGTTATAACAAAAAAATGGACTAAAACATTCGCTGACGTGGTCAACAAACTATTTAGTCACTTCCAAAAGCTTTCTGCCCCTAATCTTGTCTCAATCAATCCTTTCTGAAGACCGAAGGCAGAAAGTTTCCAAGATGCAAACCTGGCTCCTCACAGCCCTTTCAGTGGTTCAGAGGCAAGCAAGCATAAGGATGTCTTAGCAACGGTCAGCAAATACAACCTTTTCCCAACAATGCATCTGGCAACCTATTGGCAATCTGAGAACTCTAGTTGCTTTGAGCTGCACATTGTTTCAAACAATGGAGCAAGTTTCTCTACCTTTAAAAACGATTAATAACTCCCCTTCTGTGGTCCATTTCTTTCTTTCTTTCTTTTTCTTTTCTTTTTCTTTTTTTTTTTTTTTTGATGTAGGGTCTCGCTCTAGCCCAGGCTGACCTGGAATTCACTACGGAGTCTCAGGGTGGCCTTGAACTCATGGCAATCCTCCTACCTCTGCCTCCCGAGTGCTGGGATTAAAGGTGTGCACCACCACGCCCAGCTCTGTGGTCCATTTCTATTCAGTATGTTCCAAGATATACCCAGAATCAGAAGAGAGAAGGTTATCTGGCCTAGACTGGCTTAGAGTACATGGGAAGTAAGAAAAACTGTGTCCTGTAAGTCATTTTTTTAAAAATGTATTTGCTACAAGAGAGAGGGAGAGAGCACACACGTGAGAGAGAGGGAGAGAGAGAGAGAGAGAAAGAGAGACACTGAGAATGGGAGCACCAGAGTCTAGGGCCACTGCAAATGCACTCCAGTCACATGCTCTAGTTTATGCATTTGACTTTATGTTGTGACTAGGGAATCGAACCCAAGACCTTCAGGTTTTGCAAGCAAGTACCTTTAAACACTGAGCCATCTCTCCAGTGAATTTTTAGGGAGAATCCTCTACTATTTTATGCCTATACATAATTGAGTGTTCATATGATTAAAGCCAGATGCATCATGTGGAGGCACATGTGCAGCAGAGAAAAGGTTACAATAATGTATCCCAGAGAACCACCCAAACTTGGCTCTTAATAGTCCCCAACTCCTTCCCCTGGACTCCTATACAGAGAAGCCATGGACAACTTCCCGAGGAACTTCTCCAGGTGGCTCACTCACCCCTTGGCAACTTCTTCAAATACATACTATGACTTTGCTCTTAATAATAATAGCTCTTGCTGCTTCACTCTGTATGTATCTTTTCCAGTTCTTTGACTAAGGCAACAAGAACCTGTAAAAGAACCAGACAAAGACCACCAGTAACAGTTCTGTAATAATGACTAGCAAGCAAGCCCCTTGGTTCACCCCAGGCTCAGCGCCAGTCCTGCCCCAGTGCTTTCAGTTCTGCTCCATGACTGAACTTGAGTCTTTGCCTACTGTTTCCTTTTGGCCAATTGCAAGTCTGATGCTGTAAAACTCAGTACCAAGTTGTATGGAAAACCTTCTCCACCTCCTTATGATGGTTCCAAAACAAAACATTCCCTCCTGGATAGAAGTGGGAGGCTAATGTGTCAGGAAGCTCAGAAAATCCCAAGATTCACAAAGGCCCTTCCCAGTTTATATAGACAGTGAGCAACTGCTGGAGAAAAGATGACTTCATGGAGCTGTCTTGTGAGTTGGGCAGGAAGCCCCAAATATGTAGCTTTCAGGAACAGTCACTCATGCTGGGGAGGGCTTTGAGTGATACCGCTTCCTTCCACTCTCCCATGCTCTCTTGAAAACTCATTGGCTTATCAGGCTAGACTCAAGTAGAATTGTCACTGGTGCTCTATCTGGAGTGAATAGACTTTTTTTTCAAGTCTCCCCAGGAAACATCATGCAACAATGATTCACATAACATGTGTTTTGGACCAAATAACCAGGCAGGCCCTGGCTAGCTTTACAGATGTAGAATTAAAAAGTTCTCATGTCTTCCACACCCAAGAAAATAATTATTTTATTTTATTATTATTATTATTTTTTTTGGTTTTTTGAGGTAGGGTCTCACTGTAGCCCAGGCTGACCTGGAATTCACTATGGAGTCTCAGGGTGGCCTCGAACTCACAGCGATCCTCCTACCTCTGCCTCCCAGTGCTGGGATTAAAGGCATGCACCACCACGCCCAGCTCTAAGAAAATAATTAAATCAAATATCTTTGATGGGGATTAGGATCGATCAGGCCACCGAAGATTTTGTTCTGCAAAGGAATGAGAATGTACCAGGAGGCAAGGATACTCTTAGAAATGCTGGGCATGTGCCCACTACTCTGACCCATGAGATATAGTGGATAGGTGTGCTGAATACTTACTTATCTTTGGCTTGTTTTAGTGTACAGTTCTATTTTAACATGCATTAAGATTCTTCACCATCAAAATAAGGATACAATCACATTACTCTAAAGAATTCCCTCATGCTCTACCTTTAAATCACACCCTCCTTTTATCTCTAAGCTCTAGAAATCACTGATTTGTTCTCCACTGTGGTTTTGTCTTTTTGAAAATATCATGTAGATAGAATCATATTCTATGCAACCTGTTGAGACTGGCTTTTTTGCCTGTGTGATTCATGAGTCTTGTGCATATCAATAGTATGTTTCTGGCTGGAGACATGGCTTAATGGTTAAGGCAGTTGCCAGCAAAGCCAAAGGATCCCAGTTGTATTCTCCAGGGCCCATGTAAGCCAGATGCACAAGGAGACACATGCATCTGGAGTTCGTTTGCAGTGGCTGGAGGCCCTACTATGCCCATTCTCTCTATATAAATAAATAATATATATATACATATATTTAAAAAAACAATGTTTCTTTTTCTTGATGAATAGATCATATTTTATGAATAGGTCACATTTTGTGGATAGATTATAATTTGTTTGTTCAGTCACCTATCAAAGCATATTTGAGTAGTTTCCTATTTTGAGAAAACATGAATAGGACTGCCTAGAAACACCTACGTATGTAATAGTGTTTGTGTAACTATAAGTAAGTATTTCATTCTCTAGGGTCTGTACTCAAGAGTGGGATTTCTGAGTATAGTAAGGGTATATTTAAGTTTACAAAAAACCTGTGAACTAGCCAGGTGTGGTGGTGCATGCCTTTAATCCCAGCACTGGGGAAGACAGAGGCAGGAGGATCACCATGAGTTCGAGGACACCCTGAATCAACCTGGACCAGAGTGAGACCGTACCTCAAAAAATAAAAAAAAACAAAATGTATGAACTGTTTTCAGACTGGCACTAGCAATGTTTAAGAGTATTGGTTATTTGGTTATTCCATAGCCGCATGGTCACTTAGTGTTGTATTTTTTGTTTTAGGCATTTTAGTAGGTATGCAGTACCCTCTTATTATGGTTTAAATTTATATTTCTGTAGTGGATAATGATACTAAACATCTTTGACTTGCCATTGTTATATACTCTTTGCAGAAGTATCTCTATATAAAAGTTGGGTGATCTGTTTCCTTACTATTGAGTCTTGAAAGTTCTTTACATGCTATTGGCACAAGTAGAGATGCATTGACTATATGATCTTCAATGATTTTCTTCCAGTATGTTGCTTTGTTCTTTTTTTATTTTTTTCTGAGGTAGGGTCTTGCTCTAGTTCACGCTAACCTGGAATTCACTATGTAATTGCAGGCAGCCCTCAAACTCATGGTGATCCTCCTACCTCTGCCTCCTGATGGCTGGGATTAAAGGCAAGGCATGCCACCATACCTGGCTTGCAATGTTCATTTAAAGTCTATAAAAGAAAAGGTTTTATTTCTTACAGAATATAATTTAGCATGTTTTTCTTTTAAGATTTATGCTATGTGTCCACATCTATTTGTCTAACTGTTGGTCATTAACATAAGCTTTCTCTTATGTTTTCTATTTAAAGTTTTATGTTTTACTCTTTTCCTTTAGGTCTGTGATCCATTCAAAGTTTTTTTTTTTTTTTTAACAAATGTGATGTTTTGGAAAAGGTTCATTCATCCGTTCATTCTTTCTGTTTTGGTTTATGATGTCTAGCTGTCCCAGAATCATCTGTTCTAAAGATTATCTTTCTTTCAACACACATTTTTTTGTTTTTCAAGGTAAGGTCTTCCTCCAGCCCAGGCTGACCTGGAATTCACTATGCAGACTCAGGTTGGCCTTGAACTCATAATCTTCTTACCTCTGCCTCCCAGGTGCTGGTATTAAAGGCATGTGACATCACATCTGGCAGGATACACCTTTCTTTTATTTATTTAGTTTTTATTTGCAAGCAGAAATGGGGGGGGGAGAGAATAGGCACTCCAGGGCCTCTAGCTACTGCAGACAAACTCCAGATGCATGTGCCCCTATGCATCTGGATTTATGTGGGTACTGGGGAATTGAACCTGGGTCCTTTGGCTTTGCATGCAAGAGCCTTAACCGCTAAGCCATCTCTCCAGCCCCAGAACATACCTTTCTTAAATATCAGCTGGGAACATTTTTGACAGTTTATTTCTGTGATCATTTTTCTGCTTCACTGATCTGTGACTATCTGTGCCTTATTACTATACTGGCCTTACTGTATTAGGATAACACACTGTGAATCCCTCGAGTTTCTTATTTTTCAAAAGTATTTATCTCTTGTCATTCCTTTAACTTTCCATATAAATTTTAGAATCAGTTTTTTTTATATATCTCTAAAAATCCTGGAGATAATTTGATAAAAGTTTCATTAAACCAATAAATCAATTATGAGAGAATAGACATCTTTATTATTTTGAGTCTTCTAATTCATGAACAAATAAGTATCTCCATTTATTTAAGTATTCTTTGATTTCTTTAATCAGTATTTTATAATTTTCAGCCTAAAAGTCCTGCTGACACAAAAATATGATATTAGCTTTATGATATTTTTAATATGTGAAATTTTTCATAGCTAGCTACCTCATCTTTTACTTTTGGAGCTAGTCTATATACTTAAAATTTCCATTTCTAGTTGTCCATTATGATAAATTATTTTTGTATAATGACCTTATATATGTCAAATTTGTTAAAAACACATTAATTAGCTGGGTGTGGTGGCCTTTAATCCCAGCACTCAGGAGGCAGAGGTAGGAGGATCATCATGAGTTCCAGGCCACCCTGAGACTACATAGTGAATTCCTGGTCAGCCTGGACCAGAGTGAAACCCTACCTTGAACATCCCCCACAAAAAAACCCCATTAATTGTAAGAATCATTTTATAATTATGCCACCTATGAGCAGGGAATTTTATTATTTTTATGCCTTTTATTTCTTTTCCTGCACTTCTAGGCTTCTAGCTGAGATACTGAATAGATGTAGAAATGGACATCTTTCATCTTATTCCTATGCTTAGGAGGAAAGTATTCAGACTTTCCACAAAATATAAAACTATATACTATTTTAAAAATATTTTCAGTTACTTTCAAGGAGAGAGAGAGAGAGAGAGAGAGAGAGAGAGAGAGAGAGAGAGAGAGAGAGAGAGAGAAAGAAAATATGAATGGGAGCTCCAGGGCCTCTTGCCCATGCAAACAAACTCCAGATGCAATTGCCATACTTTTTATATCTAGCTTTACATGGGTACTGGGGAATCGAATCTGAGCCATCTCTCTAGCCCAGCATATGGTCTTTTTACTGTGGTATTTTTCAGGGTATAAAACGAAACATCCATTGTACTCCTCACTTAATGTACTTTTTCCTCTGTGATAGTTGGAATACTTTCATTCCAGCGAAAGTGGTATATTGAAAGCCTACTCACCACTGAGACAGTTTTTAGAAGGTAAAGCCTTTGAGAGACTATTAGGTCATGAGGTTGTAGCCTCACGCATGGGACTAATGTCCTTATGAAAGAGACCCCGGAGATGGGTTCCTTAAAAGGTAATTAGATCATAAGTGTTCATTTCATAAAGACTAAGCCATCCTTAGACTAAAGGGTTAGTGGGTTATTTTGATAGTGGATCTGTTACAACCACGGATTTGGGTCTGTCACTTGTATGCACCCTTCTTGTCATGTGATGACTTAGTGCTACCTTGGGACTCTGTAGAGTTCCTCTGCGAGGAAGAAGCCTGGCAGAGGCAGCCCTCAACCTTGGAACTAGCTTCCAGAATAATGGGCTGGATGAACCTTTAGCTTTTATTCATCACCCAACCTCTGGTAGAAAACAGATCAAGATGTGTGGTTAATAGCTAAACAATAACTTCAGTGATTTTTCTAAACACTTTGAATCCAAGTAAGATTTAATACATGAGTGTGTACTGATCATTGCCAGGAAATGGCTTAGGAATATAGCAGACAAAGTTGTTTATTGACACTGCCATCCATTGTCCCTGCTGTTAGTAACACACCCTGGTTTTCTACATGACAACAGCAAACTTACTGAGCAATGAATCAGTAAAATAAATTCATTCTCAGTAGCCTTGAGGAAAAAAAAAAAAAACCCACCAGAAATAAACCCACCTGAGAAGGTAAAAGACTGCCACTGTGAAAACTATAAAACCTAGAATAAAGAAATCAAAGAAAACACTAAAAAATGGAAAGACCTCCCATGTTCATGGATCCACAGACTTAATATTGTAAAAATGTCTATATTACTGAAAATTATCTACAGATTTAATGTAATCACTATCAAAATTCCAATGGTATTCTTCACACGCACAAAAATATCCTAAAATTCCAAGAATGCACAAAAGTCCTGGATAGCCAAAATCATCTAGAGCAAAAAGAACAGTTAGAAGTTTCACCAGACATGAGGTCAAATTATATTACAGAGCCACAGTGACAAAACCAGACATGAATGCCCATGGTGTCGGGGACCCAGAGATGAACCGATGTAGTATGGCTAGCTATCTGATTCATAACAAAGGTTTCAAAAACATGTATTTGGGAAAGGACAGCCTCTTCAATAACTGGTGCTGGGAAAACTAGAGATTCACATAAAGAAGACTAAAACTAGACACCTATTTTTCCCATATGGAAAACCCAATTCAGAATGGAACAAAAGCATCAATGTAAGATATGAGAGTTTGGAATTACAAGAGAAAAACCATAGGGGAAACACTTCAAGATATAGCATAGGAAAGGATTTGCTGAGAACGCCAGTAGCTAAGGAAATAATAGCAAGAACTGAAACATCAGATTACACCAAATGGAAAGGCTTCTATATACCAAAAGAAACAATTACCATTATGTCTCCTTTTTAACTTACTGGCCTCTGCTACTAAGTATTTCCATTCTCACGCAGAAAGGAAGGGAGGAGGATACTTAATAGGTTGATATTGTATATATGTAATTACAATGATTGTAATGGGGAGGTAATATGATGGAGAATGGAATTTCAAATGGGAAAGTGTGGGGGTGGGGAGGGAGGGAATTACCATGGGATATATTTTATAATCATGGAAAATGTTAATAAAGATTAAAAATAAATAAATAAATAAAAAGAAAGAAACAATTACCAGAATGAAGAAAACTAAGAATCTATATCTGACAAGAATTAATAACTAGACTATATAAAGAACTCAAAACATAAAACATGGGCTGGAGAGATGGCTTAGCGGTTAAGCGCTTGCCTGTGAAGCCTAAGGACCCCGGTTCGAGGCTTGGTTCCCCAGGTCCCACGTTAGCCAGATGCACAAGGGGGCGCACGCGTCTGGAGTTCGTTTGCAGAGGCTGGAAGCCCTGGCGCGCCCATTCTCTCTCTCTCCCTCTATCTGTCTTTCTCTCTGTGTCTGTCGCTCTCAAATAAATAAATAAATAAAATTTAAAAAAAAACATAAAACACAAAAATCCAAATAGTGCAATCAATAATAAATGGACACATAAATTGAATAGGCAGTTCTCAAAGAAGTACAAAAGGGAGCTGGGGAGATGGTCAGTGGGTGAAGGGCTTGCTATGCAAGTATGAGAATCTGAGTTGAGATCCTAGTGCCCACATTCAAAAATGCCCTGCCTAGGGCTGGACGGATGGATTATTGGTTAGGGCATTTGCCTGCAAAGCCAAAGGACCCAGGTTCAATTCCCCAGGACCCACGTTAGCCAGATGCACATGGGGGTGCACATGTCTGGAGTTCTTTTGCAGTGGCTGGAGGCCCTGGCATGCCCATTCTCTCTCTTCCTCTTTCTCAGTCAAATAAAACAAATAAATAAAAAGATAACAATAAAAATAAATACCCTGCCTAATAGTGTGTGCTTGTAATCTCAGTGGTGGGCAAGCAGAGAGAGGAAATTCCTGGGCTCACTGGCCAGCTAGTATAGCCAAATCTATGAGCTCTGGGTTCAGTGAGAGGCCCTGTCTCATAGAATATGCTGGAGAGCAACTGAGAAAGAGCCCCAACATTGAACTCTGGCCTCCGTACACACATACGCATACATGAATGCACAATTCAATATCCTTGAATGCCAGGGAAATGCATATACAACTACACTGAACTTCTACTTCATCAGAATCAAAATGGCTATCATGGAGAAAACAAAGTATAATGAATGACACATTATGTATGGGCATACCATAATGAAACTCTGAATTGAGAATAAATCTTTACAAACTGTTGGTAGAGAAGCACGGCAATGCAGCTGCTTTGGAAATCAGAATGGAGTTCTGCAAAAGCTAAAAGTAAAAGTACATACGACCTGGCCACACCACTCCTGGGTATGTTAACTGAAGGAATCAAACTCAGCCTATGCTAGAGACACCTGCACACCCATGTTTACATGACACTCTTCACATACCCGCACTACGGAATCAGCCTCGGTGCCCATCCATGGACAAACTACTGTACGGATATACATACACAATGGACAACATTATGTCAGGGTGCAGGAAAACAGGACTAGACAGCATCATGTTAAGCAAAATAAGCCAGACTCAGAAAGACAAATACTGTGTGCTTCTTTCATAGGTATCATCTAGAAGAAGAAAAGACATGAAAGTAGGAAGTAAACTACTAAGGAAGAGGAAAGAGGCGGAGGAGATGGAGGGGACAGTGGAGGGTCATAGTAGGGGAACAGTATCAAATTGTTATGTGCATGCATGAAAATGTGACAATGAAATCCATAGTTTGTGCAATATAGTAGTTAAGATAAAGTAAATGTAAAACAAAATCAAAAACGTAAAACCAGCACACCTTGCAACACTTAATCAGTTTTAAGACTAGCCGGGCCCTTAGCTGGTCGGGGAGTCTGGAGGAATCAGAGAGGGAGTTACTTCTTCCAGACAATCAAATCTTCACACCGCTTTAAGGCTCTCAACACTTGAGGAATGAGCCAGAGACCGCAGCAGGGCAGACCTGGGAGTGTTATTTAAACCTAAAGGGATCAGAAGCTTTCTCTTCCCAGGTATGGAACTGGGAAAAGGAAACCTTGAGTTGTGGTGGCTAACCCACCAAGTGGGGAAGTCCTGACTGAAAGGATACAGCACATTGCAGAGACATGTACAGAAAGAACAGGTCCAGATGACAGTGTCTGAACTCCCGAAGCACAGCCCTATCTGGAGCCAGGTACCACTTCTGAATGCTAGTTACTTGAACCATAAACACTCTCCCCTCCTCTAATGGCTTAAACCTGTTTGAACTGGATTTTTTGGCTCTTCCAATTACAAGTCCTAAATTACAGGTGGAGAGAAAGGTGTCACTGGTGTCAGCCCTAGTTGCAATGAAGAGAGAGGCTGCTGATGTGGGCGCAAGGCCTCGTAAACATGAGGGCCAACGTGTTTGTGCTGCAGGACGAGGGCAGGAAAGTGGTCAGGATGTTACGTATGTAACTACAGAGGTGCAGAAGCCATTACTTCCTCATTTCCCACAATGCTCATTAGTGGCAGCCACTAGTTATCACCAGAGTCATCAATATAACTTTATAGACCCTCCACCTTTTCAGTACTTATTTCCCTTCAGGGACAGTGTTCTGGAAAAATCCACCAGCATGGTGATTCATGCCGTACTGTTCTATACAGCTTATTCTCTGTTTGCCTCCTAGACTAAGCCTGTGCCCTTCTTGTCCGAGTGTGCGCTGGCCGGCTAGCCCGGGCTTCCTAACCCCGTGTCTGGCTGAGTTCTGTCAAGGAGAGACACTACTTGGAAATCATGAGGGTGGACACAAGAGCTGGATATTTATTTTCTCCCTCCCCTCCTTCCCTGCCAGGGTTCTGCCAGTGGCTGTGTTGTGTTTCTCGGGGGCTGTACAAGTCTTGCCATTTGGTCCCCCTGCCGTGGCCTCAGACCTCACTGGACTATGGTAACACTTCCTGCTTATGCCCAAGGGAAATGATAGCATCCCACAGTTGTCATCTTCAATGTCTCCTCATGACTTCCTGGTTCCCTTAACCCTGCCTCAGTCTATAAATAGTCCCTTGATGAAATTCTGCTCTGTGGAACCCATCTGAGTGAATGTGCCATCTGTTTCCTGCCAGGGCTCTCACTGATGCAGGCCTGCATACCCTTCCCAACCGAAATCTCAGCATTTGCAAGTGACAAAGACAGACTCCTTGCTGTTTCTTAAAGACGTTCCACACTGTTTTGCTTTCATGCACTGGTTCACACAGATCCTCTTCTTTGGATAACACTTTACCACTATCTATCTTTGCCTAAAAAAGTTCTCCCATTCTGTTCTTCGAAGCCTCAATTGCCACTTCCTCCAGAAAGCCTTCCCTCAGATACAACGAGTCCCTCTACTGCATCACTATGACTGCCCGGGACTACTTGTCTCCTTCGCTACCCCTTCGTCTCAAGAGGAAGAAGTCTGCTTGTGCCCGTACCCCACTGCCACACACAGAGCTTGACACACTGTAAGTGTCCGACACTTGCTGTTCTGAACAGGAGTGCCTCATAATTGCTATTTAGTGCATGTGCCTGCGAAGCCACTATATTTTCTATCTTGTGCTCATCAAACCTGATTATGCAAGACAGGAGAAAACAGCTGGGAGGAGGGGATTAGCCAAGCATGCAAACTGGGCCATAGGAATGCAGGTACAGATTCTGTCACCTATCCTCAGGCCATCACGTCCAGAAGTTACTCTTCCATATGGACTATGTAGTAATCCTGCCTCATGGGCTGGTTCTCCTTCCACTATGGCTATGGAGAAGTCCAGTGCCTCTTTCCTGTACCTGGAGCCTTCTCCCAAGCTGCAGAGGGCCCGGGAGTCTAGGTAGCCCCAGGAGTTCAAGAAAGAAAGTAAACTGGCTCACAGGAATCTAGTCTTTAGAGCAAGCATCCCACTGGCTCAGAGGCCCAGCTGGTGACTCCCTCTCCTGCACGGGTGCGTTGGTCTTACGTGTTCATGGGCAGCTTATGGAGACATATACATATCTATGACCTAAATTATAGGTTCTAAATTCTCCATTTCCTACCTATGGCTGGCTGATTTCATGTTCTACTTCTCTTCTTAAGGTGGCTCATAGCTGACTATCTTATGGGTGATTCCATCAATCAACTTACTTTATAAATTCCAGTGAAATACCTTCATCCACCTATGTTCATATTTTACTCTCTTCCCTCCTCCTCAAATATTTATCCTCCAACCACCCATACTTGTCCAGCCTGAGAGGCTCTGGAGTCTGTGGCTTGAAGGACACCACTTTTCTTCAAGTTTAACCCCAGCTGTCCCAGGTAGGATCACAACCTCTTTTCAATAGCATGTTTCACAACTGCTGTAAAAATACCTTGGCTCATTACACAATCTTAGAAAGCCTTCACCCTGCTTACAAGCGAAATCTGGCTCTATCCTCTATAAATTTTAGTTAGGAGCAATATGAGATACGATTGGCCTTGGGGGAAGAAGGAAGTAGCTGGTCATGGAGAGAGTTTCTAGTCCTGGACTTCTCATGCACACAGCACTGTAGCCATGGTGGAAGGAGAACCAGCCCATGGGGCAGTGGCAGAATTTGTATCTGATTCCCATGGCTCAGTTTACATGGTCTAGATCCCTAGTTTGATATGCTCTGAGGACAGAATTTGAGTTTAAGTACCTGAGATTCCTTGACTTTCTTCAGCTTGTTCTTACTTTGCTGGCAGATGCTTTGTCATCTTGACCTCTATTCTCCATGACTGCTGACACTGTGGCTGGCCTGCCAACTGTACGCATACTGCTCCTCACCTGTGTGGAGCCACATCTATGCTCCTTCCTCTCCCAAAAGAATCGCACAAGTATTTACTCTGTATTTCCAAGTAAGTCAAGGCACATTTTAAGAATTTGGTGATAGTTCTTATGTTAAGATGAAGGCAGCCATCATAATAGGAGGAAAAGATCATGGCATCAAAATAAAAGAGAGGTGAAGGGGGAAATGATGGAGGGGGAAATACCTAAAAGTAAACTCAGTACAAGGTACTGCTGCTATCAACCATGTTTGAAAGGCCCTGCCCTCCCTGCCTGACTCGGCTCCAAGCTAAGGTCCATCTATTAGAAACCGGAGAAATATTCCACAATTTTAAACAGACTGATGAAGGCCCTGGAGACCAGAATGACTCTTGTGCTGTTTTCCAATAGTTGAAATAAATAAACTAATTTCAGTTCTTTCTTGGTGGTGATGGGCTGGGGGGTGAACTCAGTCTGGGAGCTTCAGGGTCACACTGAGTTTATATTAAAATGACTTCAGAGCTGTTAGGAACCAGGCATGATTTTTTTGTTGTTGTTGTTGTTCTGAGTCCTCAAAATTAGGAGGGAAGGGCTGAAGAGATAGCTTAGAGGTTAAGGCACATGCCTGCTAAGTCTAAGAATCCACGTTCTACTCTCCAGATTGCACATTAGCCAGATGCACAAAGGTGAGGTAAGTGCAAGGTTGCACATGCCCACTAGGAGGCGCAAGGACCTGAAGCTGGATATCAGTGGCTGAGGCCCTGGAACATCAACTCTCTCTCTTGCTCTCTCTTAAACAAACAAACAAAATCTTTAAAAAAAATTGTGGTGGCACATGCCTTTAATCCCAGCACTCGGGAGGCAGAGGTAGGAGGATCACTGTGAGTTCAAGGCCACCCTGAGACTACACAATGAATTCCAGGTCAGCCTGCGCTAGAGTAAGACCCTACTTCGAAAAACAAACACAAACAACAACAACAAAAAAAAAAAAGAAAGAAAGAAAGAAAGAAAGAAAAGAAAAAATAGGAGGGAAGTAGGTTTGCAGTGACCCAAGCTTGGATAAGTGCCCCATGGTGCTCTTGAAAAGCCCATAGAACTGAGTGGGTAATGGGATTAATGGTATAGATTGTTCAAGGTTTTACATGTTTATTCTTTAATAAAGGAGGTTTGGTAATCAGTTAAGAACATTTTAGGAGCCAGGCATGGCGCATGCCTTTAATCCCTACACTCAGGAGGCAGAGGTAGGAGAGTTAGCATGAGTTCAAAGCCACCCTAAGATTACATAGTGAATTCTAGGTCAGCCTGGGCTAGAGTGGGACCCTACCTCAGAAAAAAAAAAGAATAATAATAAAAATAAAAGAAAAAAGAATATTTTAGGGCTGGAGAGATGGCTTAGTGGTTAAGGTGTTTGCCTGTGAAACTCAAGAACCCAGATTTTATTCCCCAGGGCCCATATAATCCAGATGTACAAGGTGGCATATATGACTGGAGTTCATTTACAGTGGCTGAAGGGCCTGGTGTGCCAATTTTCTCCCTCCTCTCTCTCTCTCAGATAAATAAAATAAAATAAAATATTTGTTTAAAATATCTTTTAAAAGAACATTTTGGGGCATCTCTTATGGAGTAGATGTCCTGCTAGATGTCACAAGCAGGACAGACTCATGTAAGACATCATTCCTTTATTTAGGAAATGGAGGCGGGGGGGAGGGGAGGTAGAGAAGTTTAACAGTACATATTGCCACAGGTTGGATGTGATGTGTCTCCTTGGAAATTCACACTGAAATTTGATTATAACTGTGGAAACGTTGGGAGGTCACTAAAAGATAACTAGTGTCTTGCTCCTGAGGGTGAGTCCTCACCCTCATAGACTGGATGGATCGCTGCAGGAGCAAGAGGTTAGGAGGTGATGCTACTCCCTGGGCTGCTTTTATTCCAGATGCCCTGCTTGCCCTCTGCTTTCCACATGCACTGATACAGCGCTAGATCCTTGCTGGCTCATGGTCTTCGACTTCCCAGACTCCAGAACTGCGTGCTCAAATAAACCTCATTCTTTTGCCTACTTTTAAATTTTCATTAGAGCAACCAAAAAAGATGAATATGTTAAGCAGTAGTTCTATCCATTGCTAACATAGGCATAAGAGGATCAAGGCCTCTGATCAACCCCTCTATCTGACCTTGATCTTAATAATCTTCAAGTCTAGACATCTTACCTCTGCTAAAACTTTTTCTTTCCATTACAGCTCTCCTTTGAAGTCTCAGGGAATGTGGTAACATTCTTGCAGCATGACCATCTAGGTGCAAATGGGTGACGTATGTGCATGCATTGCTGCCTGCAGACTGAGAACAAAGCTCAGGCTTCACCTCTGCATCTCTTGCCATTAGCAGCCATCCTTGTTCAATTTAAATTGAGTTTCTAATTGTTGTCAAGTGAATAGATTTTCCTAGCAACAAACAATGCTATTCATCTATGTCAATGCCGTTTGATTAAACAGAGGCTGCCTGAAACACAATTTCAAGGATCCTAAAGCCACCACAGAGCTCAGCGGTGAAATGTGTTGTCAGGAATTCGTGATGTCTGCCACAGGGTGGGATTGGGAGTGATGGTGCCGATGCTGATTATCGTTGAATTGGCTCCATCTTCAAGAACTGGCAGGATAATAATGACTGAAACATGTGGGCAACAGTGTATGAAAGTATAACCCGTCCTGGGGAAGCATGGACCAGATAAGTTCAACTGAAACATAGTCCACTTAGAAGGGCAGGAGGGCTGGAGAGATGGCTTAGCGGTTAAGGCACACACCTGCAAAGCCAAAGGATCTAGGTTTGACTCCCCAGGACCCATGTAAGCCAGATGCACAGGGGGCGCACACATCTGGAGTTCACTTGCAGTGGTTAGAGACCCTGGTGCACCCATTCTTTCTCTCTCGCAAATAAATAAATAAAAATAAAATATTTCTTTTAAATGAAGGTTTATGCAGAAGAAAGAAGTAACCACTGTAGAGTACTACACGTTAAGGGTCAGGGTAAAGGACCTGAGACAGAGCAAAGATGGACCAAGACAGAGACAGAGGATTTTATTTAGCTACTCTGAAAGAGTCTTTTTAACTACCAATGTGTACATCAAGGTTTCTTTTTTCTTTTCTTTTTTCCAGGTAGGGTCTTTAGCCCACATGGACCTGGAATTCACTATGTAGCCTCAGGCTGGCCTCGAACTTACAGTGATCCTCCTACCTTTGCCTCCCAGTGCTGGGATTAGAGGCCACCACCCCCAGCTGCATCAAGGTTTCTTAAGGGGAAGAAACTGAGGGGGGTTAGGTAGCTGGTAGCTAATAAGGAGGGAGGGCCCAAAGAGGGAACCTGATGCCTGCCTGCTTGAGTAGAAACAAGAGTTCAGCATCTGATCCAGACATCCAATCAGCTCTCTACTCCTGAGCCAGCCCCTAAGCCCAGACCAATCAGCTCTCTCTCTCACATTCACCTGAGCCTGAGGGCGAAGTCCTCTACAGTACTATTATAAATAGAGGACTTCTGGTTAAGATGGAGGCACAGGAAATAGGACAAAGCAGCCTAGGAGAGAAAAAGCAAAAACAAAACAAAGCAAACAAACATAAAAATGCAATATACACTGTTATACTAAAAAGCGAAGGTTATAAGAAATTATCAACTGCAGCAGAGAAGTAGGAAAGATCCAGAGCATCTAGAGACCACAGAAGCAGGCGCAAGTGGC
The DNA here is from genome assembly GCF_020740685.1 of Jaculus jaculus. Lineage (NCBI taxonomy): Eukaryota > Metazoa > Chordata > Mammalia > Rodentia > Dipodidae > Jaculus > Jaculus jaculus. The sequence continues at coordinate 52,985,099 of NC_059102.1, forward strand.
TCCAGCAGCTGCAGCACCAGTTCTGCCCCGCCATGGCTCAGCCTGAGCCGCAAAAGAAGCCAGGTGAGGAGATTCTCCACTCACACCAGCCTCCTGGCAAACTAAAGAAATGTGCAGGGAGGATGGCAGGGACCAGCTTGTCAGGAAGAGGATCACAGGGACCAGTGGGAGATCTGCAGCCACCATCCACAGCCTCCGCTCTTTCCTCCCCAGAGCAAGAGCCAGCAAGCACCAGAGACCTGGGGAAGGGAGCTCACCTACACAGCACCTGGCACAGGCCATCAGAGCAGTGACCCAGCCAGGCTACCTGAGCCCAGAGCACAACAAAGCAGGAGCGCAGCATAACTGAGACCAAAGCCATCCCAAAAGGTAGCTGGGATTACACCAGGTCAGTACACGCAGAATAAGCCTGGTATATAGGCTTGCATCGGAAGTGCTAATTGTACCTTCCATGTCAGGGTAAATTACATGTTAATTTTTTTAATTTTTCTAGGTAGGGTCTCACTCTAGCCCAGGCTGACCTGGAGTTCACTCTGTAGTCTCAGGATGGCCTCAAACTCACAGTGATTCTCCTACCTCTGTCTCCCGAGTACTGGGATTAAAGGCATGTGCCACCATGCCTGGCTGGATTTGCCATTCTTAAATAAGCTATATTTTGGGCTTGTTATTTTTTGCTTTCTGATTTGTAAAGCCTTTGTCTCCTCCTCTGTCATTAATTGGGGCAGGGTCTCACTAGGTCACAAGCTGACCTTGGAAACCTCCACAGACCAGAAATCTCAGCCTCCCAGTTGATAGGATTAAGGATGTGGGGCAACACACATCCTTAGGGAATTTGACTTTGGTAGAGGATCTGTTTGTCATAATACCTACTCTTGCGTAACTACTCAGTGCTGGTTTTTATTGAATGTTTATATGGTTCAGTTAAGTTTTAGAATTTGCCTGTCTTTTGTTCCACCCAGCGTACTCAAATACTCTCATAGCAGGCAAACCCAACACCTAGGGTCACTTTTGTGGTTACTCTGAGAGTCTTAAGAGTACACCTAGCATCTTAAGCTTAAGAATAAACCTAACCAAGGAAGTAAAAGATCTCTACAATGAAAACTTTAAAACACTCAAGCAAGAAATTGCAGAAGATACTAGGAAATGGAAATGCATCCCTTGTTCTTGAATTGGAAGAATCAATATTGTGAAAATGGCAATCTTACCAAAAGCAATCTACACATTTAATACAATCCCCATCAAATGGCATTCTTCACACAAATAGAAAAAACAATCTAAAAATTCATTTGGAAGCACAAAAAACCCCGAACATCTAAAACATTTTTTTAGCAACAAAAATAAGTTAGGTGGTATCACCATACCTGATTTTAACCTATATTACAGAGCCATAGTAACCAAAACAGCATGGTACTGGCACAAAACTAGGCATGTAGATCAATGGAACAGAATAGAGGCCCCAGATATAAGTCTGGGTAGCTACATCAACCTGATCTTTGACAAAAAATGCCAAAAATACTTTGAGAAAAGACAGCCTCTTCAGCAAATGGTGCAGGGAAAATTGGGTATGTATCTGTAGAAGGATGAAAATAGATCCTTATCTCTCTCCATGCACAAGAATTAAGTCCAAATGGAACAAAGACCTTAACATCAGACCTGAAACTCTGAAACTGCTAGAGGAAAAATTAAGGGAAATCCTTTAACACATTGGTCTTGGCAAAGACTTTCTGAATATAACCCCTATTGCTTAAGAAATAAAATCAAATAATACCAACTGTTAGGAACTAATGAAATTACAAAGCTTTTGTATAACAAAGGACACTGTGAATAGAGCAAGGAGGCAACCTACATAATGAGAGGAAATCTTTGCCAGCTATACATCTGATAGAGGATTAATATCTAGGATATACAAATGACTCAAAAAACTAAATAGTAAGAAATCAAACAACCCAATTAAAAAATGGGCTATGAGTCAGGTGTGGTGGCGCACATCTTTAATCCCAGAACTTGGGAAGCAGAGGTAGGAAGATTGCTGTGAGTTTGAGGCCATGCTGAGACTACATAGTTAATTCCAGGTCACCCTGGACCAGAGTGAGACCCTACTATGAGAAACCAAAAAAGAATTAATAATAAATAAATAAATGGGCTGTGGAACTAAATAGAGAGTTCTCAAAAGAAGAAAAACAGATGGCATGTAAACATCTAAAAAACTGTTCTACATCCCTATTACATCCCTAGCTATCAGGGAAATGCAGATTAAAACTATGTTAAGATTCCATCTCACTCCTGTCAGATTGGCTACCATCATGAAAACAAATGACCATAAATGCTAGTGAGGATGTGAAAAAAGAAGAACCCTTCTATGCTGGTGGGAATGCAATCTGCTCCAGCCATTGTGGAAATGTGTGGAGATTCCTGAGACAGCTAAAAATAGATTTACCATATACCATATGACCCAGCAATAGCACTTCTAGATCCTAAGGACTCAACTCACTACCTTAGAGATAACTTGCACAACCCTGTTTATTGTCACTGTATTCACAATAGCTAGGAAATGGAACCAGCCTAGATGACCCTCAACTGATGAGTGGATAATGAAGATGTGGCACATTTACACAATGGAATTCTACTCAGCAGTACAGAAAAATGAAATTATGAAATTTGCAGGAAAATGGATGGGTCTGGAAAGGATTATACTTAGTGAGGTAACCCAGGCCCAGAAAGCCAAGCACCTCATGTTCTCTCTCATATGTGGATCCTAGCTACAGATGATTGACTTCTATTTGAGTAGGAATAAAACTCAGTAGCAGAAGCCAGTAAGCTCAAAAGGGGATATAAATAAAAGAGAGACTGACTGAGAGAGGGGGGGATATGATGGAGAGTGGAGCTTCAACAGGGAAAGTGGGGGAAAGGAGGGAACTGCCACCAGTTATTGTCTACAATTATGGAAGTTGTCAATAAAAAAATCTAAGTTTCTTTTAAAAAGATTATCAATAGATCCTCAGCAGGAGGGCAAGCACTCTTCGTTGGCTGATCATCTCACCTGAACGTCCAGGTTCCTGTCCTGGTAAGTCTTCCCTCACCTCACTCCCAAGAGGAGACCCCAACCCTACTCCTACATGGGCTATGTACCCCCTCCTGCCTCCCTGATGCCAGGTGCTCTCTGTGCTTTCTTCTCTTTCCTCTCTAAATCCCTCTCAGGTTTCTTCCAGGCCCATTCTCGCTTCCCTCGTGGGTTCTCAGACCACAGGCATGCATCACTTCCCTTCCCTCGGTTGTATACTTCTGTGAACAAATAGCCTTCTCCATCTCATTATATCAAAATTTAAGTTTAAGGACTCTTCCCAGATTCCAAAACTCCCATTACAAAACCTTGCTTAATGGCTAACCTAAGCCTTACAATCAGACAGTCCCAGGTGCAAATCCCACCTCTGTGTTCAGCCTCACGACACACAAGCCTTGTAAGTTTCAATTTCCTCATCTGAAAAACACAAAACCTTCATTCACTCCTTGTGCTGGGGGCCCATGGGAAATCAATGTGCAGAAAATTCACAGAAAATCCTCAATACATATTGGCATTAGATTGGTCAGCCACAGAGAAGGAGCTTTCCAAAGGAGCAAGTGGGCTTCTCTGAAAGACTCCTAACTCAGGGAACTTTTTACAAAACCTGTAAAGTGGCGTCTAACTTGCTCAGAAGATAAGTACATGAGATGGAGCAAAGAGTACTTTTTCCAGGAATGGGAGGAGGTGGAGCGACCAGTGCTCTGTAGAAGCATTTCTGGTGATGGTGTCTGTGGTTGCTGTCGTTGACTTCATTCTTTACTGAATTATAAGTAACCAGATAACTCAACAGTAGAGCAGTAGTAGAAAAATAATTTAATTGTAGACTCTCATCTAAACCCTCTCCCCTAAGGACTTTCCCCTTGATTGAGTGAGTGAGCACTGTGGTTTTAACCACTGGAGCATAGAGCCCAAATGGAGCAAAGTTATAATCAACATAGTGTAGAACCTAGTCTACATTCCAGTCCCAAAGGCCATCCATAATTTACACCAACATACAGACCATGCCAAGATTACATGATGCTGGTGTCAAGACTCTTCCTGGACAGTTAGAGCTCTGCTGTGACAATTATTATGCCTGTGGATACAGGGACTCTGGGGCCGTGAGGCTAAGAAGGAGCCTGAAAACTAAGGCCTCACCTTGAGCAGAGGGGCCGACAGAGGCCTTACTCCTCATTGCTGACTTACTGTTTCCCCAAGTCTGCAGCAACGCACAGACTGCTCCCCACAACCTGGGGCTGGGGCTGGGAGGAACCATTCAGGACACACTGTGTGAAGCCAGGACAAGGGCCATCCATTCTGGGAAGTACATTTGCAAGAAGAAAATATCCTACCTGTGGTAATGGAACAGGCGGTCAGCTGATATTTTCTGAAGTAAGGTAGCAACATTTCTGGCAAGGAGTGAGTCACTGAAACACTTCCTTTCCATTAACAGAGGTGTTACTGTGGAGTGTGCTAATTACAACAGAGCTCTCTTTGTTGTAGCTTATGGCTCTTGCCTGAGCAAGAGTAATGAATTAGCTCCTAAAACTACCCACCTAGCTATACTGTAGTCTGAAGTGAATTAAGAGTTCATAGTGACTGTCTCCAATGCTGTCTTCTATTAGATATATGTTAAGTATGCAAAATATGAAAGGCCACTTAAAACATCTGCTGCTTTGACAGACATTTCTGTGGGGGTAAGGGAGTTAAATAGGCCACTCAATGCCAGCTATAATGAATGCATTTTCTTCAAGTGCTTAAGTCCCCACAGTATAAGTGACCCTGTGTCTCCGGAGACACTGAAGAGATTTGCAGTTCCTCAGGCGAACACAGCTTCCCTGGCACCCAGCCAGCGTGTTCCGACTCTCCGGGACAGTTATTTGTAGTCACAGTGCTGTTAAAGGTAATCACAATTTCTCAAAAGTAATTAATGGGGAAAGCTTTCTCTCTATGTAAGCAAGAGCTCACACACACATTCTCCAATAGCTGCTTCCTAATCCTACTGTTACATTTTGCCTGACTTAACCCAGGCTTTTTACCCAGTTGAGCTACTCTACTCTGAGTTCCAACATACCTTAAATTAGCACAAAAATATTTTCTATGCAGTACAACTTCATTTGAAACTTTCTTTATTTCTTAAGCCTGGTGATTAAATTTTTTGACAAGTAGGTAACTTTGGTTCTATAGTTGTATTACACTAAAAATAAAAAACCCACTGCATTTTATATCAAGCAACATTTAACAAGACATTTAATATATGTCAGTCATATCAATTTACATTCAGAGTACTCCCACAAGGTAGCATCAAGAATAAAAGGACATGGGGCTAGACAGATAGCTGAGCAGTTAGGGAACTTGCCTGCAAAGCAAAAGAGCCCAGGTTCAATTCCCCAGGGCCCACATAAGCCAGATGCACAAGGTGACACATGTGTCTGCAGTTTGTTTGTAGTGGTTGGATGCCCTGATATGCCCATTCTCTCTCTTTCTTCCCCTCTCCCATCCTCTTTCTCTCTCTCTCAAATAAATGAAAATATTTTTAAAAAGAATAAAATGTTGGACTGGAGGCCTGCTCCATATACACCCCTGATACTGAAAACCTACAACAGGGGTAGTCTTGAGCCCTAGGGGTATAACGTCTGCTTCTGTCTGGCTAACTATATATACTATGCTCATCAAACTGCCCAGTAAGCACTTCTCTTAATGTTCATACCTACATATTAATGCTACTCTCACTTTTGGTAGAGAACCTTCTCTTTTCGGATGGCAGTGATGTTGGGATGACTCAGAAGGCATCATGGTGCTGGGAAGAAGTGACAGGAGTGCTCAGCACTGCAATATCTCTATCACACCTTCCAAGGCTCAGGGTCCATTGCAGAAGAGGTGGAAGGAAGAATGGAAGAGTCAAAGAAAGGGTAGGACTCCTTGCAACATCCTCCTCCAGACATAAAATGGCCTGGATATCCATGACCTCATAGTGCCTGACACTACCTACACAAGACCATCATAATATGAGGAAAAGATGATGACATCAAAATAAACGAGAGACTAATTGAAAGGAGGAGGGGATATGATGGAGAATGGAGTTTCAAAGGGGAAAGTGGGGAGAGGGAGGGCATTACCATGGGATATTTTTTACAATCATGGAAGTTGTTAATAAATAATAATAATAACAACTTTTAAAAAAGAATGAAAGAAAAATAAAAAAGAATGTAAGGATGGGGCTGGAGGGATGGCTTAGTGGTTAAGGCATTTGCCTACAAAGCCAAAGGACCCAGGTTTGATTTCCCAGGACCCACATTAGCCAGATGCACAAAGGGGCACTTGTATCTGGAGTTTGTTTGCAGTGGCTGGAGGCCCTGGCGCACCCATTTTCTCTCTCTCCCCCCATCTTTCTCTGTCAAATAAATAAATTTTAAAAAAGAATAAAAGGGGCTGGAGAGATGGCTTAGCGGTTAAGCACTCGCCTGTGAAACTTAAGGACCCTGGTTCGAGGCTCGGTTCCCCAGGTCCCACGTTAGCCAGATGCACAAGGGGGCACACGCATCTGGAGTTCGTTTGCAGAGGCTAGAAGCCCTGGCGCGCCCATTCTCTCTCTCTCCCTCTATCTGTCTTTCTCTCTGTGTCTGTCGCTCTCAAATAAATAAAAAATAAAAAATAAAAATAAATAAATAAATAAATAAAAGAATAAAAGGATACGTATATGTATATTCCAATATGTACAATCCTTTGCAAGATTCATTTTATAATTTAGATTTATAATTGCAAGTTGTTTAGATAATTTGTTTGAAGTTTTGATTTAACAGAATTGAGGCACATATCTTTCTCCAATACAGTAGGTTCTGGGTTCATTTCAAAAATGAAATCACTGGGAACTGGAGGGGTGGCTTAGTGATTAAAGTGTTGGCCTGCAAAGCCAAAGGACTGAGGTTCAATTCCCCAGGACCCACGTAAGCCAGATGCACAAGGTGGCACATGTGTCTGGAGTTCATTTGCAGTGGCTGGATGTCCTGGCGTGCCCATTCTCTTTCTCCTTCTCTCTCGTTCTCGCTCTTGCTCTCAAATAAATAAATAAAAGTATTTTTTAAAAAATGAAATCACTGGATATAGGCATTTAAAGCCAAATTTTCTTTTCTTCTTTTTTTTTTTAGGTTAAGATACAAAAGAATGAGTTTCATCAAAACATCTTTTTTTAAAAAAGTTTTTCTTTATTTTTATTTTTTTTGTTTATTTTGTTTATTTATTTGAAAGCAACAGACACAGAGAGAGAAAGAGGCAGAGAGAGAGAGAATGGGCGCGCCAGGGCTTCCAGCCACTGCAAACGAACTCCAGACGCGTGCGCCCCCTTGTGCATCTGGCTAATGTGGGTCCTGGGGAATTGAGCCTCGAACCAGGGTCCTTAGGCTTCACAGGCAAGTGCTTAACTGCTAAGCCATCTCTCCAGCCCCATCCAAACATCTTTAAGCAAGTGTCATTATACTTTGTTTTCTCTCGTTCCCTTCCCCGCTCCTCCTCTGCGCCTCCCCTCTTCCATGCTAGCTCCCTTCCTTCCTGCGGTCGGCCTCCATTCTGCACTGCGTTCTTAACACTTGTTTTCTGTTACTCTATTTCCCTCCTCCTTAACATCTCTTCCTCTCCCTCATGATCCTCTACAGTTTCAAGACCCCACCCACCATACACACACATACAAATACATACACACACACACGTATACTCACATATGATTTTAGATCTATGATCCACATATAAGAGAAAATAAGCTATTTGTCTGCCTGAATCTAGCTTCCTTCACTTAGCAACATCTGTCATTCAGTTCCATCCATCTTTCTGCAAATGTCCTAATTTCATTTTTCTTTACAGTTGCATAAAATGCCATTGTGTATATGTATTATTTTCTTTTTTAAATATAATTTATTTGCTATCAGAGAGAGACAGAGAGAAGAGAGACACACAGAGAATGGGCATGCCAGGACCTCCAGCCACTTCAAGTGAACTCCAGATGCATGTGCTACTTTGTGCATCTAGCTTTACGTGGGTACTGAGGAATCGAACCCAGGACGTTAGGCTTTGCAGGCCAGTGCCTTAACTGCTGAGCCAACTCGCCAGCCCCACATTTTCTTTATCTATTCATCTTTTAATAGACATGTAGACTGGTTCAATTTCCTATTTTAAATAGCACAACAGTAAGCATAGACTTGAAAGTATCTATGTGGTATGTTGACTTAAGAATCCTTTGGGTCCGGGCGTGGTGGTGCATGCCTTTAATCCCAGCACTCAGGAGGCAGAGGTAGGAGGATCACCATGAGTCCAAGGCCACCCTCAGACTCCATAGTGAATTCCAGGTCAGCCTGGGCTAGAGTGAGACCCTACCTCGAAAAAACCAAAAGAAAAAAAACAAAAACTACAACAACAAAAAAGAATCCTTTGGCTATATATTCACGAATGATGCAACTGGTTCATACAGTAGTTCTATTTAGCATCTATGTTCAGCAGGGAAATTTGCCTACCATTTTTTCTTTGTAGTGTCCTTATTCAGTTTTCAGGATGGATGCTAGCTTTATAGGATTTTGGTAGTATTTTTTTCCTTCTCTATTTCATGGGCCAATTTAAAGTTCAAAGTCCAATGTTCACCAAATTACAGTAAAATCATATATTAAAGTTGCCAATAAATTTTTAAAAGCCCAAGTTTATGGTCTCCATTCTTAAATATGTGGGTCTTCTCTCAGGTGCTTACTTAAGCAGATATTTATGAACGATTACAAACAGATATCCTCAGGATGGGAAGATATAAGCAATACTATAATACAAGCAGAAGTATCTATCCACACATATGCACATAGTCTTACATACAGTAACAAATAAACCTAACATAATCAACTTCAAACTTTCTCAAAACTACGAAAACCAATTTGTAGTAATCATTACTAATATTGCCATGTCTTTGACATGTTGTGGACTGAAACAGTAATACAAATAAAGTATATTATTAAGCTAGCCACTTTGTTTCCACTAGCTTCCAGAAATTTGTTTTCCACAGCTCTATAACTACAGAAAGATAAAGCTCTATTTTTAAAAAATACTTTATTTATTTATTTATTTGATAGAGAAAGAGGGAGAGAGAGATTAAGAATGGGCACCCCAGGGCCTCCAGCCACTGCAAATGAACATCAGACACGTGGGCCCCCTTGTGCATCTGGCTAAAGTGGGTCCTGGGGAATCGAACCTGGGTCCTTTGGCCTTACCGGCAAATGCCTTACACTAAGCCATTCCTCCAGCCCAAAGCTCTATTTTTTTTTATTCAAAGCACAAGCCCTAGCCGGGTGTGGTGGCTCATGCCTTTCCCACACTTGGAAGGCAGAGGTAGGAGGATCATTGTGAGTTCAATGCCATCCTGAGACTATATAGCGAATTCCAGGCCAGCCTGATCTAGAGTGAAACCCTACCTTGAGAAACAAAACAAAACAAAATCCAAGTTCCTATCACATGCAGACAATTACAGTGTGTGTTTTGTTTTCTCTATGTCAAACTGATTTATTTACTGTATATCACAGAAAAGATTTTGAAGATAGACTATTCCCATCATTTTCAAGAAAAGTGGTTAAAGACTATTTTATTTTGTGAGTTGGACTACTAAGTGCTTCATGAATATTTTAAATCAGAGATACATAAAGTCCCAATGCATGCTTTAGACCTGTCATTACTGTTGCAGTGGTGAATCTGACATTAACATAGCACACCACCCTGGTAACAGCCTCATGCACATTTTGCAAGTCACAGAACAGCAATGTAGCAACAAAGCCATCTTCATGTAATGGAACCCCAGTTCTGACAGAAGAGTTCTCTGGATCTGAGCAGTTTACTAGGAGTGACTAATGGTCATAGAGCTAAAGGGTCTTAAAAGTAGAAAACAAAATAACTCAGAGATTTTCTAATCCAGGGGCAAGTATATGGCATACATATAACTATGCCCAAATCTTAAATTCATGACACATTCATCATCAATTTCAGAACTGTTTCCAAATCATTCTCAACAAACATTGCACCACATAGGATAATCCACTACTTATATGTCTCTTTCTGACAAAAAACAAAGTCCCAAACAGTGTATCAAATGGATGCTTTATTTTCACACAGCTTTTTAATGAGTCAGTTACATTATCTCAAAGTCTCATTTTGTTGTTAAGTTCCTGTTAGACCTCATAGTAGTGTCCTCAAGAGGTCTATAATCTAATTTTGAAGAGGAAAAGATGGGCATGCCTGATGCCTATTCAGACTATTTTAATCCCTGTTACGGATACAGATCTGAAGGAGCAGAAGCAGATAGAATTTATGGAGGAAATGGAGTTTGTTAAAAGTTTTGTACTTATTCATTCAACAAAGAATGTTCTTGGGTCCTTACTGTCTGGGTCATTCATAAATGTCCCAACAAGCCAGGTGTGGTGGCGCACACCTTTAATCCCAGCACTCGGGGGGCAGAGGTAGGAGGATCACCATGAGTTTGAGGCCAGCCTGAGACTACAGAGTGAATTCCAGGTCAGCTGAGTTAGAGTGAGACCCTCCCTCGAAAAACCAAAATAAATAAATAAATAAATGTCCCAACAATTGTACTGAGCTCTACAAAGCAATGCTGTGGGCAGAGAGACCTCCCTCAAGGGCCTCTGGTTGGTCAGGAGGCAGAGAAATCAGACAGAGAGTGAAAAATACCTGGCAGAGAACCTGCCCAGCAGTGGGAAAGCCTGATGGTCAGAAGCAGAGCTGATGGAGCTGGAGTGCCAGGTCATTTTCTAACTGTCAGCTGGACAGATGTGTGGAATACACATTGAGCACTTAGGACAGCACTTGGCAAAGAGTGGCACTACATCTTAGATCTTAACATATGTGAAAGGAAGTGAGGGTGTTCTGTGTCTCTTGGAAAAAGAGCGGGTAGGGGTCATCCAGAAGAAGGAGGCGTTTGGCAGAGTCTTGAAGGACAAGGCAGGCATGACAGACAGTGGGTGGCTTTGGATGCTATGCTAAAGAGATGGCTTCCTTACCCTCAGGGCAGTGGGAAGCCATGGGCCATTAAGTCCCAAAGAAATCTGATCTGCTTCTTAGAAATGTCACTCAACTCTAACTGTTGTGGGGATTTTAATGATGTCCTCCAAACAGACTGGCCCATGTCCCAGTCTCTGAAACCAGAAAATAGTGTCTTATTTGCAAAATGTATTTGATTTAGTTCAGGATCCTGAAGGGAAGGTGACACAGACAAGCTCTCAGGATCAGCAAGACAGAGACCACACACATAGCCCATATCCTGCTCTGGATAAGCCTTCACCAGGTCTTTCCACACCATGGGCAAGTAAGTGTGACTTTCGTGGGCCTCATTCTATCCAGCATCATTTCTCTCTCCATCTCTACATTTTTCATTTGTGTGTGTGTGTATGTGTGTGTGTGTGTGTGTGCAGTTGCTTATGTGTGTGGCATATATGTATGAGCGTGAGCACGCATGTAGAGGTCAGAAGACAACCTCCAATGTTGTTCCTTAGACATTGTTCATCTTTGTTTGAGACAGGGTCCCTCACTAGCCTGAAACTCACCACTTTGGTTAGACTTATCACCTTCTTCCACCTCCCCTTCTTGCTGTTAACCCAAGAAGTCAGGATGATTCCCCGATGTCTGTGTGGCTTCCTCCATCACCTCTTTCCAGTCTTGACTTGCTGGTCACTTCTTCAGTCTCACTATGGCCCTTCCTATCAACCTACTTGAAATTGCAACCCCCACCTTCCACAACCACACCATTTCCATTTGCTATACTCTGCGCTGCATTGTTCCTCACTCCATTTACTCTCTTGCCTCCCTCCCTAGAACATAAGGGTGGGGAGTTTGGTTCTCCGTTGTGTGACCTGCTTGTGTGAACAGTCCCTTGACAGACAGTGGTGGTCAACCCTGTTTGCTGAGTGAATGAACGATGTGAGTGTTGATTACCCCAGGTATACCAAATTTCATGGAGTATAGAGCTGGGCCCAGAACCAGTATGAATCATAGCTGGCCTGTCCTCAGAGGTTTCACAGAATCATGAACAAACAGAACAAGAAACAGTATATGCCAAGTCCAAATGAGCACTGCCAAACATACGCCAGAAGCACTCCAAAGAGGAGACACAAGGTTGGGTAAGGTGTTACTAAGAACTTGGAAGAATGAGTTCAGAGTTTGACAATGGAATTGGAGTCTACTGATGGTGATGGCTTCCCTCACTCCGAAGGAAAGGCTGTACAATGAATAAGCTGGCCGGGGCACGAACAGTGCCTGCTGCCTGTTCTGAAGCTCCCCAGGCTTGGCTCTACAGATCGCTGCCAATAACTAAGTGGAAAAGGAGATGAGACTTTCCCTGAGTGTCTCCCCAGCCCTCCACGTGTACTACTGTGGTGACAAGAGTTCTCCCTCATTCTGCATGCACACAGTTCCCACTAAGAGCACAAATTTTCTTCCCTCAAAATATCTGCTAATTAAAGAAGTTGAAAATTAGGCTATAAGGCATTAAACAAAACAATCCTTTCTATTTCCCTTTTCAAAAAATGAAATGTGGGCTGGAGAGATAGCTTAGCAGTTAAGGTGCTTTGCCTATGGAGTCTAAGGATCCAGGTTCAATTCCCCAGTACCCACATAAGCCAGATGCACAAGATGGCACATGAGTCTGGAGTTTGTTTGCAGTGGCTAAAGTCCCTGATGTGCCCATTTTCTCTCTGTCTGTCTCTATCTCTCTATCTGACACTTTCTTGATCTGTCTCTTTCTCTCTCTCAAATAAATAAATAAAATATTTTAACACATGAAATGTGGGGCTGGAGAGATGGTTCAGCAGTTAAGGCACTTGCCTGTAATGCCTATCAGCCTGGGTTCAGCTCCCCAGTACCCACATAAAGACAGATGCACAAAGTGGTGCATGCATCTGGAGTTTGTTTGCAGTGGCTGGAGGACCTGATGTACCCATTCTGTCTCTTCTATCTCCTTCTGCTTGCAAATAAATAAATAAAATATTTTTAAAAAATAAAATGTTATAAAGACTGGTGTTGGCATTTTACAGAGCATGTCATCAAAACACTTGAGCCTCAATGTAGACCTCGAATTATATGCTGGACACCAAACAGAACAGAGACATGATTCCATAAGAAAATATTAATTTTCTCATATTTAAATTACCCAGAATTTCCTTGAAACAACATTTACCAAGGTACCTATTATATACCTACCAGTTTCTCAATCAACTCTAGTCAGTAATATCCCCATTTGCCAGATAAGAGAACTGAGAATCCCAGAGAAGCAGAGGAGAGCCAGGTAGAACTCAGGACTCAAGTTCAGGGCTCCTGACTGCAGGCTGTCTGCTTAGCGTGCTGTTCTGCAGAAGCAGGCGGGGGGGGGGGGGGCATGCGACTGAAATGATTCTTATGGCATTTTCTTACTTTTTAAAAAATATTTCTTGTTCATTATTTATTTATTGATTTGAGAGCGACAGACACAGAGAGAAAGACAGATAGAGGGAGAGAGAGAGAATGGGCGAGCCAGGGCCTCCAGCCACTGCAAATGAACTCCAGATGCGTGCGCCCCCTTGTGCATCTGGCTAACGTGGGACCTGGGGAACCGAGCCTCGAACTGGGGTCCTTAGGCTTCACAGGCAAGCACTTAACCGCTAAGCCATCTCTCCAGCCCTCTTACGGCATTTTAAGAAAGGCTTCTCTGGTGAAGGCACTAGGTGTCTGAAAACTATAGTCAGTAGGGGGTGGTGGCACACGCCTTTAAGCCCAGCCAGAAAGGGGGATCACCATGAGTTCAAGGCCAGCCAGAGACTACACAGGAATCCTGGGTCAGCCTGGACTACAGTCATACTCTCCCTCAAAAAAAAAAAAAAAAAAAAATCAACAACAGCAACAAAAAGATCATCACCTAGTTAATCCCTCTAATTTTTTGAGCAAGAATTTAAGAAACATATAGCTCAAACATTTGGCCATGAAAAAAAGAAACAAACTTCCACACCTAGAGGGGATGACCTGTACTTGCATTTTCCCTTACAACCCCTATCTTGGAAGATCAGAGATGAAGCAACTCACTACATTTTTTTTTTTTTTCTGAGACGTCTCACATAGCCCAATCTGGCTTCTCAAACTCACCATGAACTCACCAGCCTCCCTGTTCTACGTCCTCAGTGATAGACTGCAAAACTGCACCATGTCCAGCTTAAGAAAGTCTTTGCCCTTCATTTCCATAACCAAAATATTTTACATCATCATGGCCGACTTATAGTAGGGACCAAATATTTCAATGGCTGTCATCAGACAATTTCACCAGGGTAGTTAACACATTTGACACATTTTCCTTCTTTAAAGTGTACATGCCAAAAAGTCCAGAAAGGAGGCCACACGAGAGCACTGGTGGCTTCACAGGATCAAGCAAGGCAATACAAAAAAAAATCACTATCACGACCCTCGCAAGGGCTTATCCTCCGTTCCAGATCTAAGTGGCTGGGATTTCAACTGCTTCTTGAACAGGTGAACTAGTGTTCACTCCACAGGGAAGGCTGCGTTTTCACTCAGACCCACTGTGCTCCCAGCTGCAAAGGGGAGGAGATAGCCTGGATACACTGGAGGTGGTCTAAGCTTGGTACTTCTCAGACTAGAGGCAAACACATGACAGGGACTGCCTTATGCTTCTGTCAGAAGGTAAAAACACCTGGCAAGACCTCAGCCGGGCACTTGAAATTTTCAAATGGTAGACTTCCTTTATGGCAGCGACAAAACAAAAGAAACCACTAGGGTCAAGCTCCTGGGACTCCCCCACATTACAACTTAGGAAAGGGTCCATATGAAACCACACGCCATGCCCGCAACATGAGCAGGAAACCTTTCTTGACCTGAAGAAGCAGCGGCTCAAACTCCTTTTCCAAACCTCCCACGGGCTGGTGTTCCAATTGCTGGTTGGTGACACTTGTGACAAGTTGGGATCTCAGAAGTGCCCAGGGCTGCAAACACCCTTAGAGCTCTTCCCCCAGGGAGACATAAGCCTCAGGTCCTGCCCTAAAGCTTTCCAAGGGAGTTAAGTAAGAAAGGATTGTGCTCGCATCAGTTGGGAAAACAAACAAGGCCAGTTCTTGAAGTCAAACCACAATCTATTGGGCCTGCTATTTAAATGTGGCGAGAAGGATAAACCTTCCCTGAGAATGCTCCAAACCATAAGGCACTTCCTGAGGAGAAAGTCAACACTTGGTTCTCTACCATTCTCCTTTCCTCCCACAAATGTCCTCTGTTAAGGCAATTCCAGGATGTTATTTATTTACTAGAACCTGACTTTCTTCTGTGTAAGGTTCTGGAGGAGCTGATCTGACCCCAAGGATCCTATTAACTTCTAAAGGCTACGCCCCCCCCCCGGGACGGGGTAGGGGGCTTTGGAGGGAAGCAAGCCACGGTGAATATTCTGAGGCCCCCGAAGCAGTAGAGAGAAAGGTACAAGTGGTGGGGAGGAGTAGCGCCAGCTGCCCCCATCTCCTTCCAGGGGGTGGGCTTCAGTTTCCAAACAGAGGTGGAGCCTCCCAAGGAATCCACTTACCCCCCCCCCCAAAGGGTGCACCCGCCCTCACCTGCCTGGGACCACCTCACTTGTGCAGGACCCCAGGGTATGAAGACCCACAAGCTCCCACCCCAAAGAAGGGCATCCAGAGCACAAGTTAGAAACCTCGCCAAAGATTCACTCTAAATACCAGTTACTGAGACCTCTGAGCAATGGCTGGGACATCACCTAGCCAGTGGGGTGCACACGTGTTAAAAAGCAAATATTAATAGCTTAAATTATCTCTCTCAACACAACATGGAGAGGACATGACCCAGGAGGAAGAAGTGTGCTGTCTAGTTTTCTTAGCTCTCTAGCCCCGAGACCGAGTGTGGGCCACAGCTGCATGTCCGGAATTCACGGCAGGAATCTATCGGTAGGAGGAAGGAAGGAATCACGCAGGAAGACGCCATCCCTTCGCCCTGGAGCAGCGCGAGGGGCCCCAACATCGTCTCCAGGGGAGCTCGGCCATCCCCCCCCCGCCCCCCGCCAAGGGACTCCCCACGCTCCGTGCGGGGGGCAGCCTGGAAAGGCAGGATCCTTCGCGCATTTCGGAGACAGCCGGAGCCGCAGCTCGCGGAGCACCCGAAGGGGAGTCCCCAGGGAGGGAGCTTTGTTCCGGGCGAGGGGAGCGCTCGGAGAAGGGTGGTGGGGGGGAGGCCGAGGCCTGGAGGGACGTCCACGCCGAGCTCCCCGGCCCCGCACGCGGCCTGGCTCCAGGCGCGCGCCTCGCCCGCCCGCTCGCCCACCCGCGCGCCGCGCTCACCCAGCACCACCGCGGCCACGGTGGAGAGCAGCAGCCAGTTGCTCCGCAGGGAGCGCCGCCAGTCGCAGCCTCTCCTCGCCGGCTTCCCCATGGCGGACGCCGAGGACCGAGACGGACGGAGGGACGGAGAGAAGGAGGGACGGCTCTGCACGGACGGATGCGCGGAGGAGCGCGCCGGCCGCTGACTGTCACCGCCGCCACCGGGGACCGCGCGCCGCGCCCGCCGCACACAGCGCGGGGCTTTTGCGTGGCGGGCGCGCCCGGCTCCTCCCGCCGCCGCTCGCGGCAGCGCCCGGGCCAACCAGCGAAGAAGGGGGGCGGAGCGCGGGGCCGGTGGCAGCGGGCGTGGGTGCCCGGGTCCCGCGAGGGGAGTCCCGCCTTTGAGCCCTTCTGCGCCTGCAGGGTTTGCGGAGAACGGACTGCTGCTCCACACACCCGGGAACGCAGGGTCCGCGCAGGCTGGGGACAGGCTTCTCCTGGGGTCCCCTGGTTCCCCTGCGAGTAAACCCTCAGAAGGCAGAGCAGACTGTGGAACTTTCCCACCGGGCCTCTAATCCCCGCGTAGCATTATTTAACAGACCCCCACCCCCAACCATACACTTGATCATGGGAAGGGAGGCTTGCGCAGGATCTCCCTGGGTACAGGTTTGGCCATGCTGTTTTCCTAGGGAGACTGTGATCCCTGGCACAGCCTCACTGTTCCCCTGCTAGGGCCTCACTCCGAGGCTGGCACTCAGCAATTAGGACTGACGATCCTGCCAGGCTGGTGTGGGAAGGTATGGTTGGACCCATTCCCAAGGCCAAACACCTTGTAGGATATAGTTGGAGAATCTGGGTCAATGGGTCCATCCACGCTGTGCCAACTGAATTTCTTGCTGTTTTCACCGACACTAAAAGTCTTTCCTTGCCCTTAGCATATATCACCACCTCCACAGCAGCTCTAAATTGTCTTACTGGTTTTCCTAAAATTAAGTCAACCCTGTAGTTCGTTTTTGTCATCGAATCTCCTCCGAGAATTTCCCAGACTACTTTACTTGATGACTAGAAACTTACAATTGAGCTTCATTCCTTTAGCATAAGTTGATTAAGAAAAATAAATAAATAAATAAATCCTGGGGTTGGAGAGATGGCTTAGCGGTTAAGCGCTTGCCTGTGAATCCTAAGGACCCTGGTTCGAGGCTCGATTCTCCAGGACCCACGTAAGCCAGATGCACAAGGGGTCACATGCATCTGGAGTTCGTTTGCAATGGCTGGAGGCCCTGGAGCGCCCATTCTCTCCCTTCCTCCCTCCCTCCCTCCCTCCCTCTTTCTCTCTGTCTGTCGCTTAAAAATAAACAAAAATTAAAAAATAAAAATAAATTCCTTAACAAGATACTGAATTAAGAGTTAGCAACCAAGTACACTTTAGTACGAATGAGTCAATCAGCTCCTATTCCCACAAAGTAAACAGAGAAGGAAGGAGAGGGAAAACTCAAACTCATTGAAAAAAATGACAGAAGAAGAAAAACTATGAAAAAAATAAGTGTCAAAGATTTGGGACAAGGTGCTTAACTGTGTGAGTGTCAGTTTCTTCATCTGTGACCTGGGTGCTCCTCCCCCTTACCTCCTGAGTATTAAGTAAAGACGGCACAGGTATGGACTGTGGCCTGGCACACAAGGGACATCAGTACTGTTGACTTGGAGTCAGCCCAGATTGGCAGCCTCTAACTCCTTGTCTCTTGTGGCCTCTGTCACTCCCCACCACTGCTGACCTACCAAGCCTTTGAGCCTTCACGTATTGACCACTACTAATGGCTCTCTAGAAGGACAAAAGCCCTAATGACCCTCATACCTTCTCACCTTGATAATGTGTACTCATTCTTTTTAAAATCTTTTTAAAGATTTATTTTGATTTATTTATTAGAGTCAGGAAAAGAGAGAGTGTGTGTGTGAGAGAATGGGCGCACCAGAGCCTCTAGCCATTGCAAATGAACTCTAGATGCATGCACCACCATGTGCTTCTGGCTTACGTGGAACCTGGAGAATCAAACCTGGGTCCTTAAGCTTGGCAGACATGTGCCTTAATTGCTAAGCCATCTCTCCAGTTCCCAATGCTACTCATTTTTGTTACACAAGTTTAAAATAGTGTGCTAAAAAGATGAATGAAATCTCACTTATCTCAACAGATTTCTGTTAATTTTGAACCAATTAAAACATCTTGGGCCTGAGAGATGGCTTAGCGGTTACAGCATTTGCCTACAAAGCCAAAGGATCCTGGTTCAATTCTCCAGGACCCACATAAGCCAGATGCAAAAGGGGTCACATGCATCTGGAGTTCCTTTGCAGTGGCTGCAGGCCCTGGCACACCCATTGTCTCTTTCTCTGTCTGTCTCCCCTTTTTTCTCTCTCTCAAATAAATAAATAAATAAATAAAATATATTTTAAACAGATCTTTGGGCTGGAGAGATGGCTCAGAGGTTAAGGTGTTTGCCTGCAAAGCTTAAGGACCCTGGTTCAATTGCCCAGTACCCATGTAAAGCCAGATGCACAAGGTGGAACATACATCTGGAGTTTGTTTGCAGTGCTGGAGGCCCTGGCACACCCATTCTCTTTCCCTCTCTCTCTCAAATAAATAAATACAATTAAAAAAATAATCTTCTAGAAAAGGAGGGGTTGCAGGCTCTCCATGCTTAATCCTCACTACCGAGTGAGGCATTCTGCATGTTGTCTCAGAAGCTTGAGCATAGGATAGGGTATAAATATCAGAAATGCCACAGAATCTGATAAGACACTGGATGCACTAACTGCTAATGTGTTTTTCCCACCAGTGTAGCCCAGACAGATCTGGGGTTCTCTATGTATAGCCCATGCTGGCCTCAAACTAGCAATAGTTGGGCTGGGGAGATGGCTCAAAGGTTAAAGGCTCTAGCTTGGGGCTGGAGAGATGGCTTAGTGGTTAAGGCGCTTGCCTGTGAAGCTTAAGGATTCATGTTCGACTCTCCAGGTCACATGTAAGCCAGGTGCACAAAGTGATACAAAAGCACAAGGTCGCACATGTGCACAAGGGTGCACATGCGTCTGGAATTGGATTGCAGTGGCTGGAGGCCCTGGTGTACCAATCCTCTCTCTCTTTTCTCTCTCTCTCATAAAATTAAAAGGTCAGTTTCTTAGGCTTGCCTCAAAAAAGAAAAAAAAAAAAAGGGTGCTTTTTTTTTTTTTTTTATAAAGCCTGACATCCAGGGTTCAATTCCCCAGTACCCACATCAACTCAGATGCACACGGCACATGTGTTTGGAGTTTGTTTACAGCAGCATCAGGCCCTAGCCACCCATATGCAGCTTGGAAATAAATAAAACTATGTCTAAAACAAACTTCCAGAGCTGGAGAGATGACTTAATGGCTTAAGTGCTTGCTGTGAAGCCTAAGGACCCAGGTTAGATTAGCCAGAACTACATAAGCCAGATACAAAAGGTGACATATGCATCTGGGGTTTGTTTGCAGGAAGGTTATCAGCTTATGAACAGGAATGAGATACCAAGTCTAGTCTTCATCTTGCATGCAGGTGGGCAAATGGAAGAGGAGGAGGAAGAGGCACAAAGAGGTTAAGCAACTTGCCCAAGCTTCCTGTGTTGGTAGAAGAGAAGCAGAGATTGACGTGGAAGGCCTGACTCCAGAAGGTGTGTCTTTAATTAAAGTCCTCTTGTGTGAGGAGCACACACGGGATTGCACTGGGAAATTACTCCTGAGCTTTAGGTTTGCTTGTCACAAGGTCTTTAAGAATCCATCTGTTCATGAGCTGGTAACCTCCTCCATGTAGACCAGCTGACTGAAAGCTGGAAGAAGCCATTCTACATGTAGTTCAATGGGAGAAAGAGAAATCATCAGTGAAGATACTCAACAGTGGACACTGCAAGCCTTATAATTGGCCAGCCAGGCCAAATGAGCCAACAGGTGCAATAGTAGCACATCTGTCATGGTGGAAACCAACTGCCCTCCAATTGGACTAGAGGCCAGCTCCATGGGGAGAAACACATCCCTGATACTGAAAACTTAAAACAGGGGTAGTCATGAGCCCTAGTGGTGTAACATCTGCTTTTGTCTGGAAAAATGTATATAGTATGCTTATCAAACTGCCCAGTAAGTACTTCTCCTAATATTTATACCCTTATATTAATGCTACTCTCACTTTGGGTAGAGAATCTTCTCTTTTCAGATGGCAGTGACCTTGGGATGACTCAGAAGGTATCATAGTGCTGGAAAGAAGTGGCTGGAGTACTGAGTAACATCTCGATCACACCTTCCAAGGCTCAGGGTCTAATGCGGAAGAGGTGGCGGAAAGAATGTAAGAACCAAAGGAAAGATAGGACTCCGTACAACATGCTCCCTCCAAACATAAAATGGCCTGGATATCCATGACCTCACAGTGCCTGACACTACCTACGCAAGACCATCATAAGAGGAGGAAAAGACCATGACATCAAAATAAAAGAGAGACTGATTGAGAGTGGGAGGGGATATGATGGAGAATGGAATTTCAAAGGGGAAAGTGGGGGGGGAGGGAGGGTATTACCATGGAATACTTTTTATAATCATGGAAAATGTTAATAAAAATTGAGGAAAAAAAAAAGAATCCATCTGTTCATACCCTGGTGCCCTAAAGTGTAACACTTAAGCTGATAGGAGCAGCAGGTGACAGCTGAATTCTCTTGTCACTGTGGCTGCATCTGATTCCAACAGATTCCCAAGCCAGAGCCAAAGCATGGTGCTGCAAGCATTGCTCTGCACACAGCAATGGAGAGCTCAGCGCTGAACTTGCTGTTTCCACCTGTCTCTGGCTGGCTGACTCCTCCCGTTCCCACAAATGGTCTCATATGGGTGTGAGAGAGCCATTTCCCGGTGAGCCCTACCTAAGGGGAGACTGTGCACTGCTCTAGGAAGACAAAGTTCACTCTCCCAGGACAAGAGCTTGAAGTCACATAGGAAAAAAATTGGAGGGTTGATTTTGCTATAAGAAATGTTAACATCCTTTTTAATCCCTTCAAATCCCTTCATGTGAAGAGAACTTTGGATAGTTCTTATTGATTATATTTTGCGAATAAGATAACTCCTCCTCCTTCTTTTCTCCTCCTCTTTCCTTCTCCTTTCTGGTCTTTCCTTTATTGTTCCCCCCCCCCCCTTTTTGAATGTTGACTCATGGACTCTCCAGTTAGTGATTAAAGGAAGACTTTGGCTTTGTCGCGCGAGGTTAAGCCAGCAGATGACAGCCCGACCTTCTATATCAATTGGAATAGAGATGAGAAAGGCATTCAGCAAACAGAGGCCAAGCCTTTGTGGTCCAGCTTTTTTGGAAGTGGCTTAATGGCCATAATCCACCATCACGAAGCAGATACGTTAGCATGGCTTTATACTGGGAAGAGGGAGGAGGCTACAAGACGGAGTTCTTCAGCTCCTCAACACGTCCCCTGTGACCACTGGGGATGAGGACACTGTTGGCATGGTCAAGTGCTGTCTCTGACAGTTTCTTTCTCTTCCAATCTTGATCTTCTCCTAAGTTATATTGGAATTACAAATCAAAGACAGAATTTTAATTCATTAAACCCGTACAGTAATTCTCCAAACAATATTTTATAAAGATGATGTGGATGGAAGTAACTTATTAGGTGCCTTTGAACTCTGAGCTTCAACAGAACTCTGCCCTATTATTTTATTGCCCACTAAGGAGATGAATAATGAACTTTAAGAAATTCTGCTTCACGGGGCTGGGGAGATGGCTAAGCAGTTAAGGTATTTGCCAGCAAAGCCTATGGACCAGAGTTTGATTTTTAGTACCCATGTAAATCCAGAAGCACAGGGTAGCATATGCTTCTGGAGTTCACTTTCACTGGCTAGAGGTGCTGGTATGCCCATTCTCCCTCTCTCTCAAATAAATAAATTTTATTCATACACACCTACCCCCCCCCACAAGCCAGATGCATAAGGTGGCATATGTCTGGAGTTCATTTGCAGTGGCTGAAGGCTTTGGCATTCCCATTCTCCCCCCCCCCCACATACCTCTTTCTCCCTCTGAAATAAATAAAATAAAATAAATATTAGAAAAAAACCAAATAAATGTTATAGCCATACTAATGTGAGTGAAGCAATTCAAATTTAAAATTGCAGGATTTTGATCAAATTAAAAAAAAATTCTTGCATTTCTTTTCTCTTTGAAAATATTGGTTCTTAAAGACATCAACAAAAATACTTTTTAAAAAAGGTTTAGAGAGACTTTATTAGATTGAGAGAGGAAAGAGAAGAAAGTATCGAGAGCTCCTGCCATGTGGAGGGCAGGAGTACTGTACCCATGTGGGAGTAAGGGCCGGGCTCTCCCAGTGAGGGAGGATGCTTACCAGAACCTGGAAGCTCAGGAGCAGCCAAGAGAGCTTGTCCCCTGGCACACAGCTATTCTAACCTCACTGCGAGAGCTTCACCTGAGAGACAGCTGATTGGTCTGGGCTAGAGGCTGGCTCAGGAAGAAGCCAGCAATGATGGCAAGTTCTGGGGGTGAACTTGACCAACCACAATGCCAGGATTAGATTTATACTCTAGGAAGGGGGACCTTCCTCCCAGGAGGGGCTCAGGTTGTTTGTGGAAAAACAAATTGAGGGAACTCCTTTAGGCAAGAGATAAGAAGTCGGATTATCTGTTTATCTACAGCAAAGTAGAGATTGCAAGGGCAGACTTAACATTTCTGCCTTTACTTTTGGGGACCCAGTCCCCCTAACTGCCTCATCTCCCCAACCCCTCTCAAGAAGTTACCCTATCTGTCTTTAGGGAATCAGACTGGAGCCAGATGGCTTTTTCAAGCTGAGTAGGGTCTATGGGTGTGGCAGTTGGGAAACTTCTGCAGTGGGACTGTCTAAGGGACCCCAACAAGGACAAATACTTATTTTCTGTGGTACACATGTAATAGTTTTTGTTTTTTGCTTCTGTACAGGTGGTGTTTGCCTATATATGTGCCCTCGTGGTGAACCAGGAATTTGGGGGGTTCAAACACAAACCACAAACCCAAGCTCATGTCTGCTTTACTGAAGAACTGAAATAAAGCAAGACTGAGAAGGGTTATTTTAGTGAATCATTACATTTTATTTCATAAAATCGAGAAGCCAAAAGGTGAGGAGTGGGTACATCCACGTGGTCTAAGGGCCCATGTAAGTGTCCATGGGCCTAGGAGAAAAATAGAAAAACATGAAAAAGAGAGCGAGGCTTCTGAAAGTATGTCCCACTGTGGCAGCAGCCAGGGTGGGAAGGACAGAACCTTCCAGGTGGTGAGAACCTCAAGAGCTGAACAGCCCAGAAGCTGCAAAAAAGAGAGACAGGGAAAATAAATAAATAAATAAACAAACAAACAAACAAATAAATAAATAAATAAAGCTCACCAAAAGCCTTGCCTTGTGAGCAGCCAGGCTTTCCATCTTGGGTCGGGGGCTGAATGCAGAAGTCAGCAAGGAGCCCCCCGAACTCTGTGAACACCTGCCTAATTCCAAATCTGCTGCAGGCAGGAGGGTGAGTGTGTGACATGAGACTGCTGCAGACTGTCTGACCTTCACCTGGGGGACAGGAATCAAGTACCATCTCCCAGAGGGCCTTCTGGTCTAAGAGCTTCCTCCCAGTGCTCCCTGTCTCCCTCATTTCTCCCCTCTCAGAAGAAGAAATTCTAACTGCTGTTAGAGGAAATGGGATGATGACTGGTCAGTCTTTCACTACATCCTGCTGGACAGGGTAGTGGAGTAATTGTGCTTAGAGTTTCTCTCAGAGGGGTATGTAAAGGCCCAAGAGAGAAAAATGTCCTGTTCTGTTGCTATCAGAGCATTGTGAGGTAGCGAAGGTTGGCAGTTTGGTGGGAAGTGGTCAGTGACCTGCACAGACGGAGTTCCATTGCTGCCTGGCCATTTGAGGGTGAGCCGCCTGTCAGAGACAAAACAGTAATTGAGTGTGGTGGAAAAACTGAACACCGACAAGGATAGAAAATAAGGTCTTGTGATGAAAGAGAGAGCAAACTTCTCTGCGTCTTTTTCTAGGCTTTGCTGTGCCCCTTTGTGTTTGGTT
This sequence comes from Jaculus jaculus, assembly GCF_020740685.1. Taxonomy (NCBI): domain Eukaryota; kingdom Metazoa; phylum Chordata; class Mammalia; order Rodentia; family Dipodidae; genus Jaculus; species Jaculus jaculus. Next base: position 53,009,540 of record NC_059102.1, read on the forward strand.
TCCAGAGACCCTATGAGGAGTTCTGTATGGCTCCCTCAGCCTTGGCGTGTTCTTTGAGGATGAGTCAGGGCTGTGCTGACCACGTGGTCTTCCCTTTTTTGGGAAGCCTGAAGGACTGGTTTTCCTCTGCCATGACTCTCCTGTTATAGATTGTACACTGATCTCTTTGTTTCTGTGCCTCCATGTCCTCCCTGACCAGGAAGACAGGTGGTTTACCAGAGGACCAGTGTAAAACACATCAGCAGTATCCCATCATCTCCTGTGGCCTTATGACCAGGGAGCAGAGGCCAAAATACTATTTATTTACTTATTTGTTTATTTTAGCTCTGGTTGCTCCAGTTAGCTTTGGCTTCTATTTGGGATATTGAAACATTCAGAAAGGAAGTTACCCCAATATCAGAGGTAAGAACTTATCTTATGCTTGAGCCAGCTGATGTTTGAGAAGCAGCTTGAGGTCTTCTATGGGTACACAGGTGTGGGAGTTAGTTTTGGTGGCGGATTTCTGTGAAGTCTCCTGAAAAGCATGCCACCTTTTGACCCTGGTGTTATGAAAACAGGAATCTGTGCCTGTCACTTTGACAGAACAACTGGGTAAGGGCCCTCCCAGATAGGTTCTAGGGAGGCTCATCCTTAAATGTTTTTTGACACTTCACACCCTTGAACTCTCTGAGTCATTGTAGTAGTTATTTCCTTGCTTATGAGCATTCTCTTTGTTAGTTGGATTGAGTTCTTTCTCTCTAAGTGATACACGTGATGAAGAGACTTCAAGATTTTCCACTCTAAGGACAGAGGCAGGCATACACGCCCTCAGAGACAACCCACCATCCATGGTGGTCTAAGCTGTAGCCGTCCTCTTGTGCCTCCGTGGCTTCTCGTGAGGTATACTGTGGCTTTTCAAGTGGGGGAAGGAATCCTCCCATAGAGAGGGAAACATCCCTTCTGTCTTTAGAGCTGCAGGTTTAGCTGCACAAGCTGCCAACTGGTTGCCTAAGGTCACTGGGTTCATCTCCCTTCTGTTGCCCATGGCATTGTAAGACTGCTACTTCAAGGGGGAGTAGGGCTGCCTCTAGAAGGTTTAGAATTTCCTTATAATGTTTAGAGTTCCTGAAGTAGTTAGCAGACCCTTCTCCTTCCAATTAGCTACATGGGCATGTAGTACCAAGTAAGTATATTTGGAGTCCATGTAAATGTTTCCTCATTTCCCTTTGCTAATGTCCAGAGTCCTGGTCTAGCTATTGGGTCTGTTAGTTGGGCACTGGTGTTAGCTGGAAGTGGACAAGATTCAAGAGTCCCATGTTTGTTACCACTGCATATCCTGCCCTTCTACTTCTATCCTGCACAGATGAGCTTCCTTCTGGGCTGGGGAGATGGCTTAGCGGTTAAGATGCTTGCCTGCAAAGCCAAAGGACCCAGGTTTGCTTCCCTAGAATCCACATAAGCCAGATGCACAAGGTGGCACATGTGTCTGGATTTCATTTGCAGTGGCTGGAAGCTCTGGTGTGCCTATTCTCTTTCTATACGTGTGTATATTCCCCCCCTCTCTCCCCAATAAATAAATAAGATAAATTGTCAGAGTCTTATTTTTTTAAAACAAGAACTCCATTCTGTAACTAACTGGAGGTCAGGATTTTGTAAGGGCTTGTCCTCAAGGTCTGCTCTGGCAGCATAGGTTTCTAATAAGACTTCTTCACATGAGTGCTCAAGCTCTTTCTCATCTGGAAGCAGGGTTGAGATAACCTTAAGGATTATTTTGGGTTCCTCCATCATGAGGGCTTGATATTTTACGAATTGACTATCAGATAACCACATGTGTCCCTTTGAGTGAAGAATGCTCCCTATGTCATGGGGAGTATGTACCGTAAGAGGCCTTTCTAAGGTTAGCTCATGTGCCTCAGGGATTAATATTCCTCCTGCTGTGATTGCCCTTAGCATCAGGCCATCCCTTAGGTAATATGTCTAACTCCTTGTTAAGATATCCTACAGGTTGGGGTGTTGTCCCCTAGGTTGTGTTAGGACACCTAGAGCAACACGTTTTCTCTCAGTTAAATAAAGAGAAAACTAAGGTTGGGTAGGTAATCACAAAGCAGGGGCCTGAGTCAATTCATCCTTCAATTGTTGAAAGGAGCATTGTGCCTCAAGTTCCCATCTTAAAGGACAATTTTTAAAAATCTTTTATTTTATTTATTTACTTATTTAGGGAGAGAGAGAAAGAAAGAGGCAGATACAGAGTGAGAGAGAATGGGTATTCCAGGGCCTCCAGCCACTGCAAAGAAACTCCAGATGCATGTGCCACCTTGTGCATCTGGGTTTACCTGGGTACTGGGGAATCAAACCTGGGTCTTTTGGCTTTGCTGGCAAGCATCTTAATTGCTAAGCCATCTCTCCAGCCCTTAGGACAGTTTATACAAAGGTTCCCCATCTGCCCTCAGGGAAAGCACGCCCTGGAAATGCCTTGTGGGAGAGCGTTTGCTGAGGTTACTCAGTTTCTTCATTACTGATATAATTTTTTTTAACTTATTTTTCTTTTTAAATCTCCTGTTCTGGTCTGTCACCCCTTTTTCTCTTTCTGCCTCATTTTTTCCCCTTTCTAAGTCAGGGTTACAATAGACAGAAGCTGCAGCCTGAAGCAACTGTTCTCAGCTCTTATTTGGTTCAGCTACCAACTTTTGTAGCTTCCTATGAATATCAGGTGTTGCCTGGAGTAAAAATTTATCCTTGGGTTTCCTCCTCCATAGTCTCTGGAATAACATTAGTACGCCTCCTAACTGCCTCTGAGACTCTGGAGGATGGCAATGGGCAGCTCATGTTCTCCCTGCACTATAGTCGACAGTAGGTTACATAGTTCAAAGGCTCTATTTTAATTCTACAAATCCCTTCTAATATACAGTATATACATAGTATATAAACATAAATGAAATATAAAAATTTCAATAGAAATTAGGGCCTGATCTAACATTAACATAATCTCTCTCCAACCCAGGTCATACTGCTTAGTGAACGGGTGGGAAAACCTCGTAATAGTGGTCAGGGTCCTCAGAGAACTACCTAGTTCCTGTTGTATCTGCCTCATCTCATTTGCAGAGAAAGGTCAGTGGATGTAAGTAATCCCAAATTCCCCAGAGGTCTCTTGCAGAAGATATAGGCCTCGGAGGGAGGGGGGAGCTCCTTGACAGCACTTTTGGTCCCTGATGATTAAATTCTCCTGGGTATGGAGGACAGGGTTCAGAGGGAGTTAATGAGGGAAGTTTTGGGGGCTCAGAGATCTCTGTAGTTACTGGAGTTGGAGGGTTAGGGGCTGTTGGGCCACAAGCAGTAGCTGGGGTAATTAAGTGTAGCTGGTAGCTAGTGATCTAATCAGGATGGTGCACAGAGGTGAAAGAACAATTGTATATTGGATTCTTCCCTCCATTTCCCCTTTTCTTCTACAGAAATGATCGAGCTGGAGTTTTGTATCATATTTCAAACTGCCCTGTGGTGGCCACTTTTCTCCATTTTCTAGAGGATATTCTGGCCAAACCTTTTGACAATAGAAAATTAAAGCTTCCTTTCTGAAATTCAGTGGGTCTAGTTGGGTCCAGTTTTCAAGGAGAGTTTGGGGAAGTCGTGGACACCTACTGTCCCATCTGAAACAA